>NC_140253.1:7547046-8157046 GCF_949987555.1 Borostomias antarcticus
TGTGTGTGTGTGTGCTGGGTTGGGCTGTCAGGATTCCTCGGAGGCAAGGTCTCTTTAACACTCTCTCTCTACAGCTCTGTACTGTAGATATCCCTCCTCTCAAACACAGCTCCCGTCATAGTTCCATGATGCCATGTTAGCAGCATTACACTACACCTGCATGTGACTGGGCAGACTGTACTATAGAACTGACCGCCTGCTGCTGCTGCTCTGTGTGTGTGTGTGTTTGTGTGAGAGTGAGAGAGAGCGTGAATGTGTGTGCATGTGAGAGAGAGAGATAGATGTGAATGTGTGTGCACGTGAGAGAGAGAGAGATGTGAATGTGTGTGCACATGAGAGAGAGATGTGAATGTGAATGCGTCTCTCCGCCTCCATCTCCCTGGCTTGTTTATGTTTTCAACGCTCCGGTGGCCGGTTCTGGCAGCATCATCATTGTACTGGGTGACGAGGCACTTTGTGTTGGCCGGGCAACAGCACAGAGAGATGGAGGGAGGGAGAGAGAGAGGGAAAGAGAGAGAGAGAGAGAGGGAGAGAGAGAGGGAGCAGGAAAACAGCTGAGGTCAGTGGTCTGGCGCTGTCAGTGGGATGGGGATGGGGAGTGGGAGTGGAGCTGGGGTACTGATGCCAGGGCTATTCCGGCTGACCGGGTCAGACCAGAGTCGGGGGGGTGGTGGTGCTGCAAGTGGTGGTGGTTGGTGGCTGTGTACAGTACAGGAACACCGCCTCCTCATAGCACTGGTGAGTTTGGAGGGCGGACCGGAGCTGTGTGGATCGGGACCGTCAGCCTGCGGGTGCCGTGGCGTCGAGTCGGAGCTCGTTGTCGAGAGCTTGCCGAGCTAGGAACGGGCAAATCACGGAATCCGCCTTTCGCCGAAGGAAATGAGATACCGCCGCGCCGTGGTTCTCCGAGAATGGAAGCGCGCGTCTGTTGTTCCGCGTGTCCGAGCTTTGCGCTGACGGCTTCTCAGAGCGCGGCCTGCACATTTTCCTTCTGCAGGCAGCTCCGACCTTTGTGACACGGTTGTTTCTCTAGAGTCTGGACTGGGAGGCAGGAAACGCTGGTCTGCATGTTGACAGTATTTAAGTGGCGCGGTCAGGGCTGGTTATTCATGTGGACACTGGAGCAGAATGTTGTTTCCAGCTGACTGTGCTTGCGTGCGTGTGTGCCTGTGTGTGTGTGTGTGTGTGTGTGTGTGTGTGTGTGTGTGTGTGTGTGTGTGTGTGTGTGTGTGTGTGCGTGCGTGCCCTAGGGGGAAGTGTGAGTCTACAGAAGGCTCACACTCACGCAAGCCCTGCTCTATCTGATTGTAGCACGATGATGTAATCCTCAATCTGGCGTCTAGATGAGGAGAGGGTGGGGCACAGCCAAGGATGTTTGTACACACACACACACACACAAACACGCAAATACTCAAACGCGTGCACACACACGTACACACACACAGATCCTCTTGCTAGCACCTTCTCATCGTTTCTCTCTGATTCTCAGCAAAACAGAAATGTGTCTGTGATCTCTCTCTTTCTGTCTTCTCACTCTCTACTTCTCTCTCCCCCCCCCCCTCCTCACCTCCTTTCTCTCATCCCCCCTCTCCCTCCCTCTCTTCCTCTCTCTCTCTCTCTCTCTCTCTTTTTAGGGATTAGAACAGCAGGCTCTGCTCGCCTGGCTCAGCTGATGTGTGTGAGGTTGGATGAGGTAACTGGAATAGGCTGGAAGCCGCCAGGGATATATTACAACCTAATGGAGGTGGGGGAGGGAGTGGAAGGGGGTCCACTCTCATGGAGGAAGTGGAAATTAGCGTGGAGCATTCTGAAACGGAATAACTGAGCTCAGCGAGTTGGACACCCAATCGTCCGTGACCCGACAGCTTTCCTTTAATCGGGAACGTCCGTTTTTGGAGCCACAGTGCACATTCCACATTTCCTCAGCATGTGTAGTGGCTGTTTAGTTAGTCTGACTTATAGGCTAGTCACAGCTAGCTACAGTGTTACAAACGTATGTATATATCGTTTGTTTGAACAAATCTAGCCCTTAACCCAAACCACTGTTGCGGTGAGATATAGGGGAGCACTATGCTATCTACATGTTACACTGTACATCCAACATACTTCCATACTTAGTATTATTGTCCAGGTGCTGTACTGCTGTGCAGCATAAATGCAGCTGTCTGCATTCACATATTCATTCCCTCTCATTCGATCTGGTTATGATTAGGCTCATGTAGTGTGAAATTGAGAGTTTGTGGCCTCGGCGGAGGTGACATGACGGTTAATTTAGCGCCCGTCACCGGGATTATAGAGCTCTTCACGCTGCTCAGTCCGTCTGGTAGACGGGCCTGTCAGGACGATGACAGAGATGTAATAGTCAAGTTGCATGTAGCATTGACATGCTTTATCTGTAGGGAGAGGAGGAGAGAGGGGGGAGGGAGGGAGGGAGGGAGAGAGAGAGGGAGGGGAGCGGAGGAGGAGAGGGAGAGGTACAGAGAAAGGGGGAGAGGAGAGGGGATTCAGAAACGACAAGCATTCAGGCTGACCCTTCAAAAAGGCCTCACAACACACCCGGTTAGCTTCCCCATAGAAACGCACGGGGCGTTCAGGCTCACGGTCGGTACTGTGTTCAGTCGCCTTGTTGATGCGCGGCGACGCAGGGGAGAGCTCAACCCCCCGTTGAGACCAAGCCAGAGCGCCCGGGCATGGAACATCCCCCAATCAGCATTCTACACTACACTTCCCCGTGGCTGTGGGTCAAGCTCCATGCGACTGGGCTCCGATTCACAGTCTCACAAAAGAAGAATTCCTCTCCTTGAATAGAAACGGCGGACTTGCGCAGGGCTCCCTTTTCTTGTTCTTCTCTCTTTTGTGTTGCCGTGTTTTGTCTCGGCGCAAATCTGCATTTCCCTGGGGACAAGCACTGAGGTGTGAATGGACAGGCTAGAGTTATGGGACTCGGAACTCATAACGGATCATGTAGAAATAACTTTTGTCTCAGCGGCTGCTTTCGTGCTCAGGTAGAGGCTAGCGGTCATGTGGTGTTCATAGTCCGACTCTTCCTCTGAGCAGAAAATGTTTTTACTTCGCGAGCCGATATGTGGAGCACGTCGTCGCTGTCCGCTGATACTTCCATAGGATCTGAGAAGGTTCTCATCAATGTAGCTCCCCTACAAGAACCTACCTCTATTTCCTCCTTTCCCGTGGTCTAATGAACTCTATATGTGTGTGTGTGTGTGTGTGTGTGTGTGTGTGTGTGAGATAGAGTATGACCTCAATTAAACCTTAGTAATGCAAGTGTGTTGGAGTCGGCTTGTTGTTGTGCAGCCGGCCTGGCGCGGCGCGACGCCCCCCCTGCTGGTATCAGTCCGTCCAGACGCACGTCACCCAGCGTCTGGTGGGCCCCTGATAACCACGCCGTGACGGAGCACCGACACGCGCGCGATGAGATAACGCACTCGCCGGAGGTCCGATTGAAACTGACACGCCGTTACGCAAAAATAGAGGGAGGGAGAGAGAGAGAGAGTGGGAGGAGGAAGTGAAATAGTTTTACCATACAGTCTGGAGAAAAGGCACACATGAGCTGTTTCTATTCTATTCTATTCTATTCTATTCTATTCTATTCTATTCTATTCTATTCTATTCTATTCTATTCTATTCGATTCGATTCTATTCTATTCTATTCTATTCTATTCTATTCTTTCATCTCTTGTAGGGGCACGCCTCACTGGCTACAGTACATTAAGAATGTACTCCGAATACAGCATGCTGTTACTGTAGCTTCTGTACATGTTTTATGATCATATTAAGGGCTTGTTGTTCTGTTGACCACAATTCACCTCTGTGTGTGTGTGTGTGTGTGTGTGTGTGTGTGTGCGGGCGCACGTGCGTGTTTGTGCATGCGTCTGTGTGTGCATGTGCAGATGAGAATGGTTCTTTGATCTAGGCTGATAAACAGCACACTGCTTGTCTCCCACTCTCTCTCTAGCTCTCTTTCTCCCTCCTCTTCCTCTCTCTCTCTCCAACTCTCTCCCTGTCTCTCTCTCGCACTCCTTCTCCCTCCTCTCCCCATCTCTCTCTCTCCCTCTCAGCGTCTCTCTCTCCCTCTCTTTCTCCCTCCTCTCCTCATCTCTCCAGCTCTGAGTAAGTCTCGCTTATCTTACTACTTGCCTGTGCCGTGAGTCAGCAGAATGGTTAGGCACACACAAAAGCACAGGCATGCACACACACACGCACACGCACGCACGCACGCACACACACACACACTCAGCCTGTTCTGCTGATGCTATTAGCTATTAGCTAGCTAGAGAGGGAGAGCAAGCGAGAGATGAGGAGAGAGAGAGAGGGGGGGGGAAGAGAGAGGGAGAGAGAAATATAGGGAGGGAGAGATGGGGAAGGAGGGAGAGAGAGGAAGGGAGGAAGAGACGGAGAGCGAGAGAGAGGGAGTGAGAGTCTGACTGCAAGAGAGGAAGAAAGGGAGGGAGGAGGAGGACAGCGAAAGAGGGGAGGGACGGAGAGGGATATAAAAAGAACTGATAGGCTGCAAGTATAGACACAGGTCCATACTGTCTCTTTCTCCATCTCTTTCTCCCTCTCTCTCTCTGTGTAGCAGCATTATCTCTTGTCTGGTTTAGCGCTTCTTAAAGCCGGATCATCATATCTGCACCTGGAGGAGGGAGGAAGAGAGTGAGAGAGAGAGAGAGAGAGAGAGAGAGAGAGAGAGAGAGAGAGGAGAGATGGGGGGGACGGTGGCGTCTCACAGTGGCACGCCGACTCCACAACCGGTGGGTAGGGCTCATGGATGTATTAATAGAAGGTAGGGCTCCTGTTGACCGGCCGTCGGCGGTCCGGTCTTGTACTGTACGCATGCGTCGGCGAAGCTGTGACGGCCTGACGCGACGGCTCGACGGGGGACCGGGCGTGACGCCTGTCCATCCGCTCCGTGGAAGCGGCGGCGCCAGCGACCGTGTGAGCGCTCCGAGTCCCTATTGTGGGATTGTGATTGGGCACTTTTGGAAAGACCAGACCGGTTGCTGTTTTCTGATTTGTGCCTGAGGGACGTGTGAGCGTGTTGTTGCTGTGTCCGAAGAATCGGGGAATAAAATCACTTGGAATGTTTGCTGCGAATAACTGAACTTTACAGTGTTCTGTCTACTCTGAAGGTATCAATTCAGCAGAGTTTAGCAGAGTAGACTGAGTGTGAGACGACCTCACCCTGTGGTGGACGGGCTGTGTTGCGTTGCGTTGTGTGTTATGTTGTAGCTGCTGGGTTCTTGGGGGCCAGAGGTTTCTAATGATGTCTTTCGTATTTCATAAATCACTTATCTGCCTGGCTGTTTCCTGGAATTGATGTGGCTATACTGTTCTGGGGATGAAGTATGTGTGTGTGTGTGTGTGTGTGTGTGTGTGTGTGTGTGTGTGTGTGTGTGTGTGTGTGTGTGTGTGTGTGTGTGTGGAGAGGGAGTGGTGCGTGTGTGTGCGTGTGTGTGTGTGTGTGTGTGTGTGTGTGTGTGTGGAGGGGGATTGGTGCGTTTGCATGTGTTTGGAGGGGTTTGTGAGTGTGTGTGTGTGTGTGTGTGTGTGTGTGTGTGTGTGTGTGTGTGTGTGTGTGCTGTATGTATACAGGAGGGTCTGTCTGGTTTATGGTCCATCAAATTAAAACATCAGCCTATGATGCATGTCGTCAGCATGTACTGTACAGTTGTTAAATGGAGTGGGCTTTTCTAGTTTAGAGAAGGATCTCTCAATCTTGATGTTAACAAAAGTGAAATATAACTTGTGGATCCGCTAGGTTTTGCGACTAGACGAAACCCCCTGAGAAGACTTACGTATTTGAACTTCAACGACCCGCAACGCGACCCTAATGAGTGACTATAACTACCACAGGAAGTGATAATGGATGGAAGATCCCCATGAGCTCAGGACACCTTTCCTGAATTCTGAACCCAAACTACAGTATGTGTGGGGGTAATAGAAAGCTGACCATCAATCAGTGTCTTCGCGCAATGTCATTTTCACTGAAGTAGGCGAGGCCGGTACATAGACGGTATGGAAAGGGTTGACCCCTTGAGGTCTAAAAAGAGAAGTCGCTTGGGCGGCGTTGACCTCCTCTCCGTCCCGGTTGCCACGGGAACGGGTCACCTTTTTCCCCCCTCCCTCCTCCATCAAGCTATTTTCTGGCACATACTGCACGGTACTGCGGGAGAGACGGAGAGGTAGGGAGAAGGATAGGGAGAAAGAGAGCGAGAGAGAGACACTGAAAAGCAGAGACAGAGAGAGAGAATATCCCTGAGGGTCCTCACAGAGACAGGGGTGGCCTGTTTCTCTGCCTGTGTTAAACAGCGAATAAGCTTACACTTAGTTAGTGAAAACACACCAAGAACTCAAGCACCTGGAACTTGGGCTCCAGGTTTGAGTTCCTGGGCTTAAGTTCCTGAGCCATTATTCCCAGTGGAAAAGGGGCTATTCTGTGCATAGCTGTAGTAGGGCCTGTCAAGTGTGATAGCTTGATAAAGATAAAACTGATTGGCGATATAGCTTTGTCATCATGATTGACACATGAACCCTGAACCCATGATACAGTGTTTTCTTAAATTATCTTTTAAAGGCCTCCCTGTGTTAGCTGTGATGAGAAATGCCCGCAGATCATACCAGGCATGGTTATATAAATACTTGATGAGGATGTTAGTAGAGGCACAGTGGAACATTCCTTTTCCATACAGCACATGGTTAGCAGCGGTTAGCAGCTATGTTGTTCTCTCTGCGTTTTTCTGTTAGACTGTATCCTTTCCATGTACAGCATGTGTGAGAACTGAACTCTTGTGGGCTGTGTTGCTGACAGAGCAGTGCTTCCCCTTCGCGATCAAATATTTAGCGCCCCAAGTGTGATAATGTGTGGTATTGGTTGGCAAAGTCATACAGTACTTTTGGATGATGATAAATCTTAATGCAAACACACATAATCCCCCCCCCCTGCATGCCCTTAAAACTATACTATAGCTAAACTAGTGGCAAATTATCTTGTAGTTTGATGAGCAGTTTTAGTGGACATGCTCCTCTTGAGGTTGTTTTTAAGCTGGCACACTGTCACAGACAGGCGATTTGTGTGTTTGTGTGCGTTGGCATTTCCTCTGTCTGTGAGAGGAAGGACAAGGAGGAAGAAGCGCGTGTCGGCGGCCACTTCTCTTTCTATCTTTATCACCCCTACCTGCTGGTATGTGTGTGTGCGCGTGCATGCGTTTGTCTGTGTGTGTGTGTGTGTGTCTCTGTGTGTGTGTGCGTATGTGTGTCTCTCGGTGTGAATGTGCTCATGAGATGTTCAGGGTTGGTGCGTGTTTTGTGTCCTTTGATCTTTATAGACCTCTCTAACACACACCCCTTCCCTCCTTCTTTCTCTCTCTCCTCCCTCTCTCTCTCTCTCTCTCTCTCTCTCAGCAGGGTGCAGGGTGAGAGGAGGAGGGACCCCAGTGTCAGAGTTTTAGGATGGCCAGTGAAGGCTCCAGCATCCCCAGCCCTGTGGTGCGCCAGATCGACAAGCAGTTCCTGATCTGCAGCATCTGCCTGGACCGATACCACAACCCCAAAGTCCTGCCCTGCCTACATACCTTCTGCGAGAGGTGAGTTGTGGATTCTTGTGTGTGTGCATGTAGCGTGTGTGTCGAATGTGTCTCCATGTGTCTGCCAGTTGGAAAAGATTTGAGCACTTTCCCAAGGGAGAGAATGGCAACTTTATCTTTCATTTGACATGGTTGTAGAAACTAAGGGGCTTCACAAAATGTCTGCCTTCCGTGTCATCCTACTGTATCTCTCCCTCTGTCTGTGGTTTCTGTTTATTATTCCGTGTCACCCCCTCAAGACTAGCTGTCTTTGTCCCTCAGAGAACACAGAGCCTGTCTCCACCACTCTCATTGTTCTAGAAGCATCCATCCAGAGCATGACATTACACAATTAGATGTGATGATGGTGCACTTGCACCAACCCAAGACGTTTGTTGGCTTACTCGCCCTCCCTTTGTGTATGTACTGTATGTGTGTGTGTGTGTGTGTGTGTGTGTGTGTCTTTCTTCCTCTCTCTTTCTCACCTCTTACATAACACTCTCTCCTCTCTCTCCCTCTGACACTCTTGTTTTTCTGTCTTTCTCATTATCTCCCTCTTCCCCCTCTTCCTCTCTCTGTCATCACATCGATGACTCAGTGCAGGTATCTTGCCCTGTGCTGTGCTGAATGTGAAATGTGACTTTGACGAGGGAGGTACATCCTATTATGTGGCAGTTCTCTCTGTGTCTTGTCGTAATTTCTCGGCAAACAGTGACCTGTCCCATCCCACCACAAATCATCCAGCCGGTCTGTTTTATCTCTGTGACAATTGTCTTTTCACGATGAGTATATCTGCTCCTAACCATGACTTTGCACTGTTTAATTTGCATGACTTGTTATAAAAACAACTTTGTTTGTTCTTCGCCGGCCTTTGGCTCTTCAGACTCAGGTACAGATTCATAGCCTTAACTGTAGGCTGTGTAAGTCCAGCTGGGCGACGGTGACCCCACTGATACTGTGGTGGTTACAATCTGTATATTTACAGCACCGATATGCCCAGTGTTGTAGTGGGGCTACAATGAAGTGGCTATACAGTATGCTAATAGCATCATTTTCAGCACGATTGTTTCGACATCAGCTGTGATTGAGAAGTGGGCACACCCAGTGGTGTAGTGGTGACTGAAGAAGTGGGTATACTATAACAGCAAATATTCTGAAATTGTTCAATTTTTTACATCAGTGGTGGTTAAGAAGTGGGTACACTGTGTGTCTGTGGATAAAGAAGTGGCTATACTCTCTGTATAGCTTTGAATACACTACCGAGCACACCCCTTAACTACACCCCTTAACTACACCCCTGGGCGTACCTCTTCTCCTACACCGCTCCTCTGGGTGTCTGAACAACTAATACCTAGTACATAGCGTACTGTATCTTGTGAACGTATATGGTGTATATTTCCATGTCTATTGACAGTTGAAATATATCCACTCCTCCAGGTGTCTGAACTAGTAACTACAACATAGAGTAGCGTAGCTTGAGAACGTATATTTCCGTCTGATAGGTGAGGTATACCCACCCCCCCCCCCAGGTGTCTAGAACAACTAATACCTACTAGCGTAGCTTGTGAACGTATACAATGTATATTTCCATGCGTATTGACAGTTGAGATATCCCCCCCCTCCCAGGTGTCTGCAGAACTACATCCCGGCCCACAGCCTGACACTATCGTGCCCTGTGTGCCGCCAGACGTCCATCCTGCCGGAGAAGGGCGTGGCGGCGCTCCAGAACAACTTCTTTATCACCAACCTGATGGACGTGCTGCAGCGGCCCGCCACCGACAGCCACGCCCCCAACCAGGCAGGCGCCTTGGATACCGTCGCTGCCGTGGCCACGAGGCAGCCGCTCTCCTGCCCCAACCATGGGGGAAACGTAAGACGCACACACAATGCGACAGTCACTAATTTAATTTGATCGATTGTTTGTATTTTTGATAGACGTCCCTGTTTGAGTGACCCTTATGGTCACTAATTTTGAGGATCAACATTATCAGCCTTGACATATCTGTCACCTCAACATGAGACTAACTTCCAGCATCTCTCTCTCTCTCTCTCTCTCTCTCTCTCTATCGACCCCCCATCTCTCTCTCTCTCTCTCTCTCTCTCTCTCTCTCTCTATCGACCCCCCATCTCTCTCTCTCTCTCTCTCTCTCTCTCTCTCTCTGTATCGACCCCCCATCTCTTTCTGTCTCTCCGCATATTCCTCTCCTCATAGCAACATGTTTTTTTTTGTGGACTTGTGGGATTTGAAGGTTCTGCAGCAGATATTAACGTTAGGGACCAAGGGTGTGTCGTGTCGGATGTAAAACCAGTGTTAAGCCCCTGTTCACCTGCAGTGTAATCTACCATCCCACTCCTGCTTGGTGGAACGATTACTAACTGCTACCAGACTGGATACAAGCACTTAAATGAAGGAACAGATTCTGATCATTATTACTGATCGCTCACACATTTGGGGATAAAAAAAAGAAAGTGCTATCACTTGTGACCCTTGACCTCTGACCTCGCCGTTGCCCAGGTGATGGAGTTCTACTGCCCGCCGTGCGAGACGGCCATGTGCCAGGAGTGCACGAGCGGTGAGCACGCCGAGCACCCCACCGTGCCCCTCAAAGACGTGGTGGAGCAACACAAGGCCTCCCTGCAGGACCAGCTGGAGGCCGTCAGGAACAGGTAGGGGCCTGGTCGGTCTGGTGTACCCCAGTGTAAAACTCCAATAAGAAAAGAAACCGCAAAGGACCCAACATGCACCCCTGGGGCACACCAAGCAGGAAGGACCCAGCGCACAGCCCTGCGGAATACCGTGTAGCTCAGGGAGGCAACAATGGTCCTTGAGTACAGGATAGCGTGGAAAAACAAACATGGCACATTTCAGAGAGGTCTGATTAAATTCAGCTGATTGTGAGCTAAAAATGTCCCATTCTTTATCTCTCTCTCTATCTCTCTCTCTCTCTCTCTCTCCCTCTCTCCGTCTCACAGGCTGCCAGAGATCGACTCAGCCCTGCAGGTGCTGTCGGAGATCCTGCAGCAGCTGACCAATCAGAAGAGCTCCATCGAGGGGGACATCCACGCCACGTTTGACGAACTGCAGAAGACGCTCAATGTCCGCAAGAGCGTCCTGCTGATGGAGCTGGAGGTCAACTACGGCCTCAAGCAGAAGGTCAGAGCACAAGACAAAACTAAGAAACGTTGCTAATGTCTAACTAAAGTCTAACTAATGTCGGATAAACATCCATCTGATGTTTAACTTACGTGTGGGTGAGAGCTAGCGTTTTGACTTGACTGATTAGATAAGAGCTTTTTTGTTTGTTTGCAGTACCAGTGTCGGACTGATGGTAATATTTCGTTGTAATCCGAATCACCGCGCCAAAAGAGAGGACCTTTATATTTGAAAAGAAAGATCACTGAGCTCATTTCAACAGACTGAGAACCTCAGCTCTGCTAAAACACAGTGAAGGCTAATGAGCCACTCTGGAGGGACAGTGTTTCTGCCACTAGCCAGCCACTGGTCCATCTGGCCTGATAAATGATTCAACAAAACATGGTTGTGGAAGAGAGAAAGAGAGAGAGAGAGAGAGAGAGAGAGAGAGAGAGAGAGGAGAGAGAGAGAGAGTGCTCCACTCCATCCCTGGGGGAGCCAATCACCCTGCCTGGCCACCAGCCCAATGCCCCTCCTCTAAGGGAGCGCCATCACTTGATTGGTTAGTGATTGATCAGTCACCAGAGTCAGACTGCAGTCAAAGAAGAGGGAGTATGTTAACTATCCATTTGTTCAGTCTCTCTCTCTCTCTCTCTCTCTCTCTCTCTCTCTCGTTATCTCTCTCTCACTCCCTCTCTCTCTTTCTCTCTATCCAGATTCAGAAGTGCCATATCTAATCTGTTGATCAGGCTGTCTGTAGGCCTGGACAGCTGGGGTGTGTCTCCCATGCAGTGAGATCTGATAGCGAACACTGTGGTGTTGGTTTTCTCTGTGCTCTGTCACTGCGCCAGGGCAGCGCACACTTGATCTGGCTCTCGGGGCGTGATCTCCCTCTCTTTCTCTCTCGGCTTCTCTCCCTCTCTTTCTTTCTCTCTCCTTCTGTGATCTGTGCTCAGTGTCTTGCTGTCGAGGCTTTGGGAGTGAGGATGAGTGTAGATTTGCACACAGTGAGGGTTAACGGCATGTAGATAGAGACCTTATTTCTTCAGTCGGAGCTACTAAACTGTCGATGGCTAAATGGCTTCTGGTTTGTGGGAGGAAGAAGAGTGTGATAGACAGATGCAGGTGAGTGTGTGTGTGTGTGTGTGTGTGTGTGTTCATTTTGACAGGTGCTTCGGTGTTTGTCTTGTTTTCAATGATGCAGATGTATGTTTGAATGTGTACAGTGGAAGATGCTTTAGTGTTAACATTGACAGGTGTGTGTGTGTGTAACTGCATCATGTGTGTACAAGTGTGTTTACTGTTAATGTTCTCCACCCCTTCTCACTCTAACATCTGTTTGCCCTCTCTCCCTCTGTGTACGTGTGTGTGTGTGTGCATATGTGTATGTGTGTGTGTGTGTGTGCTGCATGTGTGTGTGTGCATGTGTGTGTGTGTGTGCACGTGTGTGTATGCGTGTGTGTGTGCGCGCGTGTGTGTGTGTGTGCATGTGTGTGTCCGCGTCCACCTCCCCAGGTGCTTCAGGCCCAGCTGGACGCCCTGCTCCAGGGCCAGGAGGGCATCCACAGCAGCTGCGACTTCACGGAGCAGGCGCTGAGCCACGGCACCGAGGCCGAGGTCCTGCTGGTGAAGAAGCAGATGGGCGGCTGCCTCAGCGAGCTGGCCAGCCAGGAGCTACCCCTACAGCCCGGGGAGAACGACCAGATGGACTTCCTGGTGGAGGCCGAGGGCCTGAAGAAGTCCATCCACAACCTGGGCACCATCGTGACCACCAACGCCGTGGCGTCCGAGACGGTGGCGAGCGGCGAGGGCCTGCGGCAGTGCGTGGCGGGCCTCCCCACCTCCGTCACCATCACCACCAAGGACAAGGACGGCGGCCTGTGCAAGATGGGCAACGCCAGCATCACGGCGGAGATCATCTCGCCCGGCGGCAGCGGCGGCGGCGTGGCGGGCGACGGCGAGATCCTGGACAACAAGAACGGGACATATGAGTACCTGTACACGGTGCCCAGGGAGGGCGGCTTCACGCTGTCGCTGCGCCTCTACGACCAGCACATCCGGGGGAGCCCCTTCAAGGTCAAGGCGATGAAGTCGGCCGATGTCTCGCCTGTCTCGGATGGCGTCAAGAAGAGGTTGAAGTCGCCGGGCAGTGGGCACGTCAAGCAGAAGGCCATCAAGAGGCCCGCCAGTATGTACAGCACGGGGAGGAGGAAAGAGAACCCCATAGAGGATGACCTCATCTTCAGGATCGGTGAGGATCCTGATCGTGTAGACATCCATGCCGGGAAACGCGAGCGCTTTCTATTGCCGCTGTTGAGGTTAGGAAATGGGCTGAGGTTTAAAATGTCGGGGTTGGTTTCTTACACCTCTGTAGGCACCAAGGGCCGAAACAAAGGGGAGTTCACCAATCTGCAGGGTGTGGCCGCCTCTGCACTGGGCAAGGTGTTGATCGCCGACAGCAACAACCAGTGTGTCCAGGTAAGACAAACCGTACAGTGATACACTGTAATTTACCAAAGGTTTGAGATGTTATCGACCGGATACCCGACCTGTGCCCCAGATGTGAACCAAGGCTATAGACTATGTTACATTAGGCTAGGTTGAAAGATGATGTGAACTGACCTCATTGAGGAAGTAGCAGACGTTTAATGATGGACGATACTTATCATTTTCAGTGGGGAAATCTTTTGAGATCTTTACTCTGCACAGTTTCCTACTATTGGGTTGTTGTAAAACGTAAGGTCACTCTCACTGTGCTGGGCACCTGTCTTTACCGGGGGGAAAGGCGGAGAGAATTGTGGGATGCTCGCTGGTCGGGGCACAATGACTCTTCGCTTTAAAACACATTCAGCCCTGGGAACTCAGCACTTTGGCGTCTCCATGGATACAGTGCTACAGTTATGACAGCAGTGATGCCGTTAGAGATCCTTAAAAAGATGAGGTGAAAGTAATTTGATCTCCTGTGACTGTGACTGTAAATAAGCATCATCCATTCTTCTTTAGCGATTGTTCTAGATCAGAAATGTCAGGGCATGGAACTCTAGAATCTTGTTTCATGTCTTCTGTGTGCATGCATGTGTGTCTGTATCTGTCTGTTACAGATCTTCTCCAATGACGGACAGTTCAAGAGCCGCTTTGGCGCCCGGGGCCGGTCTCCCGGGCAACTGCAGCGGCCAACGGGCGTGGCCGTCCACCCCAATGGTGACATCATCATTGCGGACTACGACAACAAGTGGGTCAGCATCTTCTCCAATGATGGCAAGTTCAAGGTTAGGAAAAAGGCGGGTCTCCCTTTAAGTTGAATCAATCGCACTCCAGTGACAGTTCACTGTTATCAGTCTACTCTTGAGTTCCCCCCCACAGGACGTGAATTAGCAAAGTTTCATTTCAGAGAAATCTGAACTGGACTCTAGAATCAGAACTTTGCTTCTGCCATCTTTTCTCATAACATCCCGTGCATTATCCCAAGACCAAGATCGGCTCAGGCAAGCTGATGGGACCCAAGGGCGTGTCGGTGGACAGGAACGGCCACGTCATTGTCGTGGACAACAAGGCCTGCTGCGTCTTCATCTTCCAGCCCAACGGCAAGCTGGTCACCAAGTTCGGTAACCGCGGCAACGGCGACAGGCAGTTTGCAGGTACACTTAATGGTAATGCGTGCACTCCCCCCTCTCCTCCTGCCTCCTTCCGTCTCTCTCTCTCCGGCACGACTCAACCCCGCATGCGGAATGAGGACCCCTGGATGCCCAATCAGGAGCCATGACCGTTGGCTTCTGACTTCTGAAGGGGCAGTCCATTAAAAAGAGCTTCCTACAGGCTCTTCCTTTTCCCCCCTTCTGTTGTGATTGTGAATGTCATTTGCATTTCGAAGTGTGTGTGTGCGTGCATGTTAGTATGTCTGTGTATGTGTGTGTGTGTTCGTGCGTACATGCTTGCTTCCGTGCATGTCTCCCATACACATTTCCATGCAATACTTTTATTTGCATCGAAGCCATTTTCATCTTGTTTGTCAGTTCAGAACCTACAAGCCCCATTCTGCCTCTGGTTTACACAGGTCCTCATTTCGCTGCTGTCAACCACAACAATGAAATAATCGTGACAGACTTCCATAATCATTCTGTCAAGGTAAGAGCCACACCTTTACTCACCCTACCACTCAAATTATACACCGAGCAGTTCAACACCACAACACCACGAGTTTCCTCACTGTTCATGCTTCTCGCCCACATCCCCCCCCTCAACTTTCGTTCAGTGAAACAGCGATGAGGGACAGAGGGCTGCTCACTGTCTAAAAGAATACAAAGAACATGCAACAAAAAAACTAATAAAAAAACGTGGGCTACAATGAAAGGTCGCTGTAAACGTTGCCTTTTTTGATGCATTCGTTTCTGCTGGTTTAAAACCCAGGTGTTCAACACCGAGGGGGAGTTCCTGCTGAAGTTCGGCTCCAACGGCGAGGGCAACGGCCAGTTCAACGCCCCGACGGGAGTGGCGGTGGACGTCAACGGCAACATCATAGTTGCAGACTGGGGCAACAGCCGCATACAGGTGAGGCCGATGGTCAAGTTTTCGGGATCGGGGATTTGGGTTTATAAGCTAGGATATTACTTTTTGATGTGATTTTTGGGGGAATCCTGAGGTAATTTGTTCCCTCTTTGTGCAGTTTTGTTCATGTGTCATATGATGAATTTGTGTTTGACCTCAATCTCTCTCTCTCTCTCTCACTCCCCCCCTCTCTTTCTCTGTCTCTACCTCCCTCGATCTCTCTCTCTCCCTCAATTCTCTCCCTCTCTCTATCTCTCTCCCTCCATCTTACTCTGTCTGTGATGTAGGTGTTTGATGGCAGTGGTTCCTTCCTGTCCTACATCAACACGTCGGCGGACCCCCTGTACGGACCTCAGGGTCTGGCCCTCACCTCCGACGGCCATGTGGTGGTGGCCGACTCTGGCAACCACTGCTTCAAAGTCTACCGCTACCTGCAGTAGCCCTGTACATGCACACGCGCTTGCACACAAACACACACACACACACACACGCACACACACACACACACACACACAGATAGACTTGCACACAAACACAGGTACGCACAAATATTGTGACTGTAAACAGGATTTAAACAGCACGTGAATATGCAGGCATGCACTCACGCACACACACACCATCTTAGTAATGGAGTAATGGACGGATTTACACTCATCCACTTATCACGCCATCTTTGTACCGTGCAGGATCGTTCTCTCTGACCATTCACCTAGCGCGTGTGTCTCTGTGGCCTCTTTCATGACCTCTGACCTCCTTCATGACCCATGACCCCCTGATCTTTCAGAGAATCTGAACGGGCCCCACTGTGTCTCCCCAGAAACCTTAATTGTTCTGCTGTGGAACTCAGAGGGGTGTGGCGGTACAGGTACTGGCGGTCATTGGATATTAAGTGGGAGGGACTTTGATGATCGGTGGATACAGGTTTATTATTCAAGTGACCCTGCCACCGGAGCCCCCTGCTGTAAAACGTTCCATTGAAAGGACATCTGTGTGGACGATGTGAGATGATTCTTTGGTATCATACTTAAGTAGCACCCTTCCTTCCATTTCTTATTTATTGTTGTGACCTGGCACTTGATAGAAAATAACTGGAATATAATATTAACAAGATCATTTAAAGTAGGTGTGGCTGATAGTGGTTGGCCGCCAATGTGTCAACAAATGACATTGCCGTCAAAGTGAAGATCAAAGACCAGCTTAAAAAAAGTGTGTTTCAATGAATGTATGCTTTTCAAGGGTTGTGAATTAGTAAGAAAATGTTTGTAGCCTTTGGTGAACCTGTTCTCAGCGAGAAATAAACTAATACTACATACACAATACTTAAAATACGGCATAGCAGGGTATTTTTGAAGCATGTTAACGCAAATTTTCTATGCATGCGATGCAGGCCAATAACCTTGTGAAAACCTCATTTGTGAAACATTCCACTCACACGATCTTAGGGGGTAAAGAACTATGTAGCTGCTGTTTAGGAGGCTATCATAGTTGGGTCAGAATTGTGAAATAGACACAGGTTTACCCACAGTGTGTGTGTGTGTGTGTGTGTGTGTGTGTGTGTGTGTGTGTGTGTGTGTGTGTGTGTGTGCGGATGTGTGTCCACGTGCGTGTGTGTGCCTGTGTGAATGTGTGTGTGCGTGTATGTAATAAATGACTGAAACACGAGAGACATTTCACATTTAGATCTATGATTACATTCTATTCATACAGAATGCACAAAACATCATGGGCTATGTGGTCTACATCAACTAATGCAGAAAATAATACCAATACTAACCATAGATTCACATTTGGGTAAATCTGTGTTAGAGAAGTGTTGCAATAATATCAATATATGCAACAACAAATATTACAAAATGTTCAAACTTTCCATCAAAACTGTGTGTTGGTACTAGCTCGACTATACAACTAGAAAATACAAAATGTCAGTTGACATCTCCCTCCAAAACATTCACATAATCTCTTTATTCATATAAGAGTTTTATCATTTATTGTTGCTCAAAGCATTATGTTCCTGTACATAGTTCCAGCCATTTTGTATGTCAACAGTTGAATATTGAAATGGCCATTCTTTTCCTCCTCAATCATGTTCATATGCCAAATGGAATTCAAGTGCCCATGGGAGAATTTTCTTTGTCTGTTTTTAGTTCTCAATTAAACCACAAATGCGATATGCAACTTGAACATTTTGTACATGAACAGAGTCATTGTGGCATATTGCTTTAGACTGTGCTGTTCCAATTGAATTCCCACACCATTAGAAATAATGTGTACAATGTTTGCTTTCAGACTCGGCAACCGTTGTATGAATGCGCATGACGTATGTCCAAAAAAAAGGCTTGCCATTTTCCCCTCATACAGTAGCATTCCTATAGGCTATCATTATCAAGGCACACAGTGAAGTTGAGTGATATTATGTCTAGAAAACATAGCTTGGGATACATTAACATGACTCAAACTACCCAAATCCGTCATCAAATTGCTCTTTTTGTGTACAGCACAGAAATAAAGTCTTGCATTCTTGGAGGTTCTTGTCATTCTTTTCCACATTAAGATACTGTATGAAACCCATGTTGCATAGTGTATGGTGGCCATTTTAGGACGTCAGATATCACCTAGATATCTGTCAGATGTCACTTAGATATTTGTCAGATGTCACAAGTCAGGTGTCAAGTATCAGAAGTCAGGTACCAGATGTCAAGTATCCTAAGTCATCATGATGGCTGCAGGTGACACAGGAGTCCATCTGTAGTGCAGAGATTAAGTTGTAACGAGACAGGACTTGGCATACAGTAGGTAGAGCAGGATTCAACCCCATGTCACAATGCACCCAAAGGAGGTACTACATGACTTGCCTTTATCCACTGAGCCACAAGTACTTTTGTTCGTACACCAGATCATTATATTCAAACATCATCGCATGACTTTGTGCGAAAAATAAGATTATATTATTGGCAAACAGGAATTAAACCCAGCATACGCTGGGGTGGGGACACCAGCTTCAATACATTGAGCTACCCAAGAGCTTGGCTGGTAGATGCACATCGATCACATTTGGACTGTCTATGAATTATTATATTTGGATCTACAACAAGTGGTCAGTTCTGAGCATGTCTCCCCATAGACTCAATGTTAGAGCTAGATCTGTTTAACTGTTTATATCCTGGTGATTGTTGCATTACATCAGATTCATATGGATAGGTGGCTTGAGCCACAAAATGTCTGACTTCCCTGCCATAATCCTTTATGTTGAAAATAATAATATTGAAAAATCTATCTAGATAACAGTACTATTTTTTCCAAAAAGAGGTCAAGGTCAAAGTATTTACAATCTCCCACTCCACTATATTCCATTATTTTTATCCTGGTTTTATAGTGATTTAGTGAAACAAACTCTTTCAGATGCATGCATTTTTGCAGCTTGTACCAAATAATAGCTGCAAAATAAATGAACACTTTTTCCCCCTACAGTAACACCATTTGGGTCTTAAGTACAAACAATGTAGGTATATCGATAGGTCAGATGCCATCTCATTCTATGCAACACATTACAGCTCTGGAAAATATAGTTCTCGCTATTTTACATCGCAGGTCCAGAGTTTCATACATGTGACTGAACAACACAACGCAGGTCCAGAGTTTCATACATGTGATAACAACACAAATTATCCTCTTATCAAATACTGTATATACCAGTGTGAGGCAGGTGAATGATCTGCATTGATTCTGTCCGGAAGACGTCACAGGTGGAGGTTTCCCCATTTTACAGGATGTGCTGCCCTCAGGTGGACGGAGCTAGACTCGCACTTCATGGTAGAGAGGAGGATCTCTACATCCAATGACCCAACACTACTGTCCACTGTATGCTAAACACATGTTGTGGTTAGAGTGTGACTGACTAGGAGAGGGTTAAACCTACAATTACTACTCCTAACATAACAACTGTTTGTACTCCACATTGAGGATGGAGGGGAACATCTGTGCAATAGTGGGTGAAACTCACCACTACTTATCTACCTGACTCTTGGATTCAGTAGAACAATACAAGATCTCACATGATTGTGTATCAGCATCTTTAGATCCTCTTGGTATCTACATGATACAGGTGCAATGAAGTGTCACGCCAAACAGAAAACCCAGGGTAGAGGGGCTCAGTGAATGTGGCGTGAAATGTGTGCAGGAGGGTACATGTGTCAGAGGAGACACTGTAGAAGGACAGAGTACCAGCTGACCAGTCCAGATACACTCCTACTCTGTTGGACCTGGAGAAGGGAGAAGTTATGCCGGTCTTCATTTTATTGTGGCACACAGTATACCTGTCATTACAAAAGATCAGACTCCAGGACTTGGCATTTCTGCCCAACCCACAGTCATCACCCCGTCCTCCCCTGCTGATTCCTTTATACGCCACTCCTATTACAGCTCCTTCTCCATTCCTCTCCACCTCCCAGTAACAGCGCCCAGTCAGACCCTCTCTACACAACACTTGTTGCCAGTGTGTAAATCTCTCAGAGTGATGAGGGAATGACTGCTCCACTTTCACCAATGTCACCTTTCTGTTCCCCGAAGCAAGGTGTTTGTTTGCTGTATTTGGGTCTGGTATGAGATCACATGCATCTGAAGTGGAGAAAATGACAACAAAACATGAAGAGCTAATGATCTATAATGTGTGAGTGTCAATTTGAGTCCTTATCAAAGCTAGACAGAGTTACATCTCTTCAAGAACCAGCATGTTCCTCCAGGTTGAACACTGTGAGTAAAACAGAACATAACAGTTAGAAGGAATAGAGAATGTGTCTGTCATGTTGAAGCTTTAGGATATGTTTATCAGTATACTGCACTGTAACTTTTATTCCTGTATTCTATTTGTCCTGCTTTTTGTTTAAATGTCTATAATGACTTGCTTTTTGTTTTAATGCTTTTAATTTGTCCTGCCTTTGTTTTAAATGTCTATTATGTCTTGCTTTTTGTTTTAATGCTTTTAATGTCTCATGTAAAGCACCTTGAATTGCCCTGTGGCTGAAATGTGCTATATAAATAAACTTGACTTGCCTTGCCTTGCCTTTAGGAAAATACATAGTTCTAACCTGAGAGTTTGGAGTTTAGAGTGTGGATATTCCAGTTCAGCAGAGAGCAGCTTCTCTCCAGAATGTCCTGGGTGATTGTATCTCAGGTCCAGCTCTTTCAGGTGGGAGGGGTTTGACTGCAGAGCTGAAGCCAGAGAGGCACAGCCTACCTCTGTGACTCCACAGAAAGATATCCTATGGAAATAAAGGTTCCTTTCTTTAAAAACTAACATCAAGTTGAAGGGAATGTCTCAATAGAACACATATGGCTAACTTCATGACTTATACTGTATATTACAATACATAAAATCATAATATTAGACAGTTTTTATTCTACCTCAGTCTCTCCAGTTTACAGTCTGGACTCTCCAGTCCAGCAAAGAGCAGCTTCACTCCAGAATCCTGTAGGTTGTTGTCACTCAGGTCCAGCTCTTTCAGGTGGGAGGAGTTTGAGCTGAGAACCGAGGCCAACTCTTGACATGATTTCTCTGTGAGGTTACATCCATTAAGCCTGATGATAGACATGCAGATATAGGCTACATCAAAAGCAGAAATGACTTTGCTGTTCATATCACTATCACATACTGTATCACTAAGTTCTGTTGATCTATCACAAAATGTTTGATGATGAATATTTCTCAATATTAATAGTTTGATTCTTGGGTTGACTGATAACTCACAGAGCTGTGCTTGATGCTTTAACCACTGGCAGCAGCCTCAGAAGACCTTCATCTGATTTGGAGTATTTCTTCAGGTCAAAAACATCCAGCTCCTGTGCTGAAGTCAGCAACACAAAGACCAGAGCTGAACACTGTGAAGGTGAGAGTTTAGCATCTGAGAGATTTCCTGAGCTCAGGTATCTTTGGATCTCTTCCACCAGAGAATGGTCATTGAGCTCATTCAGACAGTGGAATAGATTGATGCATCTCTCTGAAGAGGGATTTTTCCTGATCTTCTTCTTGATGTACTTGATTGTTTCCTCATTGGTCTGTGAGCTGCTTCCTGTTTGTGTCAGAAGGCCTCGTAGGAGAGTCTGGTTGGACTGCAGTGAGAGACCCAGAAGGAAGCGGAGGAACAGGTCCAGGTGTCCGTTCTTGCTCTCTAAGGCCTGGTCCACTGCTGTCTTGTGCAAACTCATGACTGATTTATTGCTGAAAGATGATGTGAGTTTGCTGGATAAGGATGTATTTTTCACCAGTGGATTCTCACTGCCGTTTTGAAACATGAGAAAAACATATAAAGCAGAAAGAAACTCCTGGATGCTCAGATGCACAAAACAGAACACCTTCCCCAGGTGTAGCCCACACTCTTCTCTGAAGACCTGGGTACACACTCCCGAGTACACAGAGGCTTCTCTTACATCAATGCCACACTCTCTCAGGTCTTCATGGTCCATGGTTCATGGTCATGGTCTTCGTGATACTTCTGACTCCTCTGTGTGTTCTGAAACACCAGGATCGTTTTATAGCCTAACAATAGTGCTTATAGTAGTCGTAATCAGACAGATCACTGAATTTGATGAGACCAACTGAATCAGACAACCAGGTTTAGATACACATTCAGACCATGCCCCGGGGCAATCATTCTGTCAATGGGGATTGGTCGATATCGTGTAACTTATATGGACAAATCGGTCATTCTTCCTGGCATAGTTAGCCTACTCATGGTCTCGTTTTGACCTGGTGATTCATAGCATTCTTGGTGGTGGGGCGGTGGAGATATTTGGGATACAGACAGTCACCGCCCGTCTACCTTTATTAACAGTCCTTACTTAATATTATTTATGAACTTTTGTCCTCATTAACCCCCCCCACACACACACACACACACACACACACACACACAGCAACAACAAATACAATGTTCCAGGGTTGGGTTGAAAAGACAGAACCAGAGAAATCTGCATTGGTGAAATGTATTTATACAGAGAAAGCAGTGTGCTTTGGGTATGCATATATACTCATACACACACATACCTGTATATAAAACACTTACAAAAGTCACAAGGTATGTGAACACATTTGAATACCCTTCAAAAAAGTGTCACAGTGAACTGTGTTGCTGTTGTGTGAGGTATTAATTAAGCAAGTTCACTTGCGAGTTGTTAGTCCTGCCATTGGTAGAGTCAAGCTGACTTACAAAATTATATTGGGTCTAGACAAGGGCTGGTACTTTGTTTTTAAATTCAACATCGGCTGTTGAGCATTATACTGAAAAATAATATGGCATTAAAAAAGGATTCCAAACACAGGTTAACTAGTGGTATCAGATCAACAAACAATTTTAACATTCAAATAAACATCAATAAATATGAATGACGAGAACGTCGATGGAGTGGTTCCTTTCCGAGAAGCGACATTCAATCAACATGTACAACAAAATGCAGCAGGAAATCAATCAGCTGAGAATCAAATGTACTGTACGTCAAAACTTGTCACTAAAGGTCTAAGGTACAGAAGCACAACAAACCAAACCATCTAAGGACACACTAAAGCAATAACACACGAGAGGGAGTGTTTTACTGTGGCTATTGGCACGGCTGTGCTGCGGTCGTAGGCATGAGAGTGCAGCTCGAATGTGTTATAATGTTATAAGAAATTACTGCATTTTAACATAAACAATAAAAAGATACACTTAAGGGGGGAAAAAAAAGTAGAAAACAAGGTTTTTTTGTAACTCGACAAAATGTTACTTATAGTGGTGAGTGCATGCAAAAAGTGAGCATTAAAAAACTACAACCATTATATTAGTTTAAAAGGTTTGGTTACTGTTAGAATGATGTCCTGTTTCGAGGTCCTACTGGCAAGCCAACATACAGTATGGTTGTATTTTAAGATGGAGTGAAGGTTTTCTGGCTGTAGTTAGACCCTGTGATCAATCCACCCGAGTGCTCCATTGGGTCACCCCATACAGTATTGATAAAGGATTGTCTTAACAACCCAGTAAACAAGGGCTTTAAATCTAATTCCAGTAGGCTGTTATCTTATGGATATTGTAGTTTTTACTCCTCTAGGCCACCCTGTAGGCGGTCATGCGGCTGTAGTTCTTCCTGTGGCTCCTGGCGGCCCACAGGAACAAGGCGGCAGCCATCATCTGCAGCGGTGAGGAGATCAGCGCCAGGTACAGGGACCAGCCCAGTGAATCGTCCACGCCCTTGGGTAGGTCTGAGGCCCGGTAGAGCAGGTAAATCCCTGCCCGGAAACAGCACACGGTCCCCAGGGAACAGAGGCCTGGAGGTGAGGGAGAGGGAAGAAAGAGGGCAAACGGATTATCACTCTCTCTCATATTCAGTGGGAACACAAAGAGAAAATTCTGGGTCCACTCTGACAGACAAATATTAAGCATAATCAACGTCTAAGTGGAATCTTCATTTGAAATTGTTTCCAGTGTCCAATCTGTGAGACGACGGACCTCATGATTCTAAACAGTCATCGTCACTAAAATGCCAACTGAACAAATTTATGTATTATCTTCTTCAATCTGAGGCAATCATGTGGTATGGCTGATAGCAGAATGTACTGTGTGTGTGTCTCACCTGCCAGTAGGTGGAGAACTCCAACGCCCAGGGTGGGGGTGAGACTGCGGCACAGGCAGGCACACACCCCGATGAGTACGCTCAGGAAGACCAGGGCTAAGGACACCAGGGGCAGCAGGAACTGGCACCTCCACAGGTCTGCTCACACATACAGAGAGCCAGGAAGAAAGGTTACTAGATTAATCCATATAGGCTTGTCTTGTTAATCTGCACCAATGAATGAGTAAATGAGAGACAGTAGGACCTCAAAACAGGACATCGTTCTAACAGTAACCAAACCTTTTAAACTAATATAATGGTTGCAGTCTTTTAATGCTCACATTTTGCATGCACACTCACCACTATAAATAGACAGAGACAGACAGGGAGAGAGAGCGAGAGAGAGAAAGAGACAGACAGATTGACTCACAGGTCCTCAGTAGATCTTCCCCACTGTTGTGGTTGCCTGGTTCCTTGTACTTGGGAATGAACTGCTGGGGCAGAGTGAAGCTCACACACTGAGTAACCAGCTTAGGATCTGAGAAAAAGAGATAAGAAAGAAGATAAGTCGTAAATGTAGCGGCGGTAACCATCAGACAGCAGTTCTACTACCTATGTGATACTGAATGCATGTACAGTACATATATACATGTGTATACAGTGTATCCATGTGCATGTGAGGTGCAGGTGAGTAGTAGAACACTGACTTCCCTACATTAAATGCAATAATTGTCGCTTTGAATAAAAGCATCATCTAAATGACTGCAATGTAATGTAATGTGTGTGGTTCCATCCTCACCTGGCTCTTTGAACCAGTGTGACTGGCCGGGCACCAGGATACACCTCCACCACAGTCCCAGGGTGCCGTTCAGCCGGAACAGTGTGTCGCTATATGTCTTCTCGTCAAACTCTCCGTTGGCAAACTCTTCACGGAGCTCCGAGGCGTTGCTGGCCCCATGGTTGGCTGGCAGGCTGTGGTACTTGTACCAGTGCTGCGTTCCCACAGCAACAGACAGGTAGACTGTGGCTAGCAGGCTCAGAACTGACCCAATGACCAGGGCTGTGGCATAGCGGTTATCTACCATGACTATTATGATCGAGAGAGATGGACATGAAACTGGAGGTTTGGTGTAAGTGTCTGTGTGTTATGTGCTCACTTATCTAGCTGCCTATACCTTGACTGTTAACGTTTGTTTTCTCAGAGGTAACTGACCATAAGATAAAGGGGACAATAGGAATGTAATCACCGAGCACTTGACACTTCAGTTGTGTCCTTCGACTTCGATCGTCGTTGACTAGGCTACAGGGTCATTCTGGTCTTATTGCCTTGGCCCAGCACCACTGTTATGGACAGGGCCAGGTAGCCTACTGTTTGGGCTGGGTGAACTCCGGAGGCCCTGGATATATCTCCGACTCGGAGGAAGTGCTCCGGCTACAGCCTAAATTACCAGCATGGCCACCAGCTTCATTCCAACCCTAAAAGACACGAGAGACACACAAAACATATATGATGACGGCACTCTTCCCACCAGCTAGCTATGAACGTAACTAGCGGGCTCGTGTGAGTTAGGTTAGATATCTTCTAGGGTTCTTCTAGTGTTAAGTTTTCACACATCAGTGGCTAACGTCAAGGCACTAACGTAAGGAGGTTTTAGGGCGCTACTATAAACGTTGGTTACACACGGTCCCAACGGCGCAATCGTTAACTAGCATAGTAGTCAGCCAGTCAGTGCTAGCTATCAGGGTTGGTAGCCAACACTAGCTGGACAGCTATCTAATTCAGTACAAGACATCGAAAATACAATGTAATACTCCGTATATTGCGTATGACGCCATTAGGAAATTAACTTGTAACATAATTAATGGATATGTTGTACCAGGATCACAAAAAGGCATAGGTTTCGGATCCGTAGCAATTCTATCTGCTCACCTTCTTCTTCGTTTACTTCTAGGAGCTTTGCGGCAGACTAGACGCTTCGTAGCGGATTGCTGCCCTCCACGGGTCTGGGGTGAAACTCCGTTTAATGAGACCAAATTCACATTTTCAAATTCAAATTTATTCCAGTACATGTCAACATTTGGATCATCAACTTCCTCAAAAAAGTTAGCAGTTGTGTAAGTGCCAGGTCTCCTAAGAAGCTATTCAAAGTCAAAAGTCAATCTAAAGTCAAGTCTCGAGTCTTGAACTCCCACAAGATCTGTTTAGTGCCATGGTTCACACCTACTAGAATTTTGACTAGGGTTAAGGCCTATGCTGTTGTAGACGACATAGGACAGAGGGCAGGACAGGGCAAGACATGACAGTGCAAACAGTACAAAAAGAGTGCAAATAAAATAAAGGGGAAGGCACAATTACTGTATGTGTACTATACAGAATGGGGTGTGGTGAGTATAGTGTGTGCAGATTGTAGTGTGGTGGGTGAGCGCTGTATAGTGAGTGCAGTGTCTGCTGTTAAGTTGTGTGGAACAATCAAGGGTTGTGTGCAAGTGGTGCAGGGGGTATAAAGTCAGTGTGTGTGTGAGGAGCGGTGCGTCACGGGGGGACACAAGCCTTGTCTTTGAGGCTGATGGCTGTGGGAAGACGCTGTTTTTGTGGCAAGTGGACTCGCAGTCTCCTACCAGAGGGGAGTGGGTCAGAGACTGTGACCAGGATGAGAGGGGTCGTCTGCGTTCTTATTGGACCGTTTTAAGGTCCTGGAGGCATGTAGGTCCTGTAGAGATGGCAGTAACAGCCGATCACCCTCTCAGCGGAGCGGATGATGCGCAGCAGTCCAGCTGCCTCAGGAAGTACATCCTCTGCTGTGCTTTTTTGGTGAGGGAGCTGATGTACAGTATTTTATTGTGTATGGATAATGTAGTTTCTAACGACTACAGTTATGGTAATTCCATCAATACAACATTGATCAAAGTACACCCTCAATTTTCAAAGACCAACTTTCCGACACAAAACCCTTTGATGCAAAATCAGCATTTTAATAAAACATTTAGAAATACCTAAAGAAAAAAAACTATGCACTGACAATGAAAGAATAAATGCAATGTGCAAAAAAACATTTGATGTCTGAACAGTGAGCACAATGTTTAAAGGATAAGTTCACTATTTTGGACTGATCACCTCTGAGCGCAGCCGAGACATTGGAAAAAGTATGATAAATGTACTTTTCTGAGTGGAAGCACAGGGTGTAATATTACTAGTCTTAATATGCTCTCCTGTGTAGCGCAATCCGAAACCAAATTTTGAAACAACCATTTCGCTGACTGGACTACCTCATACCTTTCGTACTACAAATCCTGACATTGGAGTTTACCTCACTAGCTACTACTAGATAGGTAGCTACTAACTAATACAGTATATTTGTAATCTTTTATACGTAACAGCAATGGTTCACACTTCTTCCAACCTCTCGAGGGCCTCATTCACTTCCATTGTAGCCCATTGTAGAGTGCGTGACAGCAGAACTGCAGCTAGCTCACTATTGAGTCCAAAATAGTGAACCTATCCTTTAATCATTCCTTTGAGAGTAGTCCACAAACAAGTGCACTAAAAATAACTAAAACTGGAGACATATCCCTAAAAAGACACAGTAAATTTCCCTGCCGAGATTTCATACATTCAACAATCATGTTATTTGCAACATGTGCACAGTGAACTCAAAGCATCTAGATTCCCATGGTTTAGGAAACAGTAGTCCGAAATGTCACAGAGCCACCCTTCTTGATTTGAAACATTTCTTTTTTGATTTAAGATCGTAATCTCATCACAAGACAAATCTCCAAAAATGTCACCCTTAATCTCACCACTTCATGTAGATGTCATACATCTACAGGTACACACGTACAGTATGTACCCACCCTGTGGTGAGTGGCTGAGGTCAATAGGGGACTGTGTTATGGGGATTACTGCAAATGGATCATATTTAATCAGTGCATTGAGCAAAGAGGATTGGATTCATCACAACAAATCCTCTTTGTGAAACAGCGGCCTGCTGTGCTTGTAGTCAGACTTGACAGTGGCATTGAGGACTGGAGTGGTGGTGAACTCCACAGTGCAGGGCCCGGGGGCACAGGGGGCGCCCTCAAGCTCCAGAACCGTAACGTTGTTGGGCATGGCCGTGCTTAGGATACTGGCAGGCACAAAGAGGGTCATCTGAGGGCCACTGGCGGGCCAGTACCGACCCAGGTTGAAGCCATTGATCCAAACCTGTCCCTGAAAAACCAAAACAATCCATGACTTTAAATGATGTTGCATTGTTGGCTGTATGTCACATATTAGTCAATGGAATCTACTTGTGACCAATTACTCTAAGTAAATATAAACATGTACATATCTACACATGCCTTCCTCCATTCTGGGAAGACGATGTAGGTGTCCTGGGGCAGGTCTGGGATGCCGTCGGGAATGACGAAGCTGCCCCCGTAGAAGGTCGGAGGAGAGAGGGGGGAGGGCGGGGGAGCCATGGCACCCCCCTCCAGGGACTCAGTTCCCTCCCAGAGGAGCCCTTGGCTAACAGCCTGGTCAATGCTGAGGCTGTATACAGCCCAGCCCTCAAGCACGTCTGAGCCCAGAGTCAGGTTGGACACCAAGCCCTGGGAGGGGAGGGGTGCATGTGTGTGTGTGTGAAAGGAAAGAAAGAAGTAGAACAGTCAAAACCATATTTGAATAAGACAAATTACACCTGTGCAGTTTTACAACCAACAACAAAATAAATTCTTGTCAATGATTAAGGCACTGTTTGACTGTCTACCCGTGATTGTTTCGATAGCTCTGGATAGAAGTCAGTAAGAACCTTAAAGTCGTTTATGTTTTTTCCGTAGTTCACTCTGCCCATGTTCTCCACGAGTATGTCCACCTGACTGCCTGCCTGCCCAGTCACATTGATGGTCAAGACTTTGTCCCTCTCAAGGATCCCCACAGCCACCTGATAGAGAGACACAACATTTCAGGGGTCAGTGAACATTAATTGACATATAGGGGGACTGGGAAACAATGTTGTTTTTGTTAGTGAATTTCAAGGGAAGACTTTCAGTGATGAACTCACCCCATTGACTGATACATAGGCTCTGTCATGGACCCCATTAAGTGGGGAGGACAGAGGGGTGGGCGCACTGCAGTCAACAGGCAGGCTGGTCCGATAGAGAACAAACCCAAAGGCCTTTATCGGGAGGCGGAAAAGAAACATACAGTATAAAGAAGCCATCTTGGGTTATAAACAAACTATTCAATATCACTCTGCTGCCACTGCTTTCGAAACAGTATGTTGCAATACACCCAAAAAAATGTATTTGTAAGAAACCTGTTTTTTGTGTACAGTACCTGGTTCATATCAATGAAGTTCATAGGGTAGATGCTTTTGACTGGCCCGGAGAAAGACAGCATTTCTAGAGCATCAGTCACTGTCTGGTACTGCAAAGGGAAAGGGAGAACAACACAAGTTTCACCACAGGGCCTAGAACAGATGCTTTGAAAGTATCATTGCTAACATTTGGCTTGATTTCTCACCTTCTTCATTGGTACCGCTCCGTAGGCATATTTAGGAGTTGTTGGAGGAATTGGCCCATTTGGAACCTTGCGGTACTGTTGAGGTGAAGCAAAGAGACTGGCTTTATTGTTTACCTTCTATTTGAAACCTTTTCAAACTGTGCAGATCTTGTTGTCAGTTCTCTAAATACTGTTTCTTAATGTTGTACTGGGTAAATAACATCAAAGTTACTGCACTGAGAAATCAAGGCCAAAATTTAGATTTTGCATTCAGCTTTGCAAAGATTTTACATTCAAACTTAGTATGGTGATTTCTGGTACCATTTTGATCACATCTCGGATGGCAAAGTACTTGTCGGTGAGGTCCCCAGCCTCTGTTAGGGGTGCATCATAGTCGTAGCTGGTAGGCTGAGGGCCGTAGGGAGTATTCGCACCTGCAGGTATCAATCGACAAACTCTCACAAACTTCCTACCCTCAAATGAAGTGGATAAATATTGGCTTGGCAATGACTCCCAAAAAATGAATCTGAGCATACAACCATTTTGGTAAAAGACTACTCGCCATTCCAGTATCCGAAATTTGTCCCTCCGATGAACATGTACCTGCAAAGAGAAGTTACCCTTTATGAATAATGGAGGACTGTAGTGTCTCTAACATGTTACACTTGTTGCCAAATGATAGATGTTTTTGTAGTATAACTACTTAGTTCGCAATTCATATAGCAATTTATATAGCTATTCTATGTGCAATATTCATGCACAATGTCCCAAACAAGGTCGCTGCCGCAGTGTGTTTCTGCCTTTCTATCTGCCTCTCTGTCTGTTTGGCTGAATTATCTATTCCCCTGCCTGACTGTCTCAACGAATGTGTTCATCTCACGGCCTCGGCATGTGACTCACAGGTTAACATTAGCTCCTAAGGCAAGTATCTCGTTGAGGGACTTGGTCACGATGGCGGTGGACACTACCGAGTGCTTCTCCCCCCAGTGGTCAAGCCATCCAGTGTAGAACTCAGAGTTGACCTGCAACACAGCAGATATGAGCTGTCCATTTGCTATGAATTACCACCAATTACAAAATGATGAATGTCTCTGTGGATTCATTTAAAATTAGGTGATTAGTGTACTGACTGGAATGGATATAGTGGTGTTATGTGTGTAAGTGATTTACCAGGGGTCCATGGGGTTCAGCATGTCTCTGTGCTTCAAATGCAGCAGTCACATTCCCACCTAGTAGTCAAACACAAAAAAAGAAATCACAGAAATAAACGCACTAACAATAGATTCTATGATGTTGAAGTGCAATACGAATCATAATTCAAAATAGAGAAAATGTGCCAACACCAACAGACCAAGTTTGACAAGGAAGCCATGTGATACCATGACTCATGACTCGTGTGTCTGCTCTTCAAATTACCACTGCTATGGACACAATTACCACTGTCATTGACTCATGTGACTGTTCTTCAAATTACCACTTTATTATATGGTCAACTAACAATGCGAGGTAATTATCTCAACAACATACAGTACTGTACAATACATACTGTGTAATAAAATAGAATAGAATATCTGAGTAGTGATAGAGCTATACCTGGTCCAAAGTCCACGGTGGCGTAGAGTCCCTGTATGGAGCCACACTTGAGGTACCCGAGACCGGCCCCGTCTGTGGTGAAAAGCACCACCTGCTCCCCGAGGTGGAAGCGGAACAGCCCGGTCAGGTGACGCAGGTAGTTGTAGTCGCAGGCGAAGTAGCTGCCATACTCATTCTCAACCTGGGGAGAGGGGTGGAGGTGGGGGCAGGGTTAGGGATAACCTATGTTCAGTGAGCGTTCGCTGAGTTTGGAGGGGAGAGTGTGGCCGAGCTGATTTGGTTTAATACAGAAACTCACTCCTCAGAAGAAATACGACCCCCCCCGCCATCAAATTTCTAGCTTGTCAGTGGAATAGCTGGCTAAAGCGGTGTTTCTAGGAGACGAGCATGCGTGTTTGTTATTAGTACTTTCCCAGTTGGAACTTGTTGAGGTGCGGTAAGACCTGGTTTGAGGTGCTTGTACTGTAGGTTAGGACATCCAACACGGTTGAGAACAAAACCGTTAAACATTTTCGGTCAACATGGCCAAGATATCAACTTACCTGGACAGTGATGATGGGTCCACCATTCTGATAGAGGAAAGGTTTCACCATCGGCAGCAGCTTGCCCATCCACCTATCAACAGCAGCAATGTAATCTGAAACACAGCGATTAGATGTGAGCAAATTACACATCGCTGACATCATACTGCCTTATAGTCATGTCATTCTTTGCATGATGTCACACCTGGATCTGAAGAACGCAGGACTATTTCTTTCTTGTTAAGCAGCCAGGCAGGTAAGCCACCCTAAAAACCAACCAGTTCACATGTAATATACTGCTTTCCAAAGGCAGAGGCATTTGTGTATTGAAACATATATTGTACATATATTGTACTATTATATATTATATAACAATATAATGTCTGAAATTATATTATAAGCTCACAACCATATTATTGTGTATCACAAATAATTTCAAGCACATATATGTTCTTGATTACTCTTGTCTGGCACAATGGAACCAATGTGTAAACCCTTCCCACCTGACACTCCAGCCAGACCCAAGCAAATGCTAAATTAATTTCAAGTAGTATCTGTACCCATGTGTGCTGTATATCCACCAATGGCATGTTCTCACCATGTCCCACTCTGCACATATGTAAGGCCCTGGTCTGAGGATGACCAGGAGGCCGATGTTGTTGGCCAGCTGCAGGAAGTGCTCCAGATCCCTGTCTCCGCTGAAATTATACTGATCCGGAGAGGACTCATGGAAGTTCCAAGGAACATACCTGGAAGACCAACATTTAAAAATAGACAGGGTCTACATGGTTAGACAGTGACTATGCCTTTTTATGACAATGTCCTCCATCATTAGAACTCTATAACAAAGGCATAGACAAGCCTACATACGTCTGGATGGTGTTCAGTCCAGCCATGTACATCTTGAGCAGACGGTCCTTCCAGTACGCTCTGGGGATCCTGCTGTAGTGGACACTGCCAGAGATGTAGCGGAACTCTTCCCCATCCATACGAAAGCAGTCATTCTTGTAGTCCACAGTGAAAGTACGACCATGGGGCACCCCAGCCTGATGATAACAGGAGTATATATATGTCAACTGTATTAATCAATGAAGGGAAACAAGGTGGGTAAACTCTGGACTCGACAGAGTTTACCCACCTTTGTAGGTGCTTAGCACTTTGTGACCCCTGTCTGTGAAAGGTGCTATATAAATAAAATGTACTTAATTTACCATACTTAATGTATTTACCACTACACCCCTGGTGGTCAGATGATATCACAGTGGTAATGATAAGGAATCTATTATCGTCAGCATATTTAGAGTCACTCATTTTGCTAGATGAAATGACCAAAGAGCATCAGCTGACAGCCCATGCTCCATTGGAAGCAGCATTTTACAATCAAGGAATGGTCTCTCAGGTGATGTCTAGAGTTTATAGTCAATCCTGCATTCTACAATGTGTGATGGTAACGACGCATACAGACAACATAATCTGACAAAACAGTGGATATCATATTTGACTGTTCTGAGACTTGTAAAAGTTATGAATTTAAACAACCAGTGATCAGTAGCCCACAGCCTAAGTTAATTTTAAGTCTGAAAATCAGTTTTAGCCAGTAACCAAGTTAGTTCTACAGTAGTTGCAGCTAATACATCCATGAGTTGCAGCTGATGAGGATGTGTATGTGGACACTTACTGTACTTGCAAAGAAGGAACACAACAGGAGGGTTCCTAGTCCGATGAAAGCCATATCACTTCCCCCAGGATACAGCTGGCTGCAGGCTCAAATCGAAGCTACACTGAAGACGTGCGGAAGTCACATTACATTAGATGGCTCTGGTCATATGACCACGTCCAATACTTTACACGTTGTGCACGGGTCATGACCACTGGGCGGCAGTATCTTCTCAATCTAAACCTAACCCAACCCTATACCTAAACCTAACCTTAACCCTAAACCTACCTCATCCCTAACCTTACTTAACCATAAACCTAACCCTAAATGGCCTTTGCGTTATGGGAACTATAGCCTGGCTTCGCCAGACCCAGTTCCCAAAAATGCGAAGAGTCTGCTGGAAACTCACAGTTGCTTTCCGATTCCTAAGGGGCGTTACCAACGGGCGTAGATCAAAATGTCTCTGGACGCAATTGGATAGACCTACAACCAATCAGCGAAAATGCCTCTACTGCGCTCCTCAGACACCAGGCTCTCCTCCCCGAGGAGAGACCTATACCTCCATGGGAGAGACTGGTGACGCGAGGCTAGTTCCGTCATCTTATTTAACCATACATCCATGTATTTAACCCGCCCCATATTATATAAACGTTTGTGATTCGCACGAACACATTTCTGTTCGAGCGGATTCCGTGAGAACGATGTTCAGACTGATCTGCGGTGTGAAATCGAATGTGAGCTCGCGAGATCAGGCTGTCGACGTCAGGCCTTTACCGTCTTCTACCGGCAGTAGCTGAGCCGCCGGGTGCTTATCTCCCAATTTACAACCCAGCTCCATGTTTACAATTGGTGATAGTTGTAGTTTGGACACTCTACGTCATCAGTAATTATGTAGCTATACGTTTTCCGCTGTGCCTGCATCTGCATACTCCTTTGGTCCCATCTAGGTCTCCTCACTTATCAACCTGTCTATAAACCTCCCCGCCACTAGGCTGCACTCTAACAAATCGTCTTCCTGTCTAGCTCGGCGGTGGAACTTCATATCAACACACATTTACACGTGGGTCTGCTGAGTGTTAAGTTATACGTCTATTTTCATTCAAACAATATTGCCGTCTCATTTCGTCTAGAAAGATTTATACAGAGCACAAGAGTTTTGACTATGTCTACTAACCAAGAGATCATCCGAAACGACGCGAATGAGATAATACCACCGGAGGCCGGAGAAGACCCAGACCTCGAGTTGCCTCCTCCCGTTGTGACACGTACTCGCAGCGGACGCAGAGTGCGAACCCCAGTCGCACTTCTCGATTCCGAGGTACCAAGTCTAGTGAAGACTCCCAATCGCCGAACCAGAAAGTCAGTTATTCAAGAGTTACCTGACGAGGCGACTGATGATCACACGGAACCGAACCTGCAGATCCCAGCTGTGGAACATGTTATCGAGTCTCGTGAGTCCACCACAGTTACATGTAAGTCCCATTTGACAAAGCATGCTATGGGCTAGTTCGCTCAGAGCAGCAACGTGGCTAACGTTACTAACCTGTGAACATGTATCAACAGGTAAACTGGACGGGTTCATGTCAGACACATGCAACGAAAAGGAAAACGAGGTTCGCGCGGTACTGGAATCTGCACCGGAATCTGCACCAGAACCTCCAAATAAAACTGCGAAGAGGACCCACTCCGAATCAAGTGATAAACACTCGAGTATACCGTTGGGGAAGCCCAAATCCGGACGAGTATGGAAAGACCGCAACAAGCAGAGGCGAGTTATTCCTTATGCAGCTGCAAACATTTTAGTAAACATTTAGTGAATAGGACTCTTGCCATTTTTTCACAACTAGGCCAAAGGCAATGAATGGAATCATGATAGCCTGTCAACTTTGCAAGAAATACTATGGCTAACATGACCTATCTAATTCACAGTAGGGCTGTCACCTGAGCCCAGAAATTATATTCGCCTTTCTCTCTTAAATATTTAACAAAAAATTAATATATTCGATTATTGGTAGACCCATAATTTATATAATTTTGCATAGAAATGACGCACTGGTCAGTACCACTTGTAACCACAAGAGGACGCCTATTCAATAACAAGCACAGACGGTAACAAACTAATATTTAAAGGAGTCATATAGGGAGGGAAAGTGAAAACATGCGCCCCTAGCGAGTTGTTCCTATCGGAGAGGAGTTTCAATGTAAACTCCCATAGACCAGATTTTCTAATAATTACTACGAAGCTATTTCGGTGAAGTTATCAAAACAAAAACTTGATGAAATGATATGGTATGAAATGCGCTATATAAATAAAGCTTTGATTGATTGATTTGATATCTCCACGGTTGCATGCTGTTACCTCTAGCTACATTCGCTAGCTAGACACCTCCAGGCTATATGACACCATTTGACTACAAACATTAAAAGCTAGATTCTGTAGGCCGAGGGGAGTCCAATGATGTCCACTTCTTAACATTTGATCATTTTTAATGACCACTCGATGAACTAGAAGTCTACTTCATTCCACTAACGTTACTAGACGAGCATCCGGATTGAGGCAAAAGGGGAGTTTGTCCGTGTTAGTACACAAACACAGCATAATTACTTAGTTTCTTTACTTACTTGTAAGTAACTTAGTTACTTACAGTTTCCATAATTTCCACGGACAGTTGTTATTGCTTAAACTCTTTCTGAATTATCATCTGAAAATCCTGCATTGTACTGACCCAGGTTGGAAAAGCAATCGGGCAAAAAAAAATGCCTAGCACACACTGCCAGTGTGTTGCCAATTTCAGCGGGAATGTTGCCATCAAAAATAAAAAATTATCCACTCAGCTCTGCTGACCTTTGAGCTTGGGGGACGATCTGTGCTACTTAGTACATCCAAGAAGAGAGCATTTTCCTTTCGAAGACATTATGCTAGTTAGCAGAACCTGCAAATAATGTCTCTATAGCCAGGTTTAGTTTAGTTTTTTCCACATCAGGACAGCACATATTAATAAACATTTAAATAAATATATACATAAATGTAAATATGCCAGATATAGCTAACAGGCTAATTTTAATCAGTAGTCCCTTGTCATGTTGATGGCAGAATAAAAAAAAAATCACACTACATAATTCACAATACACAATTACAAACACACAGTACATAAAACATAGCAGAGTAGTCCACCTGACCTAAAACTTACTCCATACAGTAACAAACACATAACCCACACGCCCACACACATGCATACACACCCCACTCTGTGACTGCGTGCACACGCACACACACATACAACAGATCAGTGTTGACACTGCTGGTTCTCCAGGAGCCATTTCTTAATACTACGTTTAAATGAGTAGAAGGTTGAGGACTCTCATTGATTGTGGCACTGAATTCCACTGATGGGTAGGTGAATTCCACTGATAGGATAGGTAAGCAAACACAGTTAATTGGAGGTATTCAGATGGGGATAACAGATTGTTATAATAGCTCCCCGACTGTGATGTAAAGTGACACTGGAGATTTGAATGGCTTGCAGGGACTGACTTTTTTTGTAATGTTTTCATTCGATTTCATTTCATTTCATTTCGGCTGACCACAACACTTCATTTGTGTGTGTGTGTTAGTAGACCCATCAGAGACTCAAATGTACATGCAAAAACAATGAAAAAGTTAGTTTTGCAAACGTGGACCCCTTTAATGTCTGTCTCTGACAACATTCAAGTTCACTGGATTCAGGTATCCACGTAATACCCAGTCAACATAGGTGACATTTAGAGCAAACAGGGTCCTTTTATGAGGCCTTAGCCAACTGAAAACAAAATAAGAGGAACAGCCGATACTGCTTGGTTCACTTGATCAGATTCAGTGCTTGTTTATAATGTTGCCTGCTGTGCCGAGGAGAAAATGTGCTCTGATCTCTTACAGAATATACAGTAGTTTTTTTCATATTGAAAATAATAAAAAACTAAAGTGGAATGTGTTTTAGCCTAATTAGAAGATAGGGCGGGACGACTAGTCAAAGTTTAAATATTTGACAGCCCTTATTCACAGCCTGAATAATTTATAGAACTTGACTCCGCTCCGGGCCAGTGTACAAATGCAGTACCTATACTAAATTATGTTTGTATTTTAGGTTCTCTGCATTGCTAAGAGACAAGCCACTGCGTTCCTCTTGGGAGAAGAAGATGGAGGCTAAGAGAGAGAGGGATCTGGTGAAGAAATATTCCCTTCAACTGAAGGAGGACAAGGCCAGGAAGAAAGAGGTATGTGACATATTTCATAATGCAGAATGCAAACTCATTTGACTGTATTGTTTGTATGTTGTGTTCACCGCCTGCCTGGTTTGACCCTCACAGGATAAGAGGAAGAGGCGAGAGGAGAACTTAAAACGACGCGCAGAGAACGAGAGGAAGGGAGAGGTGGTTCAAGTGGTGAGTAAACAGTCACAGCTGAACACACTTTCTAACACACTTGTACACACACACACACACAGCGTTTTTCCTGGCTCAGAATGGGTGTTGCACGCACAATTTTTTGGGGAAACTTTTTATGCCGAGGAGCCTACCAGCATATATAGGCCTACATTCTTTGCTGTCGTTCTGACTGAGCTCGCTTTTCACAATCGCGGGAAATCTCCCGACATTACACAAAATAGATATGAAGACAAAATGTTTATGATTCTGATGACCTGTCTATTAATTATCTCAATTACTAGTGGTCCAAACCATGGACAATGCAAGAAAGAGGATGGGCTGCACTTGAAACAAGCTATCAAACACATTTGGAGAGGATTTTAATTGCTATTTTTATTCTCATTTTTTTGCATTTTGGCACTGGTGATTTTCCTTTGGCTCTGGCTAAAATCTCTTTTGGGGGTGCCAAAAAATCCTCTGCAGGAAAAAACCTGCACACACCAGTCTCTGTACCCTTGTTCCACTCCACCTTCTTTAGCCAGCCAGCTTGATGTACATACTTATTATTAATCTGTTTCCTTTTGTTCTCTATTTTGCAGATCCGGAACACTACAAAGATTAAGAGGATGAAGAAGAAACAGCTGAGGAAGATTGAGAAGAGGGACACCCTCGCCATGCTACAGAAGTCACAACCCAGGACGCCAAAGGCCACAGGGGAAGCGAGCAAGGGGCGGCAGTAAAGAGGGTGCACAGATTGACTGTGATGGGACGTTCTGGTCAACGTTGACAAACACACTATGTGTGTGTGTGTTTGCGTGTGTGTGTACACATTTTATGTACTTTGTGTATTTGGCTGTCACGGTCAAGTTAATAAAAGACACATTGCAGCTCATTTTCAAGGCTATAGTCTACTATACTATACAAGCAAGTATTTGATGGGGAAAAAGTTACTAGACAGGCTTAAGTTCTTAGATTAATTGGTGACCTTTGGCATTGGTTGGATGGATCTTTTTGGGGAAGTGTGCAGCTAAATGTTAAACTTCCAATATTCTGCCAACTTTAGAGTGTTGGGAGTTGGTTGGCATTGGTTGGGGCAGAGTGCAGACACCTGTACTTGCTCTTCAGTAGAATTAGTCCCACCGAGACAAGTAGCATATAATTTTGGTGTTTTTCTCTTTACAAGTACAACAGACAGATATGACAGACACATTCTCTCCTGCACACTCACACGCCAGTTTAATGTGCCAAACATGAATTCCCAAGCATGCACCCCAAACATTTCTACATCGTTTATTTTAAGGATACACTGCATATCACTGTCCTGTCAGTAACAACAAAACACCCTAAAGCCTGATTCATACTGTACACAAGCTACGCTGACGGGGCTTTGAACGAGGTCACTACGTGAGCACTTACGTAAAGTTAAAATTTTATGAACGACATGCAAGGACGCGTCAACGACACCTTCCGTAGCCTTAAGTAGCGTGCGTAGCTTGCGTCGAGTATGAATAGGCCTCAAGAGTACACTAAAATGTTGTATGTATATAAAGTACCACACTAATCACGTTGGCCATCACATTCCACTGGTTGTTGCCCTGTCCGTTTTAGTACAGGACAGGCTATGCCTATCTGATGGGACATTTACCCGTTGGCCTAAGTCTACTTTGAAGTCACCTGACAAGTAGCACAGTGTATTTGAAGACTGGTGATACAGGGACTTCCCTATAGTTGGCTACTAGGTTCTTGGATTCCCCCCTTATAGGCTATAAAATGTCTTGACTTGAGGGTAGGGTTTCCCAACCTGGGGTCCAGGCTCCCCTTAGGGGGGCGCTAACAATCGCAGGGGGGGCGCCAGGCCCCAGACAATTTGAGGCCTTAATATTAGCTAGACAAAGAATCATGTTATTGAAATGTCTCATCAATTTTTTTACAAAATACATGATCATATCTGATGAAGGGTCAAAAAGCCTTGTATTTACATCACTATAATACCATATAAATTCAAGAAATTAATCAGAGACTATGAATCGTGTCAACATTAATAATACTGCTACACTTGCGAAGCGCTTCATTGTACCCTAACTTACACCTGATGGAATTTGCGCACATACACACACAGACTGGATGTTCACAGCGATTTTGAGGGGGGCGCAAAATCCATCAAGTGTAAGTTAGGGGGGCTCTGGGGAAGGAAGGTTGGGAACCCCTGTTCTACAGTGTGTCTAACACATGTGCCCTCCTGCACACATTCCACTCCACATTTACTGAGGCTCTTGCAGTGTTCAGCCGTTAGTCGCACTGAAATGAAAAAAGCATTCTGTTCCATTTTGGTTCACATAATTGGTCATAGTGTTCACCTATTAAACAATGTATGCCAATTTTTTTTTTACAAAATTCTACTTTTGTTGTAATCTTATATCAAAGTATATAATTTCTTACTTCCTGGAAAATGGTAGATAACATGCAATGATGACAACAGGTACCTTAGATTTTAGGCCAATAATCTCACGACATCCACCCGTCAATCAACGCTATTCTTCGATCAAATCTGTCTAAAGTTCTTAAAACCCGTCCACTTGCCAATGTTCCAATCAAATTCCTCTAAACATATGTCCCACCCTCAGCTTTTTTGCGTTGGTAATAGGTCAAACTACCGAAGCAAATCAAAGCAATCCTACAAAAACTGCCTAATTACCTAACCTCCCTTATTTCATGGCGATTAAACATCCATCAGACTAGGTCTCGAGACTTGGTTTATTCTTGAGGTCCCTCGAGTCAACACTGAAATAGGACAAACTGCCTTCAGTTAAAGTGTTCCCAGTGCATGGAATGAGTTCCAGGAATCTTTCAAAATGGATGCCTTAGTCACCTTGGGTACTTGGCTACTGGACTATAAAGTCGAGTCTTGTGTGTGTTTTAAATAATGTTGCCTTCTGTTTTATGTTGTTCTATATGTTGTTGACTTTTGTATATGTTGCTGTTTCTAATGCTGTGTAACCAGGGCACCATTGAAAATGAGACCTTGGTCTCAATGGGTTCCCCTGGATAAATAAAGGTGAAATAAAAAATGTATAAAAAAAAAACTCCCAGATGGGACAATTAATAAGAGCGTGGTCGTGTGCAATATCTGCAAGAAGGAATTTACATACCATCGCACTCTTTAAGAGCAGGCTCTGAATGAACAAGTCTACCATTGCAACGGGGATTGCTGTGGACTGCAGGCCAATTTCAATGGTAGAGGACAAGGACTTAATGGAGGTGTTTCAAATTGCTTCCTCCAAATTGATAGGCTATTTATTTTCAGAGGCATATTATTTATTTTGAGTTATTTGAAACCCTGACACAGCCTAAGATAATTTGAAATAATAATTAATAAAATATTGACTTTGAGCACCCTTTATCATATTTTCAATTATTTACTCATCAGCCACACTACTGTAATGTACTGTATTTCAACTGAAATATCCTAATTTGGGGGCTTTTGCCAGCAAAAAATGGATATGCGATCAATTAATTTTCAGATCATGTAATTAATTTGATTTTTTAAAATTGTTTAACAGCCCTAGTTATGATTAACTATAGGCTATACCTCACTATTCTCAACCTTAGCCTAGACTGATAGAATGAAATTCTTTGTAGGCTATGATCAATGTGAAGGTGGGTTGGGCCCCCTGTACAACTTCTGTCCCCAATCTGCCTGCAATGTATCATTTTCTGGATAATATAATTAATTCATTGTGCACCTCTCCATAACCAATATTTTCTTCCGATCATTGGAAGATTGCAATCGCAATACAAACATTTCATGGTTATAAGCTGGCTATATGAGTATCGGAGTATCCAACATAATGATACTGCTACTGATGGTTCAAGCAAATACATGTACACAATCATGTAGTAAATTAACAACATTAGACAGTTAAAACTACACAAAACGGTTATTAAATATCAATTTCCTTTTTAACTGTTGCAGCAGATGATTTCTTACCAGACTAGTCCTTTATGATGATTTGTCTGCAGCTCCCAATAATGAATTGATGCTCAAAAGCAACCTGTCTCCATTGCTTAATGTGCATTGAAAGTGAGTGGCTGTGAAGTGACTGTGTCAGCGGGTTTAAGATGGACAGTTTTGGAATTTCTGTGAGTTTCTAACTTGCAGGACTCGTTTTGTCATTAGCAGTAGCATAATTAGTCGTCTTTGAATCAATGATCTGTTGCCAAACCAAAGGGGGATTACAGGGAGCACAATCTGCAATCTCAAACGTGCATTCAGCTTTATTTGTTTGACACTCGCTCCTTCATCCCTCAATTGATAGCTTTCATGCCCATTTTTCTCTCTGTCCGTAGTGTAGATAGATATATGCATGTGTAGCCAGAAACTTAAACATACATTTATCATAAGAATCTTTAACATTCTGGGACATAGAGACAAACTCAACACCCTCGAGGGATGGTGACATAATCAAAAAATAAAATAAAATAGACAGTTACCCCTTAGATTATTGTGTCCCTCCTATTATAGGCCTATGTATAATGATCATGTGTATTTTGTATGATACTGTGTACTTTTTCTATATTTCTCAAATGTATTGATTAAAATAATTGTTTAATGTATGTAATGATATAATGATATGCTACAACATTTGCCTCTATATTGTATGCCTTAGGCAGCTATGCTGACTATTGGTGGAATTCAACTTAGGTATGGTGCACTTTTTACTCACCTGCCAGGTGATTATTACCCTGACAGACTGAATTCCCATTTCGTTTCACCTCATTATTCAGTGTGAACAGACTCCCAATGCAGCCATTTTTCCAAGATTGCCGAAGGAGTCCTAAGCGATTAGTTTATCCATTAACAAATCATGTTGCACAGTTTAATTCAAAGGACGCTGATTGGCCTCGTTGGAATTCCAACCAAGAGATCACTCTGGTCTAGAGCCTTTCAAGACCCCTGAAAATTTGAAAATTCAGATTCAGGGACTGGAGCCATTCTAGGTGATTATAGAAAACTATAGTGTTACTTCTGCCTTTGTTCATATGACCTGATGAAGATGGATAGACATTGAAACGTCATTCTGCACCTCCAATAAAAGGCTTTAATAGCCATGTGCTCCTGCGACTCTTCTCTCAGTTTGCTACTAGCCTACCTGTCCTACTCCTGAGAAGCAGCCAGCTTCCTACAGATGATGTGCAGCAAGATCCCTCTATTCTTAAGTTCTAAAATGATTTGGGGGATAATGGTCCTCATTCCCGAACGTGGTTAAGTCTACTTACAAAGCTCCTGGGAAAATTCGGGAATGGATGACGAAACGGGTGACATGGCTCCTGGAGGTGTGCCCGGATATATAGCCCGGGTGACCCCTCACCTAGGCTTGGGGTGTTAAAAGGATAGCCCCTCCGCCCCGATCCGGGGGGGGGGGGGGGGGCGGGGGGGGAGGAGAAACAAACATCTAAACCATACGAAGAACAAGCACAATAACATGCAATAAAAAAACAATAACCCGTCTCGAGAAGGGGACCGTCAAATCTCAGTTGCTTAATGCACACAGCAGTCTGCAATGTGAGAAATGGGGGCCCAGATCTGTGGTTACAGTCAACATTTATGTCTGCGTTCCTTCCCAGCCTTCGCTTCCCACCCCCCAGCCCAGGTGGATTCCTGTTTTGTCGACAGAGAGGGTTGGTGGCGAGGACCGTGTGAGCGAAGACAATCAAGGGCGATTAGTTCTACAAACATAAGATAGTAGATGCACAATATTCTTCATTGATGGGGTCATTGAAGTTAATTTTCTCTGCCAGTTCACGATCTATGGAGAGTATTACCAGGCCGTTTAACCTCTCCTGTGACATTGTGGAGCGCAAGTAGCCTATAAAAATAAAATAAAAAATCAGTTTCAGTTTAGCCTACTGAAGGTGCGCTCGCCTCCAGCCACAGTCACTGGCAGAGAAAATGCGGAACAAGACGCACAGGTCTCCAAATATACCCTGTAGCTCCATTTTGTTTATAGCATTCAAAAGGTCCAAAGGTCAAAAGTCGCACTGTAGATAGTTGACTATTTACATGGTGGATTTGAACTTCGAGTGACTGTGAGAGATCATACTCGTATTTCGCGGACAGCTTTCTGCATGACGTGCTGATATCGTCTTTGGACATGTTTCTAAATTTCCATAAAACACCGAACTCCTCGCAGATCTGCTTAACTGATGTGAAGTGTACACCTAACTGGGAAATTATGCTGTCCATAGCGACATTAAACACTTTATTTCTGAATATAGTTGCTGGGCTTTCCTCTATCGCATCATGCTCTGAATCTGACTCATCAAAAAAGCGCTTCTTCTTTCTGTCTCAGTTTGAACTTGGGTTCGATGCCCATTACACTGGCAACAGCAGTTTTCTCTGTCAGAAAACTGCCCCATGATCCATGCAAGCGGGTCATCTCTTCCTCCAGTGCTTTTATATTTGCTGCCTGAGAGTGTGATGTTAAACTTAAGACGGACCAAACCATTTTTGCATTGGGCTACAGGGAGGGGACGTGAATCTGTTCTTGACCACTATGTCAAGGAAAATTATCAATATCAAATATAACAAGCTTTTATGTGACTGACAAATACTATCTTAAGTCTTCACAGATATTTATTTTTGACAAAATATTCCAGCAGATTATTTCAAGGTTAGAGGGTCAGTTTGGGCACACCCCTTATCTGGGGCCCGGGGACGACTGTCCTCTTTGTTCCGCCCTGTCGGTGGCCCTGCTACCTAGTACTAGATAGGTATACTGTTAGGGTTTGAGGCTGGTGGAGGTAGGACCCAATAGCAGACGGCAGGCAAGCAGCACAGGTTCAAAATATAGGTTTTAATATCCCCAAAAAACAAACAGAGGAACACCAGGAGGAAACACTAACATTAACAATGAACCGACAGAGAACAAAGGAAACAGGAGGGCATATATACTCTGGGAGAACTATCAAGGAACAACGCACAGGTGTCTAAAGCTGGGAGGACACAAACCAACATAGAAGACAAGACAACAGACAAGACAACGAACACAAGACCAAACACACAAGGAGGCAGAACAAAACCAAGTGACAGTGACCAAAGTGTACAAAAGTCTCTGGGGGTAGTGCAGGGGCAGTCATTGGGATAGGAGGTGATCAGGGTCCAGGAAGGTCCAGGGGGCACAGGAGCTCAGGGTGAGGAATCCAGGCCGGGAACAGGGGGTGAGCAGGGCGAACCAGGGGTCCAGGGCAGGGGCGAGGGTCTAGACCGGGAGCAGGGGGTGAGCAGAACAAACCAGGGGCCCGGGGCAGGGGCGAGGGTCTGGACCGGGAGCGAGCAGAGTGGACCAGGGGTCCGGGGCGAACCAGGGGTCCGGGGCAGGGACGCGGGTCCAGACTGGGAGCAGGGGGTGAGCCGGGGCGGACCCGGCCCGAACCATAACATATACCTAATAAAGGGGTCACTGAGTTTATGTTAGGTTTGTCCAATGCAATTGTACAAAAAGCCATTCATTTGTGTGCAATCATTAAAAAGGGGATAACATATTTTAACACTTAAAAGTTTTAAATGTTAAAAATCAATTTTACCATATAGTATAGGTAAAATTCATCATGTACCTTACGACCCAACACATATCATACATATTAAGTATAGCATATGTCATACAGTACTGCTGTTCTCTTTGGTGAGAGAAAATTAGGAAAGACTTCATTGTGACATGAAGGCTGAGGGACAGTTCATTGGTTCAGCCGATCAGTTCTCTTGTCTTGGTATTTCTGTGAGCGCAGTAGCAGATGGGACTCAAGCAATATAAAAGGCAGCTGTGGTGCATGCTATGAGCAAGCCAGCATCTGTACCACTAGCAGGAGAGAGAGTGTCATGGCAGCCAAAGAGAAGGCAGCAGGTCTTGGAGGACTTCCTGAGGTTGTGGCCACCACAGGGGTAGCGGTTGTTGGTGTTTCTGAAATGACAAGTGAGGTAGACAGACAGTTCAGTGAAGGGTAAAAACAAGCTATGTTTCACTATTATTCTGTTTGTATTTAAATGCAGAGTTTTCCCAATTGAAATACATTTTTCATACTAGAACACCTAGTGACATACACAAAAAAGTGGGACTTCAGTCGACCTTCTTTTTTTCACCATTAAACTTATTTTTGAAAGGAGCATATTAAACCTTATATTTATTATTTGGAGTTCCTGTACAATTTGGAAATAAAGACACATAAAAGTTTGTATCGCAGCCGATATACAGTGCATACTGTAATCTCTCTCCAGACTCAAATATTATGTTGAATCGCTGCGCTCAGCATATTACATAATACTGTAGAGTCTGTGCCATTTTGCCACCCAAGCTGGTGTTCTAAGGGTGGGTCTAGGGGTCAAAATTGAAAGGGTGACAGGTCGTAGCAGCAAATGAGAGACGCTAGCCCAGGTTAGATGGGCAAGGCCAGGTTGGGTGGGATCGCAAAAGTTGTTACTGATTTTGCGCTACCAATGAATTAGCAGTGTCCTAGACCCATAGAGAGACCTGCAGCATGCAGTAACATATTTAGCATATCTTCCGTAGTGTAGCAGCAGAAGAACTGTCATGGGTCTGGCGTGGAAACTATACATACAGCTCATTTACTGAAGCAGCCTATTTGCACGGTTAAAATGACTTAAAAGTCTAAAAAATGGCTAAAACTACTGTTTGATAGAGCTGGCGCCTCATGCAGCAGTAACAGGGTATAGTGAAGACTATATATTGTGTGATATAAGACGTCTCAAATTATGCATTGTAGGCCAATATTAGCAGCTGTCACTCAAAAAAAAGGAAGCATATGGTAAAAATGAATGAAAGGCTTAACTATGTGCTAGGCTATCTTTTCTACATTTGACACATTTCTTATATTGTTTCATGACTTTCATGCTATTTTACTAACACTAGCTGTTGCACCAGTCACACTTTTGCTACATCACTTGCAGAGCTAGCCAGAGTGGAGCTGAATAGATTGGATGGCGTTTTGATAGTAAGTTAGCTAAGTGATAGAGATGGTGTAATTGTTGTCCCCGCCCCGACAAAATGGGTTGGGGTGGACGGGTGGGCGTACAATGTGCTAGTGACATTTGGAGTCAGTGACCTCTGTTGCTATTAAAGCTTATTATAACATTTGGTGCTGTGGATGTCTATGAAGCAAAGCAATACAACATTAGAAGATGGTATGGTCCTGTTTAATACTCACGGGCACTGACACTGCCTGCAATAATATCGAGGGAGGTGGAATTGCTGGAGAGAGCAGTGTTAAGAGTTGTCTCTGTGTCGCTTGCACTGGGAACCGAAGACTGGTTGTTGAACACAAGGGTCATGTCAACAACTACAGATCCATTCCTGTATTGGATAAGAAGACAAAAGGGACAATTCTCAGAGACGCACACACCCTCACAGTTGACGATTGATGGAAATAAATGCTTACGTGAAATTGTTGATGATGGAACGAAGAAAAGATGTAAAGCTCTTCTTGTAAATAGAATTGATCTGCATTGAGACATAATTCAGGTAAACAATATAAAATGTGGCAATATACCTGTGGTATGAGACAAAAGATGATCTAAACAGTTGTAACTTGTAATGCTATGTATAATACAACCCCAAATAATCAATGATAATGTATATTAACTCGTTATCAACATTTCCTGCTTTTCTGGAACATTGCATGTTGCTGATAGAATATTATTTTTTACCTCAGATATCACAGTGGCAGCCAGATTCTGGAAGGCTGAAGAGGATGTATTGGAAAAATCTGAATTGAACACCTGGTCCAAACTGAATTGAAGAGATAGACTGCCTTCGCCAGATGAAGGGGGGTTTGTTGGTGCTGCAGTTACTGCAGTTGGGGCAGCGGTTGGTTCTGCAGTTGGGGCAGCAGTTGGTTCTGCAGTTGGTGCTGCAGTTGGGGCAGCAGTTTGTGCTGCCGTTGGGGCAGCGGTTGGTGCTCCAGTTGGTGCAGCTGTTGGTGCTGCAGTTGGGGCAATGGTTGGTACTGCAGTTGGTGCTGTAGTTTGGGCAGTGGTTGGTGCTGCAGTTGGGGCAGTAGTAGGGCCAGCCGTTGAAGCAGAGGTTTGAGAGTTTGCTTCTGTAGTAGTTCCTGCAAGAGCCGTTGAAAGCCGTATGAAAATCTAATTCGGAGATCTGAATGAATAGACATGTTTCAGGGAGTCAAAGCAGTTACGTTTGCTTACTTGAGACCACAACAGAGGATGCGTTGATAGGAAGGGTAAGGCCAGATGAGTTTGTAGTGATGGCAGTTATTAAGATCTGCGCTACAACATTGTTTGCAGGAACAGAGCTGACATTGTTGAATATCAGCAGACTATCCACCACCACAGATCCTTCACTGAATGCAGAATGAGAAAAGTCATAGAAAATGAAATACATAAAAAAATGTTAATCTGTTACATACAAACACAGTAATCATTGATGATCATGGGACCATTATGTACACACCTGAAACTGTTAACCACTGTTCGATTAAAGCTGGCTCCAAACCTATTCCTGTATAGATTATCCAGCTGAAATAGAGGACATGGGATGATAGTCATGAAGCAGAAGTCAAGACAACAAAGAGTTGTGTACAACACATTGACATTTTGAAATACCTCTGAGACCACTTGGGCAGCCAGTGTCTGGAATTGTTTTGAACTGCTGTTTCTGAGTGCAGTGTCAAACACCCTCATCAGGCTGAACGTCAGTGACAGTTGAGGAGTCATCAGTTGTGCATTAGTGGTTGGGGCCACTGTGACCAACACAGGGGTGGTGGGTGCTGCTGTAATATTGGCCACTAGGGTCGTGGGTGGTGCTGTAATATTGGTCACTGCAGTGGTGGGAACTACTGTAATGATGGTCACTGGGGTGGTGGGTGGTGCTGTAATATTGGTCACAGGGGTGGTGGGTGCTGCTGTAATATTGGTCACAGGGGTGGTGGGTGCTGCTGTAATATTGGTCACAAGGGTGGTGGGTGCTAAAGTTGTGTTTATAGTGAATTGTGTTGTTAATACTATTGGAGACATTGAAGTTGCAACAGTTGCTGGTGCTCTGATTGAAACCCCTGGAACAGAAGAACCTAGGTTATTATATCAAATAGTCAACAAATTATCCTCTTGTGCATATAGTTATAGTGTGTATGGTCTAAAGACTGTTTCAAAACTATAAAAAAAATGAAATAACATATTGGTAATGGCATGTTAATATATAGACATAAAACAATTATGTATATTTACGGATAGCTCCAAACAATACTAAATGGAAATTGACTCATACTTGTCACCACAATAGATGATGTATTCACTGGGAGGGAGAAGTTGGAGCTGTTGTTCACGGCCTCTACCATAGTATTAGCCACATCAGTGGTTTCGGGAACTGAACTGATGTTGTTAAAGACCAGCACAGTTTCTACCACAACTGATCCTTGTCTGGAAAAAGATAATATATCACAATGAACAAGGGTCATTTATGTAGTCAAAAATACTTTGGCATTTCCAGTTGCCCAACATGTACAGATATTGTACATCAATTATTTTGGAGGAATAATTTGATACATTCATTGGACTCAAGATAACACAATGTACAAACCTAAAGCCTTTAATCTCAGTGCGGTTGAAACTGGAACCATATTTGTTTTTGTAGATGTTGTCTAGCTGTTGAAGGTAAAAACACCACATTTAGATAGAACATAGTTAATGTACTTTATTTGATAATCCTTTCAATATCACGGTAATCATCTTGGTGTTTATGTTTGACCGCTGTTGCAAATATATTTATCTATGCTGACACATTATACCATCAGACAGTAGGTTCTCTGAAATTAGACAGATGATTTATCATTCTAAGAGATTTAATTATTTTAGTGCGTGTGTTGGTGGCGGAGGACTAAGGCACAACATTCAATCTCGTTGATCAAGCTGCTCTTTGTCTTCAACCATTGAACATTTACTTACCGCTGTAGTTACTTGATTAGCCAAAGATTTGAACTTGGGTGAGGATGTATTCTTCAGGTCCTCTGAGAATGTCTGTGAAAGTTTGAACTCCAACTTAATCTCTGGCTCTGCAGGGGCTGCTGTTGTGATAGTGGTTGGTGCAGGGGTGGCAGATGAGGTGAACGGAACAGGGATTGTAGCTGACACAGTGGTTCGAAGTGAAGTTGCACTGACAGGTGATGATGTAGCTGACAAACTGGTTGGATGTGAAGTTGCTCTGACAGGTAATGATGTGGCTGACACACTGGCTGGAGATGAAATTGCACTGACAGGTGATGATGTAGATGACACACTGGTTGGAGGTGAAGTTGTCCTGCCTGGTGATGTAGCTGACACACTGGTTGGTGGTGAAGTTGCACTGACAGTTGATGATGTAGATGACACACTGGCTGGAGGTGAAGTTGCACTGTCAGGTGATGATGTAGCTGGCACACTGTTTGGATGTGAAATTGAACTGACAGGTGGTGATGTCGCTGGCACACCGGTTGGAGCTGAAGTTGCACGGACAGATGATGTAGATGACACACTAGTTGGAGGTGAAGTTTTACTGCCTACTGATGTAGCTGACAGATTTGTTGGAGGTGAAGTTGCAGTGACAGGTGATGATGTAGCTGACACACTGGTTGGATTTGAAGTTCCACTGACAGGTGATGTTGATGTAGATGACATGTTGGCTGGTGGTGAAGTCGCACTGACAGGTGGTGGTGATGTCAATGAGTACGTTGATACAATCGATACAAGAGTTGCAATCGTGGTTGGAGCTTGTGTTGCAGGGACAACTTCTGTAATAATATTTTGAATAGCCACATTAAATGAAATGCTCACATAATCATGTGATTCTTTTGTTTCTTTTTTTTTCTAACAAAAAGTCGTTATCATTTGCTGCTATGACATCGACATTAAATTACATTTTTAATATAAGTCATGTTATGAGTATTGACTTTATAAATAGCTTTGATTCTTACTTGTCACTACAATGGAAGATGTGTTCACTGGGAGTGAGAAGTTGGAGCTGTTGTTGTTCACGGCCTCTACCATTGTATTAGCCACATCAGTGGTCTCAGGGACTGAACTGATGTTGTTAAAAACCAGCACAGTTTCTACCACAACTGATCCTTGTCTGGAAAAAGATAATATATCACAATGAACAAGCTTCAAGTGTTACCAAATTTAGGCCTACTTTGGCATTTCCAGCTGCTCAGCAGGTACAGTAGAGATACATCAATAATTTTGTAAGAATGATTTGATACATTTTTAGGATTCAAAACAAACAGCACAGCTAGAGTACAAACCTAAAGCCTTTAATCTCCGTACGGTTGAAACTGGATCCATATTTGTTTTCGTAGATATTGTTTAGCTGCAGAAGGTAAAAACAGCCCATTTAGATATAACATGGTTCATTATTCTACCTGTTCAACAGGATACATTTGAAGACAAAGAGAAGCTTGATCAATAAGAGTCTGTTTTCCCCAACTAATATCTTAGACATTGAAATGTCTTATAGTCAAAATAGTGAATAATGTTCCATTTCAGGGAGCCTACTGTGTGATGGTGTAATGTGTCAGCATATAAGTATTAGCAACAGTGGTCAAGCATAAACATCAAGATGATTACCATAATCTTGAAAGGATTAACAAATAAAGAACAACTTACCGCTGTAGTTACTTGATTAGCCAATGATTTGAACTGGGGAGAGGATGTATTCTTCAGGTCCTCTGAGAATGTCTGTGAGAGTTTGAACTCCAACTTAATCTCTGGCTCTGCAGGGGCTGCTGTTGTGACAGTGGTTGGTGCAGGGGTGGCAGATGAGGTGAACGGAACAGGGATTGTAGCTGACACAGTGGTTCGAAGTGAAGTTGCACTGACAGGTGATGATGTAGCTGACAAACTGGTTGGATGTGAAGTTGCTCTGACAGGTAATGATGTGGCTGACACACTGGCTGGAGATGAAATTGCACTGACTGGTGATGATGTAGATGACACACTGGTTGGAGGTGAAGTTGTCCTGCCTGGTGATGTAGCTGACACACTGGTTGGTGGTGAAGTTGCACTGACAGGTGATGGAGATGACAGACTGGTTGGAGCTGAAGTTGCACTGAAAGGTGATGATGTAGCTGACACACTGGTTGGATGTGAAATTGCACTGACAGGTGATGATGTAGCTGACACACTGGTTGGATGTGAAATTGCACTGACAGGTGATGATGTAGGTGACACACTGGTTAGAGGTGAAGTTGTCCTGCCTGGTGATCTAGCTGACATGCTGGTTGGTGGTGAAGTTGCACTGACAGGTGATGATGTAGCTGAAACACTGGTTGGATGTGAAATTGCACTGACAGGTGGCGATGTAGCTGACACACTGGTTGCAGGTAATGTTGCACTGACAGGTGATGATGTAGATGGCACAGTAGTTGGAGGTGAAGTTTTACTGCCTACTGATGTAGCTGACAGATTTGTTGGAAGTGAAGTTGCAGTGACAGGTGATGATGTAGCTGACACACTGGTTGGAATTGAAGTTCCACTGACAGCTGTTGATGTGGATGGCACACTGGTTGAAGGTGAAGTTGTCCTGCCTGGGAATGTAGCTGACACACTGGATGGTAGTGAAGTTGCACTGACAGGTGATGATGTAGCTGACACACTGGTTGGAGCTGAATTTGCACTGACAGATGATGGTGATGTAGATGACACACTGGCTGGAGGTAATGTTGCACTGACAGGTGATGAGGTAGCTGACACACTGGTTGGATGTGATATTGAACTGCCAGGTGGTGAAGTAGCTGAGACACTAGTTGGAGCTGAAGTTGTCCTGCTTGTTAATGTAGCTGACAGACTGGTTGGAGGTGAAGTTGCACTGACAGGTGGTGATGTAGCTGGCACACTGGTTGGAGCTGAAGTTGCACTGACCAGTGATGATGTAGCTGACACCCTGGTTGGAGCTGAAGTTGCACTGACAGATGATGATGTAGCTGAGACACTGGTTGGATGTGATATTGAACTGACAGGTGATGATATAGTTGACACACTGGCTGGAGGTGAGGTTGTACTGCCTGGTGATGTAGCTGACAGACTGGTTGGAGGTGAAGTTGCACTGACAGATGATGATGTAGCTGAGACACTGGCTGGAGTTGAAGTTGTACTGCTTGGTGATGTAGCTGACAGACTGGTTGGAGGTGAAGTTGCACTGACAGGTGATGATGTTGCTGACACACTGGTTGGAGCTGAAGTTGCACTGACAGGTGATGATGTAGATGACACACTGGCGGGAGGTGAAGTTGTAATGCCTGGTGATGTAGCTGACAGACTGGTTGGAGGTGACGTTGCACTGACAGGTGATGATGTAGCTGACACACTGGCTGGAGGTGAAGTTGTTCCTACAGATGATGATGTAGCTGACACACTGGTTGGAGGTGAAGTTACACTGACAGAGGATGATGCAGCTGACACACTGGTTGGATGTGATATTGAACTGCCAGGTGGTGATGTAGATGACACACTGGCTAGAGATGAAGTTGTCCTGCCTGTTAATGTAGCTGACAGACTGGTTGGAGGTGACGTTGCACTGACAGGTGATGATGTAGCTGACAAACTGGCTGGAGGTGAAGTTGTTCCTACATATGATGATGTAGCTGACACACTGGTTGGAGGTGAAGTTGCACTGACAGATGATGATGCAGCTGACACACTGGTTGGATACGATATTGAACTGCCAGGTGGTGATGTAGATGACACACTGACTGGAGATGAAGTTGTCCTGCCTGTTAATGTAGCTGACAGACTAGTTGGAGGTGAAGTTGCACTGACAGATGATGATGATGTAGATGACACACTGGCTGGAGGTAATGTAGCACTGACAGGTGATGAGGTAGCTGACACACTGGTTGGAGCTGAATTTGCACTGACAGATGATGATGATGTAGATGACACACTGGCTGGAGGTAATGTTGCACTGACAGGTGATGAGGTAGCTGACACACTGGTTGGATGTGATATTGAACTGACAGCTGGTGATGTAGCTGGCACACTGGTTGGAGCTGAAGTTGCACTGACAGGTGATGATGTAGCTGAGACACTGGATGGATGTGATATTGAACTGACAGGTGATGATGTAGTTGACACACTGGCTGGAGGTGAAGTTGTACTGCCTGGTGATGATGTAGCTGACACACTGGTTGGAGGTAAAGTTGCACTGACAGGTGATGATGTAGCTGAGACACTGACTGGAGGTGAAGTTGTACTGCTTGGTGATGTAGCTGACAGACTGGCTGGAGGTGAAGTTGCACTGAAAGGTGATGATGTTGCTGACACACTGGTTGGAGCTGAAGTTGCACTGACATGTGATGATATAGATGACACACTGGCTGGAGGTGAAGTTGTAATGCCTAGTGATGTAGCTGACAGACTGGTTGGAGGTGAAGTTGCACTGACAGGTGATGATGTAGCTGACACACTGGCTGGAGGTGAAGTTGTTCCTACAGATGATGATGTAGCTGACACACTGGTTGGAGGTGAAGTTGCACTGACAGATGATGATGCAGCTGACACACTGGTTGGATGTGATATTGAACTGCCAGGTGATGATGTAGATGACACACTGGCTGGAGATGAAGTTGTCCTGCCTGTTAATGTAGCTGACAGACTGGCTGGAGGTGAAGTTGCACTGACAGGTGATGATGTTGCTGACACACTGGTTGGAGCTGAGGTTGCACTGCCAGGTGGTGATGTAGATGACACACTGGCTGGAGATGAAGTTGTCCTGCCTGTTAATGTAGCTGACAGACTGGTTGGAGGTGAAGTTGCACTGACAGGTGATGATGTAGCTGACACAATGGCTGGAGTTGAAGTTGTACTGCTTGTTGATGTAGCTGACACACTGGTTGGACCTGAAGTTGCACTGACAGGTGATGATGTAGATGACACACTGGTTGGATGTGATATTGGACTGCCAGGTGATGTAGGTGACAGACTGGTTGGAGGTGAAGTTGCACTGACAGGTGATGATGTAGCTGACCCACTGGCTGGAGGTGAAGTTGTTCCTAGAGATGATGATGTAGCTGACAGACTGGTTGGAGGTGAAGTTGCACTGACAGATGATGATGCAGCTGACACACTGGTTGGATGTGATATTGAACTGCCAGGTGGTGATGTAGCTGACACACTGGTTGGAGGTAAAGTTGCACTGACAGGTGATGATGTAGCTGAGACACTGGCTGGAGGTGAAGTTGTACTGCTTGTTGACGTAGCTGACAGACTGGCTGGAGGTGAAGTTGTACTGACAGGTGATGATATTGCTGACACACTGGTTGGAGCTGACGTTGCACTGACAGGTGATGATGTAGATGACACACTGGCTGGAGGTGAAGTTGTAATGCCTGGTGATGTAGCTGACAGACTGGTTGGAGGTGAAGTTGCACTGACAGGTGATGAAGTAGCTGAGACACTGGATGGAGGTGAAGTTGTACTGCTTTGTGATGTAGCTGACAGACTGGTTGGAGGTGAAGTTGCACTGACAGGTGATGATGTTGCTGACACACTGGTTGGAGCTGAAGTTGTAATGCCTGGTGATGTAGCTGACAGACTGGTTGGAGGTGAAGTTGCACTGACAGGTGATGATGTAGCTGACACACTGGCTGGAGGTGAGGTTGTTCCTACATATGATGATGTAGCTGACACACTGGTTGGATGTGATATTGAACTGCCAGTTGGTGATGTAGATGACACACTGGCTGGAGATGAAGTTGTCCTGCCTGTTAATGTAGCTGACAGACTGGCTGCAGGTGAAGTTGCACTGATAGGTGATGATGTAGCTGACACACTGGTTGTAGGTGAAGTTGCACTGACAGGTGATGATGTAGATGACACACTGGCTGGAGGTGAAGTTGTAATGCCTGCTGATGTAGCTGACAGACTGGTTGGAGGTGAAGTTGCACTGACAGGTGATGATGTAGATAACACACTGGCTGGAGGTGAAGTTGTAATGCCTGGTGATGTAGCTGACAGACTGGTTGGAGGTGAAGTTGCACTGACAGGTGATGATGTAGCTGACACACTGGCTGGAGGTGAAGTTGTTCCTACAGATGATGATGTAGCTGACACACTGGTTGGAGGTGAAGTTGCACTGACAGATGATGATGCAGCTGACACACTGGTTGGATGTGATATTGAACTGCCAGGTGATGATGTAGATGACACACTGGCTGGAGATGAAGTTGTCCTGCCTGTTAATGTAGCTGACAGACTGGTTGGAGGTGAAGTTGCACTGACAGGTGATGATGTAGCTGAGACACTGGCTGGAGTTGAAGTTGTACTGCTTGGTGATGTAGCTGACACACTGGTTGGACCTGAAGTTGCACTGACAGGTGATGATGTAGATGACACACTGGTTGGATGTGATATTGGACTGCCAGGTGATGTAGGTGACAGACTGGTTGGAGGTGAAGTTGCACTGACAGGTGATGATGTAGATGACACACTGGCTGGAGGTGAAATTGTAATGCCTGGTGATGTAGCTGACAGACTGGTTGGAGGTGAAGTTGCACTGACAGGTGATGATGTAGCTGACACACTGGCTGGAGGTGAAGTTGTTCCTACAGATGATGATGTAGCTGACAGACTGGTTGGAGGTGAAGTTGCACTGACAGATGATGATGCAGCTGACACACTGGTTGGATGTGATATTGAACTGCCAGGTGGTGATGTAGCTGACACACTGGTTGGAGGTAAAGTAGCACTGACAGATGATGATGCAGCTGACACACTGGTTGGATGTGATATTGAACTGCCAGGTGGTGATGTAGCTGACACACTGGTTGGAGGTAAAGTAGAACTGACAGGTGATGATGTAGCTGAGACACTGGCTGGAGGTGAAGTTGTATTGCTTGGTGATGTAGCTGACAGACTGGTTGGAGGTGAAGTTGCACTGAAAGGTGATGATGTTGCTGACACACTGGTTGGAGCTGAAGTTGAACTGACAGGTGATGATGTAGATGACACACTGGCTGGAGGTGAAGTTGTACTGCCTGGTGATGTAGCTGACAGACTGGTTGGAGGTGAAGTTGCACTGACAGGTGATGATGTAGCTGAGACACTGGCTGGAGGTGAAGTTGTACTGCTTGTTGACGTAGCTGACAGACTGGCTGGAGGTGAAGTTGCACTGACAGGTGATGATGTTGCTGACCCACTGGTTGGAGCTGACGTTGCACTGACAGGTGATGATGTAGATGACACACTGGCTGGAGGTGAAGTTGTAATGCCTGGTGATGTAGCTGACAGACTGGTTGGAGGTGAAGTTGCACTGACAGGTGATGATGTAGCTGACACGATGGCTGGAGGTGAGGTTGTTCCTACATATGATGATGTAGCTGACACACTGGTTGGAGGTGAAGTTGCACTGACAGATGATGATGCAGCTGACACACTGGTTGGATGTGATATTGAACTGCCAGTTGGTGATGTAGATGAAACACTGGCTGGAGATGAAGTTGTCCTGCCTGTTAATGTAGCTGACAGACTGGCTGGAGGTGAAGTTGCACTGATAGGTGATGATGTAGCTGACACACTGGTTGGAGCTGAAGTTGCACTGACAGGTGATGATGTAGCTGAGACACTGGCTGGAGGTGAAGTTGTACTGCTTTGTGATGTAGCTGACAGACTGGTTGGAGGTGAAGTTGCACTGACAGGTGATGATGTAGCTGAGACACTGGCTGGAGTTGAAGTTGTACTGCTTGGTGATGTAGCTGACAGACTGGCTGGAGGTGAAGTTGCACTGACAGGTGATGATGTTGCTGACACACTGGTTGGAGCTGAAGTTGCACTGACAGGTGATGATGTAGCTGACACACTGGCTGGAGGTGAAGTTGTAATGCCTGGTGATGTAGCTGACCGACTGGTTGGAGGTGAAGTTGCACTGACAGGTGATGATGTAGCTGACACACTGGCTGGAGGTGAAGTTGTTCCTACAGATGATGATGTAGCTGACACACTGGTTGGAGGTGAAGTTGCACTGACAGATGATGATGCAGCTGACACACTGGTTGGATGTGATATTGAACTGCCAGGTGGTGATGTAGATGACACACTGGCTGGAGATGAAGTTGTCCTGCCTGTTAATGTAGCTGACAGACTGGCTGGAGGTGAAGTTGCACTGACAGGTGATGATGTTGCTGACACACTGGTTGGAGCTGAGGTTGCACTGCCAGGTGGTGATGTAGATGACACACTGGCTGGAGATGAAGTTGTCCTGCCTGTTAATGTAGCTGACAGACTGGTTGGAGGTGAAGTTGCACTGACAGGTGATGATGTAGCTGAGACACTGGCTGGAGTTGAAGTTGTACTGCTTGGTGATGTAGCTGACACACTGGTTGGACCTGAAGTTGCACTGACAGGTGATGATGTAGATGACACACTGGTTGGATGTGATATTGGACTGCCAGGTGATGTAGGTGACAGACTGGTTGGAGGTGAAGTTGCACTGACAGGTGATGATGTAGCTGACCCACTGGCTGGAGGGGAAGTTGTTCCTAGAGATGATGATGTAGCTGACAGACTGGTTGGAGGTGAAGTTGCACTGACAGATGATGATGCAGCTGACACACTGGTTGGATGTGATATTGAACTGCCAGGTGGTGATGTAGCTGACACACTGGTTGGAGGTAAAGTTGCACTGACAGGTGATGATGTAGCTGAGACACTGGCTGGAGGTGAAGTTGTACTGCTTGTTGACGTAGCTGACAGACTGGCTGGAGGTGAAGTTGTACTGACAGGTGATGATGTTGCTGACACACTGGTTGGAGCTGACGTTGCACTGACAGGTGATGATGTAGATGACACACTGGCTGGAGGTGAAGTTGTAATGCCTGGTGATGTAGCTGACAGACTGGTTGGAGGTGAAGTTGCACTGACAGGTGATGAAGTAGCTGAGACACTGGCTGGAGGTGAAGTTGTACTGCTTTGTGATGTAGCTGACAGACTGGTTGGAGGTGAAGTTGCACTGACAGGTGATGATGTAGCTGACACACTGGCTGGAGGTGAGGTTGTTCCTACATATGATGATGTAGCTGACACACTGGTTGGATGTGATATTGAACTGCCAGTTGGTGATGTAGATGACACACTGGCTGGAGATGAAGTTGTCCTGCCTGTTAATGTAGCTGACAGACTGGCTGCAGGTGAAGTTGCACTGATAGGTGATGATGTAGCTGACACACTGGTTGGAGCTGAAGTTGCACTGACAGGTGATGATGTAGATGACACACTGGCTGGAGGTGAAGTTGTAATGCCTGCTGATGTAGCTGACAGACTGGTTGGAGGTGAAGTTGCACTGACAGGTGATGATGTAGATGACACACTGGCTGGAGGTGAAGTTGTAATGCCTGGTGATGTAGCTGACAGACTGGTTGGAGGTGAAGTTGCACTGACAGGTGATGATGTAGCTGACACACTGGCTGGAAGTGAAGTTGTTCCTACAGATGATGATGTAGCTGACACACTGGTTGGAGGTGAAGTTGCACTGACAGATGATGATGCTGCTGACACACTGGTTGGATGTGATATTGAACTGCCAGGTGGTGATGTAGATGACACACTGGCTGGAGATGAAGTTGTCCTGCCTGTTAATGTAGCTGACAGACTGGCTGGAGGTGAAGTTGCACTGACAGGTGATGATGTTGCTGACACACTGGTTGAAGCTGAGGCTGCACTGACAGGTGATGATGTAGATGACACACTGGCTGGAGGTGAAATTGTAATGCCTGGTGATGTAGCTGACAGACTGGTTGGAGGTGAAGTTGCACTGACAGGTGATGATGTAGCTGACACACTGGCTGGAGGTGAAGTTGTTCCTACAGATGATGATGTAGCTGACACACTGGTTGGAGCTGAGGTTGCACTGACAGGTGATGATGTAGATGACACACTGGCTGCAGGTGAAATTGTAATGCCTGGTGATGTAGCTGACAGACTGGTTGGAGGTGAACTTGCACTGACAGGTGATGATGTAGCTGACACACTGGCTGGAGGAGAAGTTGTTCCTACAGATGATGATGTAGCTGACACACTGGTTGGAGGTGAAGCTGCACTGACAGATGATGATGCAGCTGACACACTGGTTGGATGTGATATTGAACTGCCAGGTGATGATGTAGATGACACACTGGCTGGAGATGAAGTTGTCCTGCCTGTTAATGTAGCTGACAGACTGGTTGGAGGTGAAGTTGCACTGACAGGTGATGATGTAGCTGAGACACTGGCTGGAGTTGAAGTTGTACTGCTTGGTGATGTAGCTGACACACTGGTTGGACCTGAAGTTGCACTGACAGGTGATGATGTAGATGACACACTGGTTGGATGTGATATTGGACTGCCAGGTGATGTAGGTGACAGACTGGTTGGAGGTGAAGTTGCACTGACAGGTGATGATGTAGCTGACACACTGGCTGGAGGTGAAATTGTAATGCCTGGTGATGTAGCTGACAGACTGGTTGGAGGTGAAGTTGCACTGACAGGTGATGATGTAGCTGACACACTGGCTGGAGGTGAAGTTGTTCCTACAGATGATGATGTAGCTGACAGACTGGTTGGAGGTGAAGTTGCACTGACAGGTGATGATGTTGCTGACACACTGGTTGGAGCTGAAGTTGTAATGCCTGGTGATGTAGCTGACAGACTGGTTGGAGGTGAAGTTGCACTGACAGGTGATGATGTAGCTGACACACTGGCTGGAGGTGAGGTTGTTCCTACATATGATGATGTAGCTGACACACTGGTTGGATGTGATATTGAACTGCCAGTTGGTGATGTAGATGACACACTGGCTGGAGATGAAGTTGTCCTGCCTGTTAATGTAGCTGACAGACTGGCTGCAGGTGAAGTTGCACTGATAGGTGATGATGTAGCTGACACACTGGTTGTAGGTGAAGTTGCACTGACAGGTGATGATGTAGATGACACACTGGCTGGAGGTGAAGTTGTAATGCCTGCTGATGTAGCTGACAGACTGGTTGGAGGTGAAGTTGCACTGACAGGTGATGATGTAGATAACACACTGGCTGGAGGTGAAGTTGTAATGCCTGGTGATGTAGCTGACAGACTGGTTGGAGGTGAAGTTGCACTGACAGGTGATGATGTAGCTGACACACTGGCTGGAGGTGAAGTTGTTCCTACAGATGATGATGTAGCTGACACACTGGTTGGAGGTGAAGTTGCACTGACAGATGATGATGCAGCTGACACACTGGTTGGATGTGATATTGAACTGCCAGGTGATGATGTAGATGACACACTGGCTGGAGATGAAGTTGTCCTGCCTGTTAATGTAGCTGACAGACTGGTTGGAGGTGAAGTTGCACTGACAGGTGATGATGTAGCTGAGACACTGGCTGGAGTTGAAGTTGTACTGCTTGGTGATGTAGCTGACACACTGGTTGGACCTGAAGTTGCACTGACAGGTGATGATGTAGATGACACACTGGTTGGATGTGATATTGGACTGCCAGGTGATGTAGGTGACAGACTGGTTGGAGGTGAAGTTGCACTGACAGGTGATGATGTAGATGACACACTGGCTGGAGGTGAAATTGTAATGCCTGGTGATGTAGCTGACAGACTGGTTGGAGGTGAAGTTGCACTGACAGGTGATGATGTAGCTGACACACTGGCTGGAGGTGAAGTTGTTCCTACAGATGATGATGTAGCTGACAGACTGGTTGGAGGTGAAGTTGCACTGACAGATGATGATGCAGCTGACACACTGGTTGGATGTGATATTGAACTGCCAGGTGGTGATGTAGCTGACACACTGGTTGGAGGTAAAGTAGCACTGACAGATGATGATGCAGCTGACACACTGGTTGGATGTGATATTGAACTGCCAGGTGGTGATGTAGCTGACACACTGGTTGGAGGTAAAGTAGAACTGACAGGTGATGATGTAGCTGAGACACTGGCTGGAGGTGAAGTTGTATTGCTTGGTGATGTAGCTGACAGACTGGTTGGAGGTGAAGTTGCACTGAAAGGTGATGATGTTGCTGACACACTGGTTGGAGCTGAAGTTGAACTGACAGGTGATGATGTAGATGACACACTGGCTGGAGGTGAAGTTGTACTGCCTGGTGATGTAGCTGACAGACTGGTTGGAGGTGAAGTTGCACTGACAGGTGATGATGTAGCTGAGACACTGGCTGGAGGTGAAGTTGTACTGCTTGTTGACGTAGCTGACAGACTGGCTGGAGGTGAAGTTGCACTGACAGGTGATGATGTTGCTGACCCACTGGTTGGAGCTGACGTTGCACTGACAGGTGATGATGTAGATGACACACTGGCTGGAGGTGAAGTTGTAATGCCTGGTGATGTAGCTGACAGACTGGTTGGAGGTGAAGTTGCACTGACAGGTGATGATGTAGCTGACACGATGGCTGGAGGTGAGGTTGTTCCTACATATGATGATGTAGCTGACACACTGGTTGGAGGTGAAGTTGCACTGACAGATGATGATGCAGCTGACACACTGGTTGGATGTGATATTGAACTGCCAGTTGGTGATGTAGATGAAACACTGGCTGGAGATGAAGTTGTCCTGCCTGTTAATGTAGCTGACAGACTGGCTGGAGGTGAAGTTGCACTGATAGGTGATGATGTAGCTGACACACTGGTTGGAGCTGAAGTTGCACTGACAGGTGATGATGTAGCTGAGACACTGGCTGGAGGTGAAGTTGTACTGCTTTGTGATGTAGCTGACAGACTGGTTGGAGGTGAAGTTGCACTGACAGGTGATGATGTAGCTGAGACACTGGCTGGAGTTGAAGTTGTACTGCTTGGTGATGTAGCTGACAGACTGGCTGGAGGTGAAGTTGCACTGACAGGTGATGATGTTGCTGACACACTGGTTGGAGCTGAAGTTGCACTGACAGGTGATGATGTAGCTGACACACTGGCTGGAGGTGAAGTTGTAATGCCTGGTGATGTAGCTGACCGACTGGTTGGAGGTGAAGTTGCACTGACAGGTGATGATGTAGCTGACACACTGGCTGGAGGTGAAGTTGTTCCTACAGATGATGATGTAGCTGACACACTGGTTGGAGGTGAAGTTGCACTGACAGATGATGATGCAGCTGACACACTGGTTGGATGTGATATTGAACTGCCAGGTGGTGATGTAGATGACACACTGGCTGGAGATGAAGTTGTCCTGCCTGTTAATGTAGCTGACAGACTGGCTGGAGGTGAAGTTGCACTGACAGGTGATGATGTTGCTGACACACTGGTTGGAGCTGAGGTTGCACTGCCAGGTGGTGATGTAGATGACACACTGGCTGGAGATGAAGTTGTCCTGCCTGTTAATGTAGCTGACAGACTGGTTGGAGGTGAAGTTGCACTGACAGGTGATGATGTAGCTGAGACACTGGCTGGAGTTGAAGTTGTACTGCTTGGTGATGTAGCTGACACACTGGTTGGACCTGAAGTTGCACTGACAGGTGATGATGTAGATGACACACTGGTTGGATGTGATATTGGACTGCCAGGTGATGTAGGTGACAGACTGGTTGGAGGTGAAGTTGCACTGACAGGTGATGATGTAGCTGACCCACTGGCTGGAGGGGAAGTTGTTCCTAGAGATGATGATGTAGCTGACAGACTGGTTGGAGGTGAAGTTGCACTGACAGATGATGATGCAGCTGACACACTGGTTGGATGTGATATTGAACTGCCAGGTGGTGATGTAGCTGACACACTGGTTGGAGGTAAAGTTGCACTGACAGGTGATGATGTAGCTGAGACACTGGCTGGAGGTGAAGTTGTACTGCTTGTTGACGTAGCTGACAGACTGGCTGGAGGTGAAGTTGTACTGACAGGTGATGATGTTGCTGACACACTGGTTGGAGCTGACGTTGCACTGACAGGTGATGATGTAGATGACACACTGGCTGGAGGTGAAGTTGTAATGCCTGGTGATGTAGCTGACAGACTGGTTGGAGGTGAAGTTGCACTGACAGGTGATGAAGTAGCTGAGACACTGGCTGGAGGTGAAGTTGTACTGCTTTGTGATGTAGCTGACAGACTGGTTGGAGGTGAAGTTGCACTGACAGGTGATGATGTAGCTGACACACTGGCTGGAGGTGAGGTTGTTCCTACATATGATGATGTAGCTGACACACTGGTTGGATGTGATATTGAACTGCCAGTTGGTGATGTAGATGACACACTGGCTGGAGATGAAGTTGTCCTGCCTGTTAATGTAGCTGACAGACTGGCTGCAGGTGAAGTTGCACTGATAGGTGATGATGTAGCTGACACACTGGTTGGAGCTGAAGTTGCACTGACAGGTGATGATGTAGATGACACACTGGCTGGAGGTGAAGTTGTAATGCCTGCTGATGTAGCTGACAGACTGGTTGGAGGTGAAGTTGCACTGACAGGTGATGATGTAGATGACACACTGGCTGGAGGTGAAGTTGTAATGCCTGGTGATGTAGCTGACAGACTGGTTGGAGGTGAAGTTGCACTGACAGGTGATGATGTAGCTGACACACTGGCTGGAAGTGAAGTTGTTCCTACAGATGATGATGTAGCTGACACACTGGTTGGAGGTGAAGTTGCACTGACAGATGATGATGCTGCTGACACACTGGTTGGATGTGATATTGAACTGCCAGGTGGTGATGTAGATGACACACTGGCTGGAGATGAAGTTGTCCTGCCTGTTAATGTAGCTGACAGACTGGCTGGAGGTGAAGTTGCACTGACAGGTGATGATGTTGCTGACACACTGGTTGAAGCTGAGGCTGCACTGACAGGTGATGATGTAGATGACACACTGGCTGGAGGTGAAATTGTAATGCCTGGTGATGTAGCTGACAGACTGGTTGGAGGTGAAGTTGCACTGACAGGTGATGATGTAGCTGACACACTGGCTGGAGGTGAAGTTGTTCCTACAGATGATGATGTAGCTGACACACTGGTTGGAGCTGAGGTTGCACTGACAGGTGATGATGTAGATGACACACTGGCTGCAGGTGAAATTGTAATGCCTGGTGATGTAGCTGACAGACTGGTTGGAGGTGAACTTGCACTGACAGGTGATGATGTAGCTGACACACTGGCTGGAGGAGAAGTTGTTCCTACAGATGATGATGTAGCTGACACACTGGTTGGAGGTGAAGCTGCACTGACAGATGATGATGCAGCTGACACACTGGTTGGATGTGATATTGAACTGCCAGGTGATGATGTAGATGACACACTGGCTGGAGATGAAGTTGTCCTGCCTGTTAATGTAGCTGACAGACTGGTTGGAGGTGAAGTTGCACTGACAGGTGATGATGTAGCTGAGACACTGGCTGGAGTTGAAGTTGTACTGCTTGGTGATGTAGCTGACACACTGGTTGGACCTGAAGTTGCACTGACAGGTGATGATGTAGATGACACACTGGTTGGATGTGATATTGGACTGCCAGGTGATGTAGGTGACAGACTGGTTGGAGGTGAAGTTGCACTGACAGGTGATGATGTAGCTGACACACTGGCTGGAGGTGAAATTGTAATGCCTGGTGATGTAGCTGACAGACTGGTTGGAGGTGAAGTTGCACTGACAGGTGATGATGTAGCTGACACACTGGCTGGAGGTGAAGTTGTTCCTACAGATGATGATGTAGCTGACAGACTGGTTGGAGGTGAAGTTGCACTGACAGATGATGATGCAGCTGACACACTGGTTGGATGTGATATTGAACTGCCAGGTGGTGATGTAGCTGACACACTGGTTGGAGGTAAAGTAGCACTGACAGGTGATGATGTAGCTGAGACACTGGCTGGAGGTGAAGTTGTACTGCTTGGTGATGTAGCTGACAGACTGGTTGGAGGTGAAGTTGCACTGAAAGGTGATGATGTTGCTGACACACTGGTTGGAGCTGAAGTTGAACTGACAGGTGATGATGTAGATGACACACTGGCTGGAGGTGAAGTTGTAATGCCTGGTGATGTCGCTGACACACTGGTTGGACCTGAAGTTGCACTGACATGTGATGATGTAGCTGACACACTGGTTGGATGTGATATTGGACTGCCAGGTGATGTAGGTGACAGACTGGTTGGAGGTGAAGTTGCACTGACAGGTGATGATGTAGCTGACCCACTGGCTGGAGGTGAAGTTGTTCCTACAGATGATGATGTAGCTGACAGACTGGTTGGAGGTGAAGTTGCACTGACAGATGATGATGCAGCTGACACACTGGTTGGATGTGATATTGAACTGCCAGGTGGTGATGTAGCTGACACACTGGTTGGAGGTAAAGTTGCACTGACAGGTGATGATGTAGCTGAGACACTGGCTGGAGGTGAAGTTGTACTGCTTGTTGACGTAGCTGACAGACTGGCTGGAGGTGAAGTTGCACTGACAGGTGATGATGTTGCTGACACACTGGTTGGAGCTGACGTTGCACTGACAGGTGATGATGTAGATGACACACTGGCTGGAGGTGAAGTTGTAATGCCTGGTGATGTAGCTGACAGACTGGTTGGAGGTGAAGTTGCACTGACAGGTGATGAAGTAGCTGAGACACTGGCTGGAGGTGAAGTTGTACTGCTTTGTGATGTAGCTGACAGACTGGTTGGAGGTGAAGTTGCACTGACAGGTGATGATGTTGCTGACACACTGGTTGGAGCTGAAGTTGTAATGCCTGGTGATGTAGCTGACAGACTGGTTGGAGGTGAAGTTGCACTGACAGGTGATGATGTAGCTGACACACTGGCTGGAGGTGAGGTTGTTCCTACATATGATGATGTAGCTGACACACTGGTTGGATGTGATATTGAACTGCCAGTTGGTGATGTAGTTGACACACTGGCTGGAGATGAAGTTGTCCTGCCTGTTAATGTAGCTGACAGACTGGTTGGAGGTGAAGTTGCACTGACAGGTGATGATGTAGATGACACACTGGCTGGAGGTGAAGTTGTAATGCCTGGTGATGTAGCTGACAGACTGGTTGGAGGTGAAGTTGCACTGACAGGTGATGATGTAGCTGACACACTGGCTGGAGGTGAAGTTGTTCCTACAGATGATGATGTAGCTGACACACTGGTTGGAGGTGAAGTTGCACTGACAGATGATGATGCTGCTGACACACTGGTTGGATGTGATATTGAACTGCCAGGTGGTGATGTAGATGACACACTGGCTGGAGATGAAGTTGTCCTGCCTGTTAATGTAGCTGACAGACTGGCTGGAGGTGAAGTTGCACTGACAGGTGATGATGTTGCTGACACACTGGTTGAAGCTGAGGTTGCACTGACAGGTGATGATGTAGATGACACACTGGCTGGAGGTGAAATTGTAATGCCTGGTGATGTAGCTGACAGACTGGTTGGAGGTGAAGTTGCACTGACAGGTGATGATGTAGCTGACACACTGGCTGGAGGTGAAGTTGTTCCTACAGATGATGATGTAGCTGACACACTGGTTGGAGCTGAGGTTGCACTGACAGGTGATGATGTAGATGACACACTGGCTGGAGGTGAAATTGTAATGCCTGGTGATGTAGCTGACAGACTGGTTGGAGGTGAAGTTGCACTGACAGGTGATGATGTAGCTGACACACTGGCTGGAGGAGAAGTTGTTCCTACAGATGATGATGTAGCTGACACACTGGTTGGAGGTGAAGTTGCACTGACAGATGATGATGCAGCTGACACACTGGTTGGATGTGATATTGAACTGCCAGGTGATGATTTAGATGACACACTGGCTGGAGATGAAGTTGTCCTGCCTGTTAATGTAGCTGACAGACTGGTTGGAGGTGAAGTTGCACTGACAGGTGATGATGTAGCTGAGACACTGGCTGGAGTTGAAGTTGTACTGCTTGGTGATGTAGCTGACACACTGGTTGGACCTGAAGTTGCACTGACAGGTGATGATGTAGATGACACACTGGTTGGATGTGATATTGGACTGCCAGGTGATGTAGGTGACAGACTGGTTGGAGGTGAAGTTGCACTGACAGGTGATGATGTAGATGACACACTGGCTGGATGTGAAATTGTAATGCCTGGTGATGTAGCTGACAGACTGGTTGGAGGTGAAGTTGCACTGACAGGTGATGATGTAGCTGACACACTGGCTGGAGGTGAAGTTGTTCCTACAGATGATGATGTAGCTGACAGACTGGTTGGAGGTGAAGTTGCACTGACAGATGATGATGCAGCTGACACACTGGTTGGATGTGATATTGAACTGCCAGGTGGTGATGTAGCTGACACACTGGTTGGAGGTAAAGTAGCACTGACAGATGATGATGCAGCTGACACACTGGTTGGATGTGATATTGAACTGCCAGGTGGTGATGTAGCTGACACACTGGTTGGAGGTAAAGTAGAACTGACAGGTGATGATGTAGCTGAGACACTGGCTGGAGGTGAAGTTGTATTGCTTGGTGATGTAGCTGACAGACTGGTTGGAGGTGAAGTTGCACTGAAAGGTGATGATGTTGCTGACACACTGGTTGGAGCTGAAGTTGAACTGACAGGTGATGATGTAGATGACACACTGGCTGGAGGTGAAGTTGTACTGCCTGGTGATGTAGCTGACAGACTGGTTGGAGGTGAAGTTGCACTGACAGGTGATGATGTAGCTGAGACACTGGCTGGAGGTGAAGTTGTACTGCTTGTTGACGTAGCTGACAGACTGGCTGGAGGTGAAGTTGCACTGACAGGTGATGATGTTGCTGACCCACTGGTTGGAGCTGACGTTGCACTGACAGGTGATGATGTAGATGACACACTGGCTGGAGGTGAAGTTGTAATGCCTGGTGATGTAGCTGACAGACTGGTTGGAGGTGAAGTTGCACTGACAGGTGATGATGTAGCTGACACGATGGCTGGAGGTGAGGTTGTTCCTACATATGATGATGTATCTGACACACTGGTTGGAGGTGAAGTTGCACTGACAGATGATGATGCAGCTGACACACTGGTTGGATGTGATATTGAACTGCCAGTTGGTGATGTAGATGAAACACTGGCTGGAGATGAAGTTGTCCTGCCTGTTAATGTAGCTGACAGACTGGCTGGAGGTGAAGTTGCACTGACAGGTGATGATGTAGCTGAGACACTGGCTGGAGGTGAAGTTGTACTGCTTTGTGATGTAGCTGACAGACTGGTTGGAGGTGAAGTTGCACTGACAGGTGATGATGTTGCTGACACACTGGTTGGAGCTGAAGTTGCACTGACAGGTGATGATGTAGATGACACACTGTCTGGAGGTGAAGTTGTAATGCCTGGTGATGTAGCTGACAGACTGGTTGGAGGTGAAGTTGCACTGACAGGTGATGATGTAGCTGACACACTGGCTGGAGGAGAAGTTGTTCCTACAGATGATGATGTAGCTGACACACTGGTTGGAGGTGAAGTTGCACTGACAGATGATGATGCAGCTGACACACTGGTTGGATGTGATATTGAACTGCCAGGTGATGATGTAGATGACACACTGGCTGGAGGTGAAGTTGTAATGCCTGGTGATGTAGCTGACAGACTGGTTGGAGGTGAAGTTGCACTGACAGGTGATGATGTAGATGACACACTGGCTGGAGGTGAAGTTGTAATGCCTGGTGATGTAGCTGACAGACTGGTTGGAGGTGAAGCTGCACTGACAGGTGATGATGTAGATGACACACTGGCTGGAGGTGAAGTTGTAATGCCTGGTGATGTAGCTGACAGACTGGTTGGAGGTGAAGTTGTACTGACAAGTGATGATGTAGCTGACACACTGGCTGGAGGTGAAGTTGTTCCTACAGATGATGATGTAGCTGACACACTGGTTGGAGGTGAAGTTGCACTGACAGATGATGATGCAGCTGACACACCGGTTGGATGTGATATTGAACTGCCAGGTGGTGATGTAGATGACACACTGGCTGGAGATGAAGTTGTACTGCCTGGTGATGTAGCTGACAGACTGGTTGGAGGTGAAGTTGCACTGACAGGTGATGATGTAGCTGAGACACTGGCTGGAGGTGAAGTTGTACTGCTTGGTGATGTAGCTGACAGACTGGCTGGAGTTGAAGTTGCACTGACAGGTGATGATGTAGCTGACAGACTGGTTGGAGGTGAAGTTGCACTGACAGGTGATGATGTAGCTGACACACTGGCTGGAGGTGAAGTTGTTCCTACAGATGATGATGTAGCTGACACACTGGTTGGAGGTGAAGTTGCACTGACAGATGATGATGCAGCTGACACACCGGTTGGATGTGATATTGAACTGCCAGGTGGTGATGTAGCTGACACACTGGCTGGATATGAAGTTGTCCTGCCTGTTAATGTAGCTGACACACTGGTTGGAGGTGAAGTTGCACTGACAGGTGATGATGTAGCTGAGACACTGGCTGGAGGTGAAGTTGTGCTGCTTGGTGTTGTAGCTGACAGACTGGTTGGAGGTGAAGTTGCACTGAAAGGTGATGATGTAGCTGAGACACTGGCTGGAGGTGAAGTTGTACTGCTTGGTGATGTAGCTGACAGACTGGCTGGAGGTGAAGTTGCACTGACAGGTGATGATGTTTCTGACACTCTGGTTGGAGCTGAAGTTGCACTGACAGGTGATGATGTAGATGACACACTGGCTGGAGGTGAAGTTGTAATGCCTGGTGATGTAGCTGACAGACTGGTTGGGGGTAAAGTTGCACTGACAGGTGATGATGTAGATGACACACTGGCTGGAGGTGAAGTTGTAATGCCTGGTGATGTAGCTGACAGACTGGTTGGAGGGGAAGTTGCACTGACAGTTGATGATGTAGCTGACACACTGGCTGGGGGTGAAGTTGTTCCTACAGATGATGATGTAGCTGACACACTGGTTGGAGGTGAAGTTGCACTGACAGGTGATGATGATGTAGATGACACGTTGGCTGGTGGTGAAGTCGCACTGACAGGTGGTTGTGATGTCAATGAGTACGTTGATACAATCGATACAAGAGTTGCAATCGTGGTTGGAGCTTGTGTTGCAGGGACAACTTCTGTAATAATATTTTGAAAAGCCACATTAAATGAAATGCTCACATAATCATGTGATCCTTTTGTTTCTTTTTATTTCTAACAAAAAGTTGTTATCATTTGCTGCTATGACATCGACATTAAATTACATTTTTAATATAAGTCATGTTATGAGTATTGACTTTATAAATAGCTTTGATTCTTACTTGTCACTACAATGGAAGATGTGTTCACTGGGAGTGAGAAGTTGGAGCTGTTGTTGTTCACGGCCTCTACCATTGTATTAGCCACATCAGTGGTCTCAGGGACTGAACTGATGTTGTTAAAAACCAGCACAGTTTCTACCACAACTGATCCTTGTCTGGAAAAAGATAATATATCACAATGAACAAGCTTCAAGTGTTACCAAATTTAGGCCTACTTTGGCATTTCCAGCTGCTCAGCAGGTACAGTAGAGATACATCAATAATTTTGGAAGAATGATTTGATACATTTTTAGGATTCAAAACAAACAGCACAGCTGAGTACAAACCTAAAGCCTTTAATCTCAGTACGGTTGAAACTGGATCCATATTTGTTTTCGTAGATATTGTTTAGCTGCAGAAGGTAAAAACAGCCCATTTAGATATAACATGGTTCATTATTCTACCTGTTCAACAGGATACATTTGAAGACAAAGAGAAGCTTGATCAATAAGAGTCTGTTTTCCCCAACTAATATCTTAGACATTGAAATGTCTTATAGTCAAAATAGTGAATAATGTTCCATTTCAGGGAGCCTACTGTCTGATGGTGTAATGTGTCAGCATATAAGTATTAGCAACAGTGGTCAAGCATAAACATCAAGATGATTACCATAATCTTGAAAGGATTAACAAATAAAGAACAACTTACCGCTGTAGTTACTTGATTAGCCAATGATTTGAACTGGAGAGAGGATGTATTCTTCAGGTCCTCTGAGAATGTCTGTGAGAGTTTGAACTCCAACTTAATCTCTGGCTCTGCAGGGGCTGCTGTTGTGATAGTGGTTGGTGCAGGGGTGGCAGATGAGGTGAACGGAACAGGGATTGTAGCTGACACAGTGGTTCCAAGTGAAGTTGCACTGACAGGTGATGATGTAGATGACACACTGGTTGGAGGTGAAGTTGTCCTGCCTGGTGATGTAGCTGACACACTGGTTGGTGGTGAAGTTGCACTGACAGGTGATGGAGATGACAGACTGGTTGGAGCTGAAGTTGCACTGAAAGGTGATGATGTAGCTGACACACTGGTTGGATGTGAAATTGCACTGACAGGTGATGATGTAGCTGACACACTGGTTGGATGTGAAATTGCACTAACAGGTGATGATGTAGATGACACACTGGTTGGAGGTGAAGTTGTCCTGCCTGGTGATCTAGCTGACACACTGGTTGGTGGTGAAGTTGCACTGACAGGTGATGGAGATGACAGACTGGTTGGAGCTGAAGTTGCACTGAAAGGTGATGATGTAGCTGACACACTGGTTGGATGTGAAATTGCACTGACAGGTGATGATGTAGCTGACACACTGGTTGGATGTGAAATTGCACTGACAGGTGATGATGTAGGTGACACACTGGTTTGAGGTGAAGTTGTCCTGCCTGGTGATCTAGCTGACACACTGGTTGGATGTGAAATTGCACTGACAGGTGATGATGTAGCTGACACACTGGTTGGATGTGAAATTGCACTGACAGGTGGCGATGTAGCTGACACACTGGTTGCAGGTAATGTTGCACTGACAGGTGATGATGTAGATGGCACACTAGTTGGAGGTGAAGTTTTACTGCCTACTGATGTAGCTGACAGATTTGTTGGAAGTGAAGTTGCAGTGACAGGTGATGATGTAGCTGACACACTGGTTGGAATTGAAGTTCCACTGACAGCTGTTGATGTAGATGGCACACTGGTTGAAGGTGAAGTTGTCCTGCCTGGTAATGTAGCAGACACACTGGATGGTAGTGAAGTTGCACTGACAGGTGATGATGTAGCTGACACACTGGTTGGAGCTGAATTTGCACTGACAGATGATGATGATGTAGATGACACACTGGCTGGAGGTAATGTTGCACTGACAGGTGATGAGGTAGCTGACACACTGGATGGATGTGATATTGAACTGCCAGGTGGTGATGTAGCTGAGACACTGGTTGGAGCTGAAGTTGCACTGACAGGTGATGATGTAGATGACACACTGGCTGGAGCTGAAGTTGTCCTGTCTGTTAATGTAGCTGACAGACTGGTTGGAGGTGAAGTTGCACTGACAGGTGATGATGTTGCTGACACACTGGTTGGAGCTGAATTTGCACTGACAGATGATGATGATGTAGCTGACACACTGGCTGGAGGTAATGTTGCACTGACAGGTGATGAGGTAGCTGACACACTGGTTGGATGTGATATTGAACTGACAGGTGGTGATGTAGCTGGCACACTGGTTGGAGCTGAAGTTGCACTGACCAGTGATGATGTAGCTGACACCCTGGTTGGAGCTGAAGTTACACTGACAGATGATGATGTAGCTGAGACACTGGTTGGATGTGATATTGAACTGACAGGTGATGATATAGTTGACACACTGGCTGGAGGTGAAGTTGTATTGCCTGGTGATGTAGCTGACAGACTGGTTGGAGGTGAAGTTGCACTGACAGATGATGATGCAGCTGACACACTGGTTGGATGTGATATTGAACTGCCAGGTGGTGATGTAGCTGAGACACTGGCTAGAGATGAAGTTGTCCTGCCTGTTAATGTAGCTGAGAGACTGGTTGGAGGTGAAGTTGCACTGACAGGTGATGATGTTGCTGTCACACTTGTTGGAGCTGAAGTTGCACTGACAGGTGATGATGTAGATGACACACTGGCTGGAGGTGAAGTTGTAATGCCTGGTGATGTAGCTGACAGACTGGTTGGAGGTGAAGTTGCACTGACAGGTGATGATGTAGCTGAGACACTGGCTGGAGGTGAAGTTGTACTGCTTGGTGATGTAGCTGACAGACTGGTTGGAGGTGAAGTTGCACTGACAGGTGATGATGTAGCTGACACACTGGCTGGAGGTGAAGTTGTTCCTACAGATGATGATGTAGCTGACACACTGGTTGGAGGTGAAGTTGCACTGACAGATGATGATGCTGCTGACACACTGGTTGGATGTGATATTGAACTGCCAGGTGGTGATGTAGATGACACACTGGCTGGAGATGAAGTTGTCCTGCCTGTTAATGTAGCTGACAGACTGGCTTGAGGTAAATTTGCACTGACAGGTGATGATGTTGCTGACACACTGGCTGGAGGTGAAGTTGTACTGACAGGTGATGATGTAGCTGAGACACTGGCTGGAGGTGAAGTTGTACTGCTTGGTGATGTAGCTGACAGACTGGTTGGAGGTGAAGTTGCACTCACAGGTGATGATGTTGCTGACACACTGGTTGGAGCTGAAGTTGCACTGACAGGTGATGATGTAGATGACACACTGGCTGGAGGTGAAGTTGTAATGCCTATTGATGTAGCTGACAGACTGGTTGGAGGTGAAGATGCACTGACAGGTGATGATGTAGCTGACACACTGGCTGGAGGTGAAGTTGTTCCTACAGATGATGATGTAGCTGACACACTGGTTGGAGGTGAAGTTGCACTGACAGATAATGATGCAGCTGACACACTCGTTGGATGTGATATTGAACTGCCAGGTGGTGATGTAGATGACACACTGGCTGGAGGTGAAGTTGTACTGCCTGGTGATGATGCAGCTGTCACACTGGTTGGAGGTGAAGTTGCACTGACAGATGATGAAGTAGCTGAGACACTGGCTGGAGGTGAAGTTGTACTGCTTGGTGATGTAGCTGAAAGACTGGTTGGAGGTGAAGTTGCACTGACAGGTGATGATGTAGCTGAGACACTGGCTGGGGGTGAAGTTGTACTGCTTGGTGATGTAGCTGACAGACTGGTTGGAGGTGAAGTTGCACTCACAGGTGATGATGTTGCTGACACACTGGTTGGAGCTGAAGTTGCACTGACAGGTGATGATGTAGATGACACACTGGCTGGAGGTGAAGTTGTACTGCCTGGTGATGTAGCTGACAGACTGGTTGGAGGTGAAGTTGCACTGACAGGTGATGATGTAGCTGAGACACTGGCTGGAGGTGAAGTTGTACTGCTTGGTGATGTAGCTGACAGACTGGTTGGAGGTGAAGTTGCACTCACAGGTGATGATGTTGCTGACACACTGGTTGGAGATGAAGTTGCACTGACAGGTGATGATGTAGATGACACACTGGCTGGAGGTGAAGTTGTACTGCCTGGTGATGTAGCTGACAGACTGGTTGGAGGTGAAGTTGCACTGACAGGTGATGATGTAGCTGAGACACTGGCTGGAGGTGAAGTTGTACTGCTTGGTGATGTAGCTGACAGACTGGCTGGAGGTGAAGTTGCACTGACAGGTGATGATGTTGCTGACACACTGGTTGGAGCTGAAGTTGCACTGACAGGTGATAATGTAGCTGACACACTGGCTGGAGGTGAAGTTGTAATGCCTGGTGATGTAGCTGACCGACTGGTTGGAGGTGACGTTGCACTGACAGGTGATGATGTAGCTGACACACTGGCTGGAGGTGAAGTTGTTCCTACAGATGATGATGTAGCTGACACACTGGTTGGAGGTGAAGTTGCACTGACAGATGATGATGCAGCTGACACACTGGTTGGATGTGATATTGAACTGCCAGGTGGTGATGTAGTTGACACACTGGCTGGAGATGAAGTTGTACTGCCTGTTAATGTAGCTGACAGACTGGCTGGAGGTGAAGTTGCACTGACAGATGATGATGTAGCTGAGACACTGGCTGGAGGTGAAGTTGTACTGCTTGGTGATGTAGCTGACACACTGGTTGGAGGTGAAGTTGCACTGACAGATGATGATGCAGCTGACACACTCGTTGGATGTGATATTGAACTGCCAGGTGGTGATGTAGATGACACACTGGCTGGAGGTGAAGTTGTACTGCCTGGTGATGATGCAGCTGTCACACTGGTTGGAGGTGAAGTTGCACTGACAGATGATGATGTAGCTGAGACACTGGCTGGAGGTGAAGTTGTACTGCTTGGTGATGTAGCTGAAAGACTGGTTGGAGGTGAAGTTGCACTGACAGGTGATGATGTAGCTGAGACACTGGCTGGAGGTGAAGTTGTACTGCTTGGTGATGTAGCTGACAGACTGGTTGGAGGTGAAGTTGCACTCACAGGTGATGATGTTGCTGACACACTGGTTGGAGCTGAAGTTGCACTGACAGGTGATGATGTAGATGACACACTGGCTGGAGGTGAAGTTGTACTGCCTGGTGATGTAGCTGACAGACTGGTTGGAGGTGAAGTTGCACTGACAGGTGATGATGTAGCTGAGACACTGGCTGGAGGTGAAGTTGTACTGCTTGGTGATGTAGCTGACAGACTGGCTGGAGGTGAAGTTGCACTGACAGGTGATGATGTTGCTGACACACTGGTTGGAGCTGAAGTTGCACTGACAGGTGATGATGTAGCTGACACACTGGCTGGAGGTGAAGTTGTAATGCCTGGTGATGTAGCTGACCGACTGGTTGGAGGTGAAGTTGCACTGACAGGTGATGATGTAGCTGACACACTGGCTGGAGGTGAAGTTGTTCCTACAGATGATGATGTAGCTGACACACTGGTTGGAGGTGATATTGAACTGCCAGGTGGTGATGTAGATGACACACTGGCTGGAGATGAAGTTGTTCCTACAGATGATGATGCAGCTGACACACTGGTTGGATGTGATATTGAACTGCCAGGTGGTGATGTAGATGACACACTGGCTGGAGATGAAGTTGTCCTGCCTGTTAATGTAGCTGACAGACTGGCTGGAGGTGAAGTTGCACTGACAGGTGATGATGTTGCTGACACACTGGTTGGAGCTGAAGTTGCACTGACAGGTGATGATGTAGATGACACACTGGCTGGAGGTGAATTTGTAATGCCTGGTGATGTAGCTGACAGACTGGTTGGAGGTGAAGAGGCACTGACAGGTGATGATGTAGCTGACACACTGGCTGGAGGTGAAGTTGTTCCTACAGATGATGATGTAGCTGACACACTGGTTGGAGGTGAAGTTGCACTGACAGATGATGATGCAGCTGACACACTCGTTGGATGTGATATTGAACTGCCAGGTGGTGATGTAGCTGACAGACTGGTTGGAGGTGAAGTTGCACTGACAGCTGATGATGTAGCTGAGACACTGGCTGGACGTGATATTGAACTGCCAGGTGGTGATGTAGATGACAAACTGGCTGGAGGTGAAGTTGTACTGCCTGGTGATGATGCAGCTGTCACACTGGTTGAAGGTGAAGTTGCACTGACAGATGATGATGTAGCTGAGACACTGGCTGGAGGTGAAGTTGTACTGCTTGGTGATGTAGCTGACAGACTGGTTGGAGGTGAAGTTGCACTGACAGATGATGATGCAGCTGACACACTGGTTGGATGTGATATTGAACTGCCAGGTGGTGATGTAGATGACACACTGGCTGGAGATGAAGTTGTCCTGCCTGTTAATGTAGCTGACAGAATGGCTGGAGGTGAAGTTGCACTGACAGGTGATGATGTTGCTGACACACTGGTTGGAGCTGAAGTTGCACTGACAGGTGATGATGTAGTTGACACACTGGCTGGAGGTGAAGTTGTAATGCCTGGTGATGTAGCTGACAGACTGGTTGGAGGTGAAGATGCACTGACAGGTGATGATGTAGCTGACACACTGGCTGGAGGTGAAGTTGTTCCTACAGATGATGATGTAGCTGACACACTGGTTGGAGGTGAAGTTGCACTGACAGATGATGATGCAGCTGACACACTCGTTGGATGTGATATTGAACTGCCAGGTGGTGATGTAGCTGACAGACTGGTTGGAGGTGAAGTTGCACTGACAGCTGATGATGTAGCTGAGACACTGGCTGGAGGTGATATTGAACTGCCAGGTGGTGATGTAGATGACACACTGGCTGGAGGTGAAGTTGTACTGCCTGGTGATGATGCAGCTGTCACACTGGTTGAAGGTGAAGTTGCACTGACAGATGATGATGTAGCTGAGACACTGGCTGGAGGTGAAGTTGTACTGCTTGGTGATGTAGCTGACAGACTGGTTGGAGGTGAAGTTGCACTGACAGGTGATGATGTAGCTGAGACACTGGCTGGAGGTGAAGTTGTACTGCTTGGTGATGTAGCTGACAGACTAGTTGGAGGTGAAGTTGCACTCACAGGTGATGATGTTGCTGACACACTGGTTGGAGCTGAAGTTGCACTGACAGGTGATGATGTAGATGACACACTGGCTGGAGGTGAAGTTGTACTGCCTGGTGATGTAGCTGACAGACTGGTTGGAGGTGAAGTTGCACTGACAGGTGAAGATGTAGCTGAGACACTGGCTGGAGGTGAAGTTGTACTGCTTGGTGATGTAGCTGACAGACTGGCTGGAGGTGAAGTTGCACTGACAGGTGATGATGTTGCTGACACACTGGTTGGAGCTGAAGTTGCACTGACAGGTGATGATGTAGCTGACACACTGGCTGGAGGTGAAGTTGTAATGCCTGGTGATGTAGCTGACCGACTGGTTGGAGGTGAAGTTGCACTGACAGGTGATGATGTAGCTGACACACTGGCTGGAGGTGAAGTTGTTCCTACAGATGATGATGTAGCTGACACACTGGTTGGAGGTGAAGTTGCACTGACAGATGATGATGCAGCTGACACACTGGTTGGATGTGATATTGAACTGCCAGGTGGTGATGTAGATGACACACTGGCTGGAGATGAAGTTGTCCGGCCTGTTAATGTAGCTGACAGACTGGCTGGAGGTGAAGTTGCACTGACAGGTGATGATGTTGCTGACACACTGGCTGGAGGTGAAGTTGTGCTGCTTGGTGTTGTAGCTGACAGACTGGTTGGAGGTGAAGTTGCACTGAAAGGTGATGATGTAGCTGAGACACTGGCTGGAGGTGAAGTTGTACTGCTTGGTGATGTAGCTGACAGACTGGCTGGAGGTGAAGTTGCACTGACAGGTGATGATGTTTCTGACACTCTGGTTGGAGCTGAAGTTGCACTGACAGGTGATGATGTAGATGACACACTGGCTGGAGGTGAAGTTGTAATGCCTGGTGATGTAGCTGACAGACTGGTTGGGGGTAAAGTTGCACTGACAGGTGATGATGTAGATGACACACTGGCTGGAGGTGAAGTTGTAATGCCTGGTGATGTAGCTGACAGACTGGTTGGAGGGGAAGTTGCACTGACAGTTGATGATGTAGCTGACACACTGGCTGGGGGTGAAGTTGTTCCTACAGATGATGATGTAGCTGACACACTGGTTGGAGGTGAAGTTGCACTGACAGGTGATGATGATGTAGATGACACGTTGGCTGGTGGTGAAGTCGCACTGACAGGTGGTTGTGATGTCAATGAGTACGTTGATACAATCGATACAAGAGTTGCAATCGTGGTTGGAGCTTGTGTTGCAGGGACAACTTCTGTAATAATATTTTGAAAAGCCACATTAAATGAAATGCTCACATAATCATGTGATCCTTTTGTTTCTTTTTATTTCTAACAAAAAGTTGTTATCATTTGCTGCTATGACATCGACATTAAATTACATTTTTAATATAAGTCATGTTATGAGTATTGACTTTATAAATAGCTTTGATTCTTACTTGTCACTACAATGGAAGATGTGTTCACTGGGAGTGAGAAGTTGGAGCTGTTGTTGTTCACGGCCTCTACCATTGTATTAGCCACATCAGTGGTCTCAGGGACTGAACTGATGTTGTTAAAAACCAGCACAGTTTCTACCACAACTGATCCTTGTCTGGAAAAAGATAATATATCACAATGAACAAGCTTCAAGTGTTACCAAATTTAGGCCTACTTTGGCATTTCCAGCTGCTCAGCAGGTACAGTAGAGATACATCAATAATTTTGGAAGAATGATTTGATACATTTTTAGGATTCAAAACAAACAGCACAGCTGAGTACAAACCTAAAGCCTTTAATCTCAGTACGGTTGAAACTGGATCCATATTTGTTTTCGTAGATATTGTTTAGCTGCAGAAGGTAAAAACAGCCCATTTAGATATAACATGGTTCATTATTCTACCTGTTCAACAGGATACATTTGAAGACAAAGAGAAGCTTGATCAATAAGAGTCTGTTTTCCCCAACTAATATCTTAGACATTGAAATGTCTTATAGTCAAAATAGTGAATAATGTTCCATTTCAGGGAGCCTACTGTCTGATGGTGTAATGTGTCAGCATATAAGTATTAGCAACAGTGGTCAAGCATAAACATCAAGATGATTACCATAATCTTGAAAGGATTAACAAATAAAGAACAACTTACCGCTGTAGTTACTTGATTAGCCAATGATTTGAACTGGAGAGAGGATGTATTCTTCAGGTCCTCTGAGAATGTCTGTGAGAGTTTGAACTCCAACTTAATCTCTGGCTCTGCAGGGGCTGCTGTTGTGATAGTGGTTGGTGCAGGGGTGGCAGATGAGGTGAACGGAACAGGGATTGTAGCTGACACAGTGGTTCCAAGTGAAGTTGCACTGACAGGTGATGATGTAGATGACACACTGGTTGGAGGTGAAGTTGTCCTGCCTGGTGATGTAGCTGACACACTGGTTGGTGGTGAAGTTGCACTGACAGGTGATGGAGATGACAGACTGGTTGGAGCTGAAGTTGCACTGAAAGGTGATGATGTAGCTGACACACTGGTTGGATGTGAAATTGCACTGACAGGTGATGATGTAGCTGACACACTGGTTGGATGTGAAATTGCACTAACAGGTGATGATGTAGATGACACACTGGTTGGAGGTGAAGTTGTCCTGCCTGGTGATCTAGCTGACACACTGGTTGGTGGTGAAGTTGCACTGACAGGTGATGGAGATGACAGACTGGTTGGAGCTGAAGTTGCACTGAAAGGTGATGATGTAGCTGACACACTGGTTGGATGTGAAATTGCACTGACAGGTGATGATGTAGCTGACACACTGGTTGGATGTGAAATTGCACTGACAGGTGATGATGTAGGTGACACACTGGTTTGAGGTGAAGTTGTCCTGCCTGGTGATCTAGCTGACACACTGGTTGGATGTGAAATTGCACTGACAGGTGATGATGTAGCTGACACACTGGTTGGATGTGAAATTGCACTGACAGGTGGCGATGTAGCTGACACACTGGTTGCAGGTAATGTTGCACTGACAGGTGATGATGTAGATGGCACACTAGTTGGAGGTGAAGTTTTACTGCCTACTGATGTAGCTGACAGATTTGTTGGAAGTGAAGTTGCAGTGACAGGTGATGATGTAGCTGACACACTGGTTGGAATTGAAGTTCCACTGACAGCTGTTGATGTAGATGGCACACTGGTTGAAGGTGAAGTTGTCCTGCCTGGTAATGTAGCAGACACACTGGATGGTAGTGAAGTTGCACTGACAGGTGATGATGTAGCTGACACACTGGTTGGAGCTGAATTTGCACTGACAGATGATGATGATGTAGATGACACACTGGCTGGAGGTAATGTTGCACTGACAGGTGATGAGGTAGCTGACACACTGGATGGATGTGATATTGAACTGCCAGGTGGTGATGTAGCTGAGACACTGGTTGGAGCTGAAGTTGCACTGACAGGTGATGATGTAGATGACACACTGGCTGGAGCTGAAGTTGTCCTGTCTGTTAATGTAGCTGACAGACTGGTTGGAGGTGAAGTTGCACTGACAGGTGATGATGTTGCTGACACACTGGTTGGAGCTGAATTTGCACTGACAGATGATGATGATGTAGCTGACACACTGGCTGGAGGTAATGTTGCACTGACAGGTGATGAGGTAGCTGACACACTGGTTGGATGTGATATTGAACTGACAGGTGGTGATGTAGCTGGCACACTGGTTGGAGCTGAAGTTGCACTGACCAGTGATGATGTAGCTGACACCCTGGTTGGAGCTGAAGTTACACTGACAGATGATGATGTAGCTGAGACACTGGTTGGATGTGATATTGAACTGACAGGTGATGATATAGTTGACACACTGGCTGGAGGTGAAGTTGTATTGCCTGGTGATGTAGCTGACAGACTGGTTGGAGGTGAAGTTGCACTGACAGATGATGATGCAGCTGACACACTGGTTGGATGTGATATTGAACTGCCAGGTGGTGATGTAGCTGAGACACTGGCTAGAGATGAAGTTGTCCTGCCTGTTAATGTAGCTGAGAGACTGGTTGGAGGTGAAGTTGCACTGACAGGTGATGATGTTGCTGTCACACTTGTTGGAGCTGAAGTTGCACTGACAGGTGATGATGTAGATGACACACTGGCTGGAGGTGAAGTTGTAATGCCTGGTGATGTAGCTGACAGACTGGTTGGAGGTGAAGTTGCACTGACAGGTGATGATGTAGCTGAGACACTGGCTGGAGGTGAAGTTGTACTGCTTGGTGATGTAGCTGACAGACTGGTTGGAGGTGAAGTTGCACTGACAGGTGATGATGTAGCTGACACACTGGCTGGAGGTGAAGTTGTTCCTACAGATGATGATGTAGCTGACACACTGGTTGGAGGTGAAGTTGCACTGACAGATGATGATGCTGCTGACACACTGGTTGGATGTGATATTGAACTGCCAGGTGGTGATGTAGATGACACACTGGCTGGAGATGAAGTTGTCCTGCCTGTTAATGTAGCTGACAGACTGGCTTGAGGTAAATTTGCACTGACAGGTGATGATGTTGCTGACACACTGGCTGGAGGTGAAGTTGTACTGACAGGTGATGATGTAGCTGAGACACTGGCTGGAGGTGAAGTTGTACTGCTTGGTGATGTAGCTGACAGACTGGTTGGAGGTGAAGTTGCACTCACAGGTGATGATGTTGCTGACACACTGGTTGGAGCTGAAGTTGCACTGACAGGTGATGATGTAGATGACACACTGGCTGGAGGTGAAGTTGTAATGCCTATTGATGTAGCTGACAGACTGGTTGGAGGTGAAGATGCACTGACAGGTGATGATGTAGCTGACACACTGGCTGGAGGTGAAGTTGTTCCTACAGATGATGATGTAGCTGACACACTGGTTGGAGGTGAAGTTGCACTGACAGATAATGATGCAGCTGACACACTCGTTGGATGTGATATTGAACTGCCAGGTGGTGATGTAGATGACACACTGGCTGGAGGTGAAGTTGTACTGCCTGGTGATGATGCAGCTGTCACACTGGTTGGAGGTGAAGTTGCACTGACAGATGATGAAGTAGCTGAGACACTGGCTGGAGGTGAAGTTGTACTGCTTGGTGATGTAGCTGAAAGACTGGTTGGAGGTGAAGTTGCACTGACAGGTGATGATGTAGCTGAGACACTGGCTGGGGGTGAAGTTGTACTGCTTGGTGATGTAGCTGACAGACTGGTTGGAGGTGAAGTTGCACTCACAGGTGATGATGTTGCTGACACACTGGTTGGAGCTGAAGTTGCACTGACAGGTGATGATGTAGATGACACACTGGCTGGAGGTGAAGTTGTACTGCCTGGTGATGTAGCTGACAGACTGGTTGGAGGTGAAGTTGCACTGACAGGTGATGATGTAGCTGAGACACTGGCTGGAGGTGAAGTTGTACTGCTTGGTGATGTAGCTGACAGACTGGTTGGAGGTGAAGTTGCACTCACAGGTGATGATGTTGCTGACACACTGGTTGGAGATGAAGTTGCACTGACAGGTGATGATGTAGATGACACACTGGCTGGAGGTGAAGTTGTACTGCCTGGTGATGTAGCTGACAGACTGGTTGGAGGTGAAGTTGCACTGACAGGTGATGATGTAGCTGAGACACTGGCTGGAGGTGAAGTTGTACTGCTTGGTGATGTAGCTGACAGACTGGCTGGAGGTGAAGTTGCACTGACAGGTGATGATGTTGCTGACACACTGGTTGGAGCTGAAGTTGCACTGACAGGTGATAATGTAGCTGACACACTGGCTGGAGGTGAAGTTGTAATGCCTGGTGATGTAGCTGACCGACTGGTTGGAGGTGACGTTGCACTGACAGGTGATGATGTAGCTGACACACTGGCTGGAGGTGAAGTTGTTCCTACAGATGATGATGTAGCTGACACACTGGTTGGAGGTGAAGTTGCACTGACAGATGATGATGCAGCTGACACACTGGTTGGATGTGATATTGAACTGCCAGGTGGTGATGTAGTTGACACACTGGCTGGAGATGAAGTTGTACTGCCTGTTAATGTAGCTGACAGACTGGCTGGAGGTGAAGTTGCACTGACAGATGATGATGTAGCTGAGACACTGGCTGGAGGTGAAGTTGTACTGCTTGGTGATGTAGCTGACACACTGGTTGGAGGTGAAGTTGCACTGACAGATGATGATGCAGCTGACACACTCGTTGGATGTGATATTGAACTGCCAGGTGGTGATGTAGATGACACACTGGCTGGAGGTGAAGTTGTACTGCCTGGTGATGATGCAGCTGTCACACTGGTTGGAGGTGAAGTTGCACTGACAGATGATGATGTAGCTGAGACACTGGCTGGAGGTGAAGTTGTACTGCTTGGTGATGTAGCTGAAAGACTGGTTGGAGGTGAAGTTGCACTGACAGGTGATGATGTAGCTGAGACACTGGCTGGAGGTGAAGTTGTACTGCTTGGTGATGTAGCTGACAGACTGGTTGGAGGTGAAGTTGCACTCACAGGTGATGATGTTGCTGACACACTGGTTGGAGCTGAAGTTGCACTGACAGGTGATGATGTAGATGACACACTGGCTGGAGGTGAAGTTGTACTGCCTGGTGATGTAGCTGACAGACTGGTTGGAGGTGAAGTTGCACTGACAGGTGATGATGTAGCTGAGACACTGGCTGGAGGTGAAGTTGTACTGCTTGGTGATGTAGCTGACAGACTGGCTGGAGGTGAAGTTGCACTGACAGGTGATGATGTTGCTGACACACTGGTTGGAGCTGAAGTTGCACTGACAGGTGATGATGTAGCTGACACACTGGCTGGAGGTGAAGTTGTAATGCCTGGTGATGTAGCTGACCGACTGGTTGGAGGTGAAGTTGCACTGACAGGTGATGATGTAGCTGACACACTGGCTGGAGGTGAAGTTGTTCCTACAGATGATGATGTAGCTGACACACTGGTTGGAGGTGATATTGAACTGCCAGGTGGTGATGTAGATGACACACTGGCTGGAGATGAAGTTGTTCCTACAGATGATGATGCAGCTGACACACTGGTTGGATGTGATATTGAACTGCCAGGTGGTGATGTAGATGACACACTGGCTGGAGATGAAGTTGTCCTGCCTGTTAATGTAGCTGACAGACTGGCTGGAGGTGAAGTTGCACTGACAGGTGATGATGTTGCTGACACACTGGTTGGAGCTGAAGTTGCACTGACAGGTGATGATGTAGATGACACACTGGCTGGAGGTGAATTTGTAATGCCTGGTGATGTAGCTGACAGACTGGTTGGAGGTGAAGAGGCACTGACAGGTGATGATGTAGCTGACACACTGGCTGGAGGTGAAGTTGTTCCTACAGATGATGATGTAGCTGACACACTGGTTGGAGGTGAAGTTGCACTGACAGATGATGATGCAGCTGACACACTCGTTGGATGTGATATTGAACTGCCAGGTGGTGATGTAGCTGACAGACTGGTTGGAGGTGAAGTTGCACTGACAGCTGATGATGTAGCTGAGACACTGGCTGGACGTGATATTGAACTGCCAGGTGGTGATGTAGATGACAAACTGGCTGGAGGTGAAGTTGTACTGCCTGGTGATGATGCAGCTGTCACACTGGTTGAAGGTGAAGTTGCACTGACAGATGATGATGTAGCTGAGACACTGGCTGGAGGTGAAGTTGTACTGCTTGGTGATGTAGCTGACAGACTGGTTGGAGGTGAAGTTGCACTGACAGATGATGATGCAGCTGACACACTGGTTGGATGTGATATTGAACTGCCAGGTGGTGATGTAGATGACACACTGGCTGGAGATGAAGTTGTCCTGCCTGTTAATGTAGCTGACAGAATGGCTGGAGGTGAAGTTGCACTGACAGGTGATGATGTTGCTGACACACTGGTTGGAGCTGAAGTTGCACTGACAGGTGATGATGTAGTTGACACACTGGCTGGAGGTGAAGTTGTAATGCCTGGTGATGTAGCTGACAGACTGGTTGGAGGTGAAGATGCACTGACAGGTGATGATGTAGCTGACACACTGGCTGGAGGTGAAGTTGTTCCTACAGATGATGATGTAGCTGACACACTGGTTGGAGGTGAAGTTGCACTGACAGATGATGATGCAGCTGACACACTCGTTGGATGTGATATTGAACTGCCAGGTGGTGATGTAGCTGACAGACTGGTTGGAGGTGAAGTTGCACTGACAGCTGATGATGTAGCTGAGACACTGGCTGGAGGTGATATTGAACTGCCAGGTGGTGATGTAGATGACACACTGGCTGGAGGTGAAGTTGTACTGCCTGGTGATGATGCAGCTGTCACACTGGTTGAAGGTGAAGTTGCACTGACAGATGATGATGTAGCTGAGACACTGGCTGGAGGTGAAGTTGTACTGCTTGGTGATGTAGCTGACAGACTGGTTGGAGGTGAAGTTGCACTGACAGGTGATGATGTAGCTGAGACACTGGCTGGAGGTGAAGTTGTACTGCTTGGTGATGTAGCTGACAGACTAGTTGGAGGTGAAGTTGCACTCACAGGTGATGATGTTGCTGACACACTGGTTGGAGCTGAAGTTGCACTGACAGGTGATGATGTAGATGACACACTGGCTGGAGGTGAAGTTGTACTGCCTGGTGATGTAGCTGACAGACTGGTTGGAGGTGAAGTTGCACTGACAGGTGAAGATGTAGCTGAGACACTGGCTGGAGGTGAAGTTGTACTGCTTGGTGATGTAGCTGACAGACTGGCTGGAGGTGAAGTTGCACTGACAGGTGATGATGTTGCTGACACACTGGTTGGAGCTGAAGTTGCACTGACAGGTGATGATGTAGCTGACACACTGGCTGGAGGTGAAGTTGTAATGCCTGGTGATGTAGCTGACCGACTGGTTGGAGGTGAAGTTGCACTGACAGGTGATGATGTAGCTGACACACTGGCTGGAGGTGAAGTTGTTCCTACAGATGATGATGTAGCTGACACACTGGTTGGAGGTGAAGTTGCACTGACAGATGATGATGCAGCTGACACACTGGTTGGATGTGATATTGAACTGCCAGGTGGTGATGTAGATGACACACTGGCTGGAGATGAAGTTGTCCGGCCTGTTAATGTAGCTGACAGACTGGCTGGAGGTGAAGTTGCACTGACAGGTGATGATGTTGCTGACACACTGGTTGGAGCTGAAGTTGCACTGACAGGTGATGATGTAGATGACACACTGGCTGGAGGTGAAGTTGTAATGCCTGGTGATGTAGCTGACAGACTGGTTGGAGGTGAAGATGCACTGACAGGTGATGATGTAGCTGACACACTGGCTGGAGGTGAAGTTGTTCCTACAGATGATGATGTAGCTGACACACTGGTTGGAGGTGAAGTTGCACTGACAGATGATGATGCAGCTGACACACTCGTTGGATGTGATATTGAACTGCCAGGTGGTGATGTAGCTGACAGACTGGTTGGAGGTGAAGTTGCACTGACAGCTGATGATGTAGCTGAGACACTGGCTGGAGGTGATATTGAACTGCCAGGTGGTGATGTAGATGACACACTGGCTGGAGGTGAAGTTGTACTGCCTGGTGATGATGCAGCTGTCACACTGGTTGGAGGTGAAGTTGCACTGACAGATGATGATGTAGCTGAGACACTGGCTGGAGGTGAAGTTGTACTGCTTGGTGATGTAGCTGACAGACTGGTTGGAGCCGAAGTTGCACTGACAGGTGATGATGTAGCCGAGACACTGGCTGGAGGTGAAGTTGTACTGCTTGGTGATGTAGCTGACAGACTGGTTGGAGGTGAAGTTGCACTCACAGGTGATGATGTTGCTGACACACTGGTTGGAGCTGAAGTTGCACTGACAGGTGATGATGTAGATGACACACTGGCTGGAGGTGAAGTTGTACTGCCTGGTGATGTAGCTGACAGACTGGTTGAAGGTGAAGTTGCACTGACAGATGATGATGTAGCTGAGACACTGGCTGGAGGTGAAGTTGTACTGCTTGGTGATGTAGCTGACAGACTGGTTGGAGGTGAAGTTGCACTGACAGATGATGATGCAGCTGACACACTGGTTGGATGTGATATTGAACTGCCAGGTGGTGATGTAGATGACACACTGGCTGGAGATGAAGTTGTCCTGCCTGTTAATGTAGCTGACAGACTGGCTGGAGGTGAAGTTGCACTGACAGGTGATGATGTTGCTGACACACTGGTTGGAGCTGAAGTTGCACTGACAGGTGATGATGTAGTTGACACACTGGCTGGAGGTGAAGTTGTAATGCCTGGTGATGTAGCTGACAGACTGGTTGGAGGTGAAGATGCACTGACAGGTGATGATGTAGCTGACACACTGGCTGGAGGTGAAGTTGTTCCTACAGATGATGATGTAGCTGACACACTGGTTGGAGGTGAAGTTGCACTGACAGATGATGATGCAGCTGACACACTCGTTGGATGTGATATTGAACTGCCAGGTGGTGATGTAGCTGACAGACTGGTTGGAGGTGAAGTTGCACTGACAGCTGATGATGTAGCTGAGACACTGGCTGGAGGTGATATTGAACTGCCAGGTGGTGATGTAGATGACACACTGGCTGGAGGTGAAGTTGTACTGCCTGGTGATGATGCAGCTGTCACACTGGTTGAAGGTGAAGTTGCACTGACAGATGATGATGTAGCTGAGACACTGGCTGGAGGTGAAGTTGTACTGCTTGGTGATGTAGCTGACAGACTGGTTGGAGGTGAAGTTGCACTGACAGGTGATGATGTAGCTGAGACACTGGCTGGAGGTGAAGTTGTACTGCTTGGTGATGTAGCTGACAGACTAGTTGGAGGTGAAGTTGCACTCACAGGTGATGATGTTGCTGACACACTGGTTGGAGCTGAAGTTGCACTGACAGGTGATGATGTAGATGACACACTGGCTGGAGGTGAAGTTGTACTGCCTGGTGATGTAGCTGACAGACTGGTTGGAGGTGAACTTGCACTGACAGGTGATGATGTAGCTGAGACACTGGCTGGAGGTGAAGTTGTACTGCTTGGTGATGTAGCTGACAGACTGGCTGGAGGTGAAGTTGCACTGACAGGTGATGATGTTGCTGACACACTGGTTGGAGCTGAAGTTGCACTGACAGGTGATGATGTAGCTGACACACTGGCTGGAGGTGAAGTTGTAATGCCTGGTGATGTAGCTGACCGACTGGTTGGAGGTGAAGTTGCACTGACAGGTGATGATGTAGCTGACACACTGGCTGGAGGTGAAGTTGTTCCTACAGATGATGATGTAGCTGACACACTGGTTGGAGGTGAAGTTGCACTGACAGATGATGATGCAGCTGACACACTGGTTGGATGTGATATTGAACTGCCAGGTGGTGATGTAGATGACACACTGGCTGGAGATGAAGTTGTCCTGCCTGTTAATGTAGCTGACAGACTGGCTGGAGGTGAAGTTGCACTGACAGGTGATGATGTTGCTGACACACTGGTTGGAGCTGAAGTTGCACTGACAGGTGATGATGTAGATGACACACTGGCCGGAGGTGAAGTTGTAATGCCTGGTGATGTAGCTGACAGACTGGTTGGAGGTGAAGATGCACTGACAGGTGATGATGTAGCTGACACACTGGCTGGAGGTGAAGTTGTTCCTACAGATGATGATGTAGCTGACACACTGGTTGGAGGTGAAGTTGCACTGACAGATGATGATGCAGCTGACACACTCGTTGGATGTGATATTGAACTGCCAGGTGGTGATGTAGCTGACAGACTGGTTGGAGGTGAAGTTGCACTGACAGCTGATGATGTAGCTGAGACACTGGCTGGAGGTGATATTGAACTGCCAGGTGGTGATGTAGATGACACACTGGCTGGAGGTGAAGTTGTACTGCCTGGTGATGATGCAGCTGTCACACTGGTTGGAGGTGAAGTTGCACTGACAGATGATGATGTAGCTGAGACACTGGCTGGAGGTGAAGTTGTACTGCTTGGTGATGTAGCTGACAGACTGGTTGGAGCCGAAGTTGCACTGACAGGTGATGATGTAGCTGAGACACTGGCTGGAGGTGAAGTTGTACTGCTTGGTGATGTAGCTGACAGACTGGTTGGAGGTGAAGTTGCACTCACAGGTGATGATGTTGCTGACACACTGGTTGGAGCTGAAGTTGCACTGACAGGTGATGATGTAGCTGACACACTGGCTGGAGGTGAAGTTGTACTGCCTGGTGATGTAGCTGACAGACTGGTTGAAGGTGAAGTTGCACTGACAGATGATGATGTAGCTGAGACACTGGCTGGAGGTGAAGTTGTACTGCTTGGTGATGTAGCTGACAGACTGGTTGGAGGTGAAGTTGCACTGACAGATGATGATGCAGCTGACACACTGGTTGGATGTGATATTGAACTGCCAGGTGGTGATGTAGATGACACACTGGCTGGAGATGAAGTTGTCCTGCCTGTTAATGTAGCTGACAGACTGGCTGGAGGTGAAGTTGCACTGACAGTTGATGATGTTGCTGACACACTGGTTGGAGCTGAAGTTGCACTGACAGGTGATGATGTAGATGACACACTGGCTGGAGGTGAAGTTGTAATGCCTGGTGATGTAGCTGACAGACTGGTTGGAGGTGAAGATGCACTGACAGGTGATGATGTAGATGACACACTGGCTGGAGGTGAAGTTGTTCCTACAGATGATGATGTAGCTGACACACTGGTTGGAGGTGAAGTTGCACTGACAGATGATGATGCAGCTGACACACTGGTTGGATGTGATATTGAACTGCCAGGTGGTGATGTAGCTGACAGACTGGTTGGAGGTGAAGTTGCACTGACAGCTGATGATGTAGCTGAGACACTGGCTGGAGGTGATATTGAACTTCCAGGTGGTGATGTAGATGACACACTGGCTGGAGGTGAAGTTGTACTGCCTGGTGATGATGCAGCTGTCACACTGGTTGAAGGTAAAGTTGCACTGACAGATGATGATGTAGCTGAGACACTGGCTGGAGGTGAAGTTGTACTGCTTGGTGATGTAGCTGACAGACTGGTTGGAGGTGAAGTTGCACTGACAGGTGATGATGTAGCTGAGACACTGGCTGGAGGTGAAGTTGTACTGCTTGGTGATGTAGCTGACAGACTAGTTGGAGGTGAAGTTGCACTCACAGGTGATGATGTTGCTGACACACTGGTTGGAGCTGAAGTTGCACTGACAGGTGATGATGTAGATGACACACTGGCTGGAGGTGAAGTTGTACTGCCTGGTGATGTAGCTGACAGACTGGTTGGAGGTGAAGTTGCACTGACAGGTGATGATGTAGCTGAGACACTGGCTGGAGGTGAAGTTGTACTGCTTGGTGATGTAGCTGACAGACTGGCTGGAGGTGAAGTTGCACTGACAGTTGATGATGTTGCTGACACACTGGTTGGAGCTGAAGTTGCACTGACAGGTGATGATGTAGCTGACACACTGGCTGGAGGTGAAGTTGTAATGCCTGGTGATGTAGCTGACCGACTGGTTGGAGGTGAAGTTGCACTGACAGGTGATGATGTAGCTGACACACTGGCTGGAGGTGAAGTTGTTCCTACAGATGATGATGTAGCTGACACACTGGTTGGAGGTGAAGTTGCACTGACAGATGATGATGCAGCTGACACACTGGTTGGATGTGATATTGAACTGCCAGGTGGTGATGTAGATGACACACTGGCTGGAGATGAAGTTGTCCTGCCTGTTAATGTAGCTGACAGACTGGCTGGAGGTGAAGTTGCACTGACAGGTGATGATGTTGCTGACACACTGGTTGGAGCTGAAGTTGCACTGACAGGTGATGATGTAGATGACACACTGGCTGGAGGTGAAGTTGTAATGCCTGGTGATGTAGCTGACAGACTGGTTGGAGGTGAAGATGCACTGACAGGTGATGATGTAGCTGACACACTGGCTGGAGGTGAAGTTGTTCCTACAGATGATGATGTAGCTGACACACTGGTTGGAGGTGAAGTTGCACTGACAGATGATGATGCAGCTGACACACTCGTTGGATGTGATATTGAACTGCCAGGTGGTGATGTAGCTGACAGACTGGTTGGAGGTGAAGTTGCACTGACAGCTGATGATGTAGCTGAAACACTGGCTGGAGGTGATATTGAACTGCCAGGTGGTGATGTAGATGACACACTGGCTGGAGGTGAAGTTGTACTGCCTGGTGATGATGCAGCTGTCACACTGGTTGGAGGTGAAGTTGCACTGACAGATGATGATGTAGCTGAGACACTGGCTGGAGGTGAAGTTGTACTGCTTGGTGATGTAGCTGACAGACTGGTTGGAGCCGAAGTTGCACTGACAGGTGATGATGTAGCTGAGACACTGGCTGGAGGTGAAGTTGTACTGCTTGGTGATGTAGCTGACAGACTGGTTGGAGGTGAAGTTGCACTCACAGGTGATGATGTTGCTGACACACTGGTTGGAGCTGAAGTTGCACTGACAGGTGATGATGTAGCTGACACACTGGCTGGAGGTGAAGTTGTACTGCCTGGTGATGTAGCTGACAGACTGGTTGAAGGTGAAGTTGCACTGACAGATGATGATGTAGCTGAGACACTGGCTGGAGGTGAAGTTGTACTGCTTGGTGATGTAGCTGACAGACTGGTTGGAGGTGAAGTTGCACTGACAGATGATGATGCAGCTGACACACTGGTTGGATGTGATATTGAACTGCCAGGTGGTGATGTAGATGACACACTGGCTGGAGATGAAGTTGTCCTGCCTGTTAATGTAGCTGACAGACTGGCTGGAGGTGAAGTTGCACTGACAGTTGATGATGTTGCTGACACACTGGTTGGAGCTGAAGTTGCACTGACAGGTGATGATGTAGATGACACACTGGCTGGAGGTGAAGTTGTAATGCCTGGTGATGTAGCTGACAGACTGGTTGGAGGTGAAGATGCACTGACAGGTGATGATGTAGATGACACACTGGCTGGAGGTGAAGTTGTTCCTACAGATGATGATGTAGCTGACACACTGGTTGGAGGTGAAGTTGCACTGACAGATGATGATGCAGCTGACACACTGGTTGGATGTGATATTGAACTGCCAGGTGGTGATGTAGCTGACAGACTGGTTGGAGGTGAAGTTGCACTGACAGCTGATGATGTAGCTGAGACACTGGCTGGAGGTGATATTGAACTTCCAGGTGGTGATGTAGATGACACACTGGCTGGAGGTGAAGTTGTACTGCCTGGTGATGATGCAGCTGTCACACTGGTTGAAGGTAAAGTTGCACTGACAGATGATGATGTAGCTGAGACACTGGCTGGAGGTGAAGTTGTACTGCTTGGTGATGTAGCTGACAGACTGGTTGGAGGTGAAGTTGCACTGACAGGTGATGATGTAGCTGAGACACTGGCTGGAGGTGAAGTTGTACTGCTTGGTGATGTAGCTGACAGACTAGTTGGAGGTGAAGTTGCACTCACAGGTGATGATGTTGCTGACACACTGGTTGGAGCTGAAGTTGCACTGACAGGTGATGATGTAGATGACACACTGGCTGGAGGTGAAGTTGTACTGCCTGGTGATGTAGCTGACAGACTGGTTGGAGGTGAAGTTGCACTGACAGGTGATGATGTAGCTGAGACACTGGCTGGAGGTGAAGTTGTACTGCTTGGTGATGTAGCTGACAGACTGGCTGGAGGTGAAGTTGCACTGACAGTTGATGATGTTGCTGACACACTGGTTGGAGCTGAAGTTGCACTGACAGGTGATGATGTAGCTGACACACTGGCTGGAGGTGAAGTTGTAATGCCTGGTGATGTAGCTGACCGACTGGTTGGAGGTGAAGTTGCACTGACAGGTGATGATGTAGCTGACACACTGGCTGGAGGTGAAGTTGTTCCTACAGATGATGATGTAGCTGACACACTGGTTGGAGGTGAAGTTGCACTGACAGATGATGATGCAGCTGACACACTGGTTGGATGTGATATTGAACTGCCAGGTGGTGATGTAGATGACACACTGGCTGGAGATGAAGTTGTCCTGCCTGTTAATGTAGCTGACAGACTGGCTGGAGGTGAAGTTGCACTGACAGGTGATGATGTTGCTGACACACTGGTTGGAGCTGAAGTTGCACTGACAGGTGATGATGTAGATGACACACTGGCTGGAGGTGAAGTTGTAATGCCTGGTGATGTAGCTGACAGACTGGTTGGAGGTGAAGATGCACTGACAGGTGATGATGTAGCTGACACACTGGCTGGAGGTGAAGTTGTTCCTACAGATGATGATGTAGCTGACACACTGGTTGGAGGTGAAGTTGCACTGACAGATGATGATGCAGCTGACACACTCGTTGGATGTGATATTGAACTGCCAGGTGGTGATGTAGCTGACAGACTGGTTGGAGGTGAAGTTGCACTGACAGCTGATGATGTAGCTGAAACACTGGCTGGAGGTGATATTGAACTGCCAGGTGGTGATGTAGATGACACACTGGCTGGAGGTGAAGTTGTACTGCCTGGTGATGATGCAGCTGTCACACTGGTTGGAGGTGAAGTTGCACTGACAGATGATGATGTAGCTGAGACACTGGCTGGAGGTGAAGTTGTACTGCTTGGTGATGTAGCTGACAGACTGGTTGGAGCCGAAGTTGCACTGACAGGTGATGATGTAGCTGAGACACTGGCTGGAGGTGAAGTTGTACTGCTTGGTGATGTAGCTGACAGACTGGTTGGAGGTAGAGTTGCACTCACAGGTGATGATGTTGCTGACACACTGGTTGGAGCTGAAGTTGCACTGACAGGTGATGATGTAGATGACACACTGGCTGGAGGTGAAGTTGTACTGCCTGGTGATGTAGCTGACAGACTGGTTGGAGGTGAAGTTGCACTGACAGGTGATGATGTAGCTGAGACACTGGCTGGAGGTGAAGTTGTACTGCTTGGTGATGTAGCTGACAGACTGGCTGGAGGTGAAGTTGCACTGACAGGTGATGATGTTGCTGACACACTGGTTGGAGCTGAAGTTGCACTGACAGGTGATGATGTAGATGACACACTGGCTGGAGGTGAAGTTTTAATGCCTGGTGATGTAGCTGACCGACTGGTTGGAGGTGAAGTTGCACTGACAGGTGATGATGCAGCTGTCACACTGGTTGGAGGTGAAGTTGCACTGACAGATGATGATGTAGCTGAGACACTGGCTGGAGGTGAAGTTGTACTGCTTGGTGATGTAGCTGACAGACTGGTTGGAGCCGAAGTTGCACTGACAGGTGATGATGTAGCTGAGACACTGGCTGGAGGTGAAGTTGTACTGCTTGGTGATGTAGCTGACAGACTGGTTGGAGGTGAAGTTGCACTCACAGGTGATGATGTTGCTGACACACTGGTTGGAGCTGAAGTTGCACTGGCAGGTGATGATGTAGATGACACACTGGCTGGAGGTGAAGTTGTACTGCCTGGTGATGTAGCTGACAGACTGGTTGGAGGTGAAGTTGCACTGACAGGTGATGATGTAGCTGAGACACTGGCTGGAGGTGAAGTTGTACTGCTTGGTGATGTAGCTGACAGACTGGCTGGAGGTGAAGTTGCACTGACAGGTGATGATGTTGCTGACACACTGGTTGGAGCTGAAGTTGCACTGACAGGTGATGATGTAGCTGACACACTGGCTGGAGGTGAAGTTGTAATGCCTGGTGATGTAGCTGACCGACTGGTTGGAGGTGAAGTTGCACTGACAGGTGATGATGTAGCTGACACACTGGCTGGAGGTGAAGTTGTTCCTACAGATGATGATGTAGCTGACACACTGGTTGGAGGTGAAGTTGCACTGACAGATGATGATGCAGCTGACACACTGGTTGGATGTGATATTGAACTGCCAGGTGGTGATGTAGATGACACACTGGCTGGAGATGAAGTTGTCCTGCCTGTTAATGTAGCTGACAGACTGGCTGGAGGTGAAGTTGCACTGACAGGTGATGATGTTGCTGACACACTGGTTGGAGCTGAAGTTGCACTGACAGGTGATGATGTAGATGACACACTGGCTGGAGGTGAAGTTGTAATGCCTGGTGATGTAGCTGACAGACTGGTTGGAGGTGAAGATGCACTGACAGGTGATGATGTAGCTGACACACTGGCTGGAGGTGAAGTTGTTCCTACAGATGATGATGTAGCTGACACACTGGTTGGAGGTGAAGTTGCACTGACAGATGATGATGCAGCTGACACACTCGTTGGATGTGATATTGAACTGCCAGGTGGTGATGTAGCTGACAGACTGGTTGGAGGTGAAGTTGCACTGACAGCTGATGATGTAGCTGAGACACTGGCTGGAGGTGATATTGAACTGCCAGGTGGTGATGTAGATGACACACTGGCTGGAGGTGAAGTTGTACTGCCTGGTGATGATGCAGCTGTCACACTGGTTGAAGGTGAAGTTGCACTGACAGATGATGATGTAGCTGAGACACTGGCTGGAGGTGAAGTTGTACTGCTTGGTGATGTAGCTGACAGACTGGTTGGAGGTGAAGTTGCACTGACAGGTGATGATGTAGCTGAGACACTGGCTAGAGGTGAAGTTGTACTGCTTGGTGATGTAGCTGACAGACTGGTTGGAGGTGAAGTTGCACTCACAGGTGATGATGTTGCTGACACACTGGTTGGAGCTGAAGTTGCACTGACAGGTGATGATGTAGATGACACACTGGCTGGAGGTGAAGTTGTACTGCCTGGTGATGTAGCTGACAGACTGGTTGGAGGTGAAGTTGCACTGACAGGTGATGATGTAGCTGAGACACTGGCTGGAGCTGAAGTTGTACTGCTTGGTGATGTAGCTGACAGACTGGCTGGAGGTGAAGTTGCACTGACAGGTGATGATGTTGCTGACACACTGGTTGGAGCTGAAGTTGCACTGACAGGTGATGATGTAGCTGACACACTGGCTGGAGGTGAAGTTGTAATGCCTGGTGATGTAGCTGACCGACTGGTTGGAGGTGAAGATGCACTGACAGGTGATGATGTAGCTGACACACTGGCTGGAGGTGAAGTTGTTCCTACAGATGATGATGTAGCTGACACACTGGTTGGAGGTGAAGTTGCACTGACAGATGATGATGCAGCTGACACACTCGTTGGATGTGATATTGAACTGCCAGGTGTTGATGTAGCTGACAGACTGGTTGGAGGTGAAGTTGCACTGACAGCTGATGATGTAGCTGAGACACTGGTTGGAGGTGAAGTTGCACCGACAGATGATGATGCAGCTGACACACTGGTTGGATGTGATATTGAACTGCCAGGTGGTGATGTAGATGACACACTGGCTGGAGATGAAGTTGTCCTGCCTGTTAATGTAGCTGACAGACTGGCTGGAGGTGAAGTTGCACTGACAGGTGATGATGTTGCTGACACACTGGTTGGAGCTGAAGTTGCACTGACAGGTGATGATGTAGATGACACACTGGCTGGAGGTGAAGTTGTAATGCCTGGTGATGTAGCTGACAGACTGGTTGGAGGTGAAGATGCACTGACAGGTGATGATGTAGCTGACACACTGGCTGGAGGTGAAGTTGTTCCTAGAGATGATGATGTAGCTGACACACTGGTTGGAGGTGAAGTTGCACTGACAGATGATGATGCAGCTGACACACTCGTTGGATGTGATATTGAACTGCCAGGTGGTGATGTAGCTGACAGACTGGTTGGAGGTGAAGTTGCACTGACAGCTGATGATGTAGCTGAGACACTGGCTGGAGGTGATATTGAACTGCCAGGTGGTGATGTAGATGACACACTGGCTGGAGGTGAAGTTGTACTGCCTGGTGATGATGCAGCTGTCACACTGGTCGAAGGTGAAGTTGCACTGACAGATGATGATGTAGCTGAGACACTGGCTGGAGGTGAAGTTGTACTGCTTGGTGATGTAGCTGACAGACTGGTTGGAGGTGAAGTTGCACTGACAGGTGATGATGTAGCTGAGACACTGGCTAGAGGTGAAGTTGTACTGCTTGGTGATGTAGCTGACAGACTGGTTGGAGGTGAAGTTGCACTCACAGGTGATGATGTTGCTGACACACTGGTTGGAGCTGAAGTTGCACTGACAGGTGATGATGTAGATGACACACTGGCTGGAGGTGAAGTTGTACTGCCTGGTGATGTAGCTGACAGACTGGTTGGAGGTGAAGTTGCACTGACAGGTGATGATGTAGCTGAGACACTGGCTGGAGCTGAAGTTGTACTGCTTGGTGATGTAGCTGACAGACTGGCTGGAGGTGAAGTTGCACTGACAGGTGATGATGTTGCTGACACACTGGTTGGAGCTGAAGTTGCACTGACAGGTGATGATGTAGCTGACACACTGGCTGGAGGTGAAGTTGTAATGCCTGGTGATGTAGCTGACCGACTGGTTGGAGGTGAAGTTGCACTGACAGGTGATGATGTAGCTGACACACTGGCTGGAGGTGAAGTTGTTCCTACAGATGATGATGTAGCTGACACACTGGTTGGAGGTGAAGTTGCACTGACAGATGATGATGCAGCTGACACACTGGTTGGATGTGATATTGAACTGCCAGGTGGTGATGTAGATGACACACTGGCTGGAGATGAAGTTGTCCTGCCTGTTAATGTAGCTGACAGACTGGCTGGAGGTGAAGTTGCACTGACAGGTGATGATGTTGCTGACACACTGGTTGGAGCTGAAGTTGCACTGACAGGTGATGATGTAGATGACACACTGGCTGGAGGTGAAGTTGTAATGCCTGGTGATGAAGCTGACAGACTGGTTGGAGGTGAAGATGCACTGACAGGTGATGATGTAGCTGACACACTGGCTGGAGGTGAAGTTGTTCCTACAGATGATGATGTAGCTGACACACTGGTTGGAGGTGAAGTTGCACTGACAGATGATGATGCAGCTGACACACTCGTTGGATGTGATATTGAACTGCCAGGTGTTGATGTAGCTGACAGACTGGTTGGAGGTGAAGTTGCACTGACAGCTGATGATGTAGCTGAGACACTGGCTGGAGGTGATATTGAACTGCCAGGTGGTGATGTAGATGACACACTGGCTGGAGGTGAAGTTGTACTGCCTGGTGATGATGCAGCTGTCACACTGGTTGAAGGTGAAGTTGCACTGACAGATGATGATGTAGCTGAGACACTGGCTGGAGGTGAAGTTGTACTGCTTGGTGATGTAGCTGACAGACTGGTTGGAGGTGAAGTTGCACTGACAGGTGATGATGTAGCTGAGACACTGGCTGGAGGTGAAGTTGTACTGCTTGGTGATGTAGCTGACAGACTGGTTGGAGGTGAAGTTGCACTCACAGGTGATGATGTTGCTGACACACTGGTTGGAGCTGAAGTTGCACTGACAGGTGATGATGTAGATGACACACTGGCTGGAGGTGAAGTTGTACTGCCTGGTGATGTAGCTGACAGACTGGTTGGAGGTGAAGTTGCACTGACAGGTGATGATGTAGCTGAGACACTGGCTGGAGGTGAAGTTGTACTGCTTGGTGATGTAGCTGACAGACTGGCTGGAGGTGAAGTTGCACTGACAGGTGATGATGTTGCTGACACACTGGTTGGAGCTGAAGTTGCACTGACAGGTGATGATGTAGCTGACACACTGGCTGGAGGTGAAGTTGTAATGCCTGGTGATGTAGCTGACCGACTGGTTGGAGGTGAAGTTGCACTGACAGGTGATGATGTAGCTGACACACTGGCTGGAGGTGAAGTTGTTCCTACAGATGATGATGTAGCTGACACACTGGTTGGAGGTGAAGTTGCACCGACAGATGATGATGCAGCTGACACACTGGTTGGATGTGATATTGAACTGCCAGGTGGTGATGTAGATGACACACTGGCTGTAGATGAAGTTGTCCTGCCTGTTAATGTAGCTGACAGACTGGCTGGAGGTGAAGTTGCACTGACAGGTGATGATGTTGCTGACACACTGGTTGGAGCTGAAGTTGCACTGACAGGTGATGATGTAGTTGACACACTGGCTGGAGGTGAAGTTGTAATGCCTGGTGATGTAGCTGACAGACTGGTTGGAGGTGAAGATGCACTGACAGGTGATGATGTAGCTGACACACTGGCTGGAGGTGAAGTTGTTCCTACAGATGATGATGTAGCTGACACCCTGGTTGGAGGTGAAGTTGCACTGACAGATGATGATGCAGCTGACACACTCGTTGGATGTGATATTGAACTGCCAGGTGGTGATGTAGCTGACAGACTGGTTGGAGGTGAAGTTGCACTGACAGCTGATGATGTAGCTGAGACACTGGCTGGAGGTGATATTGAACTGCCAGGTGGTGATGTAGATGACACACTGGCTGGAGGTGAAGTTGTACTGCCTGGTGATGATGCAGCTGTCACACTGGTTGAAGGTGAAGTTGCACTGACAGATGATGATGTAGCTGAGACACTGGCTGGAGGTGAAGTTGTACTGCTTGGTGATGTAGCTGATAGACTGGTTGGAGGTGAAGTTGCACTGACAGGTGATGATGTAGCTGAGACACTGGCTGGAGGTGAAGTTGTACTGCTTGGTGATGTAGCTGACAGACTGGTTGGAGGTGAAGTTGCACTCACAGGTGATGAGTTTGCTGACACACTGGTTTGAGCTGAAGTTGCACTGACAGGTGATGATGTAGATGACACACTGGCTGGAGGTGAAGTTGTACTGCCTGGTGATGTAGCTGACAGACTGGTTGGAGGTGAAGTTGCACTGACAGGTGATGATGTAGCTGAGACACTGGCTGGAGGTGAAGTTGTACTGCTTGGTGATGTAGCTGACAGACTGGCTGGAGGTGAAGTTGCACTGACAGGTGATGATGTTGCTGACACACTGGTTGGAGCTGAAGTTGCACTGACAGGTGATGATGTAGCTGACACACTGGCTGGAGGTGAAGTTGTAATGCCTGGTGATGTAGCTGACCGACTGGTTGGAGGTGAAGTTGCACTGACAGGTGATGATGTAGCTGACACACTGGCTGGAGGTGAAGTTGTTCCTACAGATGATGATGTAGCTGACACACTGGTTGGAGGTGAAGTTGCACTGACAGATGATGATGCAGCTGACACACTGGTTGGATGTGATATTGAACTGCCAGGTGGTGATGTAGATGACACACTGGCTGGAGATGAAGTTGTCCTGCCTGTTAATGTAGCTGACAGACTGGCTGGAGGTGAAGTTGCACTGACAGGTGATGATGTTGCTGACACACTGGTTGGAGCTGAAGTTGCACTGACAGGTGATGATGTAGATGACACACTGGCTGGAGGTGAAGTTGTAATGCCTGGTGATGTAGCTGACAGACTGGTTGGAGGTGAAGATGCACTGACAGGTGATGATGTAGCTGACACACTGGCTGGAGGTGAAGTTGTTCCTACAGATGATGATGTAGCTGACACACTGGTTGGAGGTGAAGTTGCACTGACAGATGATGATGCAGCTGACACACTCGTTGGATGTGATATTGAACTGCCAGGTGGTGATGTAGCTGACAGACTGGTTGGAGGTGAAGTTGCACTGACAGCTGATGATGTAGCTGAGACACTGGCTGGAGGTGATATTGAACTGCCAGGTGGTGATGTAGATGACACACTGGCTGGAGGTGAAGTTGTACTGCCTGGTGATGATGCAGCTGTCACACTGGTTGGAGGTGAAGTTGCACTGACAGATGATGATGTAGCTGAGACACTGGCTGGAGGTGAAGTTGTACTGCTTGGTGATGTAGCTGACAGACTGGTTGGAGCCGAAGTTGCACTGACAGGTGATGATGTAGCTGAGACACTGGCTGGAGGTGAAGTTGTACTGCTTGGTGATGTAGCTGACAGACTGGTTGGAGGTGAAGTTGCACTCACAGGTGATGATGTTGCTGACACACTGGTTGGAGCTGAAGTTGCACTGACAGGTGATGATGTAGCTGAGACACTGGCTGGAGGTGAAGTTGTACTGCTTGGTGATGTAGCTGACAGACTGGTTGGAGGTGAAGTTGCACTGACAGGTGATGATGTAGCTGAGACACTGGCTGGAGGTGAAGTTGTACTGCTTGGTGATGTAGCTGACAGACTGGTTGGAGGTGAAGTTGCACTCAGAGGTGATGATGTTGCTGACACACTGGTTGGAGCTGAAGTTGCACTGACAGGTGATGATGTAGATGACACACTGGCTGGAGGTGAAGTTGTACTGCCTGGTGATGTAGCTGACAGACTGGTTGGAGGTGAAGTTGCACTGACAGGTGATGATGTAGCTGAGACACTGGCTGGAGCTGAAGTTGTACTGCTTGGTGATGTAGCTGACAGACTGGCTGGAGGTGAAGTTGCACTGACAGGTGATGATGTTGCTGACACACTGGTTGGAGCTGAAGTTGCACTGACAGGTGATGATGTAGATGACACACTGGCTGGAGGTGAAGTTGTAATGCCTGGTGATGTAGCTGACAGACTGGTTGGAGGTGAAGATGCACTGACAGGTGATGATGTAGCTGACACACTGGCTGGAGGTGAAGTTGTTCCTACAGATGATGATGTAGCTGACACACTGGTTGGAGGTGAAGTTGCACTGACAGATGATGATGCAGCTGACACACTGGTTGGATGTGATATTGAACTGCCAGGTGGTGATGTAGATGACACACTGGCTGGAGATGAAGTTGTCCGGCCTGTTAATGTAGCTGACAGACTGGCTGGAGGTGAAGTTGCACTGACAGGTGATGATGTTGCTGACACACTGGTTGGAGCTGAAGTTGCACTGACAGGTGATGATGTAGATGACACACTGGCTGGAGGTGAAGTTGTAATGCCTGGTGATGTAGCTGACAGACTGGTTGGAGGTGAAGATGCACTGACAGGTGATGATGTAGCTGACACACTGGCTGGAGGTGAAATTGTTCCTACAGATGATGATGTAGCTGACACACTGGTTGGAGGTGAAGTTGCACTGACAGATGATGATGCAGCTGACACACTCGTTGGATGTGATATTGAACTGCCAGGTGGTGATGTAGATGACACACTGGCTGGAGGTGAAGTTGTACTGCCTGGTGATGATGCAGCTGTCACACTGGTTGAAGGTGAAGTTGCACTGACAGATGATGATGTAGCTGAGACACTGGCTGGAGGTGAAGTTGTACTGCTTGGTGATGTAGCTGACAGACTGGTTGGAGGTGAAGTTGCACTGACAGGTGATGATGTAGCTGAGACACTGGCTAGAGGTGAAGTTGTACTGCTTGGTGATGTAGCTGACAGACTGGTTGGAGGTGAAGTTGCACTCACAGGTGATGATGTTGCTGACACACTGGTTGGAGCTGAAGTTGCACTGACAGGTGATGATGTAGCTGACACACTGGCTGGAGGTGAAGTTGTAATGCCTGGTGATGTAGCTGACCGACTGGTTGGAGGTGAAGTTGCACTGACAGGTGATGATGTAGCTGACACACTGGCTGGAGGTGAAGTTGTTCCTACAGATGATGATGTAGCTGACACACTGGTTGGAGGTGAAGTTGCACCGACAGATGATGATGCAGCTGACACACTGGTTGGATGTGATATTGAACTGCCAGGTGGTGATGTAGATGACACACTGGCTGTAGATGAAGTTGTCCTGCCTGTTAATGTAGCTGACAGACTGGCTGGAGGTGAAGTTGCACTGACAGGTGATGATGTTGCTGACACACTGGTTGGAGCTGAAGTTGCACTGACAGGTGATGATGTAGTTGACACACTGGCTGGAGGTGAAGTTGTAATGCCTGGTGATGTAGCTGACAGACTGGTTGGAGGTGAAGATGCACTGACAGGTGATGATGTAGCTGACACACTGGCTGGAGGTGAAGTTGTTCCTACAGATGATGATGTAGCTGACACCCTGGTTGGAGGTGAAGTTGCACTGACAGATGATGATGCAGCTGACACACTCGTTGGATGTGATATTGAACTGCCAGGTGGTGATGTAGCTGACAGACTGGTTGGAGGTGAAGTTGCACTGACAGCTGATGATGTAGCTGAGACACTGGCTGGAGGTGATATTGAACTGCCAGGTGGTGATGTAGATGACACACTGGCTGGAGGTGAAGTTGTACTGCCTGGTGATGATGCAGCTGTCACACTGGTTGAAGGTGAAGTTGCACTGACAGATGATGATGTAGCTGAGACACTGGCTGGAGGTGAAGTTGTACTGCTTGGTGATGTAGCTGATAGACTGGTTGGAGGTGAAGTTGCACTGACAGGTGATGATGTAGCTGAGACACTGGCTGGAGGTGAAGTTGTACTGCTTGGTGATGTAGCTGACAGACTGGTTGGAGGTGAAGTTGCACTCACAGGTGATGAGTTTGCTGACACACTGGTTTGAGCTGAAGTTGCACTGACAGGTGATGATGTAGATGACACACTGGCTGGAGGTGAAGTTGTACTGCCTGGTGATGTAGCTGACAGACTGGTTGGAGGTGAAGTTGCACTGACAGGTGATGATGTAGCTGAGACACTGGCTGGAGGTGAAGTTGTACTGCTTGGTGATGTAGCTGACAGACTGGCTGGAGGTGAAGTTGCACTGACAGGTGATGATGTTGCTGACACACTGGTTGGAGCTGAAGTTGCACTGACAGGTGATGATGTAGCTGACACACTGGCTGGAGGTGAAGTTGTAATGCCTGGTGATGTAGCTGACCGACTGGTTGGAGGTGAAGTTGCACTGACAGGTGATGATGTAGCTGACACACTGGCTGGAGGTGAAGTTGTTCCTACAGATGATGATGTAGCTGACACACTGGTTGGAGGTGAAGTTGCACTGACAGATGATGATGCAGCTGACACACTGGTTGGATGTGATATTGAACTGCCAGGTGGTGATGTAGATGACACACTGGCTGGAGATGAAGTTGTCCTGCCTGTTAATGTAGCTGACAGACTGGCTGGAGGTGAAGTTGCACTGACAGGTGATGATGTTGCTGACACACTGGTTGGAGCTGAAGTTGCACTGACAGGTGATGATGTAGATGACACACTGGCTGGAGGTGAAGTTGTAATGCCTGGTGATGTAGCTGACAGACTGGTTGGAGGTGAAGATGCACTGACAGGTGATGATGTAGCTGACACACTGGCTGGAGGTGAAGTTGTTCCTACAGATGATGATGTAGCTGACACACTGGTTGGAGGTGAAGTTGCACTGACAGATGATGATGCAGCTGACACACTCGTTGGATGTGATATTGAACTGCCAGGTGGTGATGTAGCTGACAGACTGGTTGGAGGTGAAGTTGCACTGACAGCTGATGATGTAGCTGAGACACTGGCTGGAGGTGATATTGAACTGCCAGGTGGTGATGTAGATGACACACTGGCTGGAGGTGAAGTTGTACTGCCTGGTGATGATGCAGCTGTCACACTGGTTGGAGGTGAAGTTGCACTGACAGATGATGATGTAGCTGAGACACTGGCTGGAGGTGAAGTTGTACTGCTTGGTGATGTAGCTGACAGACTGGTTGGAGCCGAAGTTGCACTGACAGGTGATGATGTAGCTGAGACACTGGCTGGAGGTGAAGTTGTACTGCTTGGTGATGTAGCTGACAGACTGGTTGGAGGTGAAGTTGCACTCACAGGTGATGATGTTGCTGACACACTGGTTGGAGCTGAAGTTGCACTGACAGGTGATGATGTAGCTGAGACACTGGCTGGAGGTGAAGTTGTACTGCTTGGTGATGTAGCTGACAGACTGGTTGGAGGTGAAGTTGCACTGACAGGTGATGATGTAGCTGAGACACTGGCTGGAGGTGAAGTTGTACTGCTTGGTGATGTAGCTGACAGACTGGTTGGAGGTGAAGTTGCACTCAGAGGTGATGATGTTGCTGACACACTGGTTGGAGCTGAAGTTGCACTGACAGGTGATGATGTAGATGACACACTGGCTGGAGGTGAAGTTGTACTGCCTGGTGATGTAGCTGACAGACTGGTTGGAGGTGAAGTTGCACTGACAGGTGATGATGTAGCTGAGACACTGGCTGGAGCTGAAGTTGTACTGCTTGGTGATGTAGCTGACAGACTGGCTGGAGGTGAAGTTGCACTGACAGGTGATGATGTTGCTGACACACTGGTTGGAGCTGAAGTTGCACTGACAGGTGATGATGTAGATGACACACTGGCTGGAGGTGAAGTTGTAATGCCTGGTGATGTAGCTGACAGACTGGTTGGAGGTGAAGATGCACTGACAGGTGATGATGTAGCTGACACACTGGCTGGAGGTGAAGTTGTTCCTACAGATGATGATGTAGCTGACACACTGGTTGGAGGTGAAGTTGCACTGACAGATGATGATGCAGCTGACACACTGGTTGGATGTGATATTGAACTGCCAGGTGGTGATGTAGATGACACACTGGCTGGAGATGAAGTTGTCCGGCCTGTTAATGTAGCTGACAGACTGGCTGGAGGTGAAGTTGCACTGACAGGTGATGATGTTGCTGACACACTGGTTGGAGCTGAAGTTGCACTGACAGGTGATGATGTAGATGACACACTGGCTGGAGGTGAAGTTGTAATGCCTGGTGATGTAGCTGACAGACTGGTTGGAGGTGAAGATGCACTGACAGGTGATGATGTAGCTGACACACTGGCTGGAGGTGAAATTGTTCCTACAGATGATGATGTAGCTGACACACTGGTTGGAGGTGAAGTTGCACTGACAGATGATGATGCAGCTGACACACTCGTTGGATGTGATATTGAACTGCCAGGTGGTGATGTAGATGACACACTGGCTGGAGGTGAAGTTGTACTGCCTGGTGATGATGCAGCTGTCACACTGGTTGAAGGTGAAGTTGCACTGACAGATGATGATGTAGCTGAGACACTGGCTGGAGGTGAAGTTGTACTGCTTGGTGATGTAGCTGACAGACTGGTTGGAGGTGAAGTTGCACTGACAGGTGATGATGTAGCTGAGACACTGGCTAGAGGTGAAGTTGTACTGCTTGGTGATGTAGCTGACAGACTGGTTGGAGGTGAAGTTGCACTCACAGGTGATGATGTTGCTGACACACTGGTTGGAGCTGAAGTTGCACTGACAGGTGATGATGTAGCTGACACACTGGCTGGAGGTGAAGTTGTAATGCCTGGTGATGTAGCTGACAGACTGGTTGGAGGTGAAGTTGCACTGACAGGTGATGATGTAGCTGACACACTGGCTGGAGGTGAAGTTGCACTGACAGGTGATGATGTAGCTGACACACTGGCTGGAGGTGAAGTTGTAATGCCTGGTGATGTAGCTGACAGACTGGTTGGAGGTGAAGTTGCACTGACAGGTGATGATGTAGCTGACACACTGGCTGGAGGTGAAGTTGTTCCTACAGATGATGATGTAGCTGACACACTGGCTGGAGGTGAAGTTGTTCCTACAGATGATGATGTAGCTGACACACTGGTTGGAGGTGAAGTTGCACTGACAGGTGATGATGTTGCTGACACACTGGTTGGAGCTGAAGTTGCACTGACAGGTGATGATGTAGATGACACACTGGCTGGAGGTGAAGTTGTAATGCCTGGTGATGTAGCTGACAGACTGGTTGGAGGTGAAGATGCACTGACAGGTGATGATGTAGATGACACACTGGCTGGAGGTGAAGTTGTAATGCCTGGTGATGTAGCTGACAGACTGGTTGGAGGTGAAGTTGCACTCACAGGTGATGATGTTGCTGACACACTGGTTGGAGCTGAAGTTGCACTGACAGGTGATGATGTAGATGACACACTGGCTGGAGGTGAAGTTGTACTGCCTGGTGATGTAGCTGACAGACTGGTTGGAGGTGAAGTTGCACTGACAGGTGATGATGTAGCTGAGACACTGGCTGGAGGTGAAGTTGTACTGCTTGGTGATGTAGCTGACAGACTGGCTGGAGGTGAAGTTGCACTGACAGGTGATGATGTTGCTGACACACTGGTTGGAGCTGAAGTTGCACTGACAGGTGATGATGTAGCTGACACACTGGCTGGAGGTGAAGTTGTAATGCCTGGTGATGTAGCTGACCGACTGGTTGGAGGTGAAGTTGCACTGACAGGTGATGATGTAGCTGACACACTGGCTGGAGGTGAAGTTGTTCCTACAGATGATGATGTAGCTGACACACTGGTTGGAGGTGAAGTTGCACTGACAGATGATGATGCAGCTAAAACACTGGTTGGATGTGATATTGAACTGCCAGGTGGTGATGTAGATGACACACTGGCTGGAGATGAAGTTGTCCTGCCTGTTAATGTAGCTGACAGACTGGCTGGAGGTGAAGTTGCACTAACAGGTGATGATGTTGCTGACACACTGGTTGGAGCTGAAGTCGCACTGACAGGTGATGATGTAGATGACACACTGGCTGGAGGTGAAGTTGTAATGCCTATTGATGTAGCTGACAGACTGGTTGGAGGTGAAGATGCACTGACAGGTGATGATGTAGCTGACACACTGGCTGGAGGTGAAGTTGTTCCTACAGATGATGATGTAGCTGACACACTGGTTGGAGGTGAAGTTGCACTGACAGATGATGATGCAGCTGACACACTCGTTGGATGTGATATTGAACTGCCAGGTGGTGATGTAGCTGACAGACTGGTTGGAGGTGAAGTTGCACTGACAGCTGATGATGTAGCTGAGACACTGGCTGGAGGTGATATTGAACTGCCAGGTGGTGATGTAGATGACACACTGGCTGGAGGTGAAGTTGTACTGCCTGGTGATGATGCAGCTGTCACACTGGTTGAAGGTGAAGTTGCACTGACAGATGATGATGTAGCTGAGACACTGGCTGGAGGTGAAGTTGTACTGCTTGGTGATGTAGCTGACAGACTGGTTGGAGGTGAAGTTGCACTGACAGGTGATGATGTAGCTGAGACACTGGCTGCAGGTGAAGTTGTACTGCTTGGTGATGTAGCTGACAGACTGGTTGGAGGTGAAGTTGCACTGACAGGTGATGATGTAGCTGAGACACTGGCTGGAGGTGAAGTTGTACTGCTTGGTGATGTAGCTAACAGACTGGCTGGAGGTGAAGTTGCACTGACAGGTGATGATGTTGCTGACACACTGGTTGGAGCTGAAGTTGCACTGACAGGTGATGATGTAGCTGACACACTGGCTGGAGGTGAGGTTGTACTGCCTGGTGATTTAGATGACAGACTGGTTGGAGGTGAAGTTGCACTGACAGGTGATGATGTAGCTGAGACACTGGCTGGAGGTGAAGTTGTACTGCTTGGTGATGTAGCTGACAGACTGGCTGGAGGTGAAGTTGCACTGACAGGTGATGATGTTGCTGACACACTGGTTGGAGCTGAAGTTGCACTGACAGGTGATGATGTAGCTGACACACTGGCTGGAGGTGAAGTTGTAATGCCTGGTGATGTAGCTGACCGACTGGTTGGAGGTGAAGTTGCACTGACAGGTGATGATGTAGCTGACACACTGGCTGGAGGTGAAGTTGTTCCTACAGATGATGATGTAGCTGACACACTGGTTGGAGGTGAAGTTGCACTGACAGATGATGATGCAGCTGACACACTGGTTGGATGTGATATTGAACTGCCAGGTGGTGATGTAGATGACACACTGGCTGGAGATGAAGTTGTCCTGCCTGTTAATGTAGCTGACAGACTGGCTGGAGGTGAAGTTGCACTGACAGGTGATGATGTTGCTGACACACTGGTTGGAGCTGAAGTTGCACTGACAGGTGATGATGTAGATGACACACTGGCTGGAGGTGAAGTTGTAATGCCTGGTGATGTAGCTGACAGACTGGTTGGAGGTGAAGATGCACTGACAGGTGATGATGTAGCTGACACACTGGCTGGAGGTGAAGTTGTTCCTACAGATGATGATGTAGCTGACACACTGGTTGGAGGTGAAGTTGCACTGGCAGATGATGATGCAGCTGACACACTCGTTGGATGTGATATTGAACTGCCAGGTGGTGATGTAGCTGACAGACTGGTTGGAGGTGAAGTTGCACTGACAGCTGATGATGTAGCTGAGACACTGGCTGGAGGTGATATTGAACTGCCAGGTGGTGATGTAGATGACACACTGGCTGGAGGTGAAGTTGTACTGCCTGGTGATGATGCAGCTGTCACACTGGTTGGAGGTGAAGTTGCACTGACAGATGATGATGTAGCTGAGACACTGGCTGGAGGTGAAGTTGTACTGCTTGGTGATGTAGCTGACAGACTGGTTGGAGCCGAAGTTGCACTGACAGGTGATGATGTAGCTGAGACACTGGCTGGAGGTGAAGTTGTACTGCTTGGTGATGTAGCTGACAGACTGGTTGGAGGTGAAGTTGCACTCACAGGTGATGATGTTGCTGACACACTGGTTGGAGCTGAAGTTGCACTGACAGGTGATGATGTAGATGACACACTGGCTGGAGGTGAAGTTGTACTGCCTGGTGATGTAGCTGACAGACTGGTTGGAGGTGAAGTTGCACTGACAGGTGATGATGTAGCTGAGACACTGGCTGGAGGTGAAGTTGTACTGCTTGGTGATGTAGCTGACAGACTGGCTGGAGGTGAAGTTGCACTGACAGGTGATGATGTAGATGACACACTGGCTGGAGGTGAAGTTGTAATGCCTGGTGATGTAGCTGACCGACTGGTTGGAGGTGAAGTTGCACTGACAGGTGATGATGTAGCTGACACACTGGCTGGAGGTGAAGTTGTTCCTACAGATGATGATGTAGCTGACACACTGGTTGGAGGTGAAGTTGCACTGACAGATGATGATGCAGCTGACACACTGGTTGGATGTGATATTGAACTGCCAGGTGGTAATGTAGATGACACACTGGCTGGAGATGAAGTTGTCCTGCCTGTTAATGTAGCTGACAGACTGGCTGGAGGTGAAGTTGCACTGACAGGTGATGATGTTGCTGACACACTGGTTGGAGCTGAAGTTGCACTGACAGGTGATAATGTAGATGACACACTGGCTGGAGGTGAAGTTGTAATGCCTGGTGATGTAGCTGACAGACTGGTTGGAGGTGAAGATGCACTGACAGGTGATGATGTAGCTGACACACTGGCTGGAGGTGAAGTTGTTCCTACAGATGATGATGTAGCTGACACACTGGTTGGAGGTGAATTTGCACTGACAGATGATGATGCAGCTGACACACTCGTTGGATGTGATATTGAACTGCCAGGTGGTGATGTAGCTGACAGACTGGTTGGAGGTGAAGTTGCACTGACAGCTGATGATGTAGCTGAGACACTGGCTGGAGGTGATATTGAACTGCCAGGTGGTGATGTAGATGACACACTGGCTGGAGGTGAAGTTGTACTGCCTGGTGATGATGCAGCTGTCACACTGGTTGAAGGTGAAGTTGCACTGACAGATGATGATGTAGCTGAGACACTGGCTGGAGGTGAAGTTGTACTGCCTGGTGATGATGCAGCTGTCACACTGGTTGGAGGTGAAGTTGCACTGACAGATGATGATGTAGCTGAGACACTGGCTGGAGGTGAAGTTGTACTGCTTGGTGATGTAGCTGACAGACTGGTTGGAGGTGAAGTTGCACTGACAGGTGATGATGTTGCTGACACACTGGTTGGAGCTGAAGTTGCACTGACAGGTGATGATGTAGCTGACACACTGGCTGGAGGTGAGGTTGTACTGCCTGGTGATTTAGATGACAGACTGGTTGGAGGTGAAGTTGCACTGACAGGTGATGATTTAGCTGAGACACTGGCTGGAGGTGAAGTTGTACTGCTTGGTGATGTAGCTGACAGACTGGCTGGAGGTGAAGTTGCACTGACAGGTGATGATGTTGCTGACACACTGGTTGGAGCTGAAGTTGCACTGACAGGTGATGATGTAGCTGACACACTGGCTGGAGGTGAAGTTGTAATGCCTGGTGATGTAGCTGACCGACTGGTTGGAGGTGAAGTTGCACTGACAGGTGATGATGTAGCTGACACACTGGCTGGAGGTGAAGTTGTTCCTACAGATGATGATGTAGCTGACACACTGGTTGGAGGTGAAGTTGCACTGACAGATGATGATGCAGCTGACACACTGGTTGGATGTGATATTGAACTGCCAGGTGGTGATGTAGATGACACACTGGCTGGAGATGAAGTTGTCCTGCCTGTTAATGTAGCTGACAGACTGGCTGGAGGTGAAGTTGCACTGACAGGTGATGATGTTGCTGACACACTGGTTGGAGCTGAAGTTGCACTGACAGGTGATGATGTAGATGACACACTGGCTGGAGGTGAAGTTGTAATGCCTGGTGATGTAGCTGACAGACTGGTTGGAGGTGAAGATGCACTGACAGGTGATGATGTAGCTGACACACTGGCTGGAGGTGAAGTTGTTCCTACAGATGATGATGTAGCTGACACACTGGTTGGAGGTGAAGTTGCACTGACAGATGATGATGCAGCTGACACACTCATTGGATGTGATATTGAACTGCCAGGTGGTGATGTAGCTGACAGACTGGTTGGAGGTGAAGTTGCACTGACAGCTGATGATGTAGCTGAGACACTGGCTGGAGGTGATATTGAACTGCCAGGTGGTGATGTAGATGACACACTGGCTGGAGGTGAAGTTGTAATGCCTGGTGATGATGCAGCTGTCACACTGGTTGGAGGTGAAGTTGCACTGACAGATGATGATGTAGCTGAGACACTGGCTGGAGGTGAAGTTGTACTGCTTGGTGATGTAGCTGACAGACTGGTTGGAGGTGAAGTTGCACTGACAGGTGATGATGTAGCTGAGACACTGGCTGGAGGTGAAGTTGTACTGCTTGGTGATGTAGCTGACAGACTGGTTGGAGGTGAAGTTGCACTCAGAGGTGATGATGTAGCTGAGACACTGGCTGGAGGTGAAGTTGTACTGCTTGGTGATGTAGCTGACAGACTGGTTGGAGGTGAAGTTGCACTGACAGGTGATGATGTAGCTGAGACACTGGCTGGAGGTGAAGTTGTACTGCTTGGTGATGTAGCTGACAGACTGGTTGGAGGTGAAGTTGCACTCAGAGGTGATGATGTTGCTGACACACTGGTTGGAGCTGAAGTTGCACTGACAGGTGATGATGTAGATGACACACTGGCTGGAGGTGAAGTTGTACTGCCTGGTGATGTAGCTGACAGACTGGTTGGAGGTGAAGTTGCACTGACAGGTGATGATGTAGCTGAGACACTGGCTGGAGGTGAAGTTGTACTGCTTGGTGATGTAGCTGACAGACTGGCTGGAGGTGAAGTTGCACTGACAGGTGATGATGTTGCTGACACACTGGTTGGAGCTGAAGTTGCACTGACAGGTGATGATGTAGCTGACACACTGGCTGGAGGTGAAGTTGTAATGCCTGGTGATGTAGCCGACCGACTGGTTGGAGGTGAAGTTGCACTGACAGGTGATGATGTAGCTGACACACTGGCTGGAGGTGAAGTTGTTCCTACAGATGATGATGTAGCTGACACACTGGTTGGAGGTGAAGTTGCACTGACAGATGATGATGCAGCTGACACACTGGTTGGATGTGATATTGAACTGCCAGGTGGTGATGTAGATGACACACTGGCTGGAGATGAAGTTGTCCTGCCTGTTAATGTAGCTGACAGACTGGCTGGAGGTGAAGTTGCACTGACAGGTGATGATGTTGCTGACACACTGGTTGGAGCTGAAGTTGCACTGACAGGTGATAATGTAGATGACACACTGGCTGGAGGTGAAGTTGTAATGCCTGGTGATGTAGCTGAAAGACTGGTTGGAGGTGAAGATGCACTGACAGGTGATGATGTAGCTGACACACTGGCTGGAGGTGAAGTTGTTCCTACAGATGATGATGTAGCTGACACACTGGTTGGAGGTGAAGTTGCACTGACAGATGATGATGCAGCTGACACACTCGTTGGATGTGATATTGAACTGCCAGGTGGTGATGTAGCTGACAGACTGGTTGGAGGTGAAGTTGCACTGACAGCTGATGATGTAGCTGAGACACTGGCTGGAGGTGATATTGAACTGCCAGGTGGTGATGTAGATGACACACTGGCTGGAGGTGAAGTTGTACTGCCTGGTGATGATGCAGCTGTCACACTGGTTGAAGGTGAAGTTGCACTGACAGATGATGATGTAGCTGAGACACTGGCTGGAGGTGAAGTTGTACTGCTTGGTGATGTAGCTGACAGACTGGTTGGAGGTGAAGTTGCACTGACAGGTGATGATGTAGCTGAGACACTGGCTGGAGGTGAAGTTGTACTGCTTGGTGATGTAGCTGACAGACTGGTTGGAGGTGAAGTTGCACTGAGAGGTGATGATGTTGCTGACACACTGGTTGGAGCTGAAGTTGCACTGACAGGTGATGATGTAGATGACACACTGGCTGGAGGTGAAGTTGTACTGCCTGGTGATGTAGCTGACAGACTGGTTGGAGGTGAAGTTGCACTGACAGGTGATGATGTAGCTGAGACACTGGCTGGAGGTGAAGTTGTACTGCTTGGTGATGTAGCTGACAGACTGGCTGGAGGTGAAGTTGCACTGACAGGTGATGATGTTGCTGACACACTGGTTGGAGCTGAAGTTGCACTGACAGGTGATGATGTAGCTGACACACTGGCTGGAGGTGAAGTTGTAATGCCTGATGATGTAGCTGACCGACTGGTTGGAGGTGAAGTTGCACTGACAGGTGATGATGTAGCTGACACACTGGCTGGAGGTGAAGTTGTTCCTACAGATGATGATCTAGCTGACACACTGGTTGGAGGTGAAGTTGCACTGACAGATGATGATGCAGCTGACACACTGGTTGGATGTGATATTGAACTGCCAGGTGGTGATGTAGATGACACACTGGCTGGAGATGAAGTTGTCCTGCCTGTTAATGTAGCTGACAGACTGGCTGGAGGTGAAGTTGCACTGACAGGTGATGATGTTGCTGACACACTGGTTGGAGCTGAAGTTGCACTGACAGGTGATGATGTAGATGACACACTGGCTGGAGGTGAAGTTGTAATGCCTGGTGATGTAGCTGACAGACTGGTTGGAGGTGAAGATGCACTGACAGGTGATGATGTAGCTGACACACTGGCTGGAGGTGAAGTTGTTCCTACAGATGATGATGTAGCTGACACACTGGTTGGAGGTGAAGTTGCACTGACAGATGATGATGTAGCTGAGACACTGGCTGGAGGTGATATTGAACTGCCAGGTGGTGATGTAGATGACACACTGGCTGGAGGTGAAGTTGTACTGCCTGGTGATGATGCAGCTGTCACACTGGTTGGAGGTGAAGTTGCACTGACAGATGATGATGTAGCTGAGACACTGGCTGGAGGTGAAGTTGTACTGCTTGGTGATGTAGCTGACAGACTGGTTGGAGGTGAAGTTGCACTCACAGGTGATGATGTTGCTGACACACTGGTTGGAGCTGAAGTTGCACTGACAGGTGATGATGTAGATGACACACTGGCTGGAGGTGAAGTTGTACTGCCTGGTGATGTAGCTGACAGACTGGTTGGAGGTGAAGTTGCACTGACAGGTGATGATGTAGCTGAGACACTGGCTGGAGGTGAAGTTGTACTGCTTGGTGATGTAGCTGACAGACTGGCTGGAGGTGAAGTTGCACTGACAGGTGATGATGTTGCTGACACACTGGTTGGAGCTGAAGTTGCACTGACAGGTGATGATGTAGATGACACACTGGCTGGAGGTGAAGTTGTAATGCCTGGTGATGTAGCTGACCGACTGGTTGGAGGTGAAGTTGCACTGACAGGTGATGATGTAGCTGACACACTGGCTGGAGGTGAAGTTGTTCCTACAGATGATGATGTAGCTGACACACTGGTTGGAGGTGAAGTTGCACTGACAGATGATGATGCAGCTGACACACTGGTTGGATGTGATATTGAACTGCCAGGTGGTGATGTAGATGACACACTGGCTGGAGATGAAGTTGTCCTGCCTGTTAATGTAGCTGACAGACTGGCTGGAGGTGAAGTTGCACTGACAGGTGATGATGTTGCTGACACACTGGTTGGAGCTGAAGTTGCACTGACAGGTGATGATGTAGATGACACACTGGCTGGAGGTGAAGTTGTAATGCCTGGTGATGTAGCTGACAGACTGGTTGGAGGTGAAGATGCACTGACAGGTGATGATGTAGCTGACACACTGGCTGGAGGTGAAGTTGTTCCTACAGATGATGATGTAGCTGACACACTGGTTGGAGTTGAAGTTGCACTGACAGATGATGATGCAGCTGACACACTGGTTGGATGTGATATTGAACTGCCAGGTGGTGATGTAGCTAACAGACTGGTTGGAGGTGAAGTTGCACTGACAGCTGATGATGTAGCTGAGACACTGGCTGGAGGTGATATTGAACTGCCAGGTGGTGATGTAGATGACACACTGGCTGGAGGTGAAGTTGTACTGCCTGGTGATGATGCAGCTGTCACACTGGTTGGAGGTGAAGTTGCACTGACAGATGATGATGTAGCTGAGACACTGGCTGGAGGTGAAGTTGTACTGCTTGGTGATGTAGCTGACAGACTGGTTGGAGGTGAAGTTGCACTCACAGGTGATGATGTTGCTGACACACTGGTTGGAGCTGAAGTTGCACTGACAGGTGATGATGTAGATGACACACTGGCTGGAGGTGAAGTTGTACTGCCTGGTGATGTAGCTGACAGACTGGTTGGAGGTGAAGTTGCACTGACAGGTGATGATGTAGCTGAGACACTGGCTGGAGGTGAAGTTGTACTGCTTGGTGATGTAGCTGACAGACTGGCTGGAGGTGAAGTTGCACTGACAGGTGATGATGTTGCTGACACACTGGTTGGAGCTGAAGTTGCACTGACAGGTGATGATGTAGATGACACACTGGCTGGAGGTGAAGTTGTAATGCCTGGTGATGTAGCTGACCGACTGGTTGGAGGTGAAGTTGCACTGACAGGTGATGATGTAGCTGACACACTGGCTGGAGGTGAAGTTGTTCCTACAGATGATGATGTAGCTGACACACTGGTTGGAGGTGAAGTTGCACTGACAGATGATGATGCAGCTGACACACTGGTTGGATGTGATATTGAACTGCCAGGTGGTGATGTAGATGACACACTGGCTGGAGATGAAGTTGTCCTGCCTGTTAATGTAGCTGACAGACTGGCTGGAGGTGAAGTTGCACTGACAGGTGATGATGTTGCTGACACACTGGTTGGAGCTGAAGTTGCACTGACAGGTGATGATGTAGATGACACACTGGCTGGAGGTGAAGTTGTAATGCCTGGTGATGTAGCTGACAGACTGGTTGGAGGTGAAGATGCACTGACAGGTGATGATGTAGCTGACACACTGGTTGGATGTGATATTGAACTGCCAGGTGATGTAGCTGACAGACTGGTTGGAGGTGAAGTTGCACTGACAGGTGATGATGTTGCTGACACACTGGTTGGAGCTGAATTTGCACTGACAGATGATGATGATGTAGATGACACACTGGCTGGAGGTAATGTAGCACTGACAGGTGATGAGGTAGCTGACACACTGGTTGGATGTGATATTGAACTGACAGGTGGTGATGTAGCTGGCACATTGGTTGGAGCTGAAGTTGCACTGACCGGTGATGATGTAGCTGACACCCTGGTTGGAGCTGAAGTTGCACTGACAGATGATGATGTAGCTGAGACACTGGTTGGATGTGATATTGAACTGACAGGTGATGATGTAGTTGAGACACTGGCTGGAGGTGAAGTTGTACTGCCTGGTGATGTAGCTGACAGACTGGTTGGAGGTGAAGTTGCACTGACAGATGATGATGTAGCTGAGACACTGGCTGGAGGTGAAGTTGTACTACTTGGTGATGTAGCTGACAGACTGGTTGGAGGTGAAGTTGCACTGACAGGTGATGATGTTGCTGACACACTGGTTGGAGCTGAAGTTGCAGTGACAGGTGATGATGTAGATGACACACTGGCTGGAGGTGAAGTTGTACTGCCTGGTGATGTAGCTGACAGACTGGTTGTAGGTGAAGTTGCACTGACAGGTGATGATGTAGCTGAGACACTGGCTGGAGGTGAAGTTGTACTGCTTGGTGATGTAGCTGACAGACTGGTTGGAGGTGAAGTTGCACTGACAGATGATGATGCAGCTGACACACTGGTTGGATGTGATATTGAACTTCCAGGTGGTGATGTAGCTGACAGACTGGTTGGAGGTGAAGTTGCACTGACAGCTGATGATGTAGCTGAGACACTGGCTGGAGGTGATATTGAACTGCCAGGTGGTGATGTAGATGACACACTGGCTGGAGGTGAAGTTGTACTGCCTGGTGATGATGTTGCTGACACACTGGTGGTTGGAGCTGAAGTCGCAGTGACAGGTGGTGCAGTCCTGCCTGTTAATGTAGCTGACACACTGGTTGGAGGTGAAGTTGCACTGACAGGTGATGATGTTGCTGACACACTGGTTGGAGGTGAAGTTGCACTGACAGATGATGATGTAGCTGAGACACTGGCTGGAGGTGAAGTTGTACTGCTTGGTGATGTAGCTGACAGACTGGTTGGAGGTGAAGTTGCACTCACAGGTGATGATGTTGCTGACACACTGGTTGGAGCTGAAGTTGCACTGACAGATGATGATGTAGCTGAGACACTGGTTGGATGTGATATTGAACTGACAGGTGATGATGTAGTTGACACACTGGCTGGAGGTGAAGTTGTACTGCCTGGTGATGTAGCTGACAGACTGGTTGGAGGTGAAGTTGCACTGACAGATGATGATGTAGCTGAGACACTGGCTGGAGGTGAAGTTGTACTGCTTCTTGATGTAGCTGACAGACTGGTTGGAGGTGAAGTTGCACTGACAGGTGATGATGTTGCTGACACACTGGTTGGAGCTGAAGTTGCAGTGACAGGTGATGATGTAGATGACACACTGGCTGGAGGTGAAGTTGTACTGCCTGGTGATGTAGCTGACAGACTGGTTGTAGGTGAAGTTGCACTGACAGGTGATGATGTAGCTGAGACACTGGCTGGAGGTGAAGTTGTACTGCTTGGTGATGTAGCTGACAGACTGGTTGGAGGTGAAGTTGCACTGACAGATGATGATGCAGCTGACACACTGGTTGGATGTGATATTGAACTGCCAGGTGGTGATGTAGCTGACAGACTGGTTGGAGGTGAAGTTGCACTGACAGCTGATGATGTAGCTGAGACACTGGCTGGAGGTGATATTGAACTGCCAGGTGGTGATGTAGATGACACACTGGCTGGAGGTGAAGTTGTACTGCCTGGTGATGATGTTGCTGACACACTGGTGGTTGGAGCTGAAGTCGCAGTGACAGGTGGTGCAGTCCTGCCTGTTAATGTAGCTGACACACTGGTTGGAGGTGAAGTTGCACTGACAGGTGATGATGTTGCTGACACACTGGTTGGAGGTGAAGTTGCACTGACAGATGATGATGTAGCTGAGACACTGGCTGGAGGTGAAGTTGTACTGCTTGGTGATGTAGCTGACAGACTGGTTGGAGGTGAAGTTGCACTCACAGGTGATGATGTTGCTGACACACTGGTTGGAGCTGAAGTTGCACTGACAGATGATGATGTAGCTGAGACACTGGTTGGATGTGATATTGAACTGACAGGTGATGATGTAGTTGACACACTGGCTGGAGGTGAAGTTGTACTGCCTGGTGATGTAGCTGACAGACTGGTTGGAGGTGAAGTTGCACTGACAGATGATGATGTAGCTGAGACACTGGCTGGAGGTGAAGTTGTACTGCTTCTTGATGTAGCTGACAGACTGGTTGGAGGTGAAGTTGCACTGACAGGTGATGATGTTGCTGACACACTGGTTGGAGCTGAAGTTGCAGTGACAGGTGATGATGTAGATGACACACTGGCTGGAGGTGAAGTTGTACTGCCTGGTGATGTAGCTGACAGACTGGTTGTAGGTGAAGTTGCACTGACAGGTGATGATGTAGCTGAGACACTGGCTGGAGGTGAAGTTGTACTGCTTGGTGATGTAGCTGACAGACTGGTTGGAGGTGAAGTTGCACTGACAGGTGATGATGTTGCTGAAACACTGGTTGGAGCTGAAGTTGCACTGACAGGTGATGATGTAGATGACACACTGGCTGGAGGTGAAGTTGTACTGCCTGGTGATGTAGCTGACAGACTTGTTGGATGTGAAGTTGCACTGACAGGTGATGATGTTGCTGACACACTGGTTGGAGCTGAAGTTGCACTGACAGTTGATGATGATGTAGATGACACGTTGGCTGGTGGTGAAGTCGCACTGACAGGTGGTGGTGATGTCAATGAGTACGTTGATACAATCGATACAAGAGTTGCAATCGTGGTTGGAGCTTGTGTTGCAGGGACAACTTCTGTAATAATATTTTGAATAGCCACATTAAATGAAATGCTCACATAATCATGTGATCCTTTTGTTTCTTTTTTTTTCTAACAAAAAGTTATCATTTGCTGCTATGACATCGACATTAAATTACATTTTTAATATAAGTCATGTTATGAGTATTGACTTTATAAATAGCTTTGATTCTTACTTGTCACTACAATGGAAGATGTGTTCACTGGGAGTGAGAAGTTGGAGCTGTTGTTGTTCACGGCCTCTACCATTGTATTAGCCACATCAGTGGTCTCAGGGACTGAACTGATGTTGTTAAAAACCAGCACAGTTTCTACCACAACTGATCCTTGTCTGGAAAAAAGATAATATATCACAATGAACAAGCTTCAAGTGTTACCAAATTTAGGCCTACTTTGGCATTTCCAGCTTCTCAGCAGGTACAGTAGATAATACATCAATAATTTTAGAAGAATGATTTGATACATTTTTAGGATTCAAAACAAACAGCACAGCTAGAGTACAAACCTAAAGCCTTTAATCTCAGTACGGTTGAAACTGGATCCATATTTGTTTTCGTAGATATTGTTTAGCTGCAGAAGGTAAAAACAGCCCATTTAGATATAACATGGTTCATTATTCTACCTGTTCAACAGGATACATTTGAAGACAAAGAGAAGCTTGATCAATAAGAGTCTGTTTTCCCCAACTAATATCTTAGACATTGAAATGTCTTATAGTCAAAATAGTGAATAATGTTCCATTTCAGGGAGCCTACTGTGTGATGGTGTAATGTGTCAGCATACTGTATAAGTATTAGCAACAGTGGTCAAGCATAAACATCAAGATGATTACCATAATCTTGAAAGGATTAACAAATAAAGAACAACTTACCGCTGTAGTTACTTGATTAGCCAATGATTTGAACTGGGGAGAGGATGTATTCTTCAGGTCCTCTGAGAATGTCTGTGAGAGTTTGAACTCCAACTTAATCTCTGGCTCTGCAGGGGCTGCTGTTGTGATAGTGGTTGGTGCAGGGGTGGCAGATGAGGTGAACGGAACAGGGATTGTAGCTGACACAGTGGTTCCAAGTGAAGTTGCACTGACAGGTGATGATGTAGATGACACACTGGTTGGAGGTGAAGTTGTCCTGCCTGGTGATGTAGCTGACACACTGGTTGGTGGTGAAGTTGCACTGACAGGTGATGGAGATGACAGACTGGTTGGAGCTGAAGTTGCACTGAAAGGTGATGATGTAGCTGACACACTGGTTGGTGGTGAAGTTGCACTGACAGGTGATGGAGAAGACAGACTGGTTGGAGCTGAAGTTGCACTGACAGGTGGTGATGTAGCTGACCCACTGGCTGGAGGTGAAGTTGTTCCTACAGATGATGATGATGTAGCTGACACACTGGTTGGAGGTGAAGTTGCACTGACAGATGATGATGCAGCTGACACACTGGTTGGATGTGATATTGAACTGCCAGGTGGTGATGTAGCTGACACACTGGTTGGAGATGAAGTTGTCCTGCCTGTTAATGTAGCTGACAGACTGGCTGGAGGTGAAGTTGCACTGACAGATGATGATGTTGCTGACACACTGGTTGGAGCTGAAGTTGCACTGACAGGTGATGATGTAGCTGAGACACTGACTGGAGGTGATATTGAACTGCCAGGTGGTGATGTAGATGACACACTGGCTGGAGATGAAGTTGTCCTGCCTGTTAATGTAGCTGACAGACTGGCTGGAGGTGAAGTTGCACTGACAGATGATGATGTTGCTGACACACTGGTTGGAGCTGAAGTTGCACTGACAGGTGATGATGTAGATGACACACTGGCTAGAGGTGAAGTTGTAATGCCTGGTGATGTAGCTGACAGACTGGTTGGAGGTGAAGTTGCACTGACAGGTGATGATGTAGCTGACACACTGGCTGGAGGTGAAGTTGTACTGCTTTTTGACGTAGCTGACTGACTCGCTGGAGGTGAAGTTGCACTGACAGGTGATGATGTTGCTGACACACTGGTTGGAGCTGATGTTGCACTGACAGGTGATGATGTAGCTGAGACACTGGCTGGAGGTGATGATGTAGATGACACACTGGCTGGAGGTGAAGTTGTAATGCCTGGTGATGTAGCTGACAGACTGGCTGGAGGTGAAGTTGTTCCTACAGATGATGATGTAGCTGACACACTGGTTGGAGGTGAAGTTGCACTGACAGATGATGATGCAGCTGACACACTGGTTGGATGTGATATTGAACTGCCAGTTGGTGATGTAGATGACACACTGGCTGGAGATGAAGTTGTCCTGCCTGTTAATGTAGCTGACAGACTGGCTGGAGGTGAAGTTGCACTGACAGGTGATGATGTTGCTGACACACTGGTTGGAGCTGAAGTTGCACTGACAGGTGATGATGTAGCTGAGACACTGGCTGGAGGTGAAGTTGTACTGCTTGGTGATGTAGCTGACAGACTGGTTGGAGGTGAAGTTGCACTGACAGGTGATGATGTAGCTGAGACACTGGCTGGAGGTGAAGTTGTACTGCTTGGTGATGTAGCTGACAGACTGGTTGGAGGTGAAGTTGCACTCAGAGGTGATGATGTTGCTGACACACTGGTTGGAGCTGAAGTTGCACTGACAGGTGATGATGTAGTTGACACACTGGCTGGAGGTGAAGTTGTACTGCCTGGTGATGTAGCTGACAGACTGGTTGGAGGTGAAGTTGCACTGACAGGTGATGATGTAGCTGAGACACTGGTTGGATGTGATATTGAACTGCCAGTTGGTGATGTAGATGACACACTGGCTGGAGATGAAGTTGTCCTGCCTGTTAATGTAGCTGACAGACTGGCTGGAGGTGAAGTTGCACTGACAGGTGATGATGTTGCTGACACACTGGTTGGAGCTGAAGTTGCACTGACAGGTGATGATGTAGCTGAGACACTGGCTGGAGGTGAAGTTGTACTGCTTGGTGATGTAGCTGACAGACTGGTTGGAGGTGAAGTTGCACTGACAGGTGATGATGTTGCTGACACACTGGCTGGAGGTGAAGTTGTTCCTACAGATGATGATGTAGCTGACACACTGGTTGGAGGTGAAGTTGCACTGACAGATGATGATGCAGCTGACACATGGGTTGGATGTGATATTGAACTTCCAGATGGTGATGTAGCTGACACACTGGTTGGAGGTAAAGTTGCACTGACAGGTGATGATGTAGCTGATACACTGGCTGGAGGTGAAGTTGTACTGCTTGGTGATGTAGCTGACAGACTGGTTGGAGGTGAAGTTGCACTGACAGGTGATGATGTTGCTGACACACTGGTTGGAGCTGAAGTTGCACTGACAGATGATGATGCAGCTGACACACTGGTTGGATGTGATATTGAACTGCCAGTTGGTGATGTAGATGACACACTGGCTGGAGATGAAGTTGTCCTGCCTGTTAATGTAGCTGACAGACTGGCTGGAGGTGAAGTTGCACTGACAGGTGATGATGTTGCTGACACACTGGTTGGAGCTGAAGTTGCACTGACAGGTGATGATGTAGCTGAGACACTGGCTGGAGGTGAAGTTGTACTGCTTGGTGATGTAGCTGACAGACTGGTTGGAGGTGAAGTTGCACTGACAGGTGATGATGTTGCTGACACACTGGTTAGAGCTGAAGTTGCACTGACAGGTGATGATGTAGATGACACACTGGCTAGAGGTGAAGTTGTATTGCCTGGTGATGTAGCTGACAGACTGGTTGGAGGTGAAGTTGCACTGACAGGTGATGATGTAGCTGACACACTGGCTGGAGGTGAAGTTGTTCCTACAGATGATGATGTAGCTGACACACTGGTTGGAGGTGAAGTTGCACTGACAGATGATGATGCAGCTGACACACTGGTTGGATGTGACATTGAACTGCCAGATGGTGATGTAGCTGACACACTGGTTGGAGGTAAAGTTGCACTCACAGGTGATGATGTAGATGACACACTGGCTGGAGGTGAAGTTTTACTGCCTGGTGATGTAGCTGACAGACTGGTTGGAGGTGAAGTTGCACTGACAGGTGATAATGTAGCTGACACACTGGCTGGAGGTGAAGTTGTTCCTACAGATGATGATGTAGCTGACACACTGGTTGGAGGTGAAGTTGCACTGACAGATGATGATGCAGCTGACACACTGGTTGGATGTGATATTGAACTGCCAGTTGGTGATGTAGATGACACACTGGCTGGAGATGAAGTTGTCCTGCCTGGTAATGTAGCTGACAGACTGGCTGGAGGTGAAGTTGCACTGACAGGTGATGATGTTGCTGACACACTGGTTGGAGCTGAAGTTGCACTGACAGGTGATGATGTAGCTGAGACACTGGCTGGAGGTGAAGTTGTACTGCTTGGTGATGTAGCTGACAGACTGGTTGGAGGTGAAGTTGCACTGACAGGTGATGATGTTGCTGACACACTGGTTAGAGCTGAAGTTGCACTGACAGGTGATGATGTAGATGACACACTGGCTAGAGGTGAAGTTGTATTGCCTGGTGATGTAGCTGACAGACTGGTTGGAGGTGAAGTTGCACTGACAGGTGATGATGTAGCTGACACACTGGCTGGAGGTGAAGTTGTTCCTACAGATGATGATGTAGCTGACACACTGGTTGGAGGTGAAGTTGCACTGACAGATGATGATGCAGCTGACATACTGGTTGGATGTGATATTGAACTGCCAGATGGTGATGATGCTGACACACTGGTTGGAGGTAAAGTTGCACTGACAGGTGATGATGTAGCTGATACACTGGCTGGAGGTGAAGTTGTACTGCTTGGTGATGTAGCTGACAGACTGGTTGGAGGTGAAGTTGCACTGACAGGTGATGATGTTGCTGACACACTGGTTGGAGCTGAAGTTGAACTGACAGGTGATGATGTAGATGACACACTGGCTGGAGGTGAAGTTGTACTGCTTGGTGATGTAGCTGACAGACTGGCTGGAGGTGCAGTTGCACTGATAGGTGATGATGTAGATGACAGACTGGCTGGAGGTGAAGTTGTACTGCCTGGTGATGTAGCTGACAGACTGGTTGGAGGTGAAGTTGCACTGACAGGTGATGATGTAGCTGACACACTGGTTGGAGGTGAAGTTGCACTGACAGATGATGATGCAGCTGACACACTGGTTGGATGTGATATTGAACTGCCAGATGGTGATGTAGCTGACACACTGGTTGGAGGTAAAGTTGCACTCACAGGTGATGATGTAGATGACACACTGGCTGGAGGTGAAGTTGTACTGCCTGGTGATGTAGCTGACAGACTGGTTGGAGGTGAAGTTGCACTGACAGGTGATAATGTAGCTGACACACTGGCTGGAGGTGAAGTTGTTCCTACAGATGATGATGTAGCTGACACACTGGTTGGAGGTGAAGTTGCACTGACAGATGATGATGCAGCTGACACACTGGTTGGATGTGATATTGAACTGCCAGTTGGTGATGTAGATGACACACTGGCTGGAGATGAAGTTGTCCTGCCTGTTAATGTAGCTGACAGACTGGCTGGAGGTGAAGTTGCACTGACAGGTGATGATGTTGCTGACACACTGGTTGGAGCTGAAGTTGCACTGACAGGTGATGATGTAGCTGAGACACTGGCTGGAGGTGAAGTTGTACTGCTTGGTGATGTAGCTGACAGACTGGTTGGAGGTGAAGTTGCACTGACAGGTGATGATGTTGCTGACACACTGGTTAGAGCTGAAGTTGCACTGACAGGTGATGATGTAGATGACACACTGGCTAGAGGTGAAGTTGTATTGCCTGGTGATGTAGCTGACAGACTGGTTGGAGGTGAAGTTGCACTGACAGGTGATGATGTAGCTGACACACTGGCTGGAGGTGAAGTTGATCCTACAGATGATGATGTAGCTGACACACTGGTTGGAGGTGAAGTTGCACTGACAGATGATGATGCAGCTGACATACTGGTTGGATGTGATATTGAACTGCCAGATGGTGATGTAGCTGACACACTGGTTGGAGGTGAAGTTGCACTGACAGGTGATGATGTAGCTGATACACTGGCTGGAGGTGAAGTTGTACTGCTTGGTGATGTAGCTGACAGACTGGTTGGAGGTGAAGTTGCACTGACAGGTGATGATGTTGCTGACACACTGGTTGGAGCTGAAGTTGAACTGACAGGTGATGATGTAGATGACACACTGGCTGGAGGTGAAGTTGTACTGCTTGGTGATGTAGCTGACAGACTGGCTGGAGGTGAAGTTGCACTGATAGGTGATGATGTAGATGACAGACTGGCTGGAGGTGAAGTTGTACTGCCTGGTGATGTAGCTGACAGACTGGTTGGAGGTGAAGTTGCACTGACAGGTGATGATGTAGCTGAGACACTGGCTGGAGGTGAAGTTGTACTGCTTTTTGACGTAGCTGACTGACTCGCTGGAGGTGAAGTTGCACTGACAGGTGATGATGTTGCTGACACACTGGTTGGAGCTGATGTTGCACTGACAGGTGATGATGTAGATGACACACTGGCTGGAGGTGATGATGTAGATGGCACACTGGCTGGAGGTGAAGTTGTAATGCCTGGTGATTTAGCTGACAGACTGGTTGGAGGTGAAGTTGCACTGACATGTGATGATGTAGCTGAGACACTGGCTGGAGGTGAAGTTGTACTGCTTGGTGATGTAGCTGACAGACTGGTTGGAGGTGAAGTTGCACTGACAGGTGATGATGTTGCTGACACACTGGTTGGAGCTGAAGTTGAACTGACAGGTGATGATGTAGATGACACACTGGCTGGAGGTGAAGTTGTACTGCTTGGTGATGTAGCTGACAGACTGGCTGGAGGTGAAGTTGCACTGATAGGTGATGATGTAGCTGATACACTGGCTGGAGGTGAAGTTGTACTGCTTGGTGATGTAGCTGACAGACTGGTTGGAGGTGAAGTTGCACTGACAGGTGATGATGTTGCTGACACACTGGTTGGAGGTAAAGTTGCACTGACAGGTGATGATGTAGCTGATACACTGGCTGGAGGTGAAGTTGTACTGCTTGGTGATGTAGCTGACAGACTGGTTGGAGGTGAAGTTGCACTGACAGGTGATGATGTTGCTGACACACTGGTTGGAGCTGAAGTTGAACTGACAGGTGATGATGTAGATGACACACTGGCTGGAGGTGAAGTTGTACTGCTTGGTGATGTAGCTGACAGACTGGCTGGAGGTGCAGTTGCACTGATAGGTGATGATGTAGATGACAGACTGGCTGGAGGTGAAGTTGTACTGCCTGGTGATGTAGCTGACAGACTGGTTGGAGGTGAAGTTGCACTGACAGGTGATGATGTAGCTGACACACTGGTTGGAGGTGAAGTTGCACTGACAGATGATGATGCAGCTGACACACTGGTTGGATGTGATATTGAACTGCCAGATGGTGATGTAGCTGACACACTGGTTGGAGGTAAAGTTGCACTCACAGGTGATGATGTAGATGACACACTGGCTGGAGGTGAAGTTGTACTGCCTGGTGATGTAGCTGACAGACTGGTTGGAGGTGAAGTTGCACTGACAGGTGATAATGTAGCTGACACACTGGCTGGAGGTGAAGTTGTTCCTACAGATGATGATGTAGCTGACACACTGGTTGGAGGTGAAGTTGCACTGACAGATGATGATGCAGCTGACACACTGGTTGGATGTGATATTGAACTGCCAGTTGGTGATGTAGATGACACACTGGCTGGAGATGAAGTTGTCCTGCCTGTTAATGTAGCTGACAGACTGGCTGGAGGTGAAGTTGCACTGACAGGTGATGATGTTGCTGACACACTGGTTGGAGCTGAAGTTGCACTGACAGGTGATGATGTAGCTGAGACACTGGCTGGAGGTGAAGTTGTACTGCTTGGTGATGTAGCTGACAGACTGGTTGGAGGTGAAGTTGCACTGACAGGTGATGATGTTGCTGACACACTGGTTAGAGCTGAAGTTGCACTGACAGGTGATGATGTAGATGACACACTGGCTAGAGGTGAAGTTGTATTGCCTGGTGATGTAGCTGACAGACTGGTTGGAGGTGAAGTTGCACTGACAGGTGATGATGTAGCTGACACACTGGCTGGAGGTGAAGTTGTTCCTACAGATGATGATGTAGCTGACACACTGGTTGGAGGTGAAGTTGCACTGACAGATGATGATGCAGCTGACATACTGGTTGGATGTGATATTGAACTGCCAGATGGTGATGATGCTGACACACTGGTTGGAGGTAAAGTTGCACTGACAGGTGATGATGTAGCTGATACACTGGCTGGAGGTGAAGTTGTACTGCTTGGTGATGTAGCTGACAGACTGGTTGGAGGTGAAGTTGCACTGACAGGTGATGATGTTGCTGACACACTGGTTGGAGCTGAAGTTGAACTGACAGGTGATGATGTAGATGACACACTGGCTGGAGGTGAAGTTGTACTGCTTGGTGATGTAGCTGACAGACTGGCTGGAGGTGAAGTTGTACTGCTTGGTGATGTAGCTGACAGACTGGTTGGAGGTGAAGTTGCACTGACAGGTGATGATGTTGCTGACACACTGGTTGGAGCTGAAGTTGAACTGACAGGTGATGATGTAGATGACACACTGGCTGGAGGTGAAGTTGTACTGCTTGGTGATGTAGCTGACAGACTGGCTGGAGGTGAAGTTGCACTGATAGGTGATGATGTAGCTGATACACTGGCTGGAGGTGAAGTTGTACTGCTTGGTGATGTAGCTGACAGACTGGTTGGAGGTGAAGTTGCACTGACAGGTGATGATGTTGCTGACACACTGGTTGGAGGTAAAGTTGCACTGACAGGTGATGATGTAGCTGATACACTGGCTGGAGGTGAAGTTGTACTGCTTGGTGATGTAGCTGACAGACTGGTTGGAGGTGAAGTTGCACTGACAGGTGATGATGTTGCTGACACACTGGTTGGAGCTGAAGTTGAACTGACAGGTGATGATGTAGATGACACACTGGCTGGAGGTGAAGTTGTACTGCTTGGTGATGTAGCTGACAGACTGGCTGGAGGTGCAGTTGCACTGATAGGTGATGATGTAGATGACAGACTGGCTGGAGGTGAAGTTGTACTGCCTGGTGATGTAGCTGACAGACTGGTTGGAGGTGAAGTTGCACTGACAGGTGATGATGTAGCTGACACACTGGTTGGAGGTGAAGTTGCACTGACAGATGATGATGCAGCTGACACACTGGTTGGATGTGATATTGAACTGCCAGATGGTGATGTAGCTGACACACTGGTTGGAGGTAAAGTTGCACTCACAGGTGATGATGTAGATGACACACTGGCTGGAGGTGAAGTTGTACTGCCTGGTGATGTAGCTGACAGACTGGTTGGAGGTGAAGTTGCACTGACAGGTGATAATGTAGCTGACACACTGGCTGGAGGTGAAGTTGTTCCTACAGATGATGATGTAGCTGACACACTGGTTGGAGGTGAAGTTGCACTGACAGATGATGATGCAGCTGACACACTGGTTGGATGTGATATTGAACTGCCAGTTGGTGATGTAGATGACACACTGGCTGGAGATGAAGTTGTCCTGCCTGTTAATGTAGCTGACAGACTGGCTGGAGGTGAAGTTGCACTGACAGGTGATGATGTTGCTGACACACTGGTTGGAGCTGAAGTTGCACTGACAGGTGATGATGTAGCTGAGACACTGGCTGGAGGTGAAGTTGTACTGCTTGGTGATGTAGCTGACAGACTGGTTGGAGGTGAAGTTGCACTGACAGGTGATGATGTTGCTGACACACTGGTTAGAGCTGAAGTTGCACTGACAGGTGATGATGTAGATGACACACTGGCTAGAGGTGAAGTTGTATTGCCTGGTGATGTAGCTGACAGACTGGTTGGAGGTGAAGTTGCACTGACAGGTGATGATGTAGCTGACACACTGGCTGGAGGTGAAGTTGTTCCTACAGATGATGATGTAGCTGACACACTGGTTGGAGGTGAAGTTGCACTGACAGATGATGATGCAGCTGACATACTGGTTGGATGTGATATTGAACTGCCAGATGGTGATGTAGCTGACACACTGGTTGGAGGTGAAGTTGCACTGACAGGTGATGATGTAGCTGATACACTGGCTGGAGGTGAAGTTGTACTGCTTGGTGATGTAGCTGACAGACTGGTTGGAGGTGAAGTTGCACTGACAGGTGATGATGTTGCTGACACACTGGTTGGAGCTGAAGTTGAACTGACAGGTGATGATGTAGATGACACACTGGCTGGAGGTGAAGTTGTACTGCTTGGTGATGTAGCTGACAGACTGGCTGGAGGTGAAGTTGCACTGATAGGTGATGATGTAGATGACAGACTGGCTGGAGGTGAAGTTGTACTGCCTGGTGATGTAGCTGACAGACTGGTTGGAGGTGAAGTTGCACTGACAGGTGATGATGTAGCTGAGACACTGGCTGGAGGTGAAGTTGTACTGCTTTTTGACGTAGCTGACTGACTCGCTGGAGGTGAAGTTGCACTGACAGGTGATGATGTTGCTGACACACTGGTTGGAGCTGATGTTGCACTGACAGGTGATGATGTAGATGACACACTGGCTGGAGGTGATGATGTAGATGGCACACTGGCTGGAGGTGAAGTTGTAATGCCTGGTGATTTAGCTGACAGACTGGTTGGAGGTGAAGTTGCACTGACATGTGATGATGTAGCTGAGACACTGGCTGGAGGTGAAGTTGTACTGCTTGGTGATGTAGCTGACAGACTGGTTGGAGGTGAAGTTGCACTGACAGGTGATGATGTTGCTGACACACTGGTTGGAGCTGAAGTTGAACTGACAGGTGATGATGTAGATGACACACTGGCTGGAGGTGAAGTTGTACTGCTTGGTGATGTAGCTGACAGACTGGCTGGAGGTGAAGTTGCACTGATAGGTGATGATGTAGATGACAGACTGGCTGGAGGTGAAGTTGTAATGCCTGGTGATGTAGCTGACAGACTGGTTGGAGGTGAAGTTGCACTGACATGTGATGATGTAGCTGAGACACTGGCTGGAGGTGAAGTTGTACTGCTTGGTGATGTAGCTGACAGACTGGTTGGAGGTGAAGTTGCACTGACAGGTGATGATGTTGCTGACACACTGGTTAGAGCTGAAGTTGCACTGACAGGTGATGATGTAGATGACACACTGGCTAGAGGTGAAGTTGTATTGCCTGGTGATGTAGCTGACAGACTGGTTGGAGGTGAAGTTGCACTGACAGGTGATGATGTAGCTGACACACTGGCTGGAGGTGAAGTTGTTCCTACAGATGATGATGTAGCTGACACACTGGTTGGAGGTGAAGTTGCACTGACAGATGATGATGCAGCTGACACACTGGTTGGATGTGATATTGAACTGCCAGATGGTGATGTAGCTGACACACTGGTTGGAGGTAAAGTTGCACTCACAGGTGATGATGTAGATGACACACTGGCTGGAGGTGAAGTTGTACTGCCTGGTGATGTAGCTGACAGACTGGTTGGAGGTGAAGTTGCACTGACAGGTGATAATGTAGCTGACACACTGGCTGGAGGTGAAGTTGTTCCTACAGATGATGATGTAGCTGACACACTGGTTGGATGTGATATTGAACTGCCAGTTGGTGATGTAGATGACACACTGGCTGGAGATGAAGTTGTCCTGCCTGTTAATGTAGCTGACAGACTGGCTGGAGGTGAAGTTGCACTGACAGGTGATGATGTTGCTGACACACTGGTTGGAGCTGAAGTTGCACTGACAGGTGATGATGTAGCTGAGACACTGGCTGGAGGTGAAGTTGTACTGCTTGGTGATGTAGCTGACAGACTGGTTGGAGGTGAAGTTGCACTGACAGGTGATGATGTTGCTGACACACTGGTTAGAGCTGAAGTTGCACTGACAGGTGATGATGTAGATGACACACTGGCTAGAGGTGAAGTTGTATTGCCTGGTGATGTAGCTGACAGACTGGTTGGAGGTGAAGTTGCACTGACAGGTGATGATGTAGCTGACACACTGGCTGGAGGTGAAGTTGTTCCTACAGATGATGATGTAGCTGACACACTGGTTGGAGGTGAAGTTGCACTGACAGATGATGATGCAGCTGACATACTGGTTGGATGTGATATTGAACTGCCAGATGGTGATGTAGCTGACACACTGGTTGGAGGTGAAGTTGCACTGACAGGTGATGATGTAGCTGATACACTGGCTGGAGGTGAAGTTGTACTGCTTGGTGATGTAGCTGACAGACTGGTTGGAGGTGAAGTTGCACTGACAGGTGATGATGTTGCTGACACACTGGTTGGAGCTGAAGTTGAACTGACAGGTGATGATGTAGATGACACACTGGCTAGAGGTGAAGTTGTATTGCCTGGTGATGTAGCTGACAGACTGGTTGGAGGTGAAGTTGCACTGACAGGTGATGATGTAGCTGACACACTGGCTGGAGGTGAAGTTGTTCCTACAGATGATGATGTAGCTGACACACTGGTTGGAGGTGAAGTTGCACTGACAGATGATGATGCAGCTGACACACTGGTTGGATGTGATATTGAACTGCCAGATGGTGATGTAGCTGACACACTGGTTGGAGGTAAAGTTGCACTCACAGGTGATGATGTAGATGACACACTGGCTGGAGGTGAAGTTGTACTGCCTGGTGATGTAGCTGACAGACTGGTTGGAGGTGAAGTTGCACTGACAGGTGATAATGTAGCTGACACACTGGCTGGAGGTGAAGTTGTTCCTACAGATGATGATGTAGCTGACACACTGGTTGGATGTGATATTGAACTGCCAGTTGGTGATGTAGATGACACACTGGCTGGAGATGAAGTTGTCCTGCCTGTTAATGTAGCTGACAGACTGGCTGGAGGTGAAGTTGCACTGACAGGTGATGATGTTGCTGACACACTGGTTGGAGCTGAAGTTGCACTGACAGGTGATGATGTAGCTGAGACACTGGCTGGAGGTGAAGTTGTACTGCTTGGTGATGTAGCTGACAGACTGGTTGGAGGTGAAGTTGCACTGACAGGTGATGATGTTGCTGACACACTGGTTAGAGCTGAAGTTGCACTGACAGGTGATGATGTAGATGACACACTGGCTAGAGGTGAAGTTGTATTGCCTGGTGATGTAGCTGACAGACTGGTTGGAGGTGAAGTTGCACTGACAGGTGATGATGTAGCTGACACACTGGCTGGAGGTGAAGTTGTTCCTACAGATGATGATGTAGCTGACACACTGGTTGGAGGTGAAGTTGCACTGACAGATGATGATGCAGCTGACATACTGGTTGGATGTGATATTGAACTGCCAGATGGTGATGTAGCTGACACACTGGCTGGAGGTGAAGTTGTTCCTACAGATGATGATGTAGCTGACACACTGGTTGGAGGTGAAGTTGCACTGACAGATGATGATGCAGCTGACACACTGGTTGGATGTGATATTGAACTGCCAGATGGTGATGTAGCTGACACACTGGTTGGAGGTAAAGTTGCACTCACAGGTGATGATGTAGATGACACACTGGCTGGAGGTGAAGTTGTACTGCCTGGTGATGTAGCTGACAGACTGGTTGGAGGTGAAGTTGCACTGACAGGTGATAATGTAGCTGACACACTGGCTGGAGGTGAAGTTGTTCCTACAGATGATGATGTAGCTGACACACTGGTTGGATGTGATATTGAACTGCCAGTTGGTGATGTAGATGACACACTGGCTGGAGATGAAGTTGTCCTGCCTGTTAATGTAGCTGACAGACTGGCTGGAGGTGAAGTTGCACTGACAGGTGATGATGTTGCTGACACACTGGTTGGAGCTGAAGTTGCACTGACAGGTGATGATGTAGCTGAGACACTGGCTGGAGGTGAAGTTGTACTGCTTGGTGATGTAGCTGACAGACTGGTTGGAGGTGAAGTTGCACTGACAGGTGATGATGTTGCTGACACACTGGTTAGAGCTGAAGTTGCACTGACAGGTGATGATGTAGATGACACACTGGCTAGAGGTGAAGTTGTATTGCCTGGTGATGTAGCTGACAGACTGGTTGGAGGTGAAGTTGCACTGACAGGTGATGATGTAGCTGACACACTGGCTGGAGGTGAAGTTGTTCCTACAGATGATGATGTAGCTGACACACTGGTTGGAGGTGAAGTTGCACTGACAGATGATGATGCAGCTGACATACTGGTTGGATGTGATATTGAACTGCCAGATGGTGATGTAGCTGACACACTGGTTGGAGGTGAAGTTGCACTGACAGGTGATGATGTAGCTGATACACTGGCTGGAGGTGAAGTTGTACTGCTTGGTGATGTAGCTGACAGACTGGTTGGAGGTGAAGTTGCACTGACAGGTGATGATGTTGCTGACACACTGGTTGGAGCTGAAGTTGAACTGACAGGTGATGATGTAGATGACACACTGGCTAGAGGTGAAGTTGTATTGCCTGGTGATGTAGCTGACAGACTGGTTGGAGGTGAAGTTGCACTGACAGGTGATGATGTAGCTGACACACTGGCTGGAGGTGAAGTTGTTCCTACAGATGATGATGTAGCTGACACACTGGTTGGAGGTGAAGTTGCACTGACAGATGATGATGCAGCTGACACACTGGTTGGATGTGATATTGAACTGCCAGATGGTGATGTAGCTGACACACTGGTTGGAGGTAAAGTTGCACTCACAGGTGATGATGTAGATGACACACTGGCTGGAGGTGAAGTTGTACTGCCTGGTGATGTAGCTGACAGACTGGTTGGAGGTGAAGTTGCACTGACAGGTGATAATGTAGCTGACACACTGGCTGGAGGTGAAGTTGTTCCTACAGATGATGATGTAGCTGACACACTGGTTGGATGTGATATTGAACTGCCAGTTGGTGATGTAGATGACACACTGGCTGGAGATGAAGTTGTCCTGCCTGTTAATGTAGCTGACAGACTGGCTGGAGGTGAAGTTGCACTGACAGGTGATGATGTTGCTGACACACTGGTTGGAGGTAAAGTTGCACTGACAGGTGATGATGTAGCTGATACACTGGCTGGAGGTGAAGTTGTACTGCTTGGTGATGTAGCTGACAGACTGGTTGGAGGTGAAGTTGCACTGACAGGTGATGATGTTGCTGACACACTGGTTGGAGCTGAAGTTGAACTGACAGGTGATGATGTAGATGACACACTGGCTGGAGGTGAAGTTGTACTGCTTGGTGATGTAGCTGACAGACTGGTTGGAGGTGAAGTTGCACTGACAGGTGATGATGTTGCTGACACACTGGTTAGAGCTGAAGTTGCACTGACAGGTGATGATGTAGATGACACACTGGCTAGAGGTGAAGTTGTATTGCCTGGTGATGTAGCTGACAGACTGGTTGGAGGTGAAGTTGCACTGACAGGTGATGATGTAGCTGACACACTGGCTGGAGGTGAAGTTGTTCCTACAGATGATGATGTAGCTGACACACTGGTTCTAGGTGAAGTTGCACTGACAGATGATGATGCAGCTGACACACTGGTTGGATGTGATATTGAACTGCCAGATGGTGATGTAGCTGACACACTGGTTGAAGGTAAAGTTGCACTGACAGGTGATGATGTAGATGACACACTGGCTGGAGGTGAAGTTGTACTGCCTGGTGATGTAGCTGACAGACTGGTTGGAGGTGAAGTTGCACTGACAGGTGATAATGTAGCAGACACACTGGCTGGAGGTGAAGTTGTTCCTACAGATGATGATGTAGCTGACACACTGGTTGGAGGTGAAGTTGCACTGACAGATGATGATGCAGCTGACACACTGGTTGGATGTGATATTGAACTGCCAGTTGGTGATGTAGATGACACACTGGCTGGAGATGAAGTTGTCCTGCCTGTTAATGTAGCTGACAGACTGGCTGGAGGTGAAGTTGCACTGACAGGTGATGATGTTGCTGACACACTGGTTGGAGCTGAAGTTCCACTGACAGGTGATGATGTAGCTGAGACACTGGCTGGAGGTGAAGTTGTACTGCTTGGTGATGTAGCTGACAGACTGGTTGGAGGTGAAGTTGCACTGACAGGTGATGATGTTGCCGACACACTGGTTAGAGCTGAAGTTGCACTGACAGGTGATGATGTAGATGACACACTGGCTAGAGGTGAAGTTGTATTGCCTGGTGATGTAGCTGACAGACTGGTTGGAGGTGAAGTTGCACTGACAGGTGATGATGTAGCTGACACACTGGCTGGAGGTGAAGTTGTTCCTACAGATGATGATGTAGCTGACACACTGGTTGGAGGTGAAGTTGCACTGACAGATGATGATGCAGCTGACATACTGGTTGGATGTGATATTGAACTGCCAGATGGTGATGTAGCTGACACACTGGTTGGAGGTAAAGTTGCACTGACAGGTGATGATGTAGCTGATACACTGGCTGGAGGTGAAGTTGTACTGCTTGGTGATGTAGCTGACAGACTGGTTGGAGGTGAAGTTGCACTGACAGGTGATGATGTTGCTGACACACTGGTTGGAGCTGAAGTTGAACTGACAGGTGATGATGTAGATGACACACTGGCTGGAGGTGAAGTTGTACTGCTTGGTGATGTAGCTGACAGACTGGCTGGAGGTGAAGTTGCACTGACAGGTGATGATGTTGCTGACACACTGGTTGGAGCTGAAGTTGCACTGACAGGTGATGATGTAGCTGAGACACTGGCTGGAGGTGAAGTTGTACTGCTTGGTGATGTAGCTGACAGACTGGTTGGAGGTGAAGTTGCACTGACAGGTGATGATGTTCCTGACACACTGGTTGGAGCTGAAGTTGAACTGACAGGTGATGATGTAGATGACACACTGGCTGGAGGTGAAGTTGTACTGCTTGGTGATGTAGCTGACAGACTGGTTGGAGGTGAAGTTGCACTGACAGGTGATGATGTTGCTGACACACTGGTTAGAGCTGAAGTTGCACTGACAGGTGATGATGTAGATGACACACTGGCTAGAGGTGAAGTTGTATTGCCTGGTGATGTAGCTGACAGACTGGTTGGAGGTGAAGTTGCACTGACAGGTGATGATGTAGCTGACACACTGGCTGGAGGTGAAGTTGTTCCTACAGATGATGATGTAGCTGACACACTGGTTGGAGGTGAAGTTGCACTGACAGATGATGATGCAGCTGACACACTGGTTGGATGTGATATTGAACTGCCAGATGGTGATGTAGCTGACACACTGGTTGGAGGTAAAGTTGCACTCACAGGTGATGATGTAGATGACACACTGGCTGGAGGTGAAGTTTTACTGCCTGGTGATGTAGCTGACAGACTGGTTGGAGGTGAAGTTGCACTGACAGGTGATAATGTAGCTGACACACTGGCTGGAGGTGAAGTTGTTCCTACAGATGATGATGTAGCTGACACACTGGTTGGAGGTGAAGTTGCACTGACAGATGATGATGCAGCTGACACACTGGTTGGATGTGATATTGAACTGCCAGTTGGTGATGTAGATGACACACTGGCTGGAGATGAAGTTGTCCTGCCTGTTAATGTAGCTGACAGACTGGCTGGAGGTGAAGTTGCACTGACAGGTGATGATGTTGCTGACACACTGGTTGGAGCTGAAGTTGCACTGACAGGTGATGATGTAGCTGAGACACTGGCTGGAGGTGAAGTTGTACTGCTTGGTGATGTAGCTGACAGACTGGTTGGAGGTGAAGTTGCACTGACAGGTGATGATGTTGCCGACACACTGGTTAGAGCTGAAGTTGCACTGACAGGTGATGATGTAGATGACACACTGGCTAGAGGTGAAGTTGTATTGCCTGGTGATGTAGCTGACAGACTGGTTGGAGGTGAAGTTGCACTGACAGGTGATGATGTAGCTGACACACTGGCTGGAGGTGAAGTTGTTCCTACAGATGATGATGTAGCTGACACACTGGTTGGAGGTGAAGTTGCACTGACAGATGATGATGCAGCTGACATACTGGTTGGATGTGATATTGAACTGCCAGATGGTGATGTAGCTGACACACTGGTTGGAGGTAAAGTTGCACTGACAGGTGATGATGTAGCTGATACACTGGCTGGAGGTGAAGTTGTACTGCTTGGTGATGTAGCTGACAGACTGGTTGGAGGTGAAGTTGCACTGACAGGTGATGATGTTGCTGACACACTGGTTGGAGCTGAAGTTGAACTGACAGGTGATGATGTAGATGACACACTGGCTGGAGGTGAAGTTGTACTGCTTGGTGATGTAGCTGACAGACTGGCTGGAGGTGAAGTTGCACTGATAGGTGATGATGTAGATGACAGACTGGCTGGAGGTGAAGTTGTAATGCCTGGTGATGTAGCTGACAGACTGGTTGGAGGTGAAGTTGCACTGACATGTGATGATGTAGCTGAGACACTGGCTGGAGGTGAAGTTGTACTGCTTGGTGATGTAGCTGACAGACTGGTTGGAGGTGAAGTTGCACTGACAGGTGATGATGTTGCTGACACACTGGTTAGAGCTGAAGTTGCACTGACAGGTGATGATGTAGATGACACACTGGCTAGAGGTGAAGTTGTATTGCCTGGTGATGTAGCTGACAGACTGGTTGGAGGTGAAGTTGCACTGACAGGTGATGATGTAGCTGACACACTGGCTGGAGGTGAAGTTGTTCCTACAGATGATGATGTAGCTGACACACTGGTTGGAGGTGAAGTTGCACTGACAGATGATGATGCAGCTGACACACTGGTTGGATGTGATATTGAACTGCCAGATGGTGATGTAGCTGACACACTGGTTGGAGGTAAAGTTGCACTCACAGGTGATGATGTAGATGACACACTGGCTGGAGGTGAAGTTTTACTGCCTGGTGATGTAGCTGACAGACTGGTTGGAGGTGAAGTTGCACTGACAGGTGATAATGTAGCTGACACACTGGCTGGAGGTGAAGTTGTTCCTACAGATGATGATGTAGCTGACACACTGGTTGGAGGTGAAGTTGCACTGACAGATGATGATGCAGCTGACACACTGGTTGGATGTGATATTGAACTGCCAGTTGGTGATGTAGATGACACACTGGCTGGAGATGAAGTTGTCCTGCCTGTTAATGTAGCTGACAGACTGGCTGGAGGTGAAGTTGCACTGACAGGTGATGATGTTGCTGACACACTGGTTGGAGCTGAAGTTGCACTGACAGGTGATGATGTAGCTGAGACACTGGCTGGAGGTGAAGTTGTACTGCTTGGTGATGTAGCTGACAGACTGGTTGGAGGTGAAGTTGCACTGACAGGTGATGATGTTGCTGACACACTGGTTAGAGCTGAAGTTGCACTGACAGGTGATGATGTAGATGACACACTGGCTAGAGGTGAAGTTGTATTGCCTGGTGATGTAGCTGACAGACTGGTTGGAGGTGAAGTTGCACTGACAGGTGATGATGTAGCTGACACACTGGCTGGAGGTGAAGTTGTTCCTACAGATGATGATGTAGCTGACACACTGGTTGGAGGTGAAGTTGCACTGACAGATGATGATGCAGCTGACATACTGGTTGGATGTGATATTGAACTGCCAGATGGTGATGATGCTGACACACTGGTTGGAGGTAAAGTTGCACTGACAGGTGATGATGTAGCTGATACACTGGCTGGAGGTGAAGTTGTACTGCTTGGTGATGTAGCTGACAGACTGGTTGGAGGTGAAGTTGCACTGACAGGTGATGATGTTGCTGACACACTGGTTGGAGCTGAAGTTGAACTGACAGGTGATGATGTAGATGACACACTGGCTGGAGGTGAAGTTGTACTGCTTGGTGATGTAGCTGACAGACTGGCTGGAGGTGAAGTTGCACTGATAGGTGATGATGTAGATGACAGACTGGCTGGAGGTGAAGTTGTACTGCCTGGTGATGTAGCTGACAGACTGGTTGGAGGTGAAGTTGCACTGACAGGTGATGATGTAGCTGAGACACTGGCTGGAGGTGAAGTTGTACTGCTTTTTGACGTAGCTGACTGACTCGCTGGAGGTGAAGTTGCACTGACAGGTGATGATGTTGCTGACACACTGGTTGGAGCTGATGTTGCACTGACAGGTGATGATGTAGATGACACACTGGCTGGAGGTGATGATGTAGATGACACACTGGCTGGAGGTGAAGTTGTAATGCCTGGTGATGTAGCTGACAGACTGGTTGGAGGTGAAGTTGCACTGACATGTGATGATGTAGCTGAGACACTGGCTGGAGGTGAAGTTGTACTGCTTGGTGATGTAGCTGACAGACTGGTTGGAGGTGAAGTTGCACTGACAGGTGATGATGTTGCTGACACACTGGTTAGAGCTGAAGTTGCACTGACAGGTGATGATGTAGATGACACACTGGCTAGAGGTGAAGTTGTATTGCCTGGTGATGTAGCTGACAGACTGGTTGGAGGTGAAGTTGCACTGACAGGTGATGATGTAGCTGACACACTGGCTGGAGGTGAAGTTGTTCCTACAGATGATGATGTAGCTGACACACTGGTTGGAGGTGAAGTTGCACTGACAGATGATGATGCAGCTGACACACTGGTTGGATGTGATATTGAACTGCCAGTTGGTGATGTAGATGACACACTGGCTGGAGATGAAGTTGTCCTGCCTGTTAATGTAGCTGACAGACTGGCTGGAGGTGAAGTTGCACTGACAGGTGATGATGTTGCTGACACACTGGTTGGAGCTGAAGTTGCACTGACAGGTGATGATGTAGCTGAGACACTGGCTGGAGGTGAAGTTGTACTGCTTGGTGATGTAGCTGACAGACTGGTTGGAGGTGAAGTTGCACTGACAGGTGATGATGTTGCTGACACACTGGTTAGAGCTGAAGTTGCACTGACAGGTGATGATGTAGATGACACACTGGCTAGAGGTGAAGTTGTATTGCCTGGTGATGTAGCTGACAGACTGGTTGGAGGTGAAGTTGTTCCTACAGATGATGATGTAGCTGACACACTGGTTGGAGGTGAAGTTGCACTGACAGATGATGATGCAGCTGACATACTGGTTGGATGTGATATTGAACTGCCAGATGGTGATGTAGATGGCACACTGGTTGGAGGTAAAGTTGCACTGACAGGTGATGATGTAGCTGATACACTGGCTGGAGGTGAAGTTGTACTGCTTGGGGATGTAGCTGACAGACTGGTTGGAGGTGAAGTTGCACTGACAGGTGATGATGTTGCTGACACACTGGTTGGAGCTGAAGTTGAACTGACAGGTGATGATGTAGATGACACACTGGCTGGAGGTGAAGTTGTACTGCTTGGTGATGTAGCTGACAGACTGGCTGGAGGTGAAGTTGCACTGATAGGTGATGATGTAGATGACACACTGGCTGGAGGTGAAGTTGTACTGCCTGGTGATGTAGCTGACAGACTGGTTGGAGGTGAAGTTGCACTGACAGGTGATGGTGTAGCTGAGACACTGGCTGGAGGTGAAGTTGTACTGCTTTTTGACGTAGCTGACTGACTCGCTGGAGGTGAAGTTGCACTGACAGGTGATGATGTTGCTGACACACTGGTTGGAGCTGACGTTGCACTGACAGGTGATGATGTAGATGACACACTGGCTGGAGGTGATGATGTAGATGACACACTGGCTGGAGGTGAAGTTGTAATGCCTGGTGATGTAGCTGACAGACTGGTTGGAGGTGAAGTTGCACTGACAGGTGATGATGTAGCTGACACACTGGCTGGAGGTGAAGTTGTTCCTACAGATGATGATGTAGCTGACACACTGGTTGGAGGTGAAGTTGCACTGACAGATGATGATGCAGCTGACACACTGGTTGGATGTGATATTGAACTGCCAGTTGGTGATGTAGATGACACACTGGCTGGAGATGAAGTTGTCCTGCCTGTTAATGTAGCTGACAGACTGGCTGGAGGTGAAGTTGCACTGACAGGTGATGATGTTGCTGACACACTAGTTGGAGCTGAAGTTGCACTGACAGGTGATGATGTAGCTGAGACACTGGCTGGAGTTGAAGTTGTACTGCTTGGTGATGTAGCTGAAAGACTGGTTGGAGGTGAAGTTGCACTGACAGGTGATGATGTAGCTGACACACTGGCTGGAGGTGAAGTTGTTCCTACAGATGATGATGTAGCTGACACACTGGTTGGAGGTGAAGTTGCACTGACAGATGATGATGCAGCTGACACACTGGTTGGATGTGATATTGAACTGCCAGGTGGTGATGTAGCTGACACACTGGTTGGAGGTGAAGTTGCACTGACAGGTGATGATGTAGCTGAGACACTGGCTGGAGGTGAAGTTGTACTGCTTTTTGACGTAGCTGACTGACTCGCTGGAGGTGAAGTTGCACTGACAGGTGATGATGTTGCTGACACACTGGTTTGAGCTGACGTTGCACTGACAGGTGATGATGTAGATGACACACTGGCTGGAGGTGATGATGTAGATGACACACTGGCTGGAGGTGAAGTTGTAATGCCTGGTGATGTAGCTGACAGACTGGTTGGAGGTGAAGTTGCACTGACATGTGATGATGTAGCTGAGACACTGGCTGGAGGTGAAGTTGTACTGCTTGGTGATGTAGCTGACAGACTGGTTGGAGGTGAAGTTGCACTGACAGGTGATGATGTTGCTGACACACTGGTTAGAGCTGAAGTTGCACTGACAGGTGATGATGTAGATGACACACTGGCTAGAGGTGAAGTTGTATTGCCTGGTGATGTAGCTGACAGACTGGTTGGAGGTGAAGTTGCACTGACAGGTGATGATGTAGCTGACACACTGGCTGGAGGTGAAGTTTTTCCTACAGATGATGATGTAGCTGACACACTGGTTGGAGGTGAAGTTGCACTGACAGATGATGATGCAGCTGACACACTGGTTGGATGCGATATTGAACTGCCAGATGGTGATGTAGCTGACACACTGGTTGGAGGTAAAGTTGCACTGACAGGTGATGATGTAGATGACACACTGGCTGGAGGTGAAGTTGTTCCTACAGATGATGATGTAGCTGACACACTGGTTGGAGGTGAAGTTGCACTGACAGATGATGATGCAGCTGACATACTGGTTGGATGTGATATTGAACTGCCAGATGGTGATGTAGCTGACACACTGGTTGGAGGTAAAGTTGCACTGACAGGTGATGATGTAGCTGATACACTGGCTGGAGGTGAAGTTGTACTGCTTGGTGATGTAGCTGACAGACTGGTTGGAGGTGAAGTTGCACTGACAGGTGATGATGTTGCTGACACACTGGTTGGAGCTGAAGTTGAACTGACAGGTGATGATGTAGATGACACACTGGCTGGAGGTGAAGTTGTACTGCTTGGTGATGTAGCTGACAGACTGGCTGGAGGTGAAGTTGCACTGATAGGTGATGATGTAGATGACACACTGGCTGGAGGTGAAGTTGTACTGCCTGGTGATGTAGCTGACAGACTGGTTGGAGGTGAAGTTGCACTGACAGGTGATGATGTAGCTGAGACACTGGCTGGAGGTGAAGTTGTACTGCTTTTTGACGTAGCTGACTGACTCGCTGGAGGTGAAGTTGCACTGACAAGTGATGATGTAGATGACACACTGGCTGGAGGTGATGATGTAGATGACACACTGGCTGGAGTTGAAGTTGTAATGCCTGGTGATGTAGCTGACAGACTGGTTGGAGGTGAAGTTGCACTGACAGGTGATGATGTAGCTGACACACTGGCTGGAGGTGAAGTTGTTCCTACAGATGATGATGTAGCTGACACACTGGTTGGAGGTGAAGTTGCACTGACAGATGATGATGCAGCTGACACACTGGTTGGATGTGATATTGAACTGCCAGTTGGTGATGTAGATGACACACTGGCTGGAGATGAAGTTGTCCTGCCTGTTAATGTAGCTGACAGACTGGCTGGAGGTGAAGTTGCACTGACAGGTGATGATGTTGCTGACACACTGGTTGGAGCTGAAGTTGCACTGACAGGTGATGATGTAGCTGAGACACTGGCTGGAGTTGAAGTTGTACTGCTTGGTGATGTAGCTGACAGACTGGTTGGAGGTGAAGTTGCACTGACAGGTGATGATGTAGCTGACACACTGGCTGGAGGTGAAGTTGTTCCTACAGATGATGATGTAGCTGACACACTGGTTGGAGGTGAAGTTGCACTGACAGATGATGATGCAGCTGACACACTGGTTGGATGTGATATTGAACTGCCAGGTGGTGATGTAGCTGACACACTGGTTGGAGGTGAAGTTGCACTGACAGGTGATGATGTAGTTGAGACACTGGCTGGAGGTGATATTGAACTGTCAGGTGGTGATGTAGATGACACACTGGCTGGAGATGAAGTTGTCCTGCCTGTTAATGTAGCTGACGGACTGGCTGGAGGTGAAGTTGCACTGACAGGTGATGATGTTGCTGACACACTGGTTGGAGCTGAAGTTGCACTGACAGGTGATGATGTAGATGACACACTGGCTAGAGGTGAAGTTGTAATGCCTGGTGATGTAGCTGACAGACTGGTTGGAGGTGAAGTTGCACTGACAGGTGATGATGTAGCTGACACACTGGCTGGAGGTGAAGTTGTTCCTACGGATGATGATGTAGCTGACACACTGGTTGGAGGTGAAGTTGCACTGACAGATGATGATGCAGCTGACACACTGGTTGGATGTGATATTGAACTGCCAGATGGTGATGTAGCTGACACACTGGTTGGAGGTAAAGTTGCACTGACAGGTGATGATGTAGCTGATACACTGGCTGGAGGTGAAGTTGTACTGCTTGGTGATGTAGCTGACAGACTGGTTGGAGGTGAAGTTGCACTGACAGGTGATGATGTTGCTGACACACTGGTTGGAGCTGAAGTTGAACTGACAGGTGATGATGTAGATGACACACTGGCTGGAGGTGAAGTTGTACTGCCTGGTGATGTAGCTGACAGACTGGTTGGAGGTGAAGGTGCACTGACAGGTGATGATGTAGCTGACACACTGGCTGGAGGTGAAGTTGTTCCTACAGATGATGATGTAGCTGACACACTGGTTGGAGGTGAAGTTGCACTGACAGATGATGATGCAGCTGACACACTGGTTGGATGTGATATTGAACTGCCAGTTGGTGATGTAGATGACACACTGGCTGGAGATGAAGTTGTCCTGCCTGTTAATGTAGCTGACAGACTGGCTGGAGGTGAAGTTGCACTGACAGGTGATGATGTTGCTGACACACTGGTTGGAGCTGAAGTTGCACTGACAGGTGATGATGTAGCTGAGACACTGGCTGGAGGTGAAGTTGTACTGCTTGGTGATGTAGCTGACAGACTGGTTGGAGGTGAAGTTGCACTGACAGGTGATGATGTTGCTGACACACTGGTTAGAGCTGGAGTTGCACTGACAGGTGATGATGTAGATGACACACTGGCTAGAGGTGAAGTTGTATTGCCTGGTGATGTAGCTGACAGACTGGTTGGTGGTGAAGTTGCACTGACAGGTGATGATGTAGCTGACACACTGGTTGGATGTGATATTGAACTGCCAGATGGTGATGTAGTTGACACACTGGTTGGAGGTAAAGTTGCACTGACAGGTGATGATGTAGCTGATACACTGGCTGGAGGTGAAGTTGTACTGCTTGGTGATGTAGCTGACAGACTGGTTGGAGGTGAAGTTGCACTGACAGGTGATGATGTTGCTGACACACTGGTTGGAGCTGAAGTTGAACTGACAGGTGATGATGTAGATGACACACTGGCTGGAGGTGAAGTTGTACTGCTTGGTGATGTAGCTGACAGACTGGCTGGAGGTGAAGTTGCACTGATAGGTGATGATGTAGATGACACACTGGCTGGAGGTGAAGTTGTACTGCCTGGTGATGTAGCTGACAGACTGGTTGGAGGTGAAGTTGCACTGACAGGTGATGAAGTAGCTGAGACACTGGCTGGAGGTGAAGTTGTACTGCTTTTTGACGTAGCTGACTGACTCGCTGGAGGTGAAGTTGCACTGACAGGTGATGATGTTGCTGACACACTGGTTGGAGCTGACGTTGCACTGACAGGTGATGATGTAGATGACACACTGGCTGGAGGTGAAGTTGTAATGCCTGGTGATGTAGCTGACAGACTGGTTGGAGGTGAAGTTGCACTGACAGGTGATGATGTAGCTGACACACTGGCTGGAGGTGAAGTTGTTCCTACAGATGATGATGTAGCTGACACACTGGTTGGAGGTGAAGTTGCACTGAAAGATGATGATGCAGCTGACACACTGGTTGTATGTGATATTGAACTGCCAGTTGGTGATGTAGATGACACACTGGCTGGAGATGAAGTTGTCCTGCCTGTTAATGTAGCTGACAGACTGGCTGGAGGTGAAGTTGCACTGACAGGTGATGATGTTGCTGACACACTGGTTGGAGCTGAAGTTGCACTGACAGGTGATGATGTAGCTGAGACACTGGCTGGAGTTGAAGTTGTACTGCTTGGTGATGTAGCTGACAGACTGGTTGGAGGTGAAGTTGCACTAACAGGTGATGATGTAGCTGACACACTGGCTGGAGGTGAAGTTGTTCCTACAGATGATGATGTAGCTGACACACTGGTTGGAGGTGAAGTTGCACTGACAGATGATGATGCAGCTGACACACTGGTTGGATGTGATATTGAACTGCCAGGTGGTGATGTAGCTGACACACTGGTTGGAGGTGAAGTTGCACTGACAGGTGATGATGTAGCTGAGACACTGGCTGGAGGTGATATTGAACTGCCAGGTGGTGATGTATATGACACACTGGCTGGAGATGAAGTTGTCCTGCCTGTTAATGTAGCTGACAGACTGGCTGGAGGTGAAGTTGCACTGATAGGTGATGATGTTGCTGACACACTGGTTGGAGCTGAAGTTGCACTGACAGGTGATGATGTAGATGACACACTGGCTAGAAGTGAAGTTGTAATGCCTGGTGATGTAGCTGACAGACTGGTTGGAGGTGAAGTTGCACTGACAGGTGATGATGTAGCTGACACACTGGCTGGAGGTGAAGTTGTTCCTACAGATGATGATGTAGCTGACACACTGGTTGGAGGTGAAGTTGCACTGACAGATGATGATGCAGCTGACACACTGGTTGGATGTGATATTGAACTGCCAGATGGTGATGTAGCTGACACACTGGTTGGAGGTAAAGTTGCACTGACAGGTGATGATGTAGCTGATACACTGGCTGGAGGTGATATTGAACTGCCAGGTGGTGATGTATATGACACACTGGCTGGAGATGAAGTTGTCCTGCCTGTTAATGTAGCTGACAGACTGGCTGGAGGTGAAGTTGCACTGATAGGTGATGATGTTGCTGACACACTGGTTGGAGCTGAAGTTGCACTGACAGGTGATGATGTAGATGACACACTGGCTAGAGGTGAAGTTGTAATGCCTGGTGATGTAGCTGACAGACTGGTTGGAGGTGAAGTTGCACTGACAGGTGATGATGTAGCTGACACACTGGCTGGAGGTGAAGTTGTTCCTACAGATGATGATGTAGCTGACACACTGGTTGGAGGTGAAGTTGCACTGACAGATGATGATGCAGCTGACACACTGGTTGGATGTGATATTGAACTGCCAGATGGTGATGTAGCTGACACACTGGTTGGAGGTAAAGTTGCACTGACAGGTGATGATGTAGCTGATACACTGGCTGGAGGTGAAGTTGTACTGCTTGGTGATGTAGCTGACAGACTGGTTGGAGGTGAAGTTGCACTGACAGGTGATGATGTTGCTGACACACTGGTTGGAGCTGAAGTTGCACTGACAGGTGATGATGTAGCTGAGACACTGGCTGGAGTTGAAGTTGTACTGCTTGGTGATGTAGCTGACAGACTGGTTGGAGGTGAAGTTGCACTGACAGGTGATGATGTAGCTGACACACTGGCTGGAGGTGAAGTTGTTCCTACAGATGATGATGTAGCTGACACACTGGTTGGCGGTGAAGTTGCACTGACAGATGATGATGCAGCTGACACACTGGTTGGATGTGATATTGAACTGCCAGGTGGTGATGTAGCTGACACACTGGTTGGAGGTGAAGTTGCACTGACAGGTGATGATGTAGTTGAGACACTGGCTGGAGGTGATATTGAACTGTCAGGTGGTGATGTAGATGACACACTGGCTGGAGATGAAGTTGTCCTGCCTGTTAATGTAGCTGACGGACTGGCTGGAGGTGAAGTTGCACTGACAGGTGATGATGTTGCTGACACACTGGTTGGAGCTGAAGTTGCACTGACAGGTGATGATGTAGATGACACACTGGCTAGAGGTGAAGTTGTAATGCCTGGTGATGTAGCTGACAGACTGGTTGGAGGTGAAGTTGCACTGACAGGTGATGATGTAGCTGACACACTGGCTGGAGGTGAAGTTGTTCCTACAGATGATGATGTAGCTGACACACTGGTTGGAGGTGAAGTTGCACTGACAGATGATGATGCAGCTGACACACTGGTTGGATGTGATATTGAACTGCCAGATGGTGATGTAGCTGACACACTGGTTGGAGGTAAAGTTGCACTGACAGGTGATGATGTAGCTGATACACTGGCTGGAGGTGAAGTTGTACTGCTTGGTGATGTAGCTGACAGACTGGTTGGAGGTGAAGTTGCACTGACAGGTGATGATGTTGCTGACACACTGGTTGGAGCTGAAGTTGAACTGACAGGTGATGATGTAGATGACACACTGGCTGGAGGTGAAGTTGTACTGCCTGGTGATGTAGCTGACAGACTGGTTGGAGGTGAAGGTGCACTGACAGGTGATGATGTAGCTGACACACTGGCTGGAGGTGAAGTTGTTCCTACAGATGATGATGTAGCTGACACACTGGTTGGAGGTGAAGTTGCACTGACAGATGATGATGCAGCTGACACACTGGTTGGATGTGATATTGAACTGCCAGTTGGTGATGTAGATGACACACTGGCTGGAGATGAAGTTGTCCTGCCTGTTAATGTAGCTGACAGACTGGCTGGAGGTGAAGTTGCACTGACAGGTGATGATGTTGCTGACACACTGGTTGGAGCTGAAGTTGCACTGACAGGTGATGATGTAGCTGAGACACTGGCTGGAGGTGAAGTTGTACTGCTTGGTGATGTAGCTGACAGACTGGTTGGAGGTGAAGTTGCACTGACAGGTGATGATGTTGCTGACACACTGGTTAGAGCTGGAGTTGCACTGACAGGTGATGATGTAGATGACACACTGGCTAGAGGTGAAGTTGTATTGCCTGGTGATGTAGCTGACAGACTGGTTGGTGGTGAAGTTGCACTGACAGGTGATGATGTAGCTGACACACTGGTTGGATGTGATATTGAACTGCCAGATGGTGATGTAGTTGACACACTGGTTGGAGGTAAAGTTGCACTGACAGGTGATGATGTAGCTGATACACTGGCTGGAGGTGAAGTTGTACTGCTTGGTGATGTAGCTGACAGACTGGTTGGAGGTGAAGTTGCACTAACAGGTGATGATGTTGCTGACACACTGGTTGGAGCTGAAGTTGAACTGACAGGTGATGATGTAGATGACACACTGGCTGGAGGTGAAGTTGTACTGCTTGGTGATGTAGCTGACAGACTGGCTGGAGGTGAAGTTGCACTGATAGGTGATGATGTAGATGACACACTGGCTGGAGGTGAAGTTGTACTGCCTGGTGATGTAGCTGACAGACTGGTTGGAGGTGAAGTTGCACTGACAGGTGATGAAGTAGCTGAGACACTGGCTGGAGGTGAAGTTGTACTGCTTTTTGACGTAGCTGACTGACTCGCTGGAGGTGAAGTTGCACTGACAGGTGATGATGTTGCTGACACACTGGCTGGAGGTGAAGTTGTAATGCCTGGTGATGTAGCTGACAGACTGGTTGGAGGTGAAGTTGCACTGACAGGTGATGATGTAGCTGACACACTGGCTGGAGGTGAAGTTGTTCCTACAGATGATGATGTAGCTGACACACTGGTTGGAGGTGAAGTTGCACTGAAAGATGATGATGCAGCTGACACACTGGTTGTATGTGATATTGAACTGCCAGTTGGTGATGTAGATGACACACTGGCTGGAGATGAAGTTGTCCTGCCTGTTAATGTAGCTGACAGACTGGCTGGAGGTGAAGTTGCACTGACAGGTGATGATGTTGCTGACACACTGGTTGGAGCTGAAGTTGCACTGACAGGTGATGATGTAGCTGAGACACTGGCTGGAGTTGAAGTTGTACTGCTTGGTGATGTAGCTGACAGACTGGTTGGAGGTGAAGTTGCACTGACAGGTGATGATGTAGCTGACACACTGGCTGGAGGTGAAGTTGTTCCTACAGATGATGATGTAGCTGACACACTGGTTGGAGGTGAAGTTGCACTGACAGATGATGATGCAGCTGACACACTGGTTGGATGTGATATTGAACTGCCAGGTGGTGATGTAGCTGACACACTGGTTGGAGGTGAAGTTGCACTGACAGGTGATGATGTAGCTGAGACACTGGCTGGAGGTGATATTGAACTGCCAGGTGGTGATGTATATGACACACTGACTGGAGATGAAGTTGTCCTGCCTGTTAATGTAGCTGACAGACTGGCTGGAGGTGAAGTTGCACTGATAGGTGATGATGTTGCTGACACACTGGTTGGAGCTGAAGTTGCACTGACAGGTGATGATGTAGATGACACACTGGCTGGAGATGAAGTTGTCCTGCCTGTTAATGTAGCTGACAGACTGGCTGGAGGTGAAGTTGCACTGATAGGTGATGATGTTGCTGACACACTGGTTGGAGCTGAAGTTGCACTGACAGGTGATGATGTAGCTGACACACTGGCTGGAGGTGAAGTTGTTCCTACAGACGATGATGTAGCTGACACACTGGTTGGAGGTGAAGTTGCACTGACAGATGATGATGCAGCTGACACACTGGTTGGATGTGATATTGAACTGCCAGATGGTGATGTAGCTGACACACTGGTTGGAGGTAAAGTTGCACTGACAGGTGATGATGTAGCTGATACACTGGCTGGAGGTGAAGTTGTACTGCTTGGTGATGTAGCTGACAGACTGGTTGGAGGTGAAGTTGCACTGACAGGTGATGATGTTGCTGACACACTGGTTGGAGCTGAAGTTGAACTGACAGGTGATGATGTAGATGACACACTGGCTGGAGGTGAAGTTGTACTGCTTGGTGATGTAGCTGACAGACTGGCTGGAGGTGAAGTTGCACTGATAGGTGATGATGTAGATGACACACTGGCTGGAGGTGAAGTTGTACTGCCTGGTGATGTAGCTGACAGACTGGTTGGAGGTGAAGTTGCACTGACAGGTGATGATGTAGCTGAGACACTGGCTGGAGGTGAAGTTGTACTGCTTTTTGACGTAGCTGACTGACTCGCTGGAGGTGAAGTTGCACTGACAGGTGATGATGTTGCTGACACACTGGTTGGAGCTGACGTTGCACTGACAGGTGATGATGTAGATGACACACTGGCTGGAGGTGATGATGTAGATGACACACTGGCTGGAGGTGAAGTTGTAATGCCTGGTGATGTAGCTGACAGACTGGTTGGAGGTGAAGTTGCACTGACAGGTGATGATGTAGCTGACACACTGGCTGGAGGTGAAGTTGTTCCTACAGATGATGATGTAGCTGACACACTGGCTGGAGGTGGAGTTGTTCCTACAGATGATGATGTAGCTGACACACTGGTTGGAGGTGAAGTTGCACTGACAGATGATGATGCAGCTGACACACTGGTTGGATGTGATATTGAACTGCCAGTTGGTGATGTAGATGACACACTGGCTGGAGATGAAGTTGTCCTGCCTGTTAATGTAGCTGACAGACTGGCTGGAGGTGAAGTTGCACTGACAGGTGATGATGTTGCTGACACACTGGTTGGAGCTGACGTTGCACTGACAGGTGATGATGTAGATGACACACTGGCTGGAGGTGAAGTTGTAATGCCTGGTGATGTAGCTGACAGACTGGTTGGAGGTGAAGTTGCACTGACAGGTGATGATGTAGCTGACACACTGGCTGGAGGTGAAGTTGTTCCTACAGATGATGATGTAGCTGACACACTGGTTGGAGGTGAAGTTGCACTGAAAGATGATGATGCAGCTGACACACTGGTTGTATGTGATATTGAACTGCCAGTTGGTGATGTAGATGACACACTGGCTGGAGATGAAGTTGTCCTGCCTGTTAATGTAGCTGACAGACTGGCTGGAGGTGAAGTTGCACTGACAGGTGATGATGTTGCTGACACACTGGTTGGAGCTGAAGTTGCACTGACAGGTGATGATGTAGCTGAGACACTGGCTGGAGTTGAAGTTGTACTGCTTGGTGATGTAGCTGACAGACTGGTTGGAGGTGAAGTTGCACTGACAGGTGATGATGTAGCTGACACACTGGCTGGAGGTGAAGTTGTTCCTACAGATGATGATGTAGCTGACACACTGGTTGGAGGTGAAGTTGCACTGACAGATGATGATGCAGCTGACACACTGGTTGGATGTGATATTGAACTGCCAGGTGGTGATGTAGCTGACACACTGGTTGGAGGTGAAGTTGCACTGACAGGTGATGATGTAGCTGAGACACTGGCTGGAGGTGATATTGAACTGCCAGGTGGTGATGTATATGACACACTGGCTGGAGATGAAGTTGTCCTGCCTGTTAATGTAGCTGACAGACTGGCTGGAGGTGAAGTTGCACTGATAGGTGATGATGTTGCTGACACACTGGTTGGAGCTGAAGTTGCACTGACAGGTGATGATGTAGATGACACACTGGCTAGAGGTGAAGTTGTAATGCCTGGTGATGTAGCTGACAGACTGGTTGGAGGTGAAGTTGCACTGACAGGTGATGATGTAGCTGACACACTGGCTGGAGGTGAAGTTGTTCCTACAGATGATGATGTAGCTGACACACTGGTTGGAGGTGAAGTTGCACTGACAGATGATGATGCAGCTGACACACTGGTTGGATGTGATATTGAACTGCCAGATGGTGATGTAGCTGACACACTGGTTGGAGGTAAAGTTGCACTGACAGGTGATGATGTAGCTGATACACTGGCTGGAGGTGATATTGAACTGCCAGGTGGTGATGTATATGACACACTGGCTGGAGATGAAGTTGTCCTGCCTGTTAATGTAGCTGACAGACTGGCTGGAGGTGAAGTTGCACTGATAGGTGATGATGTTGCTGACACACTGGTTGGAGCTGAAGTTGCACTGACAGGTGATGATGTAGATGACACACTGGCTAGAGGTGAAGTTGTAATGCCTGGTGATGTAGCTGACAGACTGGTTGGAGGTGAAGTTGCACTGACAGGTGATGATGTAGCTGACACACTGGCTGGAGGTGAAGTTGTTCCTACAGATGATGATGTAGCTGACACACTGGTTGGAGGTGAAGTTGCACTGACAGATGATGATGCAGCTGACACACTGGTTGGATGTGATATTGAACTGCCAGATGGTGATGTAGCTGACACACTGGTTGGAGGTAAAGTTGCACTGACAGGTGATGATGTAGCTGATACACTGGCTGGAGGTGAAGTTGTACTGCTTGGTGATGTAGCTGACAGACTGGTTGGAGGTGAAGTTGCACTGACAGGTGATGATGTTGCTGACACACTGGTTGGAGCTGAAGTTGAACTGACAGGTGATGATGTAGATGACACACTGGCTGGAGGTGAAGTTGTACTGCTTGGTGATGTAGCTGACAGACTGGCTGGAGGTGAAGTTGCACTGATAGGTGATGATGTAGATGACACACTGGCTGGAGGTGAAGTTGTACTGCCTGGTGATGTAGCTGACAGACTGGTTGGAGGTGAAGTTGCACTGACAGGTGATGATGTAGCTGAGACACTGGCTGGAGGTGAAGTTGTACTGCTTTTTGACGTAGCTGACTGACTCGCTGGAGGTGAAGTTGCACTGACAGGTGATGATGTTGCTGACACACTGGTTGGAGCTGACGTTGCACTGACAGGTGATGATGTAGATGACACACTGGCTGGAGGTGATGATGTAGATGACACACTGGCTGGAGGTGAAGTTGTAATGCCTGGTGATGTAGCTGACAGACTGGTTGGAGGTGAAGTTGCACTGACAGGTGATGATGTAGCTGACACACTGGCTGGAGGTGAAGTTGTTCCTACAGATGATGATGTAGCTGACACACTGGCTGGAGGTGAAGTTGTTCCTACAGATGATGATGTAGCTGACACACTGGTTGGAGGTGAAGTTGCACTGACAGATGATGATGCAGCTGACACACTGGTTGGATGTGATATTGAACTGCCAGTTGGTGATATAGATGACACACTGGCTGGAGATGAAGTTGTCCTGCCTGTTAATGTAGCTGACAGACTGGCTGGAGGTGAAGTTGCACTGACAGGTGATGATGTTGCTGACACACTGGTTGGAGCTGAAGTTGCACTGACAGGTGATGATGTAGCTGAGACACTGGCTGGAGTTGAAGTTGTACTGCTTGGTGATGTAGCTGACAGACTGGTTGGAGGTGAAGTTGCACTGACAGGTGATGATGTAGCTGACACACTGGCTGGAGGTGAAGTTGTTCCTACAGATGATGATGTAGCTGACACACTGGTTGGAGGTGAAGTTGCACTGACAGATGATGATGCAGCTGACACACTGGTTGGATGTGATATTGAACTGCCAGGTGGTGATGTAGCTGACACACTGGTTGGAGGTGAAGTTGCACTGACAGGTGATGATGTAGCTGAGACACTGGCTGGAGGTGATATTGAACTGCCAGGTGGTGATGTAGATGACACACTGGCTGGAGATGAAGTTGTCCTGCCTGTTAATGTAGCTGACAGACTGGCTGGAGGTGAAGTTGCACGAATAGGTGATGATGTTGCTGACACACTGGTTGGAGCTGAAGTTGCACTGACAGGTGATGATGTAGTTGACACACTGGCTAGAGGTGAAGTTGTAATGCCTGGTGATGTAGCTGACAGACTGGTTGGAGGTGAAGTTGCACTGACAGGTGATGATGTAGCTGACACACTGGCTGGAGGTGAAGTTGTTCCTACAGATGATGATGTAGCTGACACACTGGTTGGAGGTGATATTGAACTGCCAGATGGTGATGTAGCTGACACACTGGTTGGAGGTAAAGTTGCACTGACAGGTGATGATGTAGCTGATACACTGGCTGGAGGTGAAGTTGTACTGCTTGGTGATGTAGCTGACAGACTGGTTGGAGGTGAAGTTGCACTGACAGGTGATGATGTTGCTGACACACTGGTTGGAGCTGAAGTTGAACTGACAGGTGATGATGTAGATGACACACTGGCTGAAGGTGAAGTTGTACTGCCTGGTGATGTAGCTGACATACTGGTTGGAGGTGAAGGTGCACTGACAGGTGATGATTTAGCTGACACACTGGCTGTAGGTGAAGTTGTTCCTACAGATGATGATGTAGCTGACACACTGGTTGGAGGTGAAGTTGCACTGACAGATGATGATGCAGCTGACACACTGGTTGGATGTGATATTGAACTGCCAGTTGGTGATGTAGATGACACACTGGCTGGAGATGAAGTTGTCCTGCCTGTTAATGTAGCTGACAGACTGGCTGGAGGTGAAGTTGCACTGACAGGTGATGATGTTGCTGACACACTGGTTGGAGCTGAAGTTGCACTGACAGGTGATGATGTAGCTGAGCCACTGGCTGGAGGTGAAGTTGTACTGCTTGGTGATGTAGCTGACAGACTGGTTGGAGGTGAAGTTGCACTGACAGGTGATGATGTTGCTGACACACTGGTTAGAGCTGGAGTTGCACTGACAGGTGATGATGTAGATGACACACTGGGTAGAGGTGAAGTTGTATTGCCTGGTGATGTAGCTGACAGACTGGTTGGTGGTGAAGTTGCACTGACAGGTGATGATGTAGCTGACACACTGGTTGGATGTGATATTGAACTGCCAGATGGCGATGTAGTTGACACACTGGTTGGAGGTAAAGTTGCACTGACAGGTGATGATGTAGCTGATACACTGGCTGGAGGTGAAGTTGTACTGCTTGGTGATGTAGCTGACAGACTGGTTGGAGGTGAAGTTGCACTGACAGGTGATGATGTAGCTGACACACTGGCTGGAGGTGAAGTTGTTCCTACAGATGATGATGTAGCTGACACACTGGTTGGAGGTGAAGTTGCACTGACAGATGATGATGCAGCTGACACACTGGTTGGATGTGATATTGAACTGCCAGATGGTGATGTAGCTGACACACTGGTTGGAGGTAAAGTTGCACTGACAGGTGATGATGTAGCTGATACACTGGCTGGAGGTGAAGTTGTACTGCTTGGTGATGTAGCTGACAGACTGGTTGGAGGTGAAGTTGCACTGACAGGTGATGATGTTGCTGACACACTGGTTGGAGCTGAAGTTGAACTGACAGGTGATGATGTAGATGACACACTGGCTGAAGGTGAAGTTGTACTGCCTGGTGATGTAGCTGACAGACTGGTTGGAGGTGAAGGTGCACTGACAGGTGATGATGTAGCTGACACACTGGCTGGAGGTGAAGTTGTTCCTACAGATGATGATGTAGCTGACACACTGGTTGGAGGTGAAGTTGCACTGACAGATGATGATGCAGCTGACACACTGGTTGGATGTGATATTGAACTGCCAGTTGGTGATGTAGATGACACACTGGCTGGAGATGAAGTTGTCCTGCCTGTTAATGTAGCTAACACACTGGTTGGAGGTGAAGTTGCACTGACAGGTGATGATGTTGCTGACACACTGGTTGGAGCTGAAGTTGCACTGACAGGTGATGATGTAGCTGAGACACTGGCTGGAGGTGAAGTTGTACTGCTTGGTGATGTAGCTGACAGACTGGTTGGAGGTGAAGTTGCACTGACAGGTGATGATGTTGCTGACACACTGGTTAGAGCTGGAGTTGCACTGACAGGTGATGATGTAGATGACACACTGGCTAGAGGTGAAGTTGTATTGCCTGGTGATGTAGCTGACAGACTGGTTGGTGGTGAAGTTGCACTGACAGGTGATGATGTAGCTGACACACTGGTTGGATGTGATATTGAACTGCCAGATGGTGATGTAGTTGACACATTGGTTGGAGTTAAAGTTGCACTGACAGGTAATGATGTAGCTGATACACTGGCTGGAGGTGAAGTTGTACTGCTTGGTGATGTAGCTGACAGACTGGTTGGAGGTGAAGTTGCACTGACAGGTGATGATGTTGCTGACACACTGGTTGGAGCTGAAGTTGAACTGACAGGTGATGATGTAGATGACACACTGGCTGGAGGTGAAGTTGTACTGCTTGGTGATGTAGCTGACAGACTGGCTGGAGGTGAAGTTGCACTGATAGGTGATGATGTAGATGACACACTGGCTGGAGGTGAAGTTGTACTGCCTGGTGATGTAGCTGACAGACTGGTTGGAGGTGAAGTTGCACTGACAGGTGATGAAGTAGCTGAGACACTGGCTGGAGGTGAAGTTGTACTGCTTTTTGACGTAGCTGACTGACTCGCTGGAGGTGAAGTTGCACTGACAGGTGATGATGTTGCTGACACACTGGTTGGAGCTGACGTTGCACTGACAGGTGATGATGTAGATGACACACTGGCTGGAGGTGAAGTTGTAATGCCTGGTGATGTAGCTGACAGACTGGTTGGAGGTGAAGTTGCACTGACAGGTGATGATGTAGCTGACACACTGGCTGGAGGTGAAGTTGTTCCTACAGATGATGATGTAGCTGACACACTGGTTGGAGGTGAAGTTGCACTGACAGATGATGATGCAGCTGACACACTGGTTGGATGTGATATTGAACTGCCAGTTGGTGATGTAGATGACACACTGGCTGGAGATGAAGTTGTCCTGCCTGTTAATGTAGCTGACAGAATGGCTGGAGGTGAAGTTGCACTGACAGGTGATGATGTTGCTGACACACTGGTTGGAGCTGAAGTTGCACTGACAGGTGATGATGTAGCTGAGACACTGGCTGGAGTTGAAGTTGTACTGCTTGGTGATGTAGCTGACAGACTGGTTGGAGGTGAAGTTGCACTGACAGGTGATGATGTAGCTGACACACTGGCTGGAGGTGAAGTTGTTCCTACAGATGATGATGTAGCTGACACACTGGTTGGAGGTGAAGTTGCACTGACAGATGATGATGCAGCTGACACACTGGTTGGATGTGATATTGAACTGCCAGGTGGTGATGTAGCTGACACACTGGTTGGAGGTGAAGTTGCACTGACAGGTGATGATGTAGCTGAGACACTGGCTGGAGGTGATATTGAACTGCCAGGTGGTGATGTAGATGACACACTGGCTGGAGATGAAGTTGTCCTGCCTGTTAATGTAGCTGACAGACTGGCTGGAGGTGAAGTTGCACTGATAGGTGATGATGTTGCTGACACACTGGTTGGAGCTGAAGTTGCACTGACAGGTGATGATGTAGCTGACACACTGGCTAGAGGTGAAGTTGTAATGCCTGGTGATGTAGCTGACAGACTGGTTGGAGGTGAAGTTGCACTGACAGGTGATGATGTAGCTGACACACTGGCTGGAGGTGAAGTTGTTCCTACAGATGATGATGTAGCTGACACACTAGTTGGAGGTGAAGTTGCACTGACAGATGATGATGCAGCTGACACACTGGTTGGATGTGATATTGAACTGCCAGATGGTGATGTAGCTGACACACTGGTTGGAGGTAAAGTTGCACTGACAGGTGATGATGTAGCTGATACACTGGCTGGAGGTGAAGTTGTACTGCTTGGTGATGTAGCTGACAGACTGGTTGGAGGTGAAGTTGCACTGACAGGTGATGATGTTGCTGACACACTGGTTGGAGCTGAAGTTGAACTGACAGGTGATGATGTAGATGACACACTGGCTGGAGGTGAAGTTGTACTGCCTGGTGATGTAGCTGACAGACTGGTTGGAGGTGAAGGTGCACTGACAGGTGATGATGTAGCTGACACACTGGCTGGAGGTGAAGTTGTTCCTACAGATGATGATGTAGCTGACACACTGGTTGGAGGTGAAGTTGCACTGACAGATGATGATGCAGCTGACACACTGGTTGGATGTGATATTGAACTGCCAGTTGGTGATGTAGATGACACACTGGCTGGAGATGAAGTTGTCCTGCCTGTTAATGTAGCTGACAGACTGGCTGGAGGTGAAGTTGCACTGACAGGTGATGATGTTGCTGACACACTGGTTGGAGCTGAAGTTGCACTGACAGGTGATGATGTAGCTGAGACACTGGCTGGAGGTGAAGTTGTACTGCTTGGTGATGTAGCTGACAGACTGGTTGGAGGTGAAGTTGCACTGACAGGTGATGATGTTGCTGACACACTGGTTAGAGCTGGAGTTGCACTGACAGGTGATGATGTAGATGACACACTGGCTAGAGGTGAAGTTGTATTGCCTGGTGATGTAGCTGACAGACTGGTTGGTGGTGAAGTTGCACTGACAGGTGATGATGTAGCTGACACACTGGTTGGATGTGATATTGAACTGCCAGATGGTGATGTAGTTGACACACTGGTTGGAGGTAAAGTTGCACTGACAGGTGATGATGTAGCTGATACACTGGCTGGAGGTGAAGTTGTACTGCTTGGTGATGTAGCTGACAGACTGGTTGGAGGTGAAGTTGCACTGACAAAAGATGATGTTGCTGACACACTGGTTTGAGCTGAAGTTGAACTGACAGGTGATGATGTAGATGACACACTGGCTGGAGGTGAAGTTGTACTGCTTGGTGATGTAGCTGACAGACTGGCTGGAGGTGAAGTTGCACTGATAGGTGATGATGTAGATGACACACTGGCTGGAGGTGAAGTTGTACTGCCTGGTGATGTAGCTGACAGACTGGTTGGAGGTGAAGTTGCACTGACAGGTGATGAAGTAGCTGAGACACTGGCTGGAGGTGAAGTTGTACTGCTTTTTGACGTAGCTGACTGACTCGCTGGAGGTGAAGTTGCACTGACAGGTGATGATGTTGCTGACACACTGGTTGGAGCTGACGTTGCACTGACAGGTGATGATGTAGATGACACACTGGCTGGAGGTGAAGTTGTAATGCCTGGTGATGTAGCTGACAGACTGGTTGGAGGTGAAGTTGCACTGACAGGTGATGATGTAGCTGACACACTGGCTGGAGGTGAAGTTGTTCCTACAGATGATGATGTAGCTGACACACTGGTTGGAGGTGAAGTTGCACTGACAGATGATGATGCAGCTGACACACTGGTTGGATGTGATATTGAACTGCCAGTTGGTGATGTAGATGACACACTGGCTGGAGATGAAGTTGTCCTGCCTGTTAATGTAGCTGACAGACTGGCTGGAGGTGAAGTTGCACTGACAGGTGATGATGTTGCTGACACACTGGTTGGAGCTGAAGTTGCACTGACAGGTGATGATGTAGCTGAGACACTGGCTGGAGTTGAAGTTGTACTGCTTGGTGATGTAGCTGACAGACTGGTTGGAGGTGAAGTTGCACTGACAGGTGATGATGTAGCTGACACACTGGCTGGAGGTGAAGTTGTTCCTACAGATGATGATGTAGCTGACACACTGGTTGGAGGTGAAGTTGCACTGACAGATGATGATGCAGCTGACACACTGGTTGGATGTGATATTGAACTGCCAGGTGGTGATGTAGCTGACACACTGGTTGGAGGTGAAGTTGCACTGACAGGTGATGATGTAGCTGAGACACTGGCTGGAGGTGATATTGAACTGCCAGGTGGTGATGTAGATGACACACTGGCTGGAGATGAAGTTGTCCTGCCTGTTAATGTAGCTGACAGACTGGCTGGAGGTGAAGTTGCACTGATAGGTGATGATGTTGCTGACACACTGGTTGGAGCTGAAGTTGCACTGACAGGTGATGATGTAGATGACACACTGGCTAGAGGTAAAGTTGTAATGCCTGGTGATGTAGCTGACAGACTGGTTGGAGGTGAAGTTGCACTGACAGGTGATGATGTAGCTGACACACTGGCTGGAGGTGAAGTTGTTCCTACAGATGATGATGTAGCTGACACACTGGTTGGAGGTGAAGTTGCACTGACAGATGATGATGCAGCTGACACACTGGTTGGATGTGATATTGAACTGCCAGATGGTGATGTAGCTGACACACTGGTTGGAGCTGAAGTTGAACTGACAGGTGATGATGTAGATGACACACTGGCTGGAGGTGAAGTTGTACTGCCTGGTGATGTAGCTGACAGACTGGTTGGAGGTGAAGGTGCACTGACAGGTGATGATGTAGCTGACACACTGGCTGGAGGTGAAGTTGTTCCTACAGATGATGATGTAGCTGACACACTGGTTGGAGGTGAAGTTGCACTGACAGATGATGATGCAGCTGACACACTGGTTGGATGTGATATTGAACTGCCAGTTGGTGATGTAGATGACACACTGGCTGGAGATGAAGTTGTCCTGCCTGTTAATGTAGCTGACACACTGGTTGGAGGTGAAGTTGCACTGACAGGTGATGATGTTGCTGACACACTGGTTGGAGCTGAAGTTGCACTGACAGGTGATGATGTAGCTGAGACACTGGCTGGAGGTGAAGTTGTACTGCTTGGTGATGTAGCTGACAGACTGGTTGGAGGTGAAGTTGCACTGACAGGTGATGATGTTGCTGACACACTGGTTAGAGCTGGAGTTGCACTGACAGGTGATGATGTAGATGACACACTGGCTAGAGGTGAAGTTGTATTGCCTGGTGATGTAGCTGACAGACTGGTTGGTGGTGAAGTTGCACTGACAGGTGATGATGTTGCTGACACACTGGTTGGAGCTGAAGTTGAACTGACAGGTGATGATGTAGATGACACACTGGCTGGAGGTGAAGTTGTACTGCCTGGTGATGTAGCTGACAGACTGGTTGGAGGTGAAGGTGCACTGACAGGTGATGATGTAGCTGACACACTGGCTGGAGGTGAAGTTGTTCCTACAGATGATGATGTAGCTGACACACTGGTTGGAGGTGAAGTTGCACTGACAGATGATGATGCAGCTGACACACTGGTTGGATGTGATATTGAACTGCCAGTTGGTGATGTAGATGACACACTGGCTGGAGATGAAGTTGTCCTGCCTGTTAATGTAGCTGACACACTGGTTGGAGGTGAAGTTGCACTGACAGGTGATGATGTTGCTGACACACTGGTTGGAGCTGAAGTTGCACTGACAGGTGATGATGTAGCTGAGACACTGGCTGGAGGTGAAGTTGTACTGCTTGGTGATGTAGCTGACAGACTGGTTGGAGGTGAAGTTGCACTGACAGGTGATGATGTTGCTGACACACTGGTTAGAGCTGGAGTTGCACTGACAGGTGATGATGTAGATGACACACTGGCTAGAGGTGAAGTTGTATTGCCTGGTGATGTAGCTGACAGACTGGTTGGTGGTGAAGTTGCACTGACAGGTGATGATGTAGCTGACACACTGGTTGGAGCTGAAGTTGCACTGACAGGTGATGATGTAGCTGAGACACTGGCTGGAGTTGAAGTTGTACTGCTTGGTGATGTAGCTGACAGACTGGTTGGAGGTGAAGTTGCACTGACAGGTGATGATGTAGCTGATACACTGGCTGGAGGTGAAGTTGTACTGCTTGGTGATGTAGCTGACAGACTGGTTGGAGGTGAAGTTGCACTGACAGGTGATGATGTTGCTGACACACTGGTTTGAGCTGAAGTTGAACTGACAGGTGATGATGTAGATGACACACTGGCTGGAGGTGAAGTTGTACTGCTTGGTGATGTAGCTGACAGACTGGCTGGAGGTGAAGTTGCACTGATAGGTGATGATGTAGATGACACACTGGCTGGAGGTGAAGTTGTACTGCCTGGTGATGTAGCTGACAGACTGGTTGGAGGTGAAGTTGCACTGACAGGTGATGAAGTAGCTGAGACACTGGCTGGAGGTGAAGTTGTACTGCCTGTTAATGTAGCTGACAGACTGGCTGGAGGTGAAGTTGCACTGATAGGTGATGATGTTGCTGACACACTGGTTGGAGCTGAAGTTGCACTGACAGGTGATGATGTAGATGACACACTGGCTAGAGGTGAAGTTGTAATGCCTGGTGATGTAGCTGACAGACTGGTTGGAGGTGAAGTTGCACTGACAGGTGATGATGTAGCTGACACACTGGCTGGAGGTGAAGTTGTTCCTACAGATGATGATGTAGCTGACACACTGGTTGGAGGTGAAGTTGCACTGACAGATGATGATGCAGCTGACACACTGGTTGGATGTGATATTGAACTGCCAGATGGTGATGTAGCTGACACACTGGTTGGAGGTAAAGTTGCACTGACAGATGATGATGTAGCTGATACACTGGCTGGAGGTGAAGTTGTACTGCTTGGTGATGTAGCTGACAGACTGGTTGGAGGTGAAGTTGCACTGACAGGTGATGATGTTGCTGACACACTGGTTGGAGCTGAAGTTGAACTGACAGGTGATGATGTAGATGACACACTGGCTGGAGGTGAAGTTGTACTGCCTGGTGATGTAGCTGACAGACTGGTTGGAGGTGAAGGTGCACTGACAGGTGATGATGTAGCTGACACACTGGCTGGAGGTGAAGTTGTTCCTACAGATGATGATGTAGCTGACACACTGGTTGGAGGTGAAGTTGCACTGACAGATGATGATGCAGCTGACACACTGGTTGGATGTGATATTGAACTGCCAGTTGGTGATGTAGATGACACACTGGCTGGAGATGAAGTTGTCCTGCCTGTTAATGTAGCTGACAGACTGGCTGGAGGTGAAGTTGCACTGACAGGTGATGATGTTGCTGACACACTGGTTGGAGCTGAAGTTGCACTGACAGGTGATGATGTAGCTGAGACACTGGCTGGAGGTGAAGTTGTACTGCTTGGTGATGTAGCTGACAGACTGGTTGGAGGTGAAGTTGCACTGACAGGTGATGATGTTGCTGACACACTGGTTAGAGCTGGAGTTGCACTGACAGGTGATGATGTAGATGACACACTGGCTAGAGGTGAAGTTGTATTGCCTGGTGATGTAGCTGACAGACTGGTTGGTGGTGAAGTTGCACTGACAGGTGATGATGTAGCTGACACACTGGTTGGATTTGATATTGAACTGCCAGATGGTGATGTAGTTGACACACTGGTTGGAGGTAAAGTTGCACTGACAGGTGATGATGTAGCTGATACACTGGCTGATGGTGAAGTTGTACTGCTTGGTGATGTAGCTGACAGACTGGTTGGAGGTGAAGTTGCACTGACAGGTGATGATGTTGCTGACACACTGGTTTGAGCTGAAGTTGAACTGACAGGTGATGATGTAGATGACACACTGGCTGGAGGTGAAGTTGTACTGCTTGGTGATGTAGCTGACAGACTGGTTGGAGGTGAAGTTGCACTGACAGGTGATGATGTAGCTGACACACTGGCTGGAGGTGAAGTTGTTCCTACAGATGATGATGTAGCTGACACACTGGTTGGAGGTGAAGTTGCACTGACAGATGATGATGCAGCTGACACACTGGTTGGATGTGATATTGAACTGCCAGTTGGTGATGTAGATGACACACTGGCTGGAGATGAAGTTGTCCTGCCTGTTAATGTAGCTGACAGACTGGCTGGAGGTGAAGTTGCACTGACAGGTGATGATGTTGCTGACACACTGGTTGGAGCTGAAGTTGCACTGACAGGTGATGATGTAGCTGAGACACTGGCTGGAGGTGAAGTTGTACTGCTTGGTGATGTAGCTGACAGACTGGTTGGAGGTGAAGTTGCACTGACAGGTGATGATGTAGCTGATACACTGGCTGGAGGTGAAGTTGTACTGCTTGGTGATGTAGCTGACAGACTGGTTGGAGGTGAAGTTGCACTGACAGGTGATGATGTTGCTGACACACTGGTTGGAGCTGAAGTTGAACTGACAGGTGATGATGTAGATGACACACTGGCTGGAGGTGAAGTTGTAATGCCTGGTGATGTAGCTGACAGACTGGTTGGAGGTGAAGTTGCACTGACAGGTGATGATGTAGCTGACACACTGGCTGGAGGTGAAGTTGTTCCTACAGATGATGATGTAGCTGACACACTGGTTGGAGGTGAAGTTGCACTGACAGATGATGATGCAGCTGACACACTGGTTGGATGTGATATTGAACTGCCAGTTGGTGATGTAGATGACACACTGGCTGGAGATGAAGTTGTCCTGCCTGTTAATGTAGCTGACAGACTGGCTGGAGGTGAAGTTTCACTGACAGGTGATGATGTTGCTGACACACTGGTTGGAGCTGAAGTTGCACTGACAGGTGATGATGTAGATGAGACACTAGCTGGAGTTGAAGTTGTACTGCTTGGTGATGTAGCTGACAGACTGGTTGGAGGTGAAGTTGCACTGACAGGTGATGATGTAGCTGACACACTGGCTGGAGGTGAAGTTGTTCCTACAGATGATGATGTAGCTGACACACTGGTTGGAGGTAAAGTTGCACTGACAGATGATGATGCAGCTGACACACTGGTTGGATGTGATATTGAACTGCCAGGTGGTGATGTAGCTGACACACTGGTTGGAGCTGAAGTTGCACTGACGGGTGATGATGTAGCTGAGACACTGGCTGGAGGTGATATTGAACTGCCAGGTGATGATGTAGATGACACACTGGCTGGAGATGAAGTTGTCCTGCCTGTTAATGTAGCTGACAGACTGGCTGGAGGTGAAGTTGCACTGACAGGTGATGATGTTGCTGACACACTGGTTGGAGCTGAAGTTGCACTGACAGGTGATGATGTAGATGACACACTGGCTAGAGGTGAAGTTGTAATGCCTGGTGATGTAACTGAAAGACTGGTTGGAGGTGAAGTTGCACTGACAGGTGATGATGTAGCTGACACACTGGCTGGAGGTGAAGTTGTTCCTACAGATGATGATGTAGCTGACACACTGGTTGGAGGTGAAGTTGCACTGACAGATGATGATGCAGCTGACACACTGGTTGGATGTGATATTGAACTGCCAGATGGTGATGTAGCTGACACACTGGTTGGAGGTGAAGTTGCACTGACAGGTGATGATGTTGCTGACACACTGGTTGGAGCTGAAGTTGAACTGACAGGTGATGATGTAGATGACACACTGGCTGGAGGTGAAGTTGTACTGCCTGGTGATGTAGCTGACAGACTGGTTGGAGGTGAAGTTGCACTGACAGGTGATGATGTAGCTGAGACACTGGCTGGAGGTGAAGTTGTACTGCTTGTTGACGTAGCTGACTGACTGGCTGGAGGTGAAGTTGCACTGACAGGTGATGATGTTGCTGACACACTGGTTGGAGCTGACGTTGCACTGACAGGTGATGATGTAGATGACACACTGGCTGGAGCTGAAATTGTCCTGCCTGTTAATGTAGCTGACATACTGGTTGGAGGTGACGTTGCACTGACAGGTGATGATGTTGCTGACACACTGGTTGAATGTGATATTGAACTGACAGGTGGTGATGTAGCTGGCACACTGGTTGGAGCTGAAGTTGCACTGACCGGTGATGATGTAGCTGACACACTGGTTGGAGCTGAAGTTGCACTGACAGGTGATGATGTAGATGACACACTGGCTGGAGCTGAAATTGTCCTGCCTGTTAATGTAGCTGACAGACTGGTTGGAGGTAATGTTGCACTGATAGGTGATGAGGTAGCTGACACACTGGTTGAATGTGATATTGAACTGACAGGTGGTGATGTAGCTGGCACACTGGTTGGAGCTGAAGTTGCACTGACCGGTGATGATGTAGCTGACACCCTGGTTGGAGCTGAAGTTGCACTGACATGTGATGATCTAGCTGACCCACTGCTTTGAGGTGAATTTGCACTGCCAGTTGATGATGTAGGTGACACACTGGTTGGAGGTGAAGTTGCACTGCCTGGTGGTGATGTAGCTGACACACTGATTTGAGGTGAAGTTGAACTGACAGGTGATGATGTAGCTGATAAACCGGCTGGCATTGAAGTTGCTTTGCCAGTGGGTGATGTTGTTGATACATTGGTTGGAGTGGAGGTTGCATTGATTGGTTGTGCTGTCGTGGAAAATGAATTGAAATTCAATATATATTAATATAATATATATAAATATATAAATATTTGAAATGCCAGGAGACACGCTCATTTAAAATGATACAACAAATGACAAAGAGGCTCCTTACTGGCTTCTATGTAGCCGGCAGGATTTTTTTTTGTTATTTAATTTCATACAGAAATTAACTAAACTATGTTTTGTGAGCCGTTCCATTGCCTTGACTTATATAATTAGTTATATAATGCTTACACACAGATATGGGGACAGCTAGCTACATCGTCAATTAATGTAAATATTATGAAGCTGCATTCTTCTTGAAAACACAGGCCAAGGAGATGGGCTGAGAGGCAGACCTGTCGCATGGCAGTTTTATGAACTGCATACATGGGATGGCACAATTATTACCTCCGCCCCAGCGACAGCGCAAGTCAAGAGGTAATGTTTTCGATGGTCTGCGTGCATTTGTTCTTGTGTGCATATGTGTGTGTTTGTCTTTTAGCAGAATTACGCCAAAACTACTGGACTGATTTTCACGAAACTCGGTGGAAGGGTGTACTGTAGCATCGTCCTTCTTAGAACCCAGTTAATTTTGGAGCAGATCTGAAGCATGGGTTGGGTTCAAGGCCTAGCCAAACACAGACGGCCTATAACCTCCATTCATTTTTTTTTTTAAATGGATAACGCAAAAACTACCAAACCAACTTCTATGAAACTCGTAGAGGGGTGTATCATGGGCCCCCATAGAACTCATAAAATGTTTGCAGCAGATCCGAATCACGGGCTGGATACACAAATGAAAACAAAACTTAGAACGAAGCCAGCTACCTGTGTGAGGGTGCTAGAGACACAGGGTTTGGACTGGGGTGGACCACACTGCCCCCTGCTGGATGTGACCCAAGGGGGGCACCATGGGAGCTGGCCAAATACAGCCACCCATTCATCTCCAGTCATTTATACCTACGCCACAGTGAAACACAGGGAGGGTCCACGAGCCACCCAAACACAGCCCGAACAGCCATTCACCTCCATTCATTTTTTGGACTAGGGCATGGGTTCCCAAACTCCATTAATGTGGGCCTCCCCTCTGAAAACAGTGACACACCCGCGCCCCCCCAACCCCCCCAAATTTGTCCATTTAGCAAGGCAGCGCCCTAGCCCATAACGTTACACAGCTAAGTTAGCTCGGTGGCACCTGTTGCTAGTTAACGTTATGACGTTTTCGCACAATACATTCATGCATGCGGGGGGAAGCTCTCTGCACTATCCCCAAATTTAGTATACATCTCTCCCAGTATTTATTTAGATCTTCTGGAGTCAGTTGCACCAGTCGTTACTAAGTGGTGACTAGGCCTAGTCATAGCCTACTGTAAGTGTTGACTAACTCGAGATTTAGTCACTACTAAATTTAAATGGGGTGCAACACTCCCCACTAGTTCTTAGTAACTAACTAAATATTTACACCACCCTGGGAGGTGGTGTAAGTGATGACTAGTGTGAGGAAGTAGCTAATACTAGCGTCTTCAACTCTGCTATTAGGACGGAGGTGGGCTGAAACATTGTAGATAAATCTGTCGGTGGAAAAAATATTTTTTTTAGCAGATGTCTTAATTATATCAAGATTAAGCTAACTATTGTCACCGGTGTGCTTATTGGTGTCATATTTATTCAGTTTGAGTAATTTCATGATCAAGCTAGCTAACCACCTTTAGCTCAATTGGCTCAGTTGCTGGTTAGCGATGAGAGTCCCAGCCCAGTTGATAACTCTCCGTTGCGGCTTGGGGGGATGCGATGGTCGGCTGGGATCCTGCGACTCATAGCTAACCAGCAACTGGTCATTGGACTGTACCAGGCAGCCTACGTTAAGTCTGAATCAAATAACGTTATCAAACAAGCTTTGGAACTAGCTGGCTAGGATAATTTAAGCATAACAATCCAACGGCTAACTCCCCCAAAAGAACCTCTCCACTGCACAAGCTTCTCACCAACCCCAATAATAAATATAGCTGCAAGCAGCAATGAACGGGGCCAAGCCTTTATGCATCAAAGACAAAAAGCGAAACACGCCATTGCCACATTTGAGCTACTTTACATACTATTTGATGTCAATTAACATACAATGAAAGCACAAGAGGGTGTTGTTGCATAAAAACAATAACCTCCTCCCTCCCCTACACCTCCTCGCTCCTCTACACCGCCTCATCTACACCTCCCATACCTACACATCCACCCTCCTTTACACCTCCCCACTCTACACCTCCTCCTTCTACACCTCCCCCCTCCTCTACACCTCCTCATCTACACGTCCCACCCCTACACATCCACCCTCCTCTACACCTCCCCACTCTACACCTCCTTCTTCTTCTACACCTCCCCCCTCCTCTACACCTCCTCCCATCCCTACACCTCTTCCTCTACATCTCCGCCCTCCTCTACACCTCCTCCCATCACTACATCTCCTCTACCCCTCCCCCTCCTCTACACCTCCTCCCCTACACCTCCTCCTCTACCTCTCCCCCCTCCTCTACACCTCCTCACATCCCTACATCTCCTCTACCCCTCCCCCCTGCTCTACACCTCCTCCTCTACACCTCCTCCCCTACACCTCCTCCTCTACCACTCCCCCTCCTCTACACCTCCTCCTCTACACTTACACTTTTCCTCCTCCCACCCCAACACCTCCTCCTCTACACCTCCTCTCTCCCCTACTCCTCATTCCTCCTCTACAATTCCTCCCTGAAAGAATGTAAGCGCAATCGGGGTGTTGCACAAAAACACTTATATCGACATCATAATTTAATCTGACGATTAATCCGGCCAAAGGGCGCGCTACAGCAATCGATTGCATTTCCACCATTTTTAAGCATTTTGCTTGTCATAGTGCCGCCCTGTGGCCAATTTGCTTCATATTTCTCAGATTACCTAAGGATATAGTCTGACACCACACTACCAATTTTCAGAAAAATCGGCGTAGCGGTTAGGCCTAAACGGGAAATGAGCTATCTAGCGCCCCCATTGGGTTTGATAGAGCCCATAATGCAGAGCTAGCCTCGGTTTACATGTGCGGACATGCTTGCAAAGATTTGTGGTGTTCTGTACAACCCTTCAAAAATTATACCATTTTATGTGAAAAGCCACGCCCTCTGCAATCTTCATTGGGTCATAGTTTCTGTTGTTTTCAACTTTTCAAAAATGTGCTGAGATGGAACTTTAGATATTGGTCCCTAGATTCTGTTTACCTAGTGTCATGTGAATTGGTCAAACTTTCTAGTAGGAGATAGATTTTAAGTGTTTTCCAAAAAATGCAAAATAGCAGATAATTTACATAACCGGAAGTTATAGGTTCTTGAGGCAAACTTGTTCATTCTGAGGAGAGATATATGTGTGCAAAGTCTCATGCCTCCATGACTTATCAGCCGGTTAAATGTTGGTGTGTACCGATCGGTTTCATTCAGGACAAAGCGACATTTGAGCTAAACTTGCTATGACAGTGGCGTTCCCCTTTAAGTAAAAGCTTTATTTTCTTTGAACCCCTGGTCTTTACATCCTAATCCTAAACACTACTGTGATGGTAAATTTAGACCTTATAGCTGATCACCAATAATAATAATTATTAATGCTGTAACTGATTAAATCATTTTACTCTGTGTATGATTTTCAGACAGGGATACATGTTTAAGGTCAACCATTTCTTATCTACTGTAAGGGGCCTTTTCTTACCTGTGCTGTGAGTTTATAGGCGCCAGCTGGATAGAAAGGTATGAATTAGGGTGTATTCAGACCTAGCTTGTTGTTCCGATACCGGGGGCATTTCAGAGAGAATGGTCTCAGCCCGCTTGCAATCGCCACGCGGGGCGATTCATTTGCAGTGAGAATGCACATTTCCCACAAACCAATACAAAACTCATTGTTTTACCCTGCACTGTCACAAACATTACCGTTTAAGCAAAACAGTGCAGTGTCACAAGCAACAGTGCCAACAAATGTCTGGACGTATAAACACATGGTGGAACACATCTTTGAAAGATTGGAAGATGAATTGCAGTCGTGGATCAATCCTGATCATATGCAATAGAAAATTGTTCTCTAGCCGTAGTCGTGATGCCTGCTCAAACTGGATATGTTGTCCATTTACTGAACACTGGTATATGAACCAGAGAAGACCAATCAACGCTATTATACACACTAGGGGTGTGCCGGGAGCCCACTATTTGCCCACTATTTGAATTTGTATTTGACAGCTAATTATTCGTATTCGGACAAAGTGGGCGGGGCGGGAAGTCGGTTCAAAACGGTTTAAACTGAGGGGAAATGTCATTTCTTTATCCTAATATTAATTGGCATTGCAATTGTTGTGCTTTCAACGCATCAGAATTGCTGTTTATATATATTATTATTAGTATCATTAATTATGAAGTATAATTCCTCCTCCTCATCATCCTCTATGTTTTTATTTGAACAAACTATGAAGTGTCAGAACCCTTGAGATGTGCTCCCAGATGGGGATTGTTGCATTTATGTGAACTATTTGGAACGTTCATTAAAAGCCGTTCAAATGTGACCGTTTGGAGAAAACATGTTTGCGACGAATGTTCGCCTCTGTTAGCTGAATTTGAACGCAGCCCTGGTGTTTCGATAATGTTACAAAATGTCAGATGGCAAATGAGAGGTGAATTGGTAGATTTCTCTACGTTTAAGAAATCAAATAAATGGAATAATATTTGAAAACTGTGCTTTGTTGCATTGATGTTTCAGCAGGCGATGTAGACTATTGTAGCCTAATTACAGTCGGCAGATGTTGATGCGAGCCATTTCGCAACCCATATTAAAGGACAATGCTCGTTTTTGACAACCTGGACCTTATTTACGACATATTATAAGACGTTTGACTCACCGAGATCACTTTGGTGTAGTTTGGAGGCCTGTAGAAGAAATGTAAAATCCAGCGCGAGCCAGTATATCCATGTAATGGCGGTCATCGGGGCAACGAGAATGCAGCTTCTAAAAATCTATTTTCTGCCGCAAAACGGTTGTTTTCATCAATCTGTCTGGATGAATCGCTAGTTGTGCTTACATAGAGCATAACTGTTGTGGTCCGAAAAATAATTTCACTTGGACAGAACGCGTCTAAATAAGTTATTTAATGGTAGTGCCGAGGCTTCAAAACCCAGCATTTGTTAAAATAGACCCTTTTCCTTAAGTAAGTGAAGTTTCATCTGAAGCAGAAGAAGAAGACTACCACACAGAATGACCCGGAGACCTTCTTGCTGTGATGCGACAGTACACTGCGTGTGAGTGATTTTGGGGTTCAGTGTCTTGCTCAAGGACACCTTGATACATGCTGGGAGCTTGGATCGAACCGGGCACCTTGCAATCCCCAGCCAGCCGCTCTCTACCTCCTATGCTACATGCCAAAGTTTAACACTTTTATTTAGTCTCTTTTTGGAATCATTATAAATATTGTTCATTAGTAAAAGCAAGTTCTACGGCAATTAACTTGCCGTTCTGTCTGCATATAGTTTGTTTTCACTTGCAACGTAATGTTCAAATTTTCAACAATGGATGAGTTTGGTAAATGGTAAATGGACTACACTTACAGTACTGTATATAGCACTTTTACCCAAAGCACTTTATAATGGCCTCTCATTCACCCATTCACACACCAATGGCGGTAGCTGCCATGCAAAGTGCTAGCCTGCTCATTGGGAGCAATTTGGGGTTCAGTGTCTTGCCCAAGGACACATTGGACAGGAGCTGGGATTCGAACTGCTGACTCTACAATCATTGGATGACCCGCTCTACTGCCTGAGCCACAGCTGCCCCGAGCCAAGTTTACGATGAGTGTTCTTGTTAATACATTTGTTGATCTATTACCTGTTGTTGTGTGATTCGTTGCTGATGTTGTCCCCATTAGTCCTGTTGGGGAGAAAATGCAAACGTTGAGGGAAATTAAAATACAACCATAATCTCCATTCCCTTACATCAAGCCATCATCCGCACACTGACAGACAGACAGACACACAGACACACACACGCACACACACACACACACCTGCTAGCAAGAGAAGGATAATGAGAGGTTCCATCCTCTGATGAGTCCTCTGAGGTCCCTGTGAAGATACACATCATTAGACCAATGAATGTTCTTGAAATCCTGAACTTAGTTCTATTTAAAGTCACACTTTACAGTGCACATTAATTGACATTTCTGTAAATGTGCCAGTGTTAGCCAGCATGGCTAGTTTTCAACTGCAGTCCCTGGGCAGATGTTATTGCAGCTCTGAAAAAGAATAGGGCATATAAAAAAATACAACATGTACACATCATTCATATTCATATACAGAGTCCATATTCTATGACCAGTGGCTGTACTCATTTGAGTGGCAACACTGCAATGATAGGTACTGTATATTCTGAAGTAACTAGAAGTTTAGTCTCAGGCTATTTTGAACCACAGCAGATTTTTAAAAAGAAACCTGTGAAATCGGTGAAGAGATTTCAAAGCTCACCTGTGGGAACAGCTCCCAATCCTGACTATTTTTTTTGTGGTGTGTTAGTCTGTAGTCTCTCTGTTAGTCAGAAGGATTAGGCCTATGCAAAAACTATCAGATCGATTTTCATGAAACCTGGCCTGTAGCATGGGCCAAGGGGAAACCCATTACATTTTGGAGTGGATCAGAATGCGGATCCACAAATTATTTTTCGCTTCTCGTTAACATTGACAGATAGACCAGACCGGCACACACAGGTACTTCGCAATGTAGTGTTGAAAGATGGCGGACACTGCATGACGCCGGGATAATGGTTGGCTGGATGTACCGCAAGCTATATATATACTATATGGCCAAAAGTATTGGGCCACTTACAAATTACACCTACAGGAGCTTTTATGACTTCCCATCTAAATTCATTGGAATTAATATGGAGTTGGATTCAAACTTTGCAGTTATAACAGCTTCCACTCTTCTGGGAAGGCTTTCTACAAGATTTTGGAGTGTCTGTGGGATTTTTGCTCATTCATCCAGAAAAGCATCCAGAAGGACTTTGTCTAGCTCATGTTTAAAAGACCTGGAGCACACAAGCAGATGAAGAAGCCAAAGTTTCTGTCGTAGCTGGAGACTTCAACCACTGCAACCTCAAAAAAGTGCTACCAAAGTACTTTCACCACCATCAAGGGGGAATATCTTGCACTTTCGCGTCCGGCCTTCTGGAGGTCAGACCATGACTCTGTGCTACTACTTCTGGCCTACAAGCAGAGTCAGAAGATGACTCCGCCCACCCTCATATCTAACCGCAAGTAAGCATGAACAATAATGACTGGGGTTACTACAAAGGTTACTACAAAACATCCACCCTGGACCTGAACGGATGAGCACAACTCCCATCAACCACGTCAGGGACTGCATTAACAGCTGCATCCCCACCAGGACACCCAAGGTGTTCCCCAACCAGAAACCCTGGATGAATAAAGATATCAGGACAAAAATGAAGGTGAGGAGGACTGCTCATCATCAGTCAGGCGACACAGAGCCCTACAAATGCAGCAGATACTCCCTGGACAAGGCCATCAAAGGGGCCAAAAATAACTACTGGGAAAGACTGTAAAATGAGTACAGTGGCACGGACACCAGGAGCATATGGCAGGGCCTACAGACCATCACCAACTACAAAATGACGCCTGCAGATATCGCCACAGCAGACAATGCCTCTACTTTCTGAGGTGCCTGTGGAGATGGGGCATGAACACACAAACACTTGTGATCATCTACCGCAGCATCATTGAGAGTAGCCCGACTGGAAGCATCACAGCCTGGTATGGCAGCACCACCGCCCATGACAGGCATGCTGTCCAGAGAGTGGTGAAAGCTTTGCAAAAGTTGGTATGGAGCTACCAGCCATCAAGGATCTCTACAGCCAATTCTGCTGCAGAAAGGCCATCTCTGTCACATAAGACACCAAGCACCTGTTTGCACCATCTCAACAGAGAGACGGAAGATGGCTGAGCATCAGGACCGCGAAGGAGAGGTTCCACAACAGCTTCTTTCCTGACCCGGTCCGCAAGCTTAACAGCCAACAGCTACAATAGACTGGAAGATAATACTTCTTCTGGTGTCTATGTCATTGGTGATTAGTAACAGTATGAACATTTCATATCAGATTATAGTGAACAAAATTGGTTATCAGTATTATTGCGGTATTATAAAATGTGCTGACATTTTTCAAAAGCTACTGATACACACACTGAAATCATTTCACCAAGATTTATATTGGAAGCTATGAATAAAATTAGCAGCACTTTTTGTTTGCATAAACATTCAAATAATGTGTCATGTAGACTTATGCTAACTTTGGTTGATGTTGGACAGTATTTATAGTGAGTTTTTAAATCAAACACGGTTTTAATGATCATTTTATCACAATACATTTCAGCAAATTTTATTGTGGTTTATCATTATTGCAGTTATCGTTACATCCCTATTGATGATATGAATGCAGATATCCTGGCACAAAGGAAGCACACTTGGAAATATCCAAGATGGCCAGACCAAGATGGCGTCTCCATATTTGTTTGTCCTCTGAGATGTTGTTTTTATCATTAGTTTGGCTCCAAAGTTATTTTTATTGGCTCCAAAAATTCCAGGAACTGTCTCTCAAAAATTCTGACTATACTCTCCGCTGAGATGAGTATTAGCAGAGCATTTTTATCGTTGTTTGGATTGTGCTCTACTCCTTCCTTGCCTGTCTGCCTTGCTCCACTCCTCCACGCCTGCACTTCGCTCACCTGTTGCCTGGACCTGCCTTCTTCCTGCCCATGTGTTCGGAGTTTAATCTCTACATTAGATGTGGTAAGGGTTTTGATAAATTCAACTGATGCTGATTGTGTTGTCATATCATAGATTTGGCCAACAAAATCTGTTCATGATAAGGATATCTGTATTGATGGATATGTCTTGTGGCACCCTCCCTGCCATGGGTGGGCGCGAGGCTGCCACAGGGCCACAAACCGCTGCCGCGATGGCACTCCGACTGGCCCCAGAGACCCAGAAACCCCACTGGGCAGTTAAGCACCATGGACAGCGGGGCCAGTTGGTGAATGGAGTCTACAGGCCATTCACCATCACCATGGCAACCCTGCCACTCAGCTGCAGAAAAGCTGCTCGTTTGCCCTCTCCCTGGAGCAACACCAGTTGCAGCCACTCAGCTGAGGAGCTGGGTCTCCATAAAACCCCAGAGATGAGAACACTCAGCAGTCCAGGGACTCAGTGAGTAGGGTGCATGTGAAACACTGTCTTAATTCTTGGTCTAAAAACCCCTGACTTATATTGTTCTCGCAGAGCCCAGGATCCCCGCTGCCCAGCTGAGCGATCCACTGATCAGCTCAGCCCGGCTGACCCAAAGCTTTTTGTTGCTTTGTTTTTTCTGTTTTTGACTTAAATAAATGTGCCCAGGCGCTAACCTGCCCATCGACTGGACCTCCCTCTCTGCTTTACTCGGGTTTCGCTCACAGTGTCCCACAAGGGGTGGAGAATGTGGGCACTGTGAGACCCAGCAGGAGTACCGCCAACAAACCTGGAAAACACTCAACCCGGTGAGTCCTCTCATACCTCCCTAGCCTATTTCTGCACAAAAAGTGGTTTATATCGGAGGGCAAAGTCCGGGGATGGTTATGTAGACCAGCTGCTTGTCTCCAAGTGTTATGTCTCCAAGGTCCTGTTCATGGCCCATAACCATCTTATGAGGGCACACCTGGGCATGGATAAGACGAGGGAGAGAATCCTGGCTCGCTTCTATCGGCCGGGAGTGATGCGAGCGGTCACCCAACACTGTCAACGTTGTGAAGCATGCCAGTTGACCGTCCCCCGGCCTCACTACCGAAACCCACTTATCCCCCTGCCCATCATCGACGTCCCATTCGACCGGATTGCCATGGACATCGTGGGGCCCCTCCCCAAGAGCGGACGCGGCCACCGCTTGGTGATGCTAGACTACGCCACCCGTTTTTCTGAGGCTCTGCCGCTCTGCGCCGCCACAGCCAAAGCAGTGGCTAAGGAGCTGATCCTCCTTTTCAGCCAGGTGGGTATCGCCAGGGAGGTCTTAACGGACCAAGGGTCATGTTTGCTGTTATCTATCCAACCTCATTTCTATCTTGCAATAAGATTAAGAAATTTGTCTAAGAAGCATTTTTGCTATTCCTAATTATCAGGAAGAAACTGTCTCTCTCTTGCTCCATCTGTCTAGCTCACATGCGCACGCTCGAGGAGAGCCTGTTCCGAGTGGAGTGAATGACATGCACCAAAGTTTGCCCACCATGTGCGTTGCTACAAGTGCAGCAAGTCTTTTGCGAGGGGAAATCCTGTGAGATTATTTACTCGCGGGGAGGGACTTTCTCCAATTCAGCAGAAAGAAATACATGGAAGGTAAACCAGAACTTAGCAATTCACAAGTGCACATTGAACTGTGAATTGTGTACCATATTAAGCTATACCGAGAACAATGGCATCCCTCGTAGAAAGTATATGGTTTCCCAAGTAAACTTGACTATTCTGAGACTCCAATCATAGTTTTTATGTAAAAAAGCAAAATGTTCCTGGAAAAAATAATTGAATATACAAAGATTTTAAATGAAAAGAGTCCGATGCTTGTGATTCTGCTCTTGCACATTCAAAAGATTCAGATTTTATTTTTTTATTTTTTTATTGCATGGAGGAACGAGTTTAGCTTGTAGTGTAGCTAATTTGCATAGTGGCAGTCAGGCCAGAAGCCACACTGCTGCAGAAGCTGTTATGCTGCGGCAATACAGCAATTGTCCCCCGGGAATCAATAAAGCACTACCCTACCTACATTCCTGGCATTGAGGAGAAACAATTAGAGACACTCAGAAACCAGAAGAAAAGGCTCTTGCAACAGTAGCCTACGGAATGTGAGAACTCCAAGGGAACACTTTCTCCAATCATACCACTTCTACTGTAAGACATTCTACCATGCCTTACATGCACATCTACTGGAGTCATATACCTTCTGTCATGTCCATGTGGGCTGCAATACATAGGGAAAACAAACAGGCCTGTAAAGACGCATTATAGAACATAAAACTGCTATACGGAGAAATTATTTTAAATTATCCGTTGCCAGACATTTTCATGAAGCCAATCACAGTCTCAAAACTCATATTGTGCCATTCAACAGTATAGAAGAAGACGAGAGGGGGCAATATTGAGGGGGTAATGTTGATCAGAGACTGCTTAAATATGGATTTTCTATGACACTTCATCCAGGGGGCCTTAATGAAGAGTTGTCTCTCTCTCTTGCTTCTTGTAGCCCCCTACTATCTCTCTCTCTCTCCCCATGGCCTTATTACAACCGCCCCAGCGACATCACAGGGAAATAGGTAAGGTTTTCAGTGGCGTACGTTGGTTGGTTGATTCTTTGGCAGGATTACGCAAAAACTACCAGAACGATTTTCATGAAAGGAGGGGTGTGACATGGGCCAACTTAGAAGCAATTACATTTTGGAAGCAGATCTGAGTGACGGGTCAGGTCCACATTCACCTCCATTCGTTTTTTGGACGATTCATTATCAATAGGGGGGATTTAAATGGCTGTATCTCGGCATGGGAAAGTCACAGGATCCAAATGATCAAGAGGGGTAATGGGCAACTCTTCCTTTTACAGTCCCCTAATTATTAAGCATTAACCGGCTACATATATGGTTATTTGTAGTATATTATTGGGTAATTTCCACCGGTGATAAGTAGGTAAATACTAACCCTAAGCAACAACAGCTAAATTGCTATGTATTTGTCTTATAAAATACCCCTCACCCTGTCACCATGATATGTTTTGCTTCCTTGTGTCTATTGTCTTGTGTTCATTGTGATGTCTTTCCTGTAGGTAGTGTGTGTCCTTTCCCTGCTACAGTCCCCATAGCCCCTTTAGTCCCCTCTGGTTCCTCTTTCGCCTCTATCCCCTCTCCTTGTGTTCCCTCCTCCTCCCTCTGGTGCTCCCTGCTCCTTGTTTTTAGCCCCTAGTCCCAGTCCCAATTTTAGTCTTCTCTTGTTTTTAGCCCTTAATTTATAGCCCAGTCCATATTCCCAGTACCAGCCTCGCTCCCTTTTCCCTTATTTGTTGTCTTTGCTCTTGTGTGGTGTGTGGTATAAAATACCTGAATATTCAATTAAGTCCAAATCTAGAGGAAGTGATGGTTCCAAATATGGAACCTCTCCTACATAAAATAAAAATGAACCTGGATAAATGAGAAACATTAAACCTTACTCTATGGGGGAAATCAGTGTGTTTAAAATGTTGGTTGCCCCACAATTAAATTATGTTTCCATGATGTTGCATGGTATCATATTGGGATAAATGATGTTTACTGGAACCAATGGCAGATAAAATGAATATAGAAGATGTGGGATATGTACTCAGATGGAGTGTTTATATATTTTTTCTGAACTTGTGCAAAAATATGATTTGGAAAGTAATGGTATTTTTGGGAAGTACTTGCAAATTAGAGAATGTATCACAAAGGCCAATTCATTCTTGGCAAAAATCCAGAAAAGGATTACAAATCTTGTATAGCGCACAGGCTGTTTTACAAAACCTTTAAGCTATTTGTGAAAACTAGAGGATAATTTGGCAAAAGGACCTAGGGTGTGATCTGAAGATCAAATGCTGGGATTTAAAGGAGGCTAAGGAGAGATTTACTCAGTCCAGGTTAATACATACATTTTATTTCACCCCTCCAACGCTCCATGGGATGGTCTTGAACAATAATTTATGTTGGAAATTTCAGGCAGAAACAGTAAAATTTTTAGATGCAAGGTGGGAGTGTAAACTTGTTTATCCATTCTGGGGGAAAATATTAGACTTCATAGGGAAGTGGTGGGGTACGACAATACCTGTGTCACCAAGACTGGTGTAGGGGCAGTATATGTCACAGCCGCCCGAATGATCCTCTGATAATAAAATGACAGTTCTGTTCTCAGACAATTATGTTCTCTCCAGATTAAAAAAAAAAAAAAAAAAAGAGGATAGAATCTATATTAGAAATAGTATGATCATGTTAGCTAGAGTACATGATGAAGGTGAGAATGTTAAGAGGTCATGGATCATTGCTGGGACACGGTGATAATTTGGTTGTACTGGTGTAATTGTTAAATGTTTAATTATGTCAGTTTTGTTGTTCTAAATATGTGCATTTACCATGGGCCTATTGATGTCTTATATCTGTAAATAATACTGTCTGTGCATTTCCATAAATAAAAAAATGTGTAGGCTACTCATTTTCTCATAACATTGATCATTTGTTTTTCACCACAAAAGCTTTAGAGTCTCTAGCTTTGGAGTCTGTATCATATTTAATGGGCGACTTAATAGATCCCAAAGGTCTGTACAGTATGCACCATATCCAGTGATAGAAAATGCATGACTAGTGCATGAAAGCATGTGTGTGTTTTGGTTTTTCCTTGTAATTGAATGTCTTCTTACTATTAGTATGTTTCTATACCAATGTGTTTCTATACAAATGTATATTCATTTTGGAGAGTTGTTAAAAATGACCGAAATCTACTACTACTACTACTACTACTACTACTTCTACTACTACTACTCTTGAAACCATTTGGGGTGGAAATGTTACTACTAACCAACCAATACTAACCAATTAACACATTTGCCAACTTCTTGACTGTCACATTCTGTAATATTTCACTCAACAGGTTACTTGCCCTAATGACCACATACCACTGCTGTCAAGTATCTGTTTCATCTGCAAACTGAATAGTGGACCTCAAATATTCCAGTGAAATACTCATTGAATTTGAACTGGGATGATTTGTTAGCCTCACACCTATTGTGTGGCTGCTCTTATCAAGCAAAACACATTGAGGGGGATTTATTTTGAGTGATTTTGTAAAAAGGAGTTTTCAGATTCTTTGAACCCTTTTGGTACAGAATGTTCCTTATTGTGTCGATATCTCGTTAAACTTGAGTGTCATTTAGGAACTTAATTTCATATTATCCCAATCAGTGGAGTATTCCCACAGAGGACTCTACACGTCTGCATTAAAAGGGCACTATTAACCCAGGCTATGTTTCTATTTCAGGATACTTCTGGACATTGTATTTTCATACACAGATATGCCATAACCAGACCATCACCTCCTTCTGCATACACACAGTATAATGGGGGAGAACCACACCTTAATAACCCCCAGCAGTGACCAGTCTACACAAACCAATGGTCTTATTGTATAACAGAGCACCTGCAAAGCATAATGTGGCGACCTACTAAAAGATTTAAAGGTCTCCTATTATGAACAACTAACTTTTTTAGTGCTTTTGCACATACATTTGTGTATCTGATGGGCCTACTAACACACAGATTGTGAAATAAGAAGACCCAGTCTGTTTTCTGTGGGCAGACAAATTATGAAAACAGGAAATATATTCCATAATTAATTAGCCTATATGCTAATATTAAATCAATTTGATGCTTGGAAGGCACAAAAAATTGCATTGGCAATGAATAATAGATTAGAATAAAACATACAATAATAAATTTGCCTGATTTAACATGACTTTTGGTATAAAGGGCTGCCAACCTTAATGTGTTAATGTTCGCGATTAATCTGGAAACTTAAACACATGAAAAAATGCAAATTAATCATATTACCAAATTTGAACCCAACTTTCGCGAGTGTTTACCTGGCTGAATTACTGAAAGGCATGTGAAACGCAAATAAATTATCTGTGGAGGCATGTGAAACATGCAGATTATCTGTAACCACTCCCTGAGATAACATGAGGACAGAGGAGACATCCACTGGTGTGCTGAACAGCAAATGTCATTCAATTAGGCCTATGGCAAAAAGCTTCCCGATGGATGGTAAGATAAAACTGAAGTTGTGTGCAGATAAGCTATTCCAGCGATGTAGGCTACTGCTATTGTGTGCACACGAGATACTGTACAGTTTGTTACCACGTTTTGATTAATTCGTTCACGTTTTGATTAATTTGCTCCTACATTTTGATGAATTCGTTCCCACGTTTGGATTAATTTGGGGGCATGAGATACAATTAGTTCCCACCTTTTTTTACTAAGAGGTCAATATTCTAGTACTGTACATTCACTATTCTCAACCTTGGCCTAGAATGGTATTATGAAGTTAAATGGTATTATGGAGTTAAATTATTTGTAGGCTATTATCAATGTACTAATGCCGGCCCACTGAACAACTTCTGTCCCCAATCTGCCTGAAATATATCATTTTCTGGACAATATGCAGTAATTAATTCACTGTGCACCTCTCCATAACCAATATTTTCTTCAGACCATTGGAAGATGGCAATCACTATACAAACCTTTCATGTTTATAAGCTGGTTATCTGATGATTATAAGCGGGCTATCCTACATAATGATACTGCTATTGACGGTTTAAGCAAATATACAAGCATGCAATAGATCAACAATAATAAAAACTACACTAAACTCTTTGCATCAGTTATGAAATATCCTTTGCACCAGATGATTTCTTACCAGAGACTAGTCCTTTATGTTGATTTGTCTGCTGAGCTCCGAATAATGAATTGATGCTCAAAAGCAACCTGTCTTCCTTGCTTTGTATGCATTTGAAGTGAGATGGTTTGACAGTATCAGGGGTTAAGATGGACAGTTTTGGAATTTGTGGAAGTCTGAGAGTTCCTAACTTGTAGGACTTGTTTTGTACCATCATTAGCATAATTATCGTTGCCTACTCGCCTTTCATCAATCATCCCTGTTGCCAGTGGGGAGGGTGTGGGGCGACATAGCTCGGGAGGTAAAGCAAGGTCTCCAATTCGATCCCAGCTTCCGGAGTGTGCCGAAGTCCTTGAGCTAGACACTGAACCCCAAAATAGCTCACGTGCATGATATAGACAATAATGTAATGTCTTTGAATTTAAATATCTGAGGGCTATTTGGGAGTTTTTTATATGCAATTATTTAGATTATTTACAGATCATGTGTAATTTTTTTTTTTTAAATTAATCGGTTGACAGCCCTAATATGTATCAGTGGCGGCTGGTGACTCAAAAAATTGAGGAGGACAGGAGGAAGAGAGGCGAACCGCCCATGGGCACCGGGGGGCACTTTCCCTCAGTCAGTTATTATTTGAAATATCAGCTTTAAAATGTGGATTTACAGTCAATTTTAGCATATGAAAAACTGAACACTTTCTTTAACTACATGCAGCATTTATTTATCATATTCATGATACAATATTACAAAACAACAATAAAAGATTGTAAGCAATAGTTGTTGTAATGGATTGTACTCTTCTCTAAAGAGAGAAAATAATTGATATTGGTGAGGTGCGGGAGAGGTTAGGTGATATCGGTTTCAGTGGGGCTGTTTATTCTCCAGGGGAAGGGTTCTGAAATCAGGACAGGTGTTGGACACTCATATTGCTTTGATGCTTTGGGGAGGGATTGGATGGTTCATGTGACCTCGGGTTTAGCTGGGCAGTTGAGAGATGGTCTTCAGAGATCAGGACATGACACAAAGGTTGTTTCAACTGGTGGAAAATAAAGACATGAACATACAGTCATTCAAAAATGAAATGCAGTTATATGAGAGGAAACTATTATTTTTCTCTAAACACCAGTAGACACTCACGTTGCTTTGATGATTTTGGGAGGGATTGGATGGTTCATGTGACCTCAGGTTTAGCTGGGCAGTTGAGAGATGGTCTTTAAAAGGACAGCTGGGAGATGGTCTTTAGGACAGCTGAGAGATGATCTTTAGGACAGCTGTGAGATGGTCTTTAGGACAGCTGGGAGATGGTCTTTAGGACAGCTGGGAGATGGTCTTTAGGACAGCTGGGAGATGGTCTTGAGGACAGCTGGGAGATGGTCTTTAGGACAGCTGTGAGATGGTCTTTAGGACAGCTGGGAGATGGTCTTTAGGACAGCTGGGAGATGGTCTTTAGGACAGCTGAGATATGGTCTTTAGCCAGCTGAGAGATGGTCATTTAAAAAATAAAATAATAATAATCAGAACAGAAGCCACAGCAAATCAGAACAGTAGAAGGCATGAGAGGGTCTTTATTTAAAAGAAAAGTCCATTCTTCTGGAAGTCTGAGCGGCAAAGATGTCTATGGTTTTCTCATACCACTGTGGATTCTCTTTCAGAGATTTTAGAATCTTCCTCTCAATTGCAAGGATGGCCAAGTTCCTCATTCGCTCTTGTCCCATTGTGTTCCTTGTGTAGGCCTACGTTCAGTCTTTTCAGACAAGAGAAACTCCTTAATTGTTGATGCAATAGCTGATATGAAATCATTCTGGATGGTTTTAGACAGGCCAGAGAATACAGTTGAATTTGCAATATGCTCCGCTAATACGTTGTCGTAGCGCGCGATCAGATGCACTGCTGGGCCGCGTTTCCCAGAGGCATCGTTAAGGCATCGTAGCGCTACGTGCTTCTTAAGAACGTAGTTAGGTCCACCTCTAGGTGGCGATGCGTTTCCCAGAACCTTCTTAAGCCAAGGTATACCTTGGCTACGAAGGCTCTGGGAAACAGCTCCACCCAAGGTACATCGTAAATCGCCCTTACGATGTACCTTCCGAAGATACATCGTTAGCCTTCCTTGGAGCCGAAGCGCTGTTTCCCAGAGCCTTCTTAGCCAAGGTATACCACAGCCAAGGGATACGCTACGAAGGGCGGTCGGACCCCATCGTAAGCTGTCCGTTGGCGATGCGCTCCGTTCATCCCGTTATAGTTTTAGCTCGATTAGAGCAAAATTACACTTTTAAAAAGGAGAGTTGCAATACAGCGCACATCTATTTATCCTACCTGCGCGATTCACACGACCTACACAAAATACAATTAACTTGAATGATGAAAATAATGTCATGGAGGCTACAGAACACATCATGCGAATGTTGTTTTTAAAACTGTTATTGAGCCAAGCAACATATACGGACTATCCATAGCCTAATATAATCCACTTTGTGAACAACAACAACATTTTCTTATGTAAAGGGATAATTTGATGACATGACTTTTCTGGCTGTCTTTATATATTGTCAGACAGATATCCTGGCGAATTGATTAATCCAATGAGGCCATCTAGATGAATAGTCAAATATCCTCACACACGCTCCAGAATATTGTAGAAAGCCTTCCCAGAACAGTGGAGGCTGTTATAGCTGCACAGGGGGGACCAACTCCATATGATGCCTATTCATTTAGAATGGGATGTCATAAAAGTTGTAATGTGTAGGTGGCACAATACTGTTGTCCTCATAGTGTACTTTGCTAACAGATTCACAGTATTTAGTGATCTTACAAATGCTGTTTGTTATATTGTGTGCCTTCTTCAAAACATCTACTGTTGTAATGTGGCAAGAAACGACAAATATACAGGATAAAGGGAACTTGTTTAATATTGGTTGGGAAAAAACATGGGCAGGTTTGTTCTTCAGACTTTTGTCCTGTAACAGGCTGTCTTTTTCCGGGGTGGGGTTGTTAGACCCATGCCCAACCCCCAACCTGGAGGGCCAGTTGTTGCTTTTCGTCTGGCCTCTACCCTGAACCTGCCCGGCATGGTTGAACCTGCTGGGGGGTGACCCCCCACCAATATAGCCTTCATGGTCATGGAGGCACACAAGCCTTCCCACCACGACAAGGTAGCAACACCTAGGAAGGATGAGTGGTGTGGTGAGTGTATGTAGTTCGTGTGTGCGCAGTGTAGTGTAGTGGGTGGGCAGTGTGTGGTAAGTGTATGTAGTGTGTGTGGTGAGTGTGTGCAGTGTGTGGTAAGTATGTAGTGTGTGTGGTGAGTGTGTGCAGTGTGTCTCAGGCATCTGCATCATCTGCAAGGGAGGAAAATTCAATTAGCGACATTGAATGGAATGCATGCAGTGTGGGAATAGACAGAGTATACAAAATACACACTTAGCCTTCCTGGAGTTGGCAGAATGATGGGCACTGATATGGAGGGCCACACAAACTGTGCCTCCGCTAGGGCCTGCTGCCTGTTCTGCAGGTCCAGCCTCTCACGCTGCACACCCAGCCTCTGCCTCCCATCCTCCAGGAGCTCCTCGCTGCAGTCGCACCTCGCATCCGTGGTGTTCAGCTGCCTTTCACGGGGGGCGGGGGGGGGGGGGGGGGACGTCATGGGGTGTGTGGGGGGTGGGGGGAGAGCGTGTCGACGGGGTGGAGCAGTCTGACTGCGCTGGGGTCTCCTCTCCAGAGGACTGGGAGGCTTGGGGTGATTCAGCTGAGGGCTGGGAGGCTTGGGGAGATTCAGCTGAGGGCTGGGAGGCTTGGGGTGATTCAGCTGAGGGCTGGGAGGCTTGGGGAGATTCAGCTGAGGGCTGGGAGGCTTGGGGTGATTCAGCTGAGGGCTGGATGTTGGAGGGGCCCTCTCCAGACTCCAAATCAAGGCCACCAGTGATGCCTTGGGAGGCTGTGAGGCCGATGATCGATAGGGCCTTCTCCTCCTCCGGGGTGAGGGAAGGCACGGTGCTCTGCCTCTCGGCGCACTGCCGCCCCCCGGCTTTTGGCCTGACTGGCGAAGTCCTGCCATTTCTTGCGGACGACTGTCCACTCCCTGGGTGGCCCAGGAGTGGAAGCAGCCATCCACGCTGCAATGCTCTCCCATGCAGCCTTCTTCAATGGGCTATATGCACAACTCCAGTAGGCTACTTCCTGACATTAGACATGCTTCTTTATTTCCTGTCTTACACTATTGGATGAAATGATTATTCAGGTGTGCCTGATCATTGTGCTGCAGTCAGGCACACCTGAATAATCATTTCATCCAAAGTGTAGGACAGGAAATAGAGAAGCATGTCTAATTTCAGGAAGTAGCCTACTGGAGTTGGGCATAGGCCCTACTAGTAGCCGCCAAACAGGACGGCCTTCGGCTGCTCCACCTCGTCCAGCATGACGTTATTTATTCTTTGGTGAACGCTACCACACGCTTCCTCTTCATTTCTGCCATGTCGCTCAATATGTGCAGTTACCCTTGTTTTTTTTATAGGCCACATGCGCCAACACCGGTGCCTGAAAGATTCAATTAGTCATCGTATCCGCGCGAATTCTAATGTGGGAATGCTACTGCCACAGGGGCAATTTATATGGCCATCATACCTTTGTTTGTATGATAACTAAATCAGTGGTCATTTTGCTATCATCATTGCCTATCATCATTAAAGTATTTTTTCCTGGCCTTTCAAGACATCCTCGACGGGGCTTATATATCCCGATCCGATCCATGCTCTTTCTTAGATATTTTAGGCTATTTGATGTAATGTAATTTGATGTATGAATTGGGATTATCACGAGGTCTCGCTTTGACTCTTAAATACATTAGCAGATGAGCTTTCGGAGGCATAGCTTCCTTTTTGGTAATATTTAGACTGAAATAAAATAATTAAGACAGCACGTATTATATTGGCACGTCATTTCTGTGACTTTACGAATGGCCATCGATGTGTGCGGCATCGATTCATTCTTTTTTCAGCACCGCGCCCAGGGACAGCTCCTCTAACGATGTATCTTGGGATGGACCTAACGATGTATCTTGGGATGGACCTAACGATGTAGGCTATCTTCAGGCGCCCACTAAGGGATAGTCTGGGAAACACTCGTAGGAAAAACTGTCCCTTCGCCAAGGTATACCTTGAGAAGCGTCGTAGCGCGGAGAAGTTCGGCGAATCTGGGAAACGCGGCCCTGTCCTATCTCTGCAGGCCCGGAGACTACGAGGGTGCAGGTCAACTGTCAATCAATTTTTACTTTGGCCAATCAGAGGCTGACAATCGTCTTGTCAATCAAAAACTAATTTCGCCTGAAACGGTTGTCAATCACTTTTTATTTGGCGAATCGCTTTTCTCTTAGGAGAAGGGGTGTGAGACGCAAAGCTAATTTGTGTCAGCTGCAGAGGAGGACGATCAAGCTTTGACGTCTTTCGAGGTAAGGGAAATTGACACAAGTGCATAACAATACGCAGTTATTTTAAAGTATTTTCAATTAGTTTTAACATTGACAGCGTCTAAATGCTCACATTTAAGAACGTAGACGAAGATGCTGAGATGCCTAACGTTAGCTAAATAGCTAAGTTAGTGTATACACCCATTATCCTAGCCGTCATGCTAGCTAATTGTAGGCTATTCTTGACCCACGTTAACATTAGCAAAGCGGTGTACCTGCGCACATGCACAAGAAATATAGAAAGGTAGAACTTGCTTGGTTGGTTATGCAAGTGTGTGTGTGTGGTACTGTTGATTTTCCTCCACCCTCCTCTCTCAGCCATATGTTTCCCCTATGTGGATCAGAAAACTTAAATTAGGTTGCTAAGAGAACTGCTATTCACCAGAAGCATTCAAGAACATAACCCGTGCTGGAATACTAGTGTATGAACAAATCAATACAAGTAGAGCACATCTACTGACAGGCTGGCTTAATGACTGGAAGACTGACTTGGGACCTCCACTGAGGACATCCCAGTCCTGGCTATGGATCAGTAGTGATGCTCCCCTGCCCCTGGGCTAGTGTAGACCATTGCTAGCCTCTACCCACAAGCCATAACATTGATCATAGGCCTACTAAGAGAATACCAAGGGGAGTCTTGGTAAGGCTTTTATCAGGGAGGTTGATGGATTACATCTTTCAAGCTACATGATTTGCATAAAAAAATATAATCTCCCTCTCACACACAGTCATGTAATCCAGTCAATCTAACTCCATAACAACAAGACGATTGACACTTGACAAGACGATTGTCAGTTTCTGATTGGCCAAAGTAGAAATTGATTGACAGTTGACCCGCCCCCTCGAAGTCTCCGGGCCTGCAGAGATACACACTTGCTCCGCTCGGCTCTGCAAATTGACCGATTGACGTCTGTTTTAATTTAATAATAATTAAAAAATTATGTTGGGTGGGATATGTTTGCAGCATGTGGATTTCAAGATAAATATTGTGTTATCTGCAAATGTCATAATTTATGTGTGATGCACTCGGATCATGACTCGGATGCACTCAAGCACTGTGTCACATGAGACGCGGTGGGCTGTGGGTATTTTCTGCTCCTAAATCCGCGAAATTGCGGACTTTCGGTAAGTGTGGTTAAAGTGCGCAAAATGGCGGCAGTGGCGCACTTGTGGACCTAGCAATTCCATTTTGGGACTACCCTGAGCCCTTGTGGACTTGGCGTTCCCGTGCATGTAAGGCCACAAGGCCGCGAGTGCTCTGCACTTTCGCCTAAGTGCGCGATTTGGGATTCAGCTATTGATTTAGGAGAAAAGAACCCGCCCTAAGGGAGGCTAGCCTCCCTTCCATAGATATCTATGGGTCCTCCAGCTGCAAGTTATATATGTCACTGTTGGAGCTTTAGAATTTCAATAATGGGTTTTTATCCATAGGGAAAACCTGCTTTATGAACAAAACTGAAATAATATTAAATATTATTTATAAATAAATAAATTCATATATTTATATTTTAATCCCTCTCTTCTCTCCAAAAACCGAAGAGGACTGTCCTCCGTTGCCTCAATGGACGAGCCTCCACTGATATGTATATATATATAAATGAGCCCATGAATTTATACTGTTGTGGTTTAGTATATATTTGAGCGAGCATCAAGGCTGCATCTCAAAAATAATGTTTTGTTGCAAGCGTGCTGAGACCACTTTCTCTATAGGCAGTCTTACTTAGATTGGTCTTTGATCTGGAACCGAGTGTGATTGTTGACATGCCCAAATAAACTGATTAGGGGAGGAAACGCTTGGTTTCGGAACAATTATCTACCTGTGTGAATACAAAAGAACTGCAGTTACACATGTTGTTGTGCTTGGTGCAGGTGTTCTGTATTTTAATTGTGGCTAGAAAAAAACAATGATTATTAAGGAATGTTAGCCTATGCTATACATTTTTTTTGTCAGTGACTTGCATATAGGCCCACACATACTGTACAAACACAGTTGGTACTCTAGATGATCATTTCTGTAGGACATGACTGACTCAATACAGGTTTATAGGTTTTAGGGGCTTGAAATGAGTCTTAAGGTTCAATGTGGACTTACATTAGATATAATAAATCTTCATTATTCAAAAAAAAAAAATACTTAAGGAATAATTTACAGCAATACAAATGCAATGCTTTAATCGATTAGGTCTAATTAACATCTAAAGGTTTAAATAAGTTATTTTACATCACATGCAAGTCATACTCAGGTCAAACAGATGAATAGTAAACTATATATATATATATATATATATATATATATATATATATATATAGGCTATATATACAGTTGTACACATGTAGGTCATTACATCCTGACAAACTATTGCCCAGTGTGTGTAAGAAAGAAGGAAAAAATAATACACAATCAGAGTCATACATTTCATTTTGTTCAGATGAATAAAATAAAAGTCACGGTATGTGTGATTCGTGGTACTTCTGTAATTTGTAAATTGTGTTTTATAGTTATCTGTAATGAGCACATTTTGGAACCTGCAGGAACATTTCATTGTAAATATACACTGTATATTAATATGTTACGAATACAATTATTTAAGATCAAGATAGACACTAACCAGCAACAATACTGCTGGTGATGACATTCAGGAAGACCACTGATTTATTTATGGCCAATTTGAGAGAATCCTCTGCACTGGTGATGTTAGGGACTACGCTTTCGTTCTTGAAGATCAAGTTTGTTGTGACCCCCACCGACCCAGGCCTAGAAAGATGACAAACAATGGTACAACATTTATACACTGAACAGTACTATATGAATGCATTTGTTGTGTAACTGTCATGCAAATTCTGTGATCATTGTTGACTCACCAGAAACTAATAACGATGCATCTCAGGAAGGTGAGAAGGTAAAGCATGCAGTACCCTCGATTCAACTGGAAAATATGACCACAACATGATACATGAAGGTTCTTTTAATGTTGTTTTGTGTTAACAAAAGTTTATTATACTTTCAATTATTGAACTATGAATTGTGAATTACCTCAGTTGTGACATTAGTAGCCAGTTCTTGGTATGGTTGGGAATTTGGGTTGTTGTATGCAGAGATGAAAACACGTACAGTGCAATACGCAACTGCAGGACAAGGTAGCCCTCATTTTGTTTTGGAGGGTCTGTAGATACAGTCGTGGTCATAGTGGTAGGGGCTACAGTTGTGGTGGACATGGCTGTAAGGAAATATAAATATGACCGTGGAGGAGGAGGGGGGGGGCATGGAAGAGTTAGTGGCTTACATGCTGTAATAGTAAATACTTACTTATGATGAATCTCTTCGTCTTTTCTTATTGTCCTTGATTAGCTCTGCGTTGTGTTTTGTTGTTTCCGATAAAAGACGGACCCCCAATCTCTAATATACCACACAGAGACGTGTCTTCTTTCTCAGGTGTTCAAATGAATCTCTCCAACACGGGATTTGAGCCTCAGCAAAAGCGATTTATTACAGAAGGTTTTTTCATACAAAAGACGATGACATGCCTAATGTACAGTTGACCTCTCTGTAGGCTGTCCGAACCCAAATCAAAGCATTGCTCTCGCTGCAACGTTCTTATGTGGTTTGAGTGTCCCCCCTCCCTCGTCTCTTCTCCGATAAGACTGTTTCTCTGGTCTCTTCTGTGGCCTTGCTTTGTCACGTTAACCTACGCCGCCTCGGCGCCCAGGCCTTTATCTCTAACCACAACAATGGTGTTTTGGCCCAGAGTGTACCAATCATAAGATGTCTTTATCTCATAAGTCTATGGAAGAGGGACACTTCTTATTTCTCACTAAAACCGACAGCCATACTCAGAGGTCAATCATCATAATTAGAATAATAGCTAACAGGGTCATATTAAAAGGCATTTCTCTGAAAATCACCAATATTCAACAATCCCCCCTAAGATTATACGTGAACACGCAGAATCATAATGATCAAGAGAAATGTTGTCATTCAAAACCTAAACCTGAACAGCCATTATGCAGAAAGAAAAATAATAACTGAACAGAAAAACGTGTTTAAGATAAACAGATGAACAGTTACATAATATCCCAATCGTGTATTGCTCAGCAAGATTACAATTTCAAAGGACAACAAAATAACTATCTATTAGGTTACTTCATGTATGAACCTTATATCCATACAGGTACACCCTATATAGAATAGCTTCACGTGTCCCTTAAACCATTCCTACAGAAAACCTGTCGGCACTGGATCTCATCTCCAGTCTACTGACGTACGAACGTGACCTCCCTCCGGAACAGTTGATGTATCGTAGCATTAAAGTAGAGTTAAAGGGGTGTGCCATTTGAGGCACTCCGCTCGCTTGGGAGTCTGGGATCTGCATACACACAAAACATGGTGAAACATTCCTCACTGACGTAGCTACCTCATAAGCCCACTTCAAAGCAAGGTTCTCCACGGCTGACTGTGTGAGTCCAACCACGGAGAGCCACAGGATGATAAAACACAAACCCTTCATTATAGCAACCTGAAACCTAGTCTGTTAGTTCGAAATCAAATTGTCTTCTCCCTGAGAGATGATCTTTAATTGCTGTGTGTATCTCTGCTGTGAAAGGAAAATTACTCCAGATCTGAGTGGCCCCGACCCAGAAAAAAATAACCTTTTTGACAAAATACACGTCCCTATATTCAAATTGGCTAGTAGCTTTCCCTGTCCACTGATTAATCAGCTTCACAGTCCTACCGCACTTCTGTTTCAATTTTAATGAGTATACCTCGATTGTAACCTGTGGAGTTTTATTCACCGTGTAACAACTCATACACTTCACAATTGCTGGCATTGACGTCCTGTCCCCGACCAGCAAGCTATAAATGTAGGAGGAAACGGTTATGATATATGGGGTGTGGTGTGGAAGTTCAAGTGTCTGTCGTGACTGTCGCTCTCCGCCCGAGATGGTGTGGTCTTCCCTTTTGCTCCAGCACCCGCGGTCTGCTTGTCCCCAGTTAGCCCAGACTTCTCTCCAACTCCACCTGTGAACACAGGAAAACACAAGAAACGGCGACAGTATCATGTATTCCAAAACTCAGTTTGTAACAGCATATATCTCTCACTCACTCTCTCATTCAGACCAGACCTAGAGATTATGGTTTCACAAAATTCTCAATTTTAGCATTATTAATCTCTAGAAAACCCCCCCTCTCCACTCCAGACTGTGACCCTCCGAGAAGGTCCGTTCTAAGCCTGCCTGTGGTCTTAACACCCATTCTCCTGTCCCTTTAGCAGCGCTACAGTCATCCGAGCAGTGGGCACAGGTATAGAGCATTACGTCGTAATTCTCTAAGTTGTCGTCTTCATCCCGAGTCGGCCCCCATCACTAGACGTATGGTTCTTTAGCTCAAGGACTCTGCTCGAACAACAGCTGCCACGGCTGTCCCTAGTTTTGGGGTGCTAAGCCTGAACGCTATTCTACCCGATGTTTTTAAGTCTGGAGTGGTTGGCTCTTCAATTTATCTGATGCAGTACTACAAGGGTGTGATTGCTTTGAGGTGTACTCAGTCTACTCTGTGTCTGGTGGTGTAACCACCTTGCATTGACTGGCATGAATCCAGTTTCCCGATTGTGTGTTGCTCGAATGGAGCAGAGCACAAGACTCAACGCATTGGGCGATGCCACCTTTTCTTGGTGATATTTGGTGAGTCTCTCTTTGATGACACGATTCATCCTTTCAGTCTGAGTCCACTGCTCTGAGGATGATAAGAACAGTGAAGTGAATCTGTGTTGCCAGATAAGGGAGCAACCGTTTCTGACCTTGTCGCCACACTCGTCTGAGTTCATATCTGCCCCATTTTCCATCCAAGTCCACACCTCCCCCCCCCTCTCAGTTTCTAACTGCATCACCTTGTAGTCAGTGACAGTATCAATCTGATACGGGGGTGCAGGTTGAGCTGAGGACAAATGGCTAGTATGGTATCTCTGTCACGAGCTGTCTGTTCTGCTTTTTGTTTAAATGTCTATGTCTCTGTTCCTGATAGGCACTGAGGAGGAAGTCAAGTTGTCTGCGCCCATTCAAGGACCCCCTGATATACCGGTCTTTGAAACCTTCAGTCTGTATCAGGGCCGCCTTAAGGACAACTAAAAATGGGGGGGCTGAGAGGAGGGCCGAGAGGAGGAGGGGAGAGATGTGGAGGCCGTGCGTGTTGTCACGGCCGTCGGAGAAGGAGGGGGAGGGGTACAGGCCTCCACCAGTGCTTGTTTGTCCTCCGCTGAGAGCGTAGGAATCTGGCTCAGCCAGTCATTAACACGTGGAGTTTGAGACCTCTGTTCGGTCCTGACCTGTGTCGGAGTATAGGCAGGAGGGTCACGACCACCCGCGTATGCAGGTTGAGCCGCTGATTGCGGAGTCCATCCCTCTGCCCTCTTTCTCTGGTGGCATTCTACAGCCCAGTGACCCCTGACCCCACAGTAATTACAACGGTCTCTGGTTCTGTTAAAACCCCCCTTGGGCCTTGACTCCACTCTCTTAACCTTTCTCTCTATGTTTGGCTCCCCTGGCTGCTTAGTTGCGGCCATAGACCGGGTTCGTACACCCATATTTTTGTCCAGGGCTGTGAGGTGCTCCACTAGCTCCCCATAGGCCGTTGTTTTAAAGTCTGGTAAACTGATTACCAAAGCATCTCCTAACCTGTCTGTTATGGCTTTAACAAGCGTGTCACTAATCTGTGGGTGACTGCTATTTGCTATGTTGCCATCGTCCACATCAGGCAACCCACTGTGTCGCAGGAACACCTGTCTCCATCTGAGTTCGAAATCGGCAAACGCCTCTGAAGCCTTTTGCTGGCAGCGGCTAACTTTAGACCAGTCGATGTCGACTGTTGCTTCCTCTCTTATCCATGTTCTAATTGCGTCCCACGCGGCCTTGACGTTGTCGCCCCGGGACCCTAGGTTTGCGTCGACTCTGGCTCTCAACACATCACGCTCCATTATTGACAGACTAGGACACATCATGGCTACTGCGTCATATGGGTGTAACTGATAAAATCCTCTCAAACGGTCTATCTCGTCCCATGTCACCATACCCACCTCACGTGGGTGTTTAATCATAGCTGACCAACGCTCTAAGTATTGTGGTTTAGCTGGGACATAAGAGTGTATCCCCCGCGTGCTAGTAGTGTCACCTCCCATCCTCAGGGGGCGCAAGTTAGAAGCAGCCTGTGATGGCTTCTTACACATGCGCTCTAGCGTCTGTCTAGTAAGCCGAGTTCTCCCTCTGTCTCGGGACACAGGCAAAGGGGGAGGAGCATCCTCTCCCTCGTCACTGGCGCCTGGATCTGGCTGCTCACCCGGGTCCACCTCCCGCTCGGGGGCGGCCCTTCCTTGTCTATAGTTTGTGTCAGACCGTGGCCCTATTGCGGACCTGAGACACATCGCCTCTCCTAAGCTCTCTTCTTCCTCTATCTCGTTCGCCCCTGCTGACTTACGTGACTGGGGAAAAGCCAGCGTCTCAAGTTTCCGACCTTGCTCCCGACTCGGGCTGGTAACCTGTATGAAGTTTTTATGGGCTTCATCCAATCTAGCTGTCAACTCAGCTACTACACCCTCCTTTGCCATAAGCTTGGACCGCAGCTCCTGATTTTCTGCCCTAGCTGCAATTTCCGCATGCATACTAAGCTGTTCCATAACCAAAATGGTCCATTGATTACGTAGGTTTGAGCCTTCCTCAAGCCTCGTTGATTTTCCCCACGCCCTTTTTACGTTGTCTGAAGACCATACTCCCTCACAGATACCATATTTATCCCTTATAGTATTAAAGGCTTTCTCCAAGTTCATGTGTTTCCAAACGTACTGGTTTATGTCCTGTGTAATATCCTCTAGCGTTACATCGGGGGGGGCTGTCCCCCCTTTCTCTAACGTAGTTTTCTCAGATCTTTCAGGACTACCTTTAGGTGTTGCCATTGTGAAAGAGCAGTATTTTTTTTTTTTTTTTTTAAATGGTAGTGAGCGGCTCTTACTGTAGTCTCCTCTGTCTTGCTGTAGGGGAGGGGCTGAGTCGTGTGTAGGCTACTGGGCGTTTGGCCAACTCTGCTGAGGCGAAGAGAGAATGTATCAAAATACTGGTTTTAAACCAGCGCGTAACCAAATATGCCACCCTAGACTATATATACATACGCACAGGCCTATGCACACATACATATACATCTAGTTTCCATACCCAGCAATAAGCATCTCGGACCGTCATCGACGGTGTGCTATCTCCTCCTCCGACTCTCCTCGCTGTAGGGGAGGGGCTGAGTCGGGAGTGAGAAATAAAGGCTCCAGCACTCCGCTGGAGCAGATAAGGTCTTGGTTCACACCCTATGATTTTATCACGGTGACCTAACCAAACCGCTTCCCTGGGCGTCAATGCACGTACATCACACCCATCCAAAACCCCGGTCTTTCACGGGGGCCTTCTCAAGGGCTGCAGACCTTAGAAGTGAACTACCCCCCACCGATCTCTCGCGTGGGCGGGCAACCCCAGGGTGATAACCCTGCTGGTCTTCTTTAAGGTAATTCCTTAAAGGTCACATACACATACCTCACGTGGGTCTACTTCACATAACAAAACACATGCAAGCACCGTAGCAGGTATCTAGGATGTACAAATATCCTGCTGGTCTACTTCACATAACAAAACACATGCAAGCACCGTAGCAGGTATCTAGGATGTACAAATATCCTGCTGGTCTACTTCACATAACAAAACACATGCAAGCACCGTAGCAGGTATCTAGGATGTACAAATATCCTGCTGGTCTACTTCACATAACAAAAACACATGCAAGCACCGTAGCAGGTATCTAGGATGTACAAATATCCTGCTGGTCTACTTCACATAACAAAACACATGCAAGCACCGTAGCAGGTATCTAGGATGTACAAATATCCTGCTGGTCTACTTCACATAACAAAACACATGCAAGCACCGTAGCAGGTATCTAGGATGTACAAATATCCTGCTGGTCTACTTCACATAACAAAACACATGCAAGCACCGTAGCAGGTATCTAGGATGTACAAATATCCTGCTGGTCTACTTCACATAACAAAACACATGCAAGCACCGTAGCAGGTATCTAGGATGTACAAATATCCTGCTGGTCTACTTCACATAACAAAACACATGCAAGCACCGTAGCAGGTATCTAGCATTCCAAACATCAGACATGTAGCTACATATAGACATACATTTACATCCAGCACTGGTTTTGTTTTACGTGTTGAGAGATTATGTGTGGCATTCTTAGATTTACTGATTGGTTCTTTAGGATCGGGACATCCAACCCACTCACCCGTTGTAGTTTTTGGTCTCTGAGGCGGATCAGGTCACAGCTGCTGACAAGGCGTCCCCTGCTTTCACAGCTGCGGCTGTTCTGCTCGACCGGTCTTTTGGGCTCGTCCAGGTTCTGGATGTCCGATCCGGGTCACGGCACCAATTGATGAATCTCTTCGTCTTTTCTTATTGTCCTTGATTAGCTCTGCGTTGTGTTTTGTTGTTTCCAATAAAAGACGGACCCCCAATCTCTAATATACCACACAGAGACGTGTCTCCTTTCTCAGGTGTTCAAATGAATCTCTCCAACACGGGATTTGAGCCTCAGCAAAAGCGATTTATTACAGAAGGTTTTTTCATACAAAAGACGATGGCATGCCTAATGTACAGTTGACCTCTCTGTAGGCTGTCCGAACCCAAATCAAAGCATTGCTCTCGCTGCAACGTTCTTATGTGGTTTGAGTGTCCCCCCTCCTCGTCTCTTCTCCGATAAGACTGTTTCTCTGGTCTCTTCTGTGGCCTTGCTTTGTCACGTTAACCTACGCCGCCTCGGCGCCCAGGCCTTTATCTCTAACCACAACAATGGTGTTTTGGCCCAGAGTGTACCAATCATAAGATGTCTTTATCTCATAAGTCTATGGAAGAGGGACACTTCTTATTTCTCACTAAAACCGACAGCCATACTCAGAGGTCAATCATCATAATTAGAATAATAGCTAACAGGGTCATATTAAAAGGCATTTCTCTGAAAATCACCAATATTCAACACTTACTAAATACAGATTTACAGTTTACAATTTACAGGTACTAAATTACATGTTTACAGATTGCATAATTCCAGTATACAAGTTTCCCAGTAGGTGCTATCTAAACAGTGTGGTACGGTAAGTGATACAGATGGCAGTCTGGATGGATTATGTACATGCTATATATAGGGATGAATATAAATAGCTAAATAAAGACCAAATACATAGTAATAATAAATGAATGAATAAGAGAATGAGTGGGTTCCTATGATAGTGGTATATTTAGGATTATTTTCTTCGGTAGACCACCAGGTCAACAATGATGAATGACCTAGAAGAAAGAATTATAGAGAATTAAATATGCAAGCAGCGTTGTGGTGGCCAAGCTGACCACCCGAAAGATGAAGCGAATACGACTGATGTTTTGAAGGCTTTAGAGATATGTTTGTCGGACTGCAACTACACTGCACACTTATGAACACTGCAAACTTGGTAAACTCAGCAAACTTTATAACCACTGCAAACTTCAACCACTGCAAACTATGAAAATAACTCAGTTTAAAAAAGAAAAGAAGGCTGGTCTAATACTCAACACTTGTGGGCAGCGGATGAGAGCTAAAGTCTTTCCCACACCTGTGTGGTCAGCCCGTTCGTGGCAATTATGCCACACCTTCTCTTTCAAGGCTGTAGGGAGGATCAGCTGAAATATGGAGTTTGCGGTGTTGGGGTCCCTCACACACTGATGCAAGACTCCCTCCCTCAGAGTCAGCCTCTTCCTCTCCTTGAGGATCTGCCGAGTGTCACGTTGCAGGGCGATCCTTTCTGTTGCACTGGGCGGTTTCCCTGTCTGCAAGGATAACAGCATGTGGCGAATCATGTCATCTTTTTGCTGGGCGTCCTTCCATTCTCCAGGGGGTTCGGCCCAGCTACACTGCTTCTAGGTTAACTTGGACAGGAGGGATAAGCATTTCTGGGTGAGAAAAGTCTTCAGGGCCAGGATATCCTCCTCTTCATCATCCTCTCCTCCATCCACAGGTACTCGAGATAGGGCATCGGCATTAGCATTGGTTTTGTCAGGCTGGAACTTGATGTTGAAGTGGTAGTTGTAGAGTCTGGCTGCCCACTGTTGCTCCAGGCTTCTCAGGTTCACCTCATGTTAGTTTGCAAGAATGTTGTTGTCAGTGAACACTACAAAATGGGAGCCTAGCAAATACTTGTGGAATTTCTCGCTGCACCAGCGAAAGACGGCCAAACTTCTGATAGCGATGAAGGTAAACAGGAGTCTGGCCAGTGTTCTTCACTTCAACTGGAATCTGGCCGCCGTCTGCATAAATGATTGCCTTTGCCCCTAACTAGGGTGTGTCTTCGTGGATTGGCTCTATCAGTGCAAGGTATGGCCTCCCCAGTTTTAACAACTAGCATACTCAGTGATCACACTGGTTCAAATAGAGAGTACAAGCAGTTTCAACGATCTAGCATAGTCACAGTGATCACACTCGTTGAAATAGAGTACAAGCAGTTTCAACAATCTGGAGTAGTCACAGTGGTCACACTGGTTTCAAATATCTGCACATCTCTGTAAAAAACAAAACTCCCTTCTGCCGAACATTCACAGAACATTAATTGTAATTGGACACACCAACTCTCTCTCTGCACAATGCCAACATTACCTTCCCATTCAGACAAACTAGACTCCATTGAATCCTCAACACCTTCCCTTACTCCACAGGAGTCTACACCCACTCACTGCATTTCCTTTACCCACTTTGACTATTTGGACACGGCCATGAACCAATACGCAACCAAGTTTCGTCTATGTAATTGTCTCTATTGTATGTTATGTTCTCTACTGTACTGTATGATGTCTGTGATTGTCTACTGTATGTGCTTCTGTCAGATATTCTCTACTGTATGTGCTTGTCTATGTGATTGTCTCTACTGTATGTGCTTGTCTGGGTAATTGTCTCTACAACAAAACCCATGAATATGATGTATTGTACTGTAATATTAGCTAGGCTGCCAGTAGCTAGCTAATTCATACCATTTATAGCTAGCAGTGAATGATTCTTCTGATCATCATCTGTCTGATCATAAGCTGACGTTAGCATTTAAATGTTATTCACATAACTTATAGTTAGTGTCCAAACCTTTGAATCCACCCTCTCCAAACACAATTTAGTCCATAAAACTGCGGTCAGTCTTTGTGGCGGCTGCTAACATTATAATCCTGTACTTTTCTGAGCCTCAACCCAAAGTCCCATGCATATTCTCCTGTGCTCCTTTCGCTGTCTTTGCCTTCCCTTCATCACAAGAAGTAACTGCAGCTAATAGTGCCAGTACCACAATGGCATCGCTCACTGTCAGACATGGCTACTGTAGCTAAGTGCCCGTCAACTGATAAGTGATGACAGTAACTGCCAAAGGCACTTTTTGCGGAGCAACTCACCAGCGCGACTCTCAAATTGGTAGTTTTGTCAAACGAGCCTTGTAAATCGTGACGTCACAGAGCACCCCTGTGACGTCGTCCAGGAAGGGTATAAAAGGGGGCCGCCCCGCCCTGAGAGTCACTCCTATTTCAACCATGCCACGGAGACGCAGCCCAGGTGCTTCCCGCCCCATCCACAGGAGGCGCAGGGTGAGGAGGAGCACAGGCAGCTGATGCAAATGTGCCTGGTCACTGTTCCGGTACAGACCCGGCGTTTCCCGTGGTGATGTGGAGGAACTTCAACTGGCTGTCGCACACAGCCTCGAGCTGGAAACTACAGTTTTCACTCTGTATTTTGTTTTGTTGGAAGGGACAATTCGTGTTTCCGTGGCTTTGGTATGGACATGTCCATAGCGTCCATACCTAAAACTATGCCTATGATAGAAAGGATGTGCTTGTCTATATTGGCTTGGAAACCTGGTTGTTGCTATAGCCGGCCGTTGGGCCACATGCCCGCTTAAAAAACATATAGATATCCTAGGTCTGTCTGAAATATGGTTATCCAGCGCCTCACCTTAAGCAGCTGTCCTTATACCCCACTATAATGTGTTTAGGCAGGATAGGGCCATGGGGAAGGATGGGGGGGTCCTACTATATGTTAAAGATACAATCAAATGTAGCCAACTCACATCCCCTAGTGAAGTTAACATTTAATCTGTCAGTGTGAAGTTCTCTCTATCTGCTGAGATGTCTTTTATTTTTATATGTTTGTACCGCCCACCCTCTGTGAAAACAGATTTATATGTCCAGCTAAGAGCTCTCTTAAAGCACCATGCTGATCATGCAGAGACAATTGTATATCAACTGGGATGTGAAGAAAGACAGAAAAAATCTTAAGCAAACCATGGATCAATTCAACTAATCCCAGTTGATTAAAGAACCCACCAGGATAACCAACCATTCAAAAACCAGAATAGATCTGCTATTTACTAACAGATGTAGTATATTTTGATCAGTATAATCACAAGTTATATAGTAAATTCCAAATGCACACACTTACTGGAGGGATGGAAAACTACATATGCCTAGGTTGTCTTTAAGACAGGACACTGGGGATTTTCCAGTGTGTTGCTGTGGCAGACTGGCACCACCTATATTTTACTAAGTGCTTCTTATCTAAACTATATGACATTAAGTGCCTTTTAGAAAAATCCATATATTCACTATTGCCACCTATATTTAGTGGCTTTTAGTAGAACCTTTATATTCACTAGGCGTCAGGTTTCTGACTATAGCATTACAGTAGGTGTCTCACAGGAGAGCGCTGGTTTTCATAGTCAACCCACAAACACACATACCGTCACACAAACAGGGCACACAGGATCTGTTTAACTGAGCCATTAAACTGTCTAACTTTAGACAAGGTAACGAAGAACAGGACAATTTTGGGTAACACCTCTTTTCGTATAACCAAGAGTGATGCGCTGTGTCAAGTTAGTTCATTCTAGACCATTGACGAGTGAACTCATCACAACTGCGCAGTATGATTTTGATGCCAGAGATTCAATAAAAGTATTGAAACTGGCATTGACGGATCTGAGTCTTCTTCCTTACAACCAGAAATGAAATAGACTATACAGACCTGAAAGAATTGTGGCTACTCATAACCTTCTGACAGGCCTCTCAGATCACAAAATAATTCTCTTCTATACCACACCAACCTTCTGTACCACAGGTTCTATGCTACACAGTGGTAGGAGACCTCCGCACAGTCGGACTCGTGGAGTGTCACGAGATTCTGATGTGCCATTTCAAAATAAAAGCCTTCTAAAGTCTCAAAAATGGCTTAAATCAGGATTAAAAGAAAACTACCCAAGATGCCACGGGTTCTATGCTACCTTTTTTGATAACTTTTGATCACAAAGGTCTTAAGATGAAGCTGATCGAATATAAAGTTGATCGGATGAAATCTGTAGGAGGAGTTTGTTGAAGTACGAGGCATGGAAATGGTAAAAGCAAGGGGAAAATGGCACATTAAGAGCAAAATGGCTGACTTCCTGTTGGATGTTGGGTATAGTTCCAAGAGACATTTTAGTGTGTCTTGATGAATTACATATGCCCACCGAATTTCGTTCACCTACATCAAACTGGGGGCCTTGCCGTGGCGCCCCGCCAAAGTTTGACATTTCGCCATAAAACACAAAGTCCTCATAACTCCTCCATACATTATCCAATTTGTCCGATATATCTCACGCTTCATGAAGGTTCTGTCCTGAACACATCTATGTGTCATTATTGCATCATACTTATACCTATTGGTGAAACAGGAAGTCCTCATAACTCCTACATACATTATCCGTTTTGGACTAAATTGCTGACGCTTCATGAAGGTCGCATTCTGAACACATCTATGCGTCGGTATTGAGTCACACTTACAGCGCCACCTACTGGTGAAACAGGAAGTACTCAGAACTCCTACATACGTTATCCTATTTACTCCAGATTGTTCATGCTTGATGAAGGTCGCATCTTGAACACATCTGTAAGTCAGTATTGCGTCATACCTACAGCGCCACCTACTGGTGAAACAGGAAGTCCTCATAACTCCTACATACGTTATCCCATTTACTCCAAATTGCTCATGCTTGATGAAGGTCGCATCTTAAACACATCTGTAAGTCAGTATTGCGTCATACCTACAGCACCACCTACTGGTGAAACATGAAATCCTCATAACTCCTACATACGTTATCCGATTTACTCCAAATTGCTCAGGGTTGATGAAGGTCGCATCCTGAACACATCTGTGCGTCAGCATAGAGTCATACTTATAGCGCCACCTACTGCTTACAGGAAGTCCTCATAACTCCTACATACATTATCCAATTTACACCAAATTGCTCACGCTTGATGAAGGTCACGTCCTGAACACATCTGTAGGTCAGTATTGAGTCATACTTATAGCGACGCCTAGAGGTCAAGCAGGAAGTCATCATAACTCCTACATACATTGTCCGATTTACACAAAATTTATCACGCAGCATCAAGGTACCGTCCTGAACACATCTATGCATCGGTATTGAGTCACGCTTGGAGTGCCACCTACTAGTGACAGGAAGTTTCTCTCAGTACTGGACACCGAAATAGCACACCCTTTAACGGCGCCGCACCCCGACACGCGTGGGGTGCAGGGGCCCGCTCACTGCTGTTTGCAGGCCTAGTTGGGGTTTAATTTCCCAAGCAGTCAGTGCCGTTGGTGTGTGTAAACATGGAAAAACGGACTGCAAACGGAGGTGGAATGGTTTGAAAAGACGACACGCACACCCCTTGCGCTTAAATACCACCACATCTCTGAAAATGGAATTAATTTCACTTTAACTGTGTGAGGCAATTGGCACTGATCTTTGTGAATTGGGCAGATTTTGCAATAATGTTCATTTGCATAAAGGAAAACATTCTCCACCCGTATTACCTAATTTAAATATCAGCTAATAATACCGGCGCAAAGAGAAACGCTATGACTAAGGCAACGCAGTTAACACCGTATTTCACCCTTTGCGAGGGCTTTGTGAATAGCAAAGTTTATTTTCGTCTTATTTGCACAGGTGCGTCAGGAAAAGCTGCGCAATCCTTTAGTGAATTTGCCCCTTTATTTCTGAATATAGTTGCTGGGCTTTCCTCTATAGCATCATGCTCTGAATCTGACTCATCAAAAAAGCGCTTCCTCTTTCTCTGTCTCCTTTTGAACTTGGGTTCGATGCCCAGGACACTGGCAACAGCAGTTTTCTCTGTCAGAAAACTGCCCCATGATCCGTGCAAGCGGGTCATCTCTTCCTCCCGTGCTTTTATATTTGCTGCCTGAGAGCGTGATGTTAAACTTAAGACGGACCAAACCATTTTCGCATTGAACTACAGGGAGGGAACGTCAATCTGTTCTTGACCACTGTGTCAAGGAAAATTATCAATATAAAATATAACAAGCTTTTATGTGATGGACAAATAATATCGTAAGTCTTCACAGACATTTATTTTTGACAAAATATTCCAGCAGATTATTTCAAGGTTAGAGGGTCAGTTTGGGGCCCCCAAACTGTCCCCCTCTGTCAGCGGCACTGCTACCTAGTACTAGATAGGTATACCTAATAAAGGGGTCACTGAGTTTATGTTAGGTTTGTCCAATGCAATTGTACAAAAAGCCATTAATTTGCGTGCAATCATTAAAAAGGGGATAACATATTTTAACACTTGAAAGTTGAAAATGTTAAAAACAATCTTTTTTTTCCACATAGTATAGGTAAAATTCATCATGTACCTTACGACCCAACACATCAATAAATAAATATTCAGTATAGCATATGTCTTGTCTTGGTATTGCTGTGAGGGCAGTAGCAGATGGGACTCAAGCAATATAAAAGGCAGCTGTGGTGCATGCTATGAGCAAGCTAGCATCTGTACCACTAGCAGGAGAGAGAGTGTCATGGCAGCCAAAGAGAAGGCTGCAGGTCTTGGAGGACTTCCTGATGTTGTGGCCACCACAGGGGTAGTGGTTGTTGGCGTTTCTGAAATGACAAGTGAGGTACAGTAGACAGTTCAGTGAAGGGTCAAAACAAGCTATGTTTCACTATTATTCTGTTAGTATTTAAATGCTGAGTTTTCCCAAGTGAAATACATATACTGTAAGAATTTGTAGCATTTGTGAAACTAGAACACCTAGTGACATGCACAAAAAAGCGGGACTTCAGTCGACCTTCTTTTTTTCACCGTTACAATTATTTTTGAAAGGAGCACATTTAACCTTGTATTTATTATTTGGAGATCCTGTACAATTTGGAAATAAAGAAACATAAAAGTTCTCCAGAAAATGTATCGCAGCCGATATACAGTACATAATGTAATCTCTCTCCAGACTCAAATATTATGTTAAATCGCTGCGCTCAGCATACTACATAATACTGTAGAGTCTGTGCCACTTCGCCACCCAAGCTGGTATTCTAAGGGTGGGTGTAGGGGTCAAAATTTAAAGGGTGACAGGTTGTAGCAGCAAATGAGAGACGCTAGCCCAGGTTAGATGGGCAAGGCCAGGTTGGGTGGGAGCGCCTGATCGCGAAAGTGGTTACTGATTTTGCGCTACCAATGAATAAGCAGTTGAACACCAGTGTCCTTGACCCATAGAGAGACCTGCAGCATGTTAGCATATTTTACTTAGTGTATCAGCAGAAAAACTGTCATGGGTCTCAAAAATGGCTAAAACTACTGAGCTGGAGCCTCATGCAGCAGTAACAGGGTATAGTGAAGACTATATACTGTGTGATATAAGATGTCTCAAATTATGCATTGTAGGCCAATATTAGCAGCTGTCACTCTAAAAAAAGAAAGCATATGGTAAAAATGAATGAAAGGCTTAACTATGGTTAAGGCTATCTTTTCTACATTTGACATTTTCTACATTTCTTATATCGTTATGATTTTTCATGCTATTTTACTAAGACTAGCAGTTGCACCAGTCGTACTTTTTCTATATCACTTGCTAGCCAGAGTGGAGCTGGATAGATTGGATGGCGTTTTGATAGTAAGCTAGTTAGCTAAGTGATAGAGATGGTGTAATTGTTGTCCCTGCCCCGGTTGGGTGGACGGGTGGGCGTACAATGTGCTAGTGACATTTGGAGTCAGTGACCTCTGTTGCTATTAAAGCTTCTTATAACTTGTGGTGCTGTGAATGTCTATGAAGCAAAGCAATACAACATTAGAAGATGGTATGGTCCTGTTTAATACTCACGGGCACTGACACTGCCTGCAATAATATCGAGGGAGGTGGAATTGCTGGAGAGAGCAGTGTTAAGAGTTGTCTCTGTGGCGCTTGCACTGGGAACCGAAGACTGGTTGTTGAACACAAGGGTCATGTCAACAACTACAGATCCATTCCTGTATTGGATAAGAAGACAAAAGGGACAATTCTCAGAGACGCACACACCCTCACAGTGGACGATTGATGGAAATAAATGCTTACGTGAAATTGTTGATGATGGAACGAAGAAAAGATGTAAAGCTCCTCTTGTAAATAAAATTGATCTGCGTTGATGCATAATTCAGGTTAACAATATAAAATGTGGTAATATACCTGTAGTATGAGACAGAAGATTATCTAAACAGTTCTAACAATAATCAATGATAATGTATGTTTACTCGTTATCAACATGTCCTGCTTTTCTGGAACATTGCATGTTGCTGATATGATATAATTTTTTACCTCAGATATCACAGTGGCAGCCAGATTCTGGAAGGCTGAAGAGGATGTATTGGACAAATCTGAATTGAACACCTGGTCCAAACTGAATTGAAGAGATAGACTGCCTTCGCCAGATGATGGGGGGTTTGTTGGTGCTGCAGTTGGTGCTGCAGTTGGTGCTGCTGTTGATGGTGCAGTTGGTGCAGCGGTTCGGGCAGCAGTTGGTGCAGTGGTTGGTGCAGCGGTTGGGGCAGCAGTTGGTGCTGCAGTTGGTGCAGCGGTTGGATAAGCTGTTGGTGCTGCAGTTGGTGCAGCGGTTGGGGAAGCTGTTGGTGCTGCAGTTGGTGCTGCAGTTGGGGCAGCAGTTTGTGCTGCAGTTGGGGCAGCGGTTGGTGCTCCAGTTGGTGCAGCTGTTGGTGCTGCAGTTGGGGCAATGGTTGGTACTGCAGTTGGTGCTGTAGTTTGGGCAGTGGTTGGTGCTGCAGTTGGGGCAGTAGTAGGGCCAGCCGTTGAAGCAGAGGTTTGAGAGTTTGCTTCTGTAGTAGTTCCTGCAAGAGCCATTATTATGAAAATCTAATTCGGAGATCCGAATGAATAGACATGTTTCAGGGAGTCAAAGCAGTTACGTTTGCTTACTTGAGACCACAACAGAGGATGCGTTGATAGGAAGGGTAAGGCCAGATGAGTTTGTAGTGATGGCAGTTGTTAAGATCTGCGCTACAACATTGTTTGCAGGAACAGAGCTGACATTGTTGAATATCAGCAGACTATCCACCACCACAGATCCTTCACTGAATGCAGAATGAGAAAAGTCATAGAAAATTAAATACATTAAAAAAAAGTTTATCTCTGACATACAAACGCAGTAATCATTGATGATCATGGGACCATTATGTACACACCTGAAACTGTTAACCACTGTTCGATTAAAGCTGGCTCCAAACCTATTCCTGTATAGATTATCCAGCTGAAATAGACGACATGGGATGATAGTCATGAAGCAGAAGTCAAGACAACAAAGAGTTGTGTACAACACATTGACATTTTGAAATACCTCTGAGACCACTTGGGCAGCCAGTGTCTGGAATTGTGTTGAACTGCTGTTTCTGAGTGCAGTGTCAAACACCCTCATCAGGCTGAACGTCAGTGACAGTTGAGGAGTCATCAGTTGCGCATTAGTGGTTGGGGCCACTGTGACCAACACAGGGGTGGTGGGTGCTGCTGTAATATTGGCCACTAGGGTCGTGGGTGGTGCTGTAATATTGGTCACTGCAGTGGTGGGAACTACTGTAATGATGGTCACTGGGGTGGTGGGTGGTGCTGTAATATTGGTCACAGGGGTGGTGGGTGCTGCTGTAATATTGGTCACAAGGGTGGTAGGTGCTAAAGTTGTGTTTATAGCTAATTGTGTTGTTGATACTATTGGAGACATTGAAGTTGCAACAGTTGCTGGTGCTCTGATTGAAACCCCTGGAACAGAAGAACCTTGGTTATTATATCAAGGAGTCAACAAATTATCCTCTTGTGCATATAGTTATAGTGTGTATGGTCGAAAGACTGTTTCAAAACTATAAAAAAAAAAAGAAATAACATATTGGTAATTGCATGTTAATATATAGACATAAAACAATTATGTATATTTACGGATAGCTCCAAACAATACTAAATGGAAATTGACTCATACTTGTCACCACAATAGATGATGTATTCACTGGGAGGGAGAAGTTGGAGCTGTTGTTCACGGCCTCTACCATAGTATTAGCCACATCAGTGGTTTCGGGAACTGAACTGATGTTGTTAAAGACCAGCACAGTTTCTACCACAACTGATCCTTGTCTGGAAAAAGATAATACATCACATTGAACAAGGGTCATTTATGTAGTCAAAATTAGGAATACTTTGGCATTTCCAGTTGCCCAACATGTACATATATTGTACATCACTTATTTTGGAGGAATAATTTGATACATTCATTGGACTCAAGATAACACAGTGTACAAACCTAAAGCCTTTAATCTCAGTGCGGTTGAAACTGGAACCATATTTGTTTTTGTAGATGTTGTCTAGCTGTTGAAGGTAAAAACACCACATTGAGTTAGAACATGGTTAATGTACTTTATTTGATAGTCCTTTCAATATCACGGTAATCATCTTGGTGTTTATGTTTGACCGCTGTTGCAAATATATTTATCTATGCTGACACATTATACCATCAGACAGTAGGTTCTCTGAAATTACAGTAGACAGATGATTTATCATTCTAAGAGATTACATTATTTTAGTGCATGTGTTGGTGGCGGAGGACTAAGGCACAACATTCAATCTCGTTGATCAAGCTGCTCTTTGTCTTCAACCATTGAACATTTACTTACCGCTGTAGTTACTTGATTCGCCAAAGATTTGAACTGGGGTGAGGATGTATTCTTCAGGTCCTCTGAGAATGTCTGTGAAAGTTTGAACTCCAACTTAATCTCTGGCTCTGCAGGGGCTGCTGTTGTCATAGTGGTTGGTGCAGGTGTGTCAGCTGAGGTGAGCGACACAGGGCTTGTAGCTGACACAGTGGTTGTAGGGGTAGTTGCACTGGCAAGTATTGTAACTGAATCTTTGATTGGAGGTGAAGTTGCAGTGAAAATGGGTGATGTAGCAGACAAATTGTTTGGAGGTGATGTTGCACTGACAAGCGATGTGGCTGACACAGTGGTTGAAGGTTTGGTTGCACTGACAGGATATGATGTAATTGAAACACTGTTTGGAGGTGAAGTTTCACTCGCAGCTGTTGATGTTGATGAAACACTTGTTGAAGCTAAAGTCGCACGGACAAATGGTGATGTAGCTAACACACTGGATGGATGTGAAATTGTACTGACAAGTGGTGATGTAGCTGGCACACTGGTTTGAGGTGAATTTGTTCTGCCTGGTGATGTAGTTGACACACTGGTTGGAGGTGAAGTTGCACTGACAGTTGATGATGTAGCTGACACACTGGTTGGATGTGAAATCGCACTGACAGGTGATGATGTAGCTGACACCCTTGTTGGAGGTGAAGTTGCAGTGACAGATGATGATGTAGATGATACACTGGTTGGAGGTGAAGTTGTATTGCCTGGGGATGTAGCTGGCAGACTGGTTGGAGGTGAAGTTTCACTTCCAGGTGATACTGTAGCTGACACACTGGTTGGATGTGATATTGAACTGACAGGTGGTGATGTAGCTGATGCACTGGTTGGAGGTAAAGTTGCACTGAGAGGTTGTGATGTAGATGACCCACTGGCTGGAGGTGGCATTGCACTGACAGGATATGATGTAGTTGAAACACTGGTTGTTGGTGAAATTGCACTGCCATTAGTTGATGTAGCTGAAACGCTTGTTGAAAATGAAGGTCCACTGACAGATGATGTAGCTGACACACTGGTTTGATGTGAAATTGCACTGACAGGTGATGTAGCTGACACACTGGTTGTAGCTGAAGTTGGACTGACAGGTGATGATGTAGCAGACACACTGATTGGAGGTGAAATTGCACTAATAGATGAATATGCAGATGATACACTGGTTGGAGGTGAAGTTGCACTGACAGGTGGTGATATAGCTGATACACTGGTTGGAGTTGGATTTCCACTGACAGGTGGCGATGTAGCTGACACACTGGTTTCAGGTAATGTTGCACTGACAGGTGATGATTTAGCTGACACACTGGTTGGATGTGATATTGAGCTGACAGGTGGTAATGTAGCTGGCACACTGGTTGGAGGTGAAGTTGTACTGAGAGGCGATGATGTAGCTGACACACTGGTTGGAGGTTTAGTTGCACTGACAGGTGGTGATGTAGCTGACAAATTTGTTGGAGGTGATGTTGCACTGACAGGCAATGAAGTGGCTGACACACTGGTTGGAGGTGAAATTGCAGTAACAGTTGATGATGTAGCTGACACACTGGACAGAGGGGAACTTGCACTGACAGGTGTTGGTGTAACTGACACAGTGGTTCGAGGTGAAGTTTTACTGACAGCTGTTGATGTAGCTGAAACACTTGTTGAATGTGAAGGTGCACTGACTGATTGTGATGTAAAAGGCACACTGGCTGGATGTGAAATTGGACTGGCAAGTGGTGATGTAGCTGTCACACTAGTTGGAGATGATGTTACATTGACAGATGATAATGAAGCTGACACATTGGTTGGTTGTGAAATCGTACTGACAGGTGGTGATGTACCTGACACACTGGTCAGAGTTGAACTTACACTGACAGGTGTTGCTCTAGCTGTCACAGTGGTTAAAGCTGTAGTTGCACTGCCAGGATATGATGTAGTTGAAAAACTAGTTGGAGGTGAAGTTCCACTGCCATGTGTTGATGTAGCTGAAATGCTTATTGAAGGTGAAGGTCCACTGACAGATGGTGATGAAGCTGACAAACTGGTTGTAGCTGAAGTTGCGCTGACAGGTGAAGATGTAGATGATACACTGGCTGGAGGTGAAGTTGTTCTGCCTGGTGATGTAGCTGACACACTGGTTGGAGGTGAAGTGGCACTGACAGGTGGTGATGTAGCTGACACAGTGGCTGCAGGTAATGTTGCACTGACAGGCGATGATGTAGCTGACACACTGGTTGGAGGTGATATTGACCTGACAGGTGGTGATGTAGCTGACACACTGGTTGAATGTGAAGTTGCACTGACAGTTGATGATGTAGATGACACACTGACTGGAGGTGAAGTTGCACTGTCAGGTGATGATGTAGCCGGCACACTGTTTGGATGTGAAATTGAACTGACAGGTGGTGATGTCGCTGGCACACCAGTTGGAGCTGAAGTTGCACTGACAGATGATGATGTAGATGACACACTAGTTGGAGGTGAAGTTTTACTGCCTACTGATGTAGCTGACAGATTTGTTGGAGGTGAAGTTGCAGTGACAGGTGATGATGTAGCTGACACACTGGTTGGATTTGAAGTTCCACTGACAGGTGTTGATGTAGATGACACGTTGTCTGGTGGTGAAGTCGCACTGACAGGTGGTGGTGATGTCAATGAGTACGTTGATACAATCGATACAAGAGTTGCAATCGTGGTTGGAGCTTGTGTTGCAGGGACAACTTCTGTAATAATATTTTGAATAGCCACATTAAATGAAATGCTCACATAATCATGTGATCCTTTTGTTTCTTTTTTTTCTAACAAAAAGTCATTATCATTTGCTGCTATGACATCGACATTAAATTACATTTTTAATATAAGTCATGTTATGAGTATTGACTTTATAAATAGCTTTGATTCCTACTTGTCACTACAATGGAAGATGTGTTCACTGGGAGTGAGAAGTTGTAGCTGTTGTTGTTCACGGCCTCTACCATTGTATTAGCCACATCAGTGGTCTCAGGGACTGAACTGATGTTGTTAAAAACCAGCACAGTTTCTACCACAACTGATCCTTGTTTGGAAAAAGATAATATATCACAATGAACAAGCTTGAAGTGTTACCAAATTTAGGCCTACTTTGGCATTTCCAGCTGCACAGCAGGTACAGTAGAGATGCATCAATAATTTTGGAAGAATGATTTGATACATTTTTAGGATTCAAAACAAACAGCACAGCTAGAGTACAAACCTAAAGCCTTTAATCTCAGTACGGTTGAAACTGGATCCATATTTGTTTTCGTAGATATTGTTTAGCTGCAGAAGGTAAAAACAGCCCATTTAGATATAACATGGTTCATTATTCTACCCGTTCAACAGGATACATTTGAAGACAAAGAGAAGCTTGATCAATAAGAGTCTGTTTTCCCCAACTAATATCTTAGACATTGAAATGTCTTATAGTCAAAATAGTGAATAATGTTCCATTTCAGGGAGCCTACTGTGTGATGGTGTAATGTGTCAGCATATAAGTATTAGCAACAGTGGTCAAGCATAAACATCAAGATGATTACCATAATCTTGAAAGGATTAACAAATAAAGAACAACTTACCGCTGTAGTTACTTGATTAGCCAATGATTTGAACTGGGGAGAGGATGTATTCTTCAGGTCCTCTGAGAATGTCTGTGACAGTTTGAACTCCAACTTCATCTCTGGCTCTGCAGGGGCTGCTGTTGTGATAGTGGTTGGTGCAGGGGTGGCAGATGAGGTGAACGGAACAGGGATTGTAGCTGACACAGTGGTTCCAAGTGAAGTTGCACTGACAGGTGATGATGTAGCTGACAAACTGGTTGGATGTGAAGTTGCTCTGACAGGTAATGATGTGGCTGACACACTGGCTGGAGATGAAATTGCAGTGACAGGTGATGATGTTGCTGAGACACTGGTTGGATTTGAAGTTCCACTGACAGGTGTTGATGTAGATGACACGTTGGCTGGTGGTGAAGTCGCACTGACAGGTGGTGGTGATGTCAATGAGAACGTTGATACAATCGATACAAGAGTTGCAATCGTTGTTGGAGCTTGTGTTGCAGGGACAACTTCTGTAATAATATTTTGAATAGCCACATTAAATGAAATGCTCACATAATCATGTGATCCTTTTGTGTCTTTTTTTTTCTAACAAAAAGTCGTTATTTGCTGCTATGACATCGACATTAAATTACATTTTTAATATAAGTCATGTTATGAGTATAGACTTTATAAATAGCTTTGATTCTTACTTGTCACTACAATGGAAGATGTGTTCACTGGGAGTGAGAAGTTGGAGCTGTTGTTGTTCACGGCCTCTACCATTGTATTAGCCACATCAGTGGTCTCAGGGACTGAACTGATGTTGTTAAAAACCAGCACAGTTTCTACCACAACTGATCCTTGTCTGGAAAAAGATAATATATCACAATGAACAAGCTTCAAGTGTTACCAAATTTAGGCCTACTTTGGCATTTCCAGCTGCTCAGCAGGTACAGTAGAGATACATCAATAATTTTGGAAGAATGATTTGATACATTTTTAGGATTCAAAACAAACAGCACAGCTAGAGTACAAACCTAAAGCCTTTAATCTCAGTACGGTTGAAACTGGATCCATATTTGTTTTCGTAGATATTGTTTAGCTGCAGAAGGTAAAAACAGCCCATTTAGATATAACATGGTTCATTATTCTACCTGTTCAACAGGATACATTTGAAGACAAAGAGAAGCTTGATCAATAAGAGTCTGTTTTCCCAAACTAATATCTTAGACATTGAAATGTCTTATAGTCAAAATAGTGAATAATGTTCCATTTCAGGGAGCCTACTGTGTGATGGTGTAATGTGTCAGCATATAAGTATTAGCAACAGTGGTCAAGCATAAACATCAAGATGATTACCATAATCTTGAAAGGATTAACAAATAAAGAACAACTTACCGCTGTAGTTACTTGATTAGCCAAAGATTTGAACTGGGGAGAGGATGTATTCTTCAGGTCCTCTGAGAATGTCTGTGAGAGTTTGAACTCCAACTTAATCTCTGGCTCTGCAGGGGCTGCTGTTGTGATAGTGGTTGGTGCAGGGGTGGCAGATGAGTTGAACGGAACAGGGATTGTAGCTGACACAGTGGTTCGAAGTGAAGTTGCACTGACAGGTGATGATGTAGCTGACAAACTGGTTGGATGTGAAGTTGCTCTGACAGGTAATGATGTGGCTGACACACTGGCTGGAGATGAAATAGCACTGACAGGTGTTGATGTAGATGACACACTGGTTGGAGGTGAAGTTGTCCTGCCTGGTGATGAAGCTGACACACTGGTTGGTGGTGAAGTTGCACTGACAGGTGATGGAGATGACAGACTGGTTGGAGCTGAAGTTGCACTGAAAGGTGATGATGTAGCTGACACACTGGTTGATGGTGAAGTTGCACTGACAGGTGATGTAGATGACAGACTGGTTGGAGCTGAAGTTGCACTGACAGGTGGTGATGTAGCTGACCCACTGGCTGGAGGTGAAGTTGTTCCTACAGATGATGATGTAGCTGACACACTGGTTGGAGGTGAAGTTGCACTGACAGGTGGTGATGTAGCTGACCCACTGGCTGGAGGTGAAGTTGTTCCTACAGATGATGATGCAGCTGACACACTGGTTGGATGTGATATTGAACTGCCAGGTGGTGATGTAGCTGACACACTGGTTGGAGGTGAAGTTGCACTGACAGGTGATGATGTAGCTGAGACACTGACTGGAGGTGATATTGAACTGCCAGGTGGTGATGTAGATGACACACTGGCTGGAGATGAAGTTGTCCTGCCTGTTAATGTAGCTGACAGACTGGCTGGAGGTGAAGTTGCACTGACAGGTGATGATGTTGCTGACACACTGGCTAGAGGTGAAGTTGTATTGCCTGGTGATGTAGCTGACAGACTGGTTGGAGGTGAAGTTGCACTGACAGGTGATGATGTAGCTGACACACTGGCTGGAGGTGAAGTTGTTCCTACAGATGATGATGTAGCTGACACACTGGTTGGAGGTGAAGTTGCACTGACAGATGATGATGCAGCTGACACACTGGTTGGATGTGATATTGAACTGCCAGATGGTGATGTAGCTGACACACTGGTTGGAGTTAAAGTTGCACTGACAGGTGATGATGTAGCTGATACACTGGCTGGAGGTGAAGTTGTACTGCTTGGTGATGTAGCTGACAGACTGGTTGGAGGTGAAGTTGCACTGACAGGTGATGATGTTGCTGACACACTGGTTGGAGCTGAAGTTGAACTGACAGGTGATGATGTAGATGACACACTGGCTGGAGGTGAAGTTGTACTGCCTGGTGATGTAGCTGACAGACTGGTTGGAGGTGAAGTTGCACTGACAGGTGATGATGTAGCTGAGACACTGGCTGGAGGTGAAGTTGTACTGCTTGTTGACATAGCTGACAGACTGGTTGGAGGTGAAGTTGCACTGACAGGTGATGATGTTGCTGACACACTGGTTGGAGCTGACGTTGCACTGACAGGTGATGATGTAGATGACACACTGGCTGGAGGTGAAGTTGTAATGCCTGGTGATGTAGCTGACAGACTGGTTGGAGGTGAAGTTGCACTGACAGGTGATGATGTAGCTGACACACTGGCTGGAGGTGAAGTTGTTCCTACAGATGATGATGTAGCTGACACACTGGTTGGAGGTGAAGTTGCACTGACAGATGATGATGCAGCTGACACACTGGTTGGATGTGATATTGAACTGCCAGTTGGTGATGTAGATGCCACACTGGCTGGAGATGAAGTTGTCCTGCCTGTTAATGTAGCTGACAGACTGGCTGGAGGTGAAGTTGCACTGACAGGTGATGATGTTGCTGACACACTGGTTGGAGCTGAAGTTGCACTGACAGGTGATGATGTAGATGACACACTGGCTGGAGGTGAAGTTGTACTGCTTGGTGATGTAGCTGACGGACTGGCTGGAGGTGAAGTTGCACTGACAGGTGATGATGTTGCTGACACACTGGTTGGAGCTGAAGTTGCACTGACAGGTGATGATGTAGCTGACACACTGGCTGGAGATGAAGTTGTCCTGCCTGTTAATGTAGCTGACAGACTGGCTGGAGGTGAAGTTGCACTGACAGGTGATGATGTTGCTGACACACTGGTTGGAGCTGAAGTTGCACTGACAGGTGATGATGTAGATGACACACTGGCTGGAGGTGAAGTTGTACTGCTTGGTGATGTAGCTGACGGACTGGCTGGAGGTGAAATTGTAATGCCTGGTGATGTAGCTGACAGACTGGTTGGAGGTGAAGTTGCACTGACAGGTGATGATGTAGATGACACACTGGCTGGAGGTGAAGTTGTACTGCCTGGTGATGTAGCTGACAGACTGGTTGGAGGTGAAGTTGCACTGACAGATGATGATGTAGCTGAGACACTGGCTGGAGGTGAAGTTGTACTGCTTGGTGATGTAGCTGACAGACTGGTTGGAGGTGAAGTTGCACTGACAGGTGATGATGTTGCTGACACACTGGTTGGAGCTGAAGTTGCAGTGACAGGTGATGATGTAGCTGATACACTGGCTGGAGGTGAAGTTGTACTGCCTGGTGATGTAGCTGATAGACTGGTTGTAGGTGAAGTTGCACTGACAGGTGATGATGTAGCTGAGACACTGGCTGGAGGTGACGTTGTACTGCTTGGTGATGTAGCTGACAGACTGGTTGGAGGTGAAGTTGCACTGACAGGTGATGATGTTTCTGACACACTGGTTGGAGCTGAAGTTGCACTGACAGGTGATGATGTAGATGACACACTGGCTGGAGGTGAAGTTGTACTGCCTGGTGATGTAGCTGACAGACTTGTTGGATGTGAAGTTGCACTGACAGGTGATGATGACACACTGGTTGGATGTGATATTGAAATGCCAGTTGGTGATGTTGCTGACACACTGGTTGGAGCTGACGTTGCACTGACAGGTGATGATGTAGATGACACACTGGCTGGAGGTGAAGTTGTAATGCCTGGTGATGTAGCTGACAAATTGGTTGGAGGTGAAGTTGCACTGACAGGTGATGATGTAGCTGACACACTGGCTGGAGGTGAAGTTGTTCCTACAGATGATGATGTAGCTGACACACTGGTTGGAGGTGAAGTTGCACTGACAGATGATGATGCAGCTGACACACTGGTTGGATGTGATATTGAACTGCCAGTTGGTGATGTAGATGACACACTGGCTGGAGATGAAGTTGTCCTGCCTGTTAATGTAGCTGACAGACTGGCTGGAGGTGAAGTTGCACTGACAGGTGATGATGTTGCTGACACACTGGTTGGAGCTGAGGTTGCACTGACAGGTGATGATGTAGATGACACACTGGCTGGAGGTGAAGTTGTACTGCTTGGTGATGTAGCTGACGGACTGGCTGGAGGTGAAGTTGCACTGACAGGTGATGATGTTGCTGACACACTGGTTGGAGCTGAAGTTGCACTGACAGGTGATGATGTAGCTGACAGACTGGCTGGAGGTGAAGTTGCACTGACAGGTGATGATGTTGCTGACACACTGGTTGGAGCTGAAGTTGCACTGACAGGTGATGATGTAGATGACACACTGGCTGGAGGTGAAGTTGTACTGCTTGGTGATGTAGCTGACGGACTTGCTGGAGGTGAAGTTGCACTGACAGGTGATGATGTTGCTGACACACTGGTTGGAGCTGAAGTTGCACTGACAGGTGATGATGTAGCTGAGACACTGGCTGGAGGTGAAGTTGTACTGCTTGGTGATGTAGCTGACAGACTGGTTGGAGGTGAAGTTGAACTGACAGGTGATGATGTTGCTGACACACTGGTTGGAGCTGAAGTTGCAGTGACAGGTGATGATGTAGATGACACACTGGCTGGAGGTGAAGTTGTACTGCCTGGTGATGTAGCTGAGAGACTGGTTGTAGGTGAATTTGCACTGACAGGTGATGATGTAGCTGAGACACTGGCTGGAGGTGAAGTTGTACTGCTTGGTGATGTAGCTGACAGACTGGTTGGAGGTGAAGTTGCACTGACAGATGATGATGTAGCTGAGACACTGGTTGGATGTGATATTGAACTGACAGGTGATGATGTAGTTGACACACTGGCTGGAGGTGAAGTTGTACTGCCTGGTGATGTAGCTGACAGACTGGTTGGAGGTGAAGTTGCACTGACAGATGATGATGTAGCTGAGACACTGGCTGGAGGTGAAGTTGTACTGCTTGGTGATGTAGCTGACAGACTGGTTGGAGGTGAAGTTGCACTGACAGGTGATGATGTTGCTGACACACTGGTTGGAGCTGAAGTTGCAGTGACAGGTGATGATGTAGATGACACACTGGCTGGAGGTGAAGTTGTACTGCCTGGTGATGTAGCTGACAGACTGGTTGGAGGTGAAGTTGCACTGACAGGTGATGATGTAGATGACACACTGGCTGGAGGTGAAGTTGTACTGCCTGGTGATGTAGCTGACAGACTGGTTGGAGGTGAAGTTGCACTGACAGATGATGATGCAGCTGACACACTGGTTGGATGTGATATTGAACTGCCAGTTGGTGATGTAGATGACACACTGGCTGGAGATGAAGTTGTCCTGCCTGTTAATGTAGCTGACAGACTGGCTGGAGGTGAAGTTGCACTGACAGGTGATGATGTTGCTGACACACTGGTTGGAGCTGAAGTTGCACTGACAGGTGATGATGTAGATGACACACTGGCTGGAGGTGAAGTTGTACTGCTTGGTGATGTAGCTGATGGACTTGCTGGAGGTGAAGTTGCACTGACAGGTGATGATGTAGATGACACACTGGCTGGAGGTGAAGTTGTACTGCCTGGTGATGTAGCTGACAGACTGGTTGGAGGTGAAGTTGCACTGACAGATGATGATGTAGCTGAGACACTGGTTGGATGTGATATTGAACTGACAGGTGATGATGTAGTTGACACACTGGCTGGAGGTGAAGTTGTACTGCCTGGTGATGTAGCTGACAGACTGGTTGGAGGTGAAGTTGCACTGACAGATGATGATGTAGCTGAGACACTGGCTGGATTTGAAGTTGTACTGCTTGGTGATGTAGCTGACAGACTGGTTGGAGGTGAAGTTGCACTGACAGGTGATGATTTTGCTGACACACTGGTTGGAGCTGAAGTTGCAGTGACAGGTGATGATGTAGATGACACACTGGCTGGAGGTGAAGTTGTACTGCCTGGTGATGTAGCTGAGAGACTGGTTGTAGGTGAATTTGCACTGACAGGTGATGATGTAGCTGAGACACTGGCTGGAGGTGAAGTTGTACTGCTTGGTGATGTAGCTGACAGACTGGTTGGAGCTGAAGTTGCACTGACAGGTGATGATGTTTCTGACACACTGGTGGGAGCTGAAGTTGCACTGACAGGTGATGATGTAGATGACACACTGGCTGGAGGTGAAGTTGTACTGCCTGGTGATGTAGCTGACAGACTTGTTGGATGTGAAGTTGCACTGACAGGTGATGATGACACACTGGTTGGATGTGATATTGAACTGCCAGATGGTGATGTTGCTGACACACTGGTTGGAGCTGACGTTGCACTGACAGGTGATGATGTAGATGACACACTGGCTGGAGGTGAAGTTGTAATGCCTGGTGATGTAGCTGACAGACTGGTTGGAGGTGAAGTTGCACTGACAGGTGATGATGTAGCTGACACACTGGCTGGAGGTGAAGTTGTTCCTACAGATGATGATGTAGCTGACACACTGGTTGGAGGTGAAGTTGCACTGACAGATGATGATGCAGCTGACACACTGGTTGGATGTGATATTGAACTGCCAGTTGGTGATGTAGATGACACACTGGCTGGAGATGAAGTTGTCCTGCCTGTTAATGTAGCTGACAGACTGGCTGGAGGTGAAGTTGCACTGACAGGTGATGATATTGCTGACACACTGGTTGGAGCTGAAGTTGCACTGACAGGTGATGATGTAGCTGAGACACTGGCTGGAGGTGAAGTTGTACTGCTTGGTGATGTAGCTGACAGACTGGTTGGAGGTGAAGTTGCACTGACAGGTGATGATGTTGCTGACACACTGGTTAGAGCTGAAGTTGCACTGACAGGTGATGATGTAGATGACACACTGGCTGGAGGTGAAGTTGTACTGCTTGGTGATGTAGCTGACGGACTGGCTGGAGGTGAAGTTGCACTGACAGGTGATGATGTTGCTGACACACTGGTTGGAGCTGAAGTTGCACTGACAGGTGATGATGTAGCTGACACACTGGCTGGAGGTGAAGTTGTAATGCCTGGTGATGTAGCTGACAGACTGGTTGGAGGTGAAGTTGCACTGACAGGTGATGATGTAGATGACACACTGGCTGGAGGTGAAGTTGTACTGCCTGGTGATGTAGCTGACAGACTGGTTGGAGGTGAAGTTGCACTGACAGATGATGATGTAGCTGAGACACTGGTTGGATGTGATATTGAACTGACAGGTGATGATGTAGTTGACACACTGGCTGGAGGTGAAGTTGTACTGCCTGGTGATGTAGCTGACAGACTGCTTGGAGGTGAAGTTGCACTGACAGATGATGATGTAGCTGAGACACTGGCTGGAAGTGAAGTTGTACTGCTTGGTGATGTAGCTGACATACTGGTTGGAGGTGAAGTTGCACTGACAGGTGATGATGTTGCTGACACACTGGTTGGAGCTGAAGTTGCAGTGACAGGTGATGATGTAGATGACACACTGGCTGGAGGTGAAGTTGTACTGCCTGGTGATGTAGCTGAGAGACTGGTTGTAGGTGAAGTTGCACTGACAGGTGATGATGTAGCTGAGACACTGGCTGGAGGTGAAGTTGTACTGCTTGGTGATGTAGCTGACAGACTGGTTGGAGGTGAAGTTGCACTGACAGGTGATGATGTTTCTGACACACTGGTTGGAGCTGAAGTTGCACTGACAGGTGATGATGTAGATGACACACTGGCTGGAGGTGAAGTTGTACTGCCTGGTGATGTAGCTGACAGACTTGTTGGATGTGAAGTTGCACTTACAGGTGATGATGTTGCTGACACACTGGTTGGAGCTGAAGTTGCACTGACAGGTGATGATGATGTAGATGACACGTTGGCTGGTGGTGAAGTCGCACTGACAGGTGGTGGTGATGTCAATGAGTACGTTGATACAATCGATACAAGAGTTGCAATCGTGGTTGGAGCTTGTGTTGCAGGGACAACTTCTGTAATAATATTTTGAATAGCCACATTAAATGAAATGCTCACATAATCATGTGATCCTTTTGTTTCTTTTTTTTTCTAACAAAAAGTTGTTATCATTTGCTGCTATGACATCGACATTAAATTACATTTTTAATATAAGTCATGTTATGAGTATTGACTTTATAAATAGCTTTGATTCTTACTTGTCACAACAATGGAAGATGTTTTCACTGGGAGTGAGAAGTTGGAGCTGTTGTTGTTCACGGCCTCTACCATTGTATTAGCCACATCAGTGGTCTCAGGGACTGAACTGATGTTGTTAAAAACCAGCACAGTTTCTACCACAACTGATCCTTGTCTGGAAAAAGATAATATATCACAATGAACAAGCTTCAAGTGTTACCAAATTTAGGCCTACTTTGGCATTTCCAGCTGCTCAGCAGGTACAGTAGAGATACATCAATAATTTTGGAAGAATGATTTGATACATTTTTAGGATTCAAAACAAACAGCACAGCTAGAGTACAAACCTAAAGCCTTTAATCTCAGTACGGTTGAAACTGGATCCATATTTGTTTTCGTAGATATTGTTTAGCTGCAGAAGGTAAAAACAGCCAATTTAGATATAACATGGTTCATTATTCTACCTGTTCAACAGGATACATTTGAAGACAAAGAGAAGCTTGATCAATAAGAGTCTGTTTTCCCCAACTAATATCTTAGACATTGAAATGTCTTATAGTCAAAATAGTGAATAATGTTCCATTTCAGGGAGCCTACTGTGTGATGGTGTAATGTGTCAGCATATAAGTATTAGCAACAGTGGTCAAGCATAAACATCAAGATGATTACCATAATCTTGAAAGGATTAACAAATAAAGAACAACTTACCGCAGTAGTTACTTGATTAGCCAATGATTTGAACTGGGGAGAGGATGTATTCTTCAGGTCCTCTGAGAATGTCTGTGAGAGTTTGAACTCCAACTTAATCTCTGGCTCTGCAGGGGCTGCTGTTGTGATAGTGGTTGGTGCAGGGGTGGCAGATGAGGTGAACGGAACAGGGATTGTAGCTGACACAGTGGTTCGAAGTGAAGTTGCACTGACAGGTGATGATGTAGCTGACAAACTGGTTGGATGTGAAGTTCCTCTGACAGGTAATGATGTGGCTGACACACTGGCTGGAGATGAAATAGCACTGACAGGTGATGATGTAGATGACACATTGGTTGGAGGTGAAGTTGTCTTGCCTGGTGATGTAGCTGACACACTGGTTGGTGGTGAAGTTGCACTGACAGGTGATGGAGATGACAGACTGGTTGGAGCTGAAGTTGCACTGAAAGGTGATGATGTAGCTGACACACTGGTTGGTGGTGAAGTTGCACTGACAGGTGATGGAGATGACAGACTGGTTGGAGCTGAAGTTGCACTGACAGGTGGTGATGTAGCTGACCCACTGGCTGGAGGTGAAGTTGTTCCTACAGATGATGATGTAGCTGACACACTGGTTGGAGGTGAAGTTGCACTGACAGATGATGATGCAGCTGACACACTGGTTGGATTTGATATTGAACTGCCAGGTGGTGATGTAGCTGACACACTGGTTGGAGGTGAAGTTGCACTGACAGGTGATGATGTAGCTGAGACACTGGCTGGAGGTGATATTGAACTGCCAGGTGGTGATGTAGATGACACACTGGCTGGAGATGAAGTTGTCCTGCCTGTTAATGTAGCTGACAGACTGGCTGGAGGTGAAGTTGCACTGACAGGTGATGATGTTGCTGACGCACTGGCTAGAGGTGAAGTTGTATTGCCTGGTGATGTAGCTGACAGACTGGTTGGAGGTGAAGTTGCACTGACAGGTGATGATGTAGCTGACACACTGGCTGGAGGTGAAGTTGTTCCTACAGATGATGATGTAGCTGACACACTGGTTGGAGGTGAAGTTGCACTGACAGATGATGATGCAGCTGGCACACTGGTTGGATGTGATATTGAACTGCCAGATGGTGATGTAGCTGACACACTGGTTGGAGGTAAAGCTGCACTGACAGGTGATGATGTAGCTGATACACTGGCTGGAGGTGAAGTTGTACTGCTTGGTGATGTAGCTGACAGACTGGTTGGAGGTGAAGTTGTACTGACAGGTGATGATGTTGCTGACACACTGGTTGGAGCTGAAGTTGAACTGACAGGTGATGATGTAGATGACACACCGGCTGGAGGTGAAGTTGTACTGCCTGGTGATGTAGCTGACACACTGGTTGGAGGTGAAGTTGCACTGACAGGTGATGATGTAGCTGAGACACTGGCTGGAGGTGAAGTTGTACTGCTTGTTGACGTAGCTGACTGACTGGCTGGAGGTGAAGTTGCACTGACAGGTGATGATGTTGCTGACACACTGGTTGTTGCTGACGTTGCACTGACAGGTGATGATGTAGATGACACACTGGCTGGAGGTGAAGTTGTAATGCCTGGTGATGTAGCTGACAGACTGGTTGGAGGTGAAGTTGTACTGACAGGTGATGATGTAGCTGACACACTGGCTGGAGGTGAAGTTGTTCCTACAGATGATGATGTAGCTGGCACCCTGGTTGGAGGTGAAGTTGCACTGACAGATGATGATGCAGCTGACACACTGGTTGGATGTGATATTGAACTGCCAGTTGGTGATGTAGATGACACACTGGCTGGAGATGAAGTTGTCCTGCCTGTTAATGTAGCTGACAGACTGGCTGGAGGTGAAGTTGCACTGACAGGTGATGATGTTGCTGACACACTGGTTGGAGGTGAAGTTGTAATGCCTGGGGATGTAGCTGACAGACTGGTTGGAGGTGAAGTTGCACTGACAGGTGATGATGTAGCTGACACACTGGCTGGAGGTGAAGTTGTTCCTACAGATGATGATGTAGCTGACACACTGGTTGGAGGTGAAGTTGCACTGACAGATGATGATGCAGCTGACACACTGGTTGGATGTGATATTGAACTGCCAGTTGGTGATGTAGATGACACACTGGCTGGAGATGAAGTTGTCCTGCCTGTTAATGTAGCTGACAGACTGGCTGGAGGTGAAGTTGCACTGACAGGTGATGATGTTGCTGACACACTGGTTGGAGCTGAAGTTGCACTGACAGGTGATGATGTAGCTGAGACACTGGCTGGAGATGAAGTTGTACTGCTTGGTGATGTAGCTGACAGACTGGTTGGAGGTGAAGTTTCACTGACAGGTGATGATGTTGCTGACACACTGGTTAGAGCTGAAGTTGCACTGACAGGTGATGATGTAGATGACACACTGGCTAGAGGTGAAGTTGTATTGCCTGGTGATGTAGCTGACACACTGGTTGGAGGTAAAGTTGCACTGACAGATGATGATGCAGCTGACACACTGGTTGGATGTGATATTGAACTGCCAGATGGTGATGTAGCTGACACACTGGTTGGAGGTAAAGTTGCACTGACAGGTGATGATGTAGCTGATACACTGGCTGGAGGTGAAGTTGTACTGCTTGGTGATGTAGCTGACAGACTGGTTGGAGGTGAAGTTGCACTGACTGGTGATGATGTAGCTGAGACACTGGCTGGAGGTGAAGTTGTACTGCTTTTTGACGTAGCTGACTGACTCGCTGGAGGTGAAGTTGCACTGACAGGTGATGATGTTGCTGACAGACTGGTTGGAGGTGAAGTTGCACTGACAGGTGATGGTGTTGCTGACACACTGGTTGGAGCTGAGGTTGCACTGACAGGTGATGATGTAGCTGAGACACTGGCTGGAGTTGAAGTTGTACTGCTTGGTGATGTAGCTGACAGACTGGTTGGAGGTGAAGTTGCTCTGACAGGTGATGATGTTGCTGACACACTGGTTAGAGCTGAAGTTGCACTGACAGGTGATGATGTAGATGACACACTGGCTGGAGGTGAAGTTGTACTGCTTGGTGATGTAGCTGACGGACTGGCTGGAGGTGAAGTTGCACTGACAGGTGATAATGTTGCTGACACACTAGTTGGAGCTGAAGTTGCACTGACAGGTGATGATGTAGCTGACACACTGGCTGGAGGTGAAGTTGTAATGCCTGGTGATGTAGCTGACAGACTGGTTGGAGGTGAAGTTGCACTGACAGGTGATGATGTTGCTGACACACTGGTTGGAGCTGAAGTTGCACTGACAGGTGATGATGTAGCTGAGACACTGGCTGGAGTTGAAGTTGTACTGCTTGGTGATGTAGCTGACAGACTGGTTGGAGGTGAAGTTGCACTGACAGGTGATGATGTTGCTGACACACTGGTTAGAGCTGAAGTTGCACTGACAGGTGATGATGTAGATGACACACTGGCTGGAGGTGAAGTTGTACTGCTTGGTGATGTAGCTGACGGACTGGCTGTAGGTGAAGTTGCACTGACAGGTGATGATGCTGCTGACACACTGGTTGGAGGTGAAGTTGTTCCTACAGATGATGATGTAGCTGACACACTGGTTGGAGGTGAAGTTGCACTGACAGATGATGATGCAGCTGACACACTGGTTGTATGTGATATTGAACTGCCAGTTGGTGATGTAGATGACACACTGGCTGGAGATGAAGTTGTCCTGCCTGTTAATGTAGCTGACAGACTGGCTGGAGGTGAAGTTGCACTGACAGGTGATGATGTTGCTGACACACTGGTTGGAGCTGAAGTTGCACTGACAGGTGATGATGTAGCTGAGACACTGGCTGGAGATGAAGTTGTACTGCTTGGTGATGTAGCTGACAGACTGGTTGCAGGTGAAGTTGCACTGACAGGTGATGATGTTGCTGACACACTGGTTAGAGCTGAAGTTGCACTGACAGGTGATGATGTAGTTGACACACTGGCTAGAGGTGAAGTTGTATTGCCTGGTGATGTAGCTGACACACTGGTTGGAGGTGAAGTTGCACTGACAGATGATGATGCAGCTGACACACTGGTTGGATGTGATATTGAACTGCCAGATGGTGATGTAGCTGACACACTGGTTGGAGGTAAAGTTGCACTGACAGGTGATGATGTAGCTGATACACTGGTTAGAGCTGAAGTTGCACTGACAGGTGATGATGTAGATGACACACTGGCTGGAGGTGAAGTTGTACTGCTTGGTGATGTAGCTGACGGACTGGCTGGAGGTGAAGTTGCACTGACAGGTGATGATGTTGCTGACACACTAGTTGGAGCTGAAGTTGCACTGACAGGTGATGATGTAGCTGACACACTGGCTGGAGGTGAAGTTGTAATGCCTGGTGATGTAGCTGACAGACTGGTTGGAGGTGAAGTTGCACTGACAGGTGATGATGTTGCTGACACACTGGTTGGAGCTGAAGTTGCACTGACAGGTGATGATGTAGCTGAGACACTGGCTGGAGTTGAAGTTGTACTGCTTGGTGATGTAGCTGACAGACTGGTTGGAGGTGAAGTTGCACTGACAGGTGATGATGTTGCTGACACACTGGTTAGAGCTGAAGTTGCACTGACAGGTGATGATGTAGATGACACACTGGCTGGAGGTGAAGTTGTACTGCTTGGTGATGTAGCTGACGGACTGGCTGTAGGTGAAGTTGCACTGACAGGTGATGATGCTGCTGACACACTGGTTGGAGGTGAAGTTGTTCCTACAGATGATGATGTAGCTGACACACTGGTTGGAGGTGAAGTTGCACTGACAGATGATGATGCAGCTGACACACTGGTTGTATGTGATATTGAACTGCCAGTTGGTGATGTAGATGACACACTGGCTGGAGATGAAGTTGTCCTGCCTGTTAATGTAGCTGACAGACTGGCTGGAGGTGAAGTTGCACTGACAGGTGATGATGTTGCTGACACACTGGTTGGAACTGAAGTTGCACTGACAGGTGATGATGTAGCTGAGACACTGGCTGGAGATGAAGTTGTACTGCTTGGTGATGTAGCTGACAGACTGGTTGCAGGTGAAGTTGCACTGACAGGTGATGATGTTGCTGACACACTGGTTAGAGCTGAAGTTGCACTGACAGGTGATGATGTAGTTGACACACTGGCTAGAGGTGAAGTTGTATTGCCTGGTGATGTAGCTGACACACTGGTTGGAGGTGAAGTTGCACTGACAGATGATGATGCAGCTGACACACTGGTTGGATGTGATATTGAACTGCCAGATGGTGATGTAGCTGACACACTGGTTGGAGGTAAAGTTGCACTGACAGGTGATGATGTAGCTGATACACTGGCTGGAGGTGAAGTTGTACTGCTTGGTGATGTAGCTGACAGACTGGTTGGAGGTGAAGTTGCACTGACAGGTGATGATGTTGCTGACACACTGGTTGGAGCTGAAGTTGAACTGACAGGTGATGATGTAGCTGACACACTGGCTGGAGGTGAAGTTGTACTGCCTGGTGATGTAGCTGACAGACTGGTTGGAGGTGAAGTTGCACTGACTGGTGATGATGTAGCTGAGACACTGGCTGGAGGTGAAGTTGTACTGCTTTTTGACGTAGCTGACTGACTCGCTGGAGGTGAAGTTGCACTGACAGGTGATGATGTTGCTGACACACTGGTTGGAGCTGACGTTGCACTGACAGGTGATGATGTAGATGACACACTGGCTGGAGGTGAAGTTGTAATGCCTGGTGATGTAGCTGACAGACTGGTTGGAGGTGAAGTTGCACTGACAGGTGATGATGTAGCTGACACACTGGCTGGAGGTGAAGTTGTTCCTACAGATGATGATGTAGCTGACACACTGGTTGGAGATGAAGTTGCACTGACAGATGATGATGCAGCTGACACACTGGTTGGATGTGATATTGAACTGCCAGTTGGTGATGTAGATGACACACTGGCTGGAGATGAAGTTGTCCTGCCTGTTAATGTAGCTGACAGACTGGCTGGAGGTGAAGTTGCACTGACAGGTGATGATGTTGCTGACACACTGGTTGGAGCTGAAGTTGCACTGACAGGTGATGATGTAGCTGAGCCACTGGCTGGAGATGAAGTTGTACTGCTTGGTGATGTAGCTGACAGACTGGTTGGAGGTGAAGTTGCACTGACAGGTGATGATGTTGCTGACACACTGGTTAGAGCTGAAGTTGCACTGACAGGTGATGATGTAGATGACACACTGGCTAGAGGTGAAGTTGTATTGCCTGGTGATGTAGCTGACACACTGGTTGGAGGTGAAGTTGCACTGACAGATGATGATGCAGCTGACACACTGGTTGGATGTGATATTGAACTGCCAGATGGTGATGTAGCTGACACACTGGTTGGAGGTAAAGTTGCACTGACAGGTGATGATGTAGCTGATACACTGGCTGGAGGTGAAGTTGTACTGCTTGGTGATGTAGCTGACAGACTGGTTGGAGGTGAAGTTGCACTGACAGGTGATGATGTTGCTGACACACTGGTTGGAGCTGAAGTTGAACTGACAGGTGATGATGTAGCTGACACACTGGCTGGAGGTGAAGTTGTACTGCCTGGTGATGTAGCTGACAGACTGGTTGGAGGTGAAGTTGCACTGACTGGTGATGATGTAGCTGAGACACTGGCTGGAGGTGAAGTTGTACTGCTTTTTGACGTAGCTGACTGACTCGCTGGAGGTGAAGTTGCACTGACAGGTGATGATGTTGCTGACAGACTGGTTGGAGGTGAAGTTGCACTGACAGGTGATGATGTTGCTGACACACTGGTTGGAGCTGAGGTTGCACTGACAGGTGATGATGTAGCTGAGACACTGGCTGGAGTTGAAGTTGTACTGCTTGGTGATGTAGCTGACAGACTGGTTGGAGGTGAAGTTGCACTGACAGGTGATGATGTTGCTGACACACTGGTTAGAGCTGAAGTTGCACTGACAGGTGATGATGTAGCTGACACACTGGCTGGAGTTGAAGTTGTACTGCTTGGTGATGTAGCTGACAGACTGGTTGGAGGTGAAGTTGCACTGACAGGTGATGATGTTGCTGACACACTGGTTGGAGGTGAAGTTGTTCCTACAGATGATGATGTAGCTGACACACTGGTTGGAGGTGAAGTTGCACTGACAGATGATGATGCAGCTGACACACTGGTTGGATGTGATATTGAACTGCCAGTTGGTGATGTAGATGACACACTGGCTGGAGATGAAGTTGTCCTGCCTGTTAATGTAGCTGACAGACTGGCTGGAGGTGAAGTTGCACTGACAGGTGATGATGTTGCTGACACACTGGTTGGAGCTGAAGTTGCACTGACAGGTGATGATGTAGCTGAGACACTGGCTGGAGATGAAGTTGTACTGCTTGGTGATGTAGCTGACAGACTGGTTGGAGGTGAAGTTGCACTGACAGGTGATGATGTTGCTGACACACTGGTTAGAGCTGAAGTTGCACTGACAGGTGATGATGTAGGTGACACACTGGCTAGAGGTGAAGTTGTATTGCCTGGTGATGTAGCTGACACACTGGTTGGAGGTGAAGTTGCACTGACAGATGATGATGCAGCTGACACACTGGTTGGATGTGATATTGAACTGCCAGATGGTGATGTAGCTGACACACTGGTTGGAGGTAAAGTTGCACTGACAGGTGATGATGTAGCTGATACACTGGCTGGAGGTGAAGTTGTACTGCTTGGTGATGTAGCTGACAGACTGGTTGGAGGTGAAGTTGCACTGACAGGTGATGATGTTGCTGACACACTGGTTGGAGCTGAAGTTGAACTGACAGGTGATGATGTAGCTGACACACTGGCTGGAGGTGAAGTTGTACTGCCTGGTGATGTAGCTGACAGACTGGTTGGAGGTGAAGTTGCACTGACTGGTGATGATGTAGCTGAGACACTGGCTGGAGGTGAAGTTGTACTGCTTTTTGACGTAGCTGACTGACTCGCTGGAGGTGAAGTTGCACTGACAGGTGATGATGTTGCTGACACACTGGTTGGAGCTGACGTTGCACTGACAGGTGATGATGTAGATGACACACTGGCTGGAGGTGAAGTTGTAATGCCTGGTGATGTAGCTGACAGACTGGTTGGAGGTGAAGTTGCACTGACAGGTGATGATGTAGCTGACACACTGGCTGGAGGTGAAGTTGTTCCTACAGATGATGATGTAGCTGACACACTGGTTGGAGGTGAAGTTGCACTGACAGATGATGATGCAGCTGACACACTGGTTGGATGTGATATTGAACTGCCAGTTGGTGATGTAGATGACACACTGGCTGGAGATGAAGTTGTCCTGCCTGTTAATGTAGCTGACAGACTGGCTGGAGGTGAAGTTGCACTGACAGGTGATGATGTTGCTGACACACTGGTTGGAGCTGAAGTTGCACTGACAGGTGATGATGTAGCTGAGACACTGGCTGGAGGTGAAGTTGTACTGCTTGGTGATGTAGCTGACAGACTGGTTGGAGGTGAAGTTGCACTGACAGGTGATGATGTTGCTGACACACTGGTTAGAGCTGAAGTTGCACTGACAGGTGATGATGTAGCTGAGACACTGGCTAGAGGTGAAGTTGTATTGCCTGGTGATGTAGCTGACAGATTGGTTGGAGGTGAAGTTGCACTGACAGGTGATGATGTGGCTGACACACTGGCTGGAGGTGAAGTTGTTCCTACAGATGATGATGTAGCTGATACACTGGTTGTAGGTGAAGTTGCACTGACAGATGATGATGCAGCTGACACACTGGTTGGATGTGATATTGAACTGCCAGATGGTGATGTAGCTGACACACTGGTTGGAGGTAAAGTTGCACTGACAGGTGATGATGTAGCTGATACACTGGCTGGAGGTGAAGTTGTACTGCTTGGTGATGTAGCTGACAGACTGGTTGGAGGTGAAGTTGCACTGACAGGTGATGATGTTGCTGACACACTGGTTGGAGCTGAAGTTGAACTGACAGGTGATGATGTAGCTGACACACTGGCTGGAGGTGAAGTTGTACTGCCTGGTGATGTAGCTGACAGACTGGTTGGAGGTGAAGTTGCACTGACAGGTGATGATGTAGCTGAGACACTGGCTGGAGGTGAAGTTGTACTGCTTTTTGACGTAGCTGACTGACTCGCTGGAGGTGAAGTTGCACTGACAGGTGATGATGTTGCTGACACACTGGTTGGAGCTGACGTTGCACTGACAGGTGATGATGTAGATGACACACTGGCTGGAGGTGAAGTTGTAATGCCTGGTGATGTAGCTGACAGACTGGTTGGAGGTGAAGTTGCACTGACAGGTGATGATGTAGCTGACACACTGGCTGGAGGTGAAGTTGTTCCTACAGATGATGATGTAGCTGACACACTGGTTGGAGGTGAAGTTGCACTGACAGATGATGATGCAGCTGACACACTGGTTGGATGTGATATTGAACTGCCAGTTGGTGATGTAGATGACACACTGGCTGGAGATGAAGTTGTCCTGCCTGTTAATGTAGCTGACAGACTGGCTGGAGGTGAAGTTGCACTGACAGGTGATGATGTTGCTGACACACTGGTTGGAGCTGAAGTTGCACTGACAGGTGATGATGTAGCTGAGACACTGGCTGGAGTTGAAGTTGTACTGCTTGGTGATGTAGCTGACAGACTGGTTGGAGGTGAAGTTGCACTGACAGGTGATGATGTTGCTGACACACTGGTTAGAGCTGAAGTTGCACTGACAGGTGATGATGTAGATGACACACTGGCTGGAGGTGAAGTTGTACTGCTTGGTGATGTAGCTGACGGACTGGCTGGAGGTGAAGTTGCACTGACAGGTGATGATGTTGCTGACACACTGGTTGGAGCTGAAGTTGCACTGACAGGTGATGATGTAGCTGACACACTGGCTGGAGGTGAAGTTGTAATGCCTGGTGATGTAGCTGACAGACTGGTTGGAGGTGAAGTTGCACTGACAGGTGATGATGTTGCTGACACACTGGTTAGAGCTGAAGTTGCACTGACAGGTGATGATGTAGCTGAGACACTGGCTAGAGGTGAAGTTGTATTGCCTGGTGATGTAGCTGACAGATTGGTTGGAGGTGAAGTTGCACTGACAGGTGATGATGTGGCTGACACACTGGCTGGAGGTGAAGTTGTTCCTACAGATGATGATGTAGCTGATACACTGGTTGTAGGTGAAGTTGCACTGACAGATGATGATGCAGCTGACACACTGGTTGGATGTGATATTGAACTGCCAGATGGTGATGTAGCTGACACACTGGTTGGAGGTAAAGTTGCACTGACAGGTGATGATGTAGCTGATACACTGGCTGGAGGTGAAGTTGTACTGCTTGGTGATGTAGCTGACAGACTGGTTGGAGGTGAAGTTGCACTGACAGGTGATGATGTTGCTGACACACTGGTTGGAGCTGAAGTTGAACTGACAGGTGATGATGTAGCTGACACACTGGCTTGAGGTGAAGTTGTACTGCCTGGTGATGTAGCTGACAGACTGGTTGGAGGTGAAGTTGCACTGACAGGTGATGATGTAGCTGAGACACTGGCTGGAGGTGAAGTTGTACTGCTTTTTGACGTAGCTGACTGACTCGCTGGAGGTGAAGTTGCACTGACAGGTGATGATGTTGCTGACACACTGGTTGGAGCTGACGTTGCACTGACAGGTGATGATGTAGATGACACACTGGCTGGAGGTGAAGTTGTAATGCCTGGTGATGTAGCTGACAGACTGGTTGGAGGTGAAGTTGCACTGACAGGTGATGATGTAGCTGACACACTGGCTGGAGGTGAAGTTGTTCCTACAGATGATGATGTAGCTGACACACTGGTTGGAGGTGAAGTTGCACTGACAGATGATGATGCAGCTGACACACTGGTTGGATGTGATATTGAACTGCCAGTTGGTGATGTAGATGACACACTGGCTGGAGATGAAGTTGTCCTGCCTGTTAATGTAGCTGACAGACTGGCTGGAGGTGAAGTTGCACTGACAGGTGATGATGTTGCTGACACACTGGTTGGAGCTGAAGTTGCACTGACAGGTGATGATGTAGCTGAGACACTGGCTGGAGTTGAAGATGTACTGCTTGGTGATGTAGCTGACGGACTGGTTGGAGGTGAAGTTGCACTGACAGGTGATGATGTTGCTGACACACTGGTTAGAGCTGAAGTTGCACTGACAGGTGATGATGTAGATGACACACTGGCTGGAGGTGAAGTTGTACTGCTTGGTGATGTAGCTGACGGACTGGCTGGAGGTGAAGTTGCACTGACAGGTGATGATGTTGCTGACACACTGGTTGGAGCTGAAGTTGCACTGACAGGTGATGATGTAGCTGACACACTGGCTGGAGGTGAAGTTGTAATGCCTGGTGATGTAGCTGACAGACTGGTTGGAGGTGAAGTTGCACTGACAGGTGATGATGTAGCTGATACACTGGCTGGAGGTGAAGTTGTACTGCTTGGTGATGTAGCTGACAGACTGGTTGGAGGTGAAGTTGCACTGACAGGTGATGATGTTGCTGACACACTGGTTGGAGCTGAAGTTGAACTGACAGGTGATGATGTAGCTGACACACTGGCTGGAGGTGAAGTTGTACTGCCTGGTGATGTAGCTGACAGACTGGTTGGAGGTGAAGTTGCACTGACAGGTGATGATGTAGCGGAGACACTGGCTGGAGGTGAAGTTGTACTGCTTTTTGACGTAGCTGACTGACTCGCTGGAGGTGAAGTTGCACTGACAGGTGATGATGTTGCTGACACACTGGTTGGAGCTGACGTTGCACTGACAGTTGATGATGTAGATGACACACTGGCTGGAGATGAAGTTGTAATGCCTCGTGATGTAGCTGACAAACTGGTTGGAGGTGAAGTTGCACTGACAGGTGATGATGTAGCTGACACACTGGCTGGAGGTGAAGTTGTTCCTACAGATGATGATGTAGCTGACACACTGGTTGGAGGTGAAGTTGCACTGACAGATGATGATGCAGCTGACACACTGGTTGGATGTGATATTGAACTGCCAGTTGGTGATGTAGATGACACACTGGCTGGAGATGAAGTTGTCCTGCCTGTTAATGTAGCTGACAGACTGGCTGGAGGTGAAGTTGCATTGACAGGTGATGATGTTGCTGACACACTGGTTGGAGCTGAAGTTGCACTGACAGGTGATGATGTAGCTGAGACACTGGCTGGAGTTGAAGTTGTACTGCTTGGTGATGTAGCTGACAGACTGGTTGGAGGTGAAGTTGCACTGACAGGTGATGATGTTGCTGACACACTGGTTGGATGTGATATTGAACTGCCAGTTGGTGATGTAGATGACACACTGGCTGGAGATGAAGTTGTCCTGCCTGTTAATGTAGCTGACAGACTGGCTGGAGGTGAAGTTGCATTGACAGGTGATGATGTTGCTGACACACTGGTTGGAGCTGAAGTTGCACTGACAGGTGATGATGTAGCTGAGACACTGGCTGGAGTTGAAGTTGTACTGCTTGGTGATGTAGCTGACAGACTGGTTGGAGGTGAAGTTGCACTGACAGGTGATGATGTTGCTGACACACTGGTTGGAGCTGAAGTTGCACTGACAGGTGATGATGTAGCTGAGACACTGGCTGGAGTTGAAGTTGTACTGCTTGGTGATGTAGCTGACAGACTGGTTGGAGGTGAAGTTGCACTGACAGGTGATGATGTTGCTGACACACTGGTTAGAGCTGAAGTTGCACTGACAGGTGATGATGTAGATGACACACTGGCTGGAGGTGAAGTTGTACTGCTTGGTGATGTAGCTGACGGACTGGCTGGAGGTGAAGTTGCACTGACAGGTGATGATGTTGCTGACACACTGGTTGGAGCTGAAGTTGCACTGACAGGTGATGATGTAGCTGACACACTGGCTGGAGGTGAAGTTGTAATGCCTGGTGATGTAGCTGACAGACTGGTTGGAGGTGAAGTTGCACTGACAGGTGATGATGTAGCTGATACACTGGCTGGAGGTGAAGTTGTACTGCTTGGTGATGTAGCTGACAGACTGGTTGGAGGTGAAGTTGCACTGACAGGTGATGATGTTGCTGACACACTGGTTGGAGCTGAAGTTGAACTGACAGGTGATGATGTAGCTGACACACTGGCTGGAGGTGAAGTTGTACTGCCTGGTGATGTAGCTGACAGACTGGTTGGAGGTGAAGTTGCACTGACAGGTGATGATGTAGCGGAGACACTGGCTGGAGGTGAAGTTGTACTGCTTTTTGACGTAGCTGACTGACTCGCTGGAGGTGAAGTTGCACTGACAGGTGATGATGTTGCTGACACACTGGTTGGAGCTGACGTTGCACTGACAGGTGATGATGTAGATGACACACTGGCTGGAGGTGAAGTTGTAATGCCTCGTGATGTAGCTGACAGACTGGTTGGAGGTGAAGTTGCACTGACAGGTGATGATGTAGCTGACACACTGGCTGGAGGTGAAGTTGTTCCTACAGATGATGATGTAGCTGACACACTGGTTGGAGGTGAAGTTGCACTGACAGATGATGATGCAGCTGACACACTGGTTGGATGTGATATTGAACTGCCAGTTGGTGATGTAGATGACACACTGGCTGGAGATGAAGTTGTCCTGCCTGTTAATGTAGCTGACAGACTGGCTGGAGGTGAAGTTGCATTGACAGGTGATGATGTTGCTGACACACTGGTTGGAGCTGAAGTTGCACTGACAGGTGATGATGTAGCTGAGACACTGGCTGGAGTTGAAGTTGTACTGCTTGGTGATGTAGCTGACAGACTGGTTGGAGGTGAAGTTGCACTGACAGGTGATGATGTTGCTGACACACTGGTTAGAGCTGAAGTTGCACTGACAGGTGATGATGTAGATGACACACTGGCTGGAGGTGAAGTTGTACTGCTTGGTGATGTAGCTGACGGACTGGCTGGAGGTGAAGTTGCACTGACAGGTGATGATGTTGCTGACACACTGGTTGGAGCTGAAGTTGCACTGACAGGTAAAGATGTAGCTGACACACTGGCTGGAGGTGAAGTTGTAATGCCTGGTGATGTAGCTGACAGACTGGTTGGAGGTGAAGTTGCACTGACAGGTGATGATGTAGATGACACACTGGCTGGAGGTGAAGTTGTAATGCCTGGTGATGTAGCTGACAGACTGGTTGGAGGTGAGGTTGCACTGACAGGTGATGATGTAGCTGAGACACTGGCTGGAGGTGAAGTTGTACTGCTTGTTGACGTAGCTGACTGACTGGCTGGAGGTGAAGTTGCACTGACAGGTGATGATGTTGCTGACACACTGGTTGGAGCTGACGTTGCACTGACAGGTGATGATGTAGCTGACACACTGGCTGGAGGTGAAGTTGTAATGCCTGGTGATGTAGCTGACAGACTGGTTGGAGGTGAAGTTGCACTGACAGGTGATGATGTTGCTGACACACTGGTTGGAGCTGAAGTTGCACTGACAGGTGATGATGTAGCTGAGACACTGGCTGGAGTTGAAGTTGTACTGCTTGGTGATGTAGCTGACAGACTGGTTGGAGGTGAAGTTGCACTGACAGGTGATGATGTTGCTGACACACTGGTTAGAGCTGAAGTTGCACTGACAGGTGATGATGTAGATGACACACTGGCTGGAAGTGAAGTTGTACTGCTTGGTGATGTAGCTGACGGACTGGCTGGAGGTGAAGTTGCACTGACAGGTGATGATGTTGCTGACACACTAGTTGGAGCTGAAGTTGCACTGACAGGTGATGATGTAGCTGACACACTGGCTGGAGGTGAAGTTGTAATGCCTGGTGATGTAGCTGACAGACTGGTTGGAGGTGAAGTTGCACTGACAGGTGATGATGTAGATGACACACTGGCTGGAGGTGAAGTTGTAATGCCTGGTGATGTAGCTGACAGACGGGTTGGAGGTGAGGTTGCACTGACAGGTGATGATGTAGCTGAGACACTGGCTGGAGGTGAAGTTGTACTGCTTGTTGACGTAGCTGACTGACTGGCTGGAGGTGAAGTTGCACTGACAGGTGATGATGTTGCAGACACACTGGTTGGAGCTGACGTTGCACTGACAGGTGATGATGTAGATGACACACTGGCTGGAGGTGAAGTTGTAATGCCTGGTGATGTAGCTGACAGACTGGTTGGAGGTGAAGTTGCACTGACAGGTGATGATGTAGCTGACACACTGGCTGGAGGTGAAGTTGTTCCTACAGATGATGATGTAGCTGACACACTGGTTGGAGGTGAAGTTGCACTGACAGATGATGATGCAGCTGACACACTGGTTGGATGTGATATTGAACTGCCAGTTGGTGATGTAGCTGACACACTGGCTGGAGATGAAGTTGTCCTGCCTGTTAATGTAGCTGACAGACTGGCTGGAGGTGAAGTTGCACTGACAGGTGATGATGTAGCTGATACACTGGCTGGAGGTGAAGTTGTACTGCTTGGTGATGTAGCTGACAGACTGGTTGGAGGTGAAGTTGCACTGACAGGTGATGATGTTGCTGAAACACTGGTTGGAGGTGAAGTTGTACTGCCTGGTGATGTAGCTGACAGACTGGTTGGAGGTGAAGTTGCACTGACAGGTGATGATGTAGCTGAGACACTGGCTGGAGGTGAAGTTGTACTGCTTTTTGACGTAGCTGACTGACTCGCTGGAGGTGAAGTTGCACTGACAGGTGATGATGTTGCTGAGACACTGGTTAGAGCTGAAGTTGCACTGACAGGTGATGATGTAGATGACACACTGGCTGGAGGTGAAGTTGTACTGCTTGGTGATGTAGCTGACGGACTGGCTGGAGGTGAAGTTGCACTGACAGGTGATGATGTTGCTGACACACTGGTTGGAGCTGAAGTTGCACTGACAAGTGATGATGTAGCTGATACACTGGCTGGAGGTGAAGTTGTACTGCTTGGTGATGTAGCTGACAGACTGGTTGGAGGTGAAGTTGCACTGACAGGTGATGATGTTGCTGACACACTGGTTGGAGCTGAAGTTGAACTGACAGGTGATGATGTAGCTGACACACTGGCTGGAGGTGAAGTTGCACTGACAGGTGATGATGTAGCTGATACACTGGCTGGAGGTGAAGTTGTACTGCTTGGTGATGTAGCTGACAGACTGGTTGGAGGTGAAGTTGCACTGACAGGTGATGATGTTGCTGACACACTGGTTGGAGCTGAAGTTGAACTGACAGGTGATGATGTAGCTGACACACTGGCTGGAGGTGAAGTTGTACTGCCTGGTGATGTAGCTGACAGACTGGTTGGAGGTGAAGTTGCACTGACAGGTGATGATGTAGCTGAGACACTGGCTGGAGGTGAAGTTGTACTGCTTTTTGACGTAGCTGACTGACTCGCTGGAGGTGAAGTTGCACTGACAGGTGATGATGTTGCTGAGACACTGGTTAGAGCTGAAGTTGCACTGACAGGTGATGATGTAGATGACACACTGGCTGGAGGTGAAGTTGTACTGCTTGGTGATGTAGCTGACGGACTGGCTGGAGGTGAATTTGCACTGACAGGTGATGATGTTGCTGACACACTGGTTGGAGCTGAAGTTGCACTGACAGGTGATGATGTAGCTGACACACTGGCTGGAGGTGAAGTTGTAATGCCTGGTGATGTAGCTGACAGACTGGTTGGAGGTGAGGTTGCACTGACAGGTGATGATGTAGCTGAGACACTGGCTGGAGGTGAAGTTGTACTGCTTGTTGACGTAGCTGACTGACTGGCTGGAGGTGAAGTTGCACTGACAGGTGATGATGTTGCTGACACACTGGTTGGAGCTGACGTTGCACTGACAGGTGATGATGTAGATGACACACTGGCTGGAGGTGAAGTTGTAATGTCTGGTGATGTAGCTGACAGACTGGTTGGAGGTGAAGTTGCACTGACAGGTGATGATGTAGCTGACACACTGGCTGGAGGTGAAGTTGTTCCTAACGATGATGATGTAGCTGATACACTGGTTGGAGGTGAAGTTGCACTGACAGATGATGATGCAGCTGACACACTGGTTGGATGTGATATTGAACTGCCAGATGGTGATGTAGCTGACACACTGGTTGGAGGTAAAGTTGCACTGACAGGTGATGATGTAGCTGATACACTGGCTGGAGGTGAAGTTGTACTGCTTGGTGATGTAGCTGACAGACTGGTTGGAGGTGAAGTTGAACTGACAGGTGATGATGTAGCTGACACACTGGCTGGAGGTGAAGTTGTACTGCCTGGTGATGTAGCTGACAGACTGGTTGGAGGTGAAGTTGCACTGACAGGTGATGATGTAGCTGAGACACTGGCTGGAGGTGAAGTTGTACTGCTTTTTGACGTAGCTGACTGACTCGCTGGAGGTGAAGTTGCACTGACAGGTGATGATGTTGCTGACACACTGGTTGGAGCTGACGTTGCACTGACAGGTGATGATGTAGATGACACACTGGCTGGAGGTGAAGTTGTAATGCCTGGTGATGTAGCTGACAGACTGGTTGGAGGTGAAGTTGCACTGACAGGTGATGATGTAGCTGACACACTGGCTGGAGGTGAAGTTGTTCCTACAGATGATGATGTAGCTGACACACTGGTTGGAGGTGAAGTTGCACTGACGGATGATGATGCAGCTGACACACTGGTTGGATGTGATATTGAACTGCCAGTTGGTGATGTAGATGACACACTGGCTGGAGATGAAGTTGTCCTGCCTGTTAATGTAGCTGACAGACTGGCTGGAGGTGAAGTTGCACTGACAGGTGATGATGTTGCTGACACACTGGTTGGAGCTGAAGTTGCACTGACAGGTGATGATGTAGCTGAGACACTGGCTGGAGTTGAAGTTGTACTGCTTGGTGATGTAGCTGACAGACTGGTTGGAGGTGAAGTTGCACTGACAGGTGATGATGTTGCTGACACACTGGTTAGAGCTGAAGTTGCACTGACAGGTGATGATGTAGCTGAGACACTGGCTAGAGGTGAAGTTGTATTGCCTGGTGATGTAGCTGACAGACTGGTTGGAGGTGAAGTTGCACTGACAGGTGATGATGTAGCTGACACACTGGCTGGAGGTGAAGTTGTTCCTAACGATGATGATGTAGCTGATACACTGGTTGGAGGTGAAGTTGCACTGACAGATGATGATGCAGCTGACACACTGGTTGGATGTGATATTGAACTGCCAGATGGTGATGTAGCTGACACACTGGTTGGAGGTAAAGTTGCACTAACAGGTGATGATGTAGCTGATACACTGGCTGGAGGTGAAGTTGTACTGCTTGGTGATGTAGCTGACAGACTGGTTGGAGGTGAAGTTGCACTGACAGGTGATGATGTTGCTGACACACTGGTTGGAGCTGAAGTTGAACTGACAGGTGATGATGTAGCTGACACACTGGCTGGAGGTGAAGTTGTACTGCCTGGTGATGTAGCTGACAGACTGGTTGGAGGTGAAGTTGCACTGATAGGTGATGATGTAGCTGAGACACTGGCTGGAGGTGAAGTTGTACTGCTTTTTGACGTAGCTGACTGACTCGCTGGAGGTGAAGTTGCACTGACAGGTGATGATGTTGCCGACACACTGGTTGGAGCTGACGTTGCACTGACAGGTGATGATGTAGATGACACACTGGCTGGAGGTGAAGTTGTAATGCCTGGTGATGTAGCTGACAGACTGGTTGGAGGTGAAGTTGCACTGACAGGTGATGATGTAGCTGACACACTGGCTGGAGGTGAAGTTGTTCCTACAGATGATGATGTAGCTGACACACTGGTTGGAGGTGAAGTTGCACTGACGGATGATGATGCAGCTGACACACTGGTTGGATGTGATATTGAACTGCCAGTTGGTGATGTAGATGACACACTGGCTGGAGATGAAATTGTCCTGCCTGTTAATGTAGCTGACAGACTGGCTGGAGGTGAAGTTGCACTGACAGGTGATGATGTTGCTGACACACTGGTTGGAGCTGAAGTTGCACTGACAGGTGATGATGTAGCTGACACACTGGCTGGAGGTGAAGTTGTTCCTACAGATGATGATGTAGCTGACACACTGTTTGGAGGTGAAGTTGCACTGACAGATGATGATGCAGCTGACACACTGGTTGGATGTGATATTGAACTGCCAGTTGGTGATGTAGATGGCACACTGGCTGGAGATGAAGTTGTCCTGCCTGTTAATGTAGCTGACAGACTGGCTGGAGGTGAAGTTGCACTGACAGGTGATGATGTTGCTGACACACTGGTTGGAGCTGAAGTTGCACTGACAGGTGATGATGTAGATGACACACTTGCTAGAGGTGAAGTTGTAATGCCTGGTGATGTAGCTGACAGACTGGTTGGAGGTGAAGTTGCACTGACAGGTGATGATGTAGCTGACACACTGGCTGGAGGTGAAGTTGTTCCTACAGATGATGATGTAGCTGACACACTGGTTGGAGGTGAAGTGGCACTGACAGATGATGATGCAGCTGACACACTGGTTGGATGTGATATTGAACTGCCAGATGGTGATGTAGCTGACACAATGGTTGGAGGTGAAGTTGTACTGCTTGGTGATGTAGCTGACAGACTGGTTGGAGCTGAAGTTGAACTGACAGGTGATGATGTAGATGACACACTGGCTGGAGGTGAAGTTGTACTGCCTGGTGATGTAGCTGACAGACTGGTTGGAGGTGAAGTTGCACTGACAGGTGATGATGTAGCTGAGACACTGGCTGGAGGTGAAGTTGTACTGCTTGTTGACGTAGCTGACTGACTGGCTGGAGGTGAAGTTGCACTGACAGGTGATGATGTTGCTGACACACTGGTTGGAGCTGACGTTGCACTGACAGGTGATGATGTAGCTGACACACTGGCTGGAGGGGAAGTTGTAATGCCTGGTGATGTAGCTGACAGACTGGTTGGAGGTGAAGTTGCACTGACAGGTGATGATGTAGCTGACACACTGGCTCGAGGTGAAGTTGTTCCTACAGATGATGATGTAGCTGACACACTGTTTGGAGGTGAAGTTGCACTGACAGATGATGATGCAGCTGACACACTGGTTGGATGTGATATTGAACTGCCAGTTGGTGATGTAGATGGCACACGGGCTGGAGATGAAGTTGTCCTGCCTGTTAATGTAGCTGACAGACTGGCTGGAGGTGAAGTTGCACTGACAGGTGATGATGTTGCTGACACACTGGTTGGAGCTGAGGTTGCACTGACAGGTGATGATGTAGCTGAGACACTGGCTGGAGGTGAAGTTGGACTGCTTGGTGATGTAGCTGACAGACTGGTTGGAGGTGAAGTTGCACTGACAGGTGATGATGTTGCTGACACACTGGTAGGAGCTGAAGTTGCACTGACAGGTGATGATGGAGCTGACACACTGGCTGGAGGTGAAGTTGTACTGCTTGGTGGTGTAGCTGACAGACTGGCTGGAGCTGAAGTTGCACTGACAGATGATGTTGCTGACACACTGGTTGGAGCTGAAGTTGCACTGACAGGTGATGATGTAGATGACACACTGGTTGGAGCTGAAGTTGTACTGCCTGGTGATGTAGCTGACAGACTGGTTGGAGGTAAAGTTGCACTGACAGGTGATGATGTAGCTGAGACACTGGCTGGAGTTAAAGTTGTACTGCTTGGTGATGTAGCTGACACACTGGTTGGATGTGATATTGAACTGCCAGGTGGTGATGTAGCTGACACATTGGTTGGAGCTGAAGTTGCACTGACAGGTGATGATGTAGATGACACACTGACTGGAGCTGAAGTTGCACTGACAGGTGATGATGTAGCTGAGACACTGGCTGGAGGTGAAGTTGTACTGCTTGGTGATGTAGCTGACAGACTGGTTGGAGGTGAAGTTGCACTGCCAGGTGATGATGTTGCTGACACACTGGTAGGAGCTGAAGTTGCACTGACAGGTATTGATGTAGCTGACACACTGGCTGGAGGTGAAGTTGTACTGCTTGGTGATGTAGCTGACAGACTGGTTGGAGGTGAAGTTGCACTGACAGGTGATGATGTTGCTGACACACTGGTTAGAGCTGAAGTTGCACTGACAGGTGATGATGTAGATGACACACTGGCTGGAGGTGAAGTTGTACTGCCTGGTGATGCAGCTGACAGACTGGTTGGAGGTGAAGTTGCACTGACAGGTGATGATGTAGCTGAGACACTGGTGGGAGTTGAAGTTGTACTGCTTGGTGATGTAGCTGACACACTGGTTGGATGTGATATTGAACTGCCATGTGGTGATGTAGCTGACACACTGGCTGGAGGTGATATTGAACTGCCAGGTGATGTAGCTGACACACTGGCTGGAGGTGAAGTTGTTCCTACAGATGATGATGTAGCTGACACACTGGTTGGAGGTGAAGTTGCACTGACAGATGATGATGCAGCTGACACACTGGTTGGATGTGATATTGAACTGCCAGGTGGTGATGTAGCTGACACACTGGTTGGAGCTGAAGTTGCACTGACAGGTGATGATGTAGATGACACACTGGCTGGAGCTGAAGTTGTCCTGACTGTTAATGTAGCTGACAGACTGGTTGGAGGTGAAGTTGCACTGACAGGTGATGATGTAGCTGAGACACTGGCTGGAGGTGAAGTTGTACTGCTTGGTGATGTAGCTGACAGACTGGCTGGAGGTGAGGTTGCACTGACAGGTGATGATGTTGCTGACACACTAGTTAGAGCTGACGTTGCACTGACAGGTGATGATGTAGATGACACACTGGCTGGAGGTGAAGTTGTTATGCCTGTTGATGTAGCTGACAGACTGGTTGGAGGTGGAGTTGCACTGACAGGTAATGATGTCGCTGACACACTGGCTGGAGGTGAAGTTGTTCCTACAGATGATGATGTAGCTGACACAGTGGTTGGAGGTGAAGTTGCACTGACAGATGATGATGCAGATGACACACTGGTTGGATGTGATATTGAACTGCCAGGTGGTGATGTAGATGACACACTGGCTGGAGATGAAGTTGCACTGACAGGTGATGATGTTGCTGACACACTGGTTGGAGCTGAATTTGCACTGACAGATGATGATGATGTAGATGACACACTGGCTGGAGGTAATGTTGCACTGACAGGTGATGAGGCAGCTGACACACTGGTTGGATGTGATATTGAACTGACAGATGGTGATGTAGCTGGCTCACTGGTTGGAGATGAAGTTGCACTGACCGGTGATGATGTAGCTGACACCCTGGTTGGAGCTGAAGTTGCACTGACAGACGATGATGTAGCTGAAACACTGGTTGGATGTGATATTGACCTGACAGGTGATGATGTAGCTGAGACACTGGCTGGAGTTGAAGTTGTCCTGCCTGTTAATGTAGCTGACAGACTTGTTGGAGGTGAAGTTGCACTGACAGGTGATGATGTTGCTGAGACACTGGCTGGATGTGAAGTTGTACCGCTTGGTGATGTAGCTGACACACTGGTTGGAGGTGAAGTTGCACTGACAGATGATGATGTAGCTGAGACACTGGCAGGATATGAAGTTGTCCTGCCTGGTGATGTAGCTGACAGACTGGTTGGAGGTGAAGTTGCACTGACAGGTGATGATGTAGCTGAGACACTGGTTGGAGCTGAGGTTGCACTGACAGGTGATGATGTAGATGACACACTGGTTGGATGTGATATTGAACTGACAGATGGTGATGTAGCTGACAGACTGGTTGGAGGTGAAGTTGCACTGACAGGTGATGATGTAGCTGACACACTGGTTGGAGCTGAAGTTGCACTGACAGACGATGATGTAGCTGAGACACTGGTTGGATGTGATATTGACCTGACAGGTGATGATGTAGATGACACACTGGCTGGAGATGAAGTTGTCCTGCCTGTTAATGTAGCTGACAGACTGGTTGGAGGTGAAGTTGCACTGACAGGTGATGATGTAGCTGAGACACTGGTTGGAGCTGAGGTTGCACTGACAGGTGATGATGTAGATGACACACTGGCTGGAGGTGAAGTTGTAATGCCTGTTGATGTAGCTGACAGACTGGTTGGAGGTGGAGTTGCACTGACAGGTGATGATGTAGCTGACACACTGGCTGGAGGTGAAGTTGTTCCTACAGATGATGATGTAGTTGACACACTGGTTGGAGGTGAAGTTGCACTGATAGATGATGATGCAGCTGACACACTGGTTGGTTGTGATATTGAACTGCCAGGTGGTGATGTAGCTGACACACTGGTTGGAGCTGAAGTTGCACTGACAGGTGATGATGTAGATGCCACACTGGCTGGAGCTGAAGTTGTCCTGCCTGTTAATGTAGCTGACAGACTGGTTGGAGCTGAATTTGCACTGACAGATGATGATGATGTAGTTGACACACTGGCTGGAGCTGAAGTTGTCCTGCCTGGTAATGTAGCTGACAGACTAGTTGGAGGTGAAGTTGCACTGACAGGTGATGATGTTGCTGAGACACTGGCTGGAGGTGAAGTTGTACCGCTTGGTGATGTAGCTGACACACTGGTTGGAGGTGAAGTTGCACTGACAGGTGATGATGTTGCTGAGACACTGGCTGGAGGTGAAGTTGTACCGCTTGGTGATGTAGCTGACACACTGGTTGGAGGTGAAGTTGCACTGACAGATGATGATGTAGCTGAGACACTGGCAGGATATGAAGTTGTCCTGCCTGGTGATGTAGCTGACAGACTGGTTGGAGGTGAAGTTGCACTGACAGGTGATGATGTAGCTGAGACACTGATTGGAGGTGAAGTTGTAATGCCTGTTGATGTAGCTGACAGACTGGTTGGAGGTGGAGTTGCACTGACAGGTGATGATGTAGCTGACACACTGGCTGGAGGTGAAGTTGTTCCTACAGATGATGATGTAGTTGACACACTGGTTGGAGGTGAAGTTGCACGGATAGATGATGATGCAGCGGACACACTGGTTGGTTGTGATATTGACCTGACAGGTGATGATGTAGATGACACACTGGCTGGAGATGAAGTTGTCATGCCTGTTAATGTAGCTGACAGACTGGTTGGAGGTGAAGTTGCACTGACAGGTGATGATGTAGCTGAGACACTGGTTGGAGCTGAGGTTGCACTGACAGGTGATGATGTAGATGACACACTGGCTGGAGGTGAAGTTGTAATGCCTGTTGATGTAGCTGACAGACTGGTTGGAGGTGGAGTTGCACTGACAGGTGATGATGTAGCTGACACACTGGCTGGAGGTGAAGTTGTTCCTACAGATGATGATGTAGTTGACACACTGGTTGGAGGTGAAGTTGCACTGATAGATGATGATGCAGCTGACACACTGGTTGGTTGTGATATTGAACTGCCAGGTGGTGATGTAGCTGACACACTGGTTGGAGCTGAAGTTGCACTGACAGGTGATGATGTAGATGCCACACTGGCTGGAGCTGAAGTTGTCCTGCCTGTTAATGTAGCTGACAGACTGGTTGGAGCTGAATTTGCACTGACAGATGATGATGATGTAGTTGACACACTGGCTGGAGGTAATGTTGCACTGACAGGTGATGAGGTAGCTGACACACTGGTTGGATGTGATATTGAACTGACAGGTGGTGATGTAGCTGGCACACTGGTTGGAGCTGAAGTTGCACTGACCGGTGATGACGTAGGTGACACACTGGCTGGAGCTGAACTTGCACTGACCAGTGATGATGTAGCTGAGACCCTGTTTGGAGCTGAAGTTGCACTGACAGATGATGATGTAGCTGAGACACTGGCTGGAGGTGAAGTTGTACTGCTTGGTGATGTAGCTGACAGACTGGTTGGAGGTGAGGTTGCACTGACAGGTGATGATGTAGATGACACACTGGCTGGAGCTGAAGTTGTCCTGCCTGGTAATGTAGCTGACAGACTAGTTGGAGGTGAAGTTGCACTGACAGGTGATGATGTTGCTGAGACACTGGCTGGAGGTGAAGTTGTACCGCTTGGTGATGTAGCTGACACACTGGTTGGAGGTGAAGTTGCACTGACAGGTGATGATGTTGCTGAGACACTGGCTGGAGGTGAAGTTGTACCGCTTGGTGATGTAGCTGACACACTGGTTGGAGGTGAAGTTGCACTGACAGATGATGATGTAGCTGAGACACTGGCAGGATATGAAGTTGTCCTGCCTGGTGATGTAGCTGACAGACTGGTTGGAGGTGAAGTTGCACTGACAGGTGATGATGTAGCTGAGACACTGATTGGAGCTGAGGTTGCACTGACAGGTGATGATGTAGATGACACACTGGCTGGAGGTGAAGTTGTAATGCCTGTTGATGTAGCTGACAGACTGGTTGGAGGTGGAGTTGCACTGACAGGTGATGATGTAGCTGACACACTGGCTGGAGGTGAAGTTGTTCCTACAGATGATGATGTAGTTGACACACTGGTTGGAGGTGAAGTTGCACGGATAGATGATGATGCAGCTGACACACTGGTTGGTTGTGATATTGAACTGCCAGGTGGTGATGTAGCTGACACACTGGTTGGAGCTGAAGTTGCACTGACAGGTGATGATGTAGATGCCACACTGGCTGGAGCTGAAGTTGTCCTGCCTGTTAATGTAGGTGACAGACTGGTTGGAGGTGAAGTTGCACTGACAGGTGATGATGTTGCTGGCACACTGGTTGGAGCTGAATTTGCACTGACAGATGATGATGATGTAGTTGACACACTAGCTGGAGGTAATGTTGCACTGACAGGTGATGAGGTAGCTGACACACTGGTTGGATGTGATATTGAACTGACAGGTGGTGATGTAGCTGGCACACTGGTTGGAGCTGAAGTTGCACTGACCGGTGATGACGTAGCTGACACACTGGCTGGAGCTGAACTTGCACTGACCAGTGATGATGTAGCTGAGACCCTGTTTGGAGCTGAAGTTGCACTGACAGATGATGATGTAGCTGAGACACTGGCTGGAGGTGAAGTTGTACTGCTTGGTGATGTAGCTGACAGACTGGTTGGAGGTGATGTTGCACTGACAGGTGATGATGTAGATGACACACTGGCTGGAGCTGAAGTTGTCCTGCCTGGTAATGTAGCTGACAGACTAGTTGGAGGTGAAGTTGCAGTGACAGGTGATGATGTAGATGACACACTGGCTGGAGGTGAAGTTGTACTTCTTGGTGATGTAGCTGACAGACTGGTTGGAGGTGAAGTTGCACTGACAGGTGATGATGTTGCTGACAGACTATTTGGAGGTGAAGTTGCACTGACAGGTGATGATGTTGCTGACAGACTGGTTGGAGGTGAAGTTGCACTGACAGGTGATGATGTATATGACACACTGGCTGAAGGTGAAGTTGTACTGCCTGATGATGTAGCTGACACACTGGCTAGAGGTGAAGTTGTTCCTTCAGATGATGATGTAGCTGACACAATAGTTGGATGTGAAATTGCACTGACAGGTGATGATGTAGCTGACAAACTGGTTGGAGGTGAAAGTGAACTGACCGGTGATGATGTAGCTGGCACACTGGGTGCAGCTGAAGTTTCACTGACAGGTGATGATGTAGCTGACACACTGGTTGGAGCTGAAGTTGCACTGACAGGTGATGATGTAGATGACACACTGGCTGGAGCTGAAATTGTCCTGCCTGTTAATGTAGCTGACAGACTGGTTGGAGGTGAAGTTGCACTGACAGGTGATGATGTTGCTGACACACTGGTTGGAACTGAATTTGCACTGACAGATGATGATGATGTAGATGACACACGGGCTGGAGGTAATGTTGCACTGACAGGTGATGAGGTAGCTGACACACTGGTTGAATGTGATATTGAACTGACAGGTGGTGATGTAGCTGGCACACTGGTTGGAGCTGAAGTTGCACTGACCGGTGATGATGTAGCTGACACCCTGGTTGGAGCTGAAGTTGCACTGACATGTGATGATCTAGCTGACCCACTGCTTTGAGGTGAATTTGCACTGCCAGTTGATGATGTAGGTGACACAGTGGTTGGAGGTGAAGTTGCACTGCCTGGTGGTGATGTAGCTGACACACTGATTTGAGGTGAAGTTGAACTGACAGGTGATGATGTAGCTGATAAACCGGCTGGCATTGAAGATGCTTTGCCAGTGGGTGATGTTGTTGATACATTGGTTGGAGTGGAGGTTGCATTGATTGGTTGTGCTGTCGTGGAAAATGAATTGAAATTCAATATATATTAATATAATATATATAAATATATAAATATTTGAAATGCCAGGAGACACGCTCATTTAAAATGATACAACAAATGACAAAGAGGCTCCTTACTGGCTTCTATGTAGCCGGTAGGATTTTTTTTTGTAATTTAATTTCATACAGAAATTAACTAAACTATGTTTTGTGAGCCGTTCCATTGCCTTGACTTATATAATTAGTTATATAATGCTTACACACAGATATGGGGACAGCTAGCTACATCGTCAATTAATGTAAATATTATGAAGCTGCATTCTTCTTGAAAACACAGGCCAAGGAGATGGGCTGAGAGGCAGACCTGTCGCATGGCAGTTTTATGAACTGCATACATGGGATGGCACAATTATTACCTCCGCCCCAGCGACAGCGCAAGTCAAGAGGTAATGTTTTCGATGGTCTGCGTGCATTTGTTCTTGTGTGCATATGTGTGTGTTTGTCTTTTAGCAGAATTACGCCAAAACTACTGGACTGATTTTCACGAAACTCGGTGGAAGGGTGTACTGTAGCATCGTCCTTCTTAGAACCCAGTTAATTTTGGAGCAGATCTGAAGCATGGGTTGGGTTCAAGGCCTAGCCAAACACAGACGGCCTATAACCTCCATTCATTTTTTTTAAATGGATAACGCAAAAACTACCAAACCAACTTCTATGAAACTCGTAGAGGGGTGTATTATGGGCCCCCATAGAACTCATAAAATGTTTGCAGCAGATCCGAATCACGGGCTGGATACACAAATGAAAACAAAACTTAGAACGAAGCCAGCTACCTGTGTGAGGGTGCTAGAGACACAGGGTTTGGACTGGGGTGGACCACACTGCCCCCTGCTGGATGTGACCCAAGGGGGGCACCATGGGAGCTGGCCAAATACAGCCACCCATTCATCTCCAGTCATTTATACCTACGCCACAGTGAAACACAGGGAGGGTCCACGAGCCACCCAAACACAGCCCGAACAGCCATTCACCTCCATTCATTTTTTGGACTAGGGCATGGGTTCCCAAACTCCATTAATGTGGGCCTCCCCTCTGAAAACAGTGACACACCCGCGCCCCCCCAACCCCCCCAAATTTGTCCATTTAGCAAGGCAGCGCCCTAGCCCATAACGTTACACAGCTAAGTTAGCTCGGTGGCACCTGTTGCTAGTTAACGTTATGACGTTTTCGCACAATACATTCATGCATGCGGGGGGAAGCTCTCTGCACTATCCCCAAATTTAGTATACATCTCTCCCAGTATTTATTTAGATCTTCTGGAGTCAGTTGCACCAGTCGTTACTAAGTGGTGACTAGGCCTAGTCATAGCCTAAGTGTTGACTAACTCGAGATTTAGTCACTACTAAATTTAAATGGGGTGCAACACTCCCCACTAGTTCTTAGTAACTAACTAAATATTTACACCACCCTGGGAGGTGGTGTAAGTGATGACTAGTGTGAGGAAGTAGCTAATACTAGCGTCTTCAACTCTGCTATTAGGACGGAGGTGGGCTGAAACATTGTAGATAAATCTGTCGGTGGAAAAAATATTTTTTTTAGCAGATGTCTTAATTATATCAAGATTAAGCTAACTATTGTCACCGGTGTGCTTATTGGTGTCATATTTATTCAGTTTGAGTAATTTCATGATCAAGCTAGCTAACCACCTTTAGCTCAATTGGCTCAGTTGCTGGTTAGCGATGAGAGTCCCAGCCCAGTTGATAACTCTCCGTTGCGGCTTGGGGGGATGCGATGGTCGGCTGGGATCCTGCGACTCATAGCTAACCAGCAACTGGTCATTGGACTGTACCAGGCAGCCTACGTTAAGTCTGAATCAAATAACGTTATCAAACAAGCTTTGGAACTAGCTGGCTAGGATAATTTAAGCATAACAATCCAACGGCTAACTCCCCCAAAATAACCTCTCCACTGCACAAGCTTCTCACCAACCCCAATAATAAATATAGCTGCAAGCAGCAATGAACGGGGCCAAGCCTTTATGCATCAAAGACAAAAAGCGAAACACGCCATTGCCACATTTGAGCTACTTTACATACTATTTGATGTCAATTAACATACAATGAAAGCACAAGAGGGTGTTGTTGCATAAAAACAATAACCTCCTCCCTCCCCTACACCTCCTCGCTCCTCTACACCGCCTCATCTACACCTCCCATACCTACACATCCACCCTCCTTTACACCTCCCCACTCTACACCTCCTCCTTCTACACCTCCCCCCTCCTCTACACCTCCTCCCTCCTCTACTCCTCCTCATCTACACGTCCCACCCCTACACATCCACCCTCCTCTACACCTCCCCACTCTACACCTCCTCCTTCTTCTACACCTCCCCCCTCCTCTACACCTCCTCCCATCCCTACACCTCTTCCTCTACATCTCCGCCCTCCTCTACACCTCCTCCCATCACTACATCTCCTCTACCCCTCCCCCTCCTCTACACCTCCTCCCCTACACCTCCTCCTCTACCTCTCCCCCCTCCTCTACACCTCCTCACATCCCTACATCTCCTCTACCCCTCCCCCCTGCTCTACACCTCCTCCTCTACACCTCCTCCCCTACACCTCCTCCTCTACCACTCCCCCTCCTCTACACCTCCTCCTCTACACTTACACTTTTCCTCCTCCCACCCCAACACCTCCTCCTCTACACCTCCTCTCTCCCCTACTCCTCATTCCTCCTCTACAATTCCTCCCTGAAAGAATGAAAGCGCAATTGGGGTGTTGCACAAAAACACTTATATCGACATCATAATTTAATCTGACGATTAATCCGGCCAAAGGGCGCGCTACAGCAATCGATTGCATTTCCGCCATTTTTAAGCATTTTGCTTGTCATAGCGCCGCCCTGTGGCCAATTTGCTTCATATTTCTCAGATTACCTAAGGATATAGTCTGACACCACACTACCAATTTTCAGAAAAATCGGCGTAGCGGTTAGGCCTAAACGGGAAATGAGCTATCTAGCGCCCCCATTGGGTTTGATAGAGCCCATAATGCAGAGCTAGCCTCGGTTTACATGTGCGAACATGCTTGCAAAGATTTGTGGTGTTCTGTACAACCCTTCAAAAATTATACCATTTTATGTGAAAAGCCACGCCCTCTGCAATCTTCATTGGCTCATAGTTTCTGTTGTTTTCAACTTTTCAAAAATGTGCTTAGATGGAACTTTAGATATTGGTCCCTAGATTCTGTTTACCTAGTGTCATGTGAATTGGTCAAACTTTCTAGTAGGAGATAGATTTTAAGTGTTTTCCAAAAAATGCAAAATAGCAGATAATTTACATAACCGGAAGTTATAGGTTCTTGAGGCAAACTTGTTCATTCTGAGGAGAGATATATGTGTGCAAAGTCTCATGCCTCCATGACTTATCAGCCGGTTAAATGTTGGTGTGTACCGATCGGTTTCATTCAGGACAAAGCGACATTTGAGCTAAACTTGCTATGACAGTAGCGTTCCCCTTTAAGTAAAAGCTTTATTTTCTTTGAACCCCTGGTCTTTACATCCTAATCCTAAACACTACTGTGATGGTAAATTTGGACCTTATAGCTGATCACCAATAATAATAATTATTAATGCTGTAACTGATTAAATCATTTTACTCTGTGTATGATTTTCAGACAGGGATACATGTTTAAGGTCAACCATTTCTTATCTACTGTAAGGGGCCTTTTCTTACCTGTGCTGTGAGTTTATAGGCGCCAGCTGGATAGAAAGGTATGAATTAGGGTGTATTCAGACCTAGCTTGTTGTTCCGATACCGGGGGCATTTCAGAGAGAATGGTCTCAGCCCGCTTGCAATCGCCACGCGGGGCGATTCATTTGCAGTGAGAATGCACATTTCCCACAAACCAATACAAAACTCATTGTTTTACCCTGCACTGTCACAAACATTACCGTTTAAGCAAAACAGTGCAGTGTCACAAGCAACAGTGCCAACAAATGTCTGGACGTATAAACACATGGTGGAACACATCTTTGAAAGATTGGAAGATGAATTGCAGTCGTGGATCAATCCTGATCATATGCAATAGAAAATTGTTCTCTAGCCGTAGTCGTGATGCCTGCTCAAACTGGATATGTTGTCCATTTACTGAACACTGGTATATGAACCAGAGAAGACCAATCAACGCTATTATACACACTAGGGGTGTGCCGGGAGCCCACTATTTGAATTTGTATTTGACAGCTAATTATTCGTATTCGGACGAAGTGGGCGGGCCGGGAAGTCGGTTCAAAACGGTTTAAACTGAGGGGAAATGTAATTTCTTTATCCTAATATTAATTGGCATTGCAATTGTTGTGCTTTCAACGCATCAGAATTGCTGTTTATATATATTATTATTAGTATCATTAATTATGAAGTATAATTCCTCCTCCTCATCATCCTCTATGTTTTTATTTGAACAAACTATGAAGTGTCAGAACCCTTGAGATGTGCTCCCAGATGGGGATTGTTGCATTTATGTGAACTATTTGGAACGTTCATTAAAAGCCGTTCAAATGTGACCGTTTGGAGAAAACATGTTTGCGACGAATGTTCGCCTCTGTTAGCTGAATTTGAACGCAGCCCTGGTGTTTCGATAATGTTACAAAATGTCAGATGGCAAATGAGAGGTGAATTGGTAGATTTCTCTACGTTTAAGAAATCAAATAAATGGAATAATATTTGAAAACTGTGCTTTGTTGCATTGATGTTTCAGCAGGCGATGTAGACTATTGTAGCCTAATTACAGTCGGCAGATGTTGATGCGAGCCATTTCGCAACCCATATTAAAGGACAATGCTCGTTTTTGACAACCTGGACCTTATTTACGACATATTATAAGACGTTTGACTCACCGAGATCACTTTGGTGTAGTTCGGAGGCCTGTAGAAGAAATGTAAAATCCAGCGCGAGCCAGTATATCCATGTAATGGCGGTCATCGGGGCAACGAGAATGCAGCTTCTAAAAATCTATTTTCTGCCGCGAAACGGTTGTTTTCATCAATCTGTCTGGATGAATCGCTAGTTGTGCTTACATAGAGCATAACTGTTGTGGTTTTCACATGCCATGATCTTTAGAAACGTCTTTCGAAACGAAATGGCTTCCTCACTTTCTCCAGCACTTATGCGCACAGCGCGCAATCGTTGCTCCAGCACGCTGTGCGCATGCGTGCTGGAGCAAGTGAGGAAGCTATTTCGTGTCTAACGACGTTTCTAAAGATCATATTACAGAGGCATGGGAAATACCACAACAGGCCTATGCTCTCTATGTAAGCACAACTAGCGATTCATCCAGACAGATTGATGAAAACAACCGTTTCGCGGCAGAAAATAGATTTTTAGAAGCTGCATTCTCGTTGCCCCGATCACCGCCATTACATGGATATACTGGCTCGCGCTGGATTTTACATTTCTTCTACAGGCCTCCGAACTACACCAAAGTGATCTCGGTGAGTCAAACGTCTTATAATATGTGGTAAATAAGGTCCAGGTTGTCAAAAACGAGCATTGTCCTTTAAAATGTTTCAGTGGTACTGTAGTAGGCTAACAAGTGGTGGAAACATAGGCTATTGTTTTTCTCTTGGCTACCTTAGGTGGATAAAAACTGAACTAGACGTGAAGGTTGATGAATTAAGTTATGCTATAACCGGCAGCACACCGGCAACTAGTGTTAACTAGGCCCATAGTAAGGAACGCAATCCCAAGCATGTTGCCAGGGAGAGAATGCTAGGAGAGTCGCTAAGGAACTGCTTTCCGCTGAAGATGAAATCTAGCAGAAAGCTTAAGTTTGGGAGCAAATTAAAATTTAAAAGAGATGTAATGATTTTGTTGATTATAATGGTTATATAATTGCAATAATACACTCGATGCCTGTTCTTTAACGTCATTAATGGTACTCGAGTAGCCTACAGCGTAGCCTACATAGCCTACCTCAGCGCAAGCGCCTCGGTATTGCCGCAGCACTCTCGTACCATTAATGACGTTAAAGAACGGCATCTCGTTAGCCCTTCTCAGTCCCGTTGTCGCATTCCGCTCTCTCATGCCAGACAACAGTCCTTTGTGGGTCCATTAACTTTGCTGTCAAAATAAATCGGTGTCGGCCTATTTAAGAGAGACGCTCATATTTACAAGTGTCAGATAAACATGAAACTTCACTTACTTAAGGAAAAGGGTCTATTTTAACAAATGCTGGGTTTTGAAGCCTGGGCGCTACCATTAAATAACTTATTTAGACGCGTTCTGTCCAAGTGAAATTATTTTTCGGAGGTAGTCTTCTTCTGTGGTGGTGGTGGTGCTTTGAAGCAGATGAAGACTACCTCCGAAAAATAATTTCACTTGGACAGAACGCGTCTAAATAAGTTATTTAATGGTAGCGCCGAGGCTTCAAAACCCAGCATTTGTTAAAATAGACCCTTTTCCTTAAGTAAGTGAAGTTTCATCTGAAGCAGAAGAAGAAGACTACCACACAGAATGACCCGGAGACCTTCTTGCTGTGATGCGACAGTACACTGCATGTGAGTGATTTTGGGGTTCAGTGTCTTGCTCAAGGACACCTTGATACATGCTGGGAGCTTGGATCGAACCGGGCACCTTGCAATCCCCAGCCAGCCGCTCTCTACCTCCTATGCTACATGCCAAAGTTTAACACTTTTATTTAGTCTCTTTTTGGAATCATTATAAATATTGTTCATTAGTAAAAGCAAGTTCTACGGCAATTAACTTGCCGTTCTGTCTGCATATAGTTTGTTTTCACTTGCAACGTAATGTTCAAATTTTCAACAATGGATGAGTTTGGTAAATGGTAAATGGACTACACTTACAGTACTGTATATAGCACTTTTACCCAAAGCACTTTATAATGGCCTCTCATTCACCCATTCACACACCAATGGCGGTAGCTGCCATGCAAAGTGCTAGCCTGCTCATTGGGAGCAATTTGGGGTTCAGTGTCTTGCCCAAGGACACATTGGACAGGAGCTGGGATTCGAACTGCTGACTCTACAATCATTGGATGACCCGCTCTAGTGCCTGAGCCACAGCTGCCCCGAGCCAAGTTTACGATGAGTGTTCTTGTTAATACATTTGTTGATCTATTACCTGTTGTTGTGTGATTCGTTGCTGATGTTGTCCCCATTAGTCCTGTTGGGGAGAAAATGCAAACGTTGAGGGAAATTAAAATACAACCATAATCTCCATTCCCTTACATCAAGCCATCATCCGCACACTGACAGACAGACAGACACACAGACACACACACACGCACGCACACACACACACACACCTGCTAGCAAGAGAAGGATAATGAGAGGTTCCATCCTCTGATGAGTCCTCTGAGGTCCCTGTGAAGATACACATCATTAGACCAATGAATGTTCTTGAAATCCTGAACTTAGTTCTATTTAAAGTCACACTTTACAGTGCACATTAATTGACATTTCTGTAAATGTGCCAGTGTTAGCCAGCATGGCTAGTTTTCAACTGCAGTCCCTGGGCAGATGTTATTGCAGCTCTGAAAAAGAATAGGGCATATAAAAAAATACAACATGTACACATCATTCATATTCATATACAGAGTCCATATTCTATGACCAGTGGCTGTACTCATTTGAGTGGCAACACTGCAATGATAGGTACTGTATATTCTGAAGTAACTAGAAGTTTAGTCTCAGGCTATTTTGAACCACAGCAGATTTTTTAAAAGAAACCTGTGAAATCGGTGAAGAGATTTCAAAGCTCACCTGTGGGAACAGCTCCCAATCCTGACTATTTTTTTTGTGGTGTGTTAGTCTGTAGTCTCTCTGTTAGTCAGAAGGATTAGGCCTATGCAAAAACTATCAGATCGATTTTCATGAAACCTGGCGGCGGTCTGTAGCATGGGCCAAGGGGAAACCCATTACATTTTGGAGTGGATCAGAATGCGGATCCACAAATTATTTTTCGCTTCTCGTTAACATTGACAGATAGACCAGACCGGCACACACAGGTACTTCGCAATGTAGTGTTGAAAGATGGCGGACACTGCATGACGCCGGGATAATGGTTGGCTGGATGTACCGCAAGCTATATATATACTATATGGCCAAAAGTATTGGGCCACTTACAAATTACACCTACAGGAGCTTTTATGACTTCCCATCTAAATTCATTGGAATTAATATGGAGTTGGATTCAAACTTTGCAGTTATAACAGCTTCCACTCTTCTGGGAAGGCTTTCTACAAGATTTTGGAGTGTCTGTGGGATTTTTGCTCATTCATCCAGAAAAGCATCCAGAAGGACTTTGTCTAGCTCATGTTTAAAAGACCTGGAGCACACAAGCAGATGAAGAAGCCAAAGTTTCTGTCGTAGCTGGAGACTTCAACCACTGCAACCTCAAAAAAGTGCTACCAAAGTACTTTCACCACCATCAAGGGGGAATATCTTGCACTTTCGCGTCTGGCCTTCTGGAGGTCAGACCATGACTCTGTGCTACTACTTCTGGCCTACAAGCAGAGTCAGAAGATGACTCCGCCCACCCTCATATCTAACCGCAAGTAAGCATGAACAATAAAGACTGGGGTTACTACAAAACATCCACCCTGGACCTGAACGGATGAGCACAACTCCCATCAACCACGTCAGGGACTGCATTAACAGCTGCATCCCCACCAGGACACCCAAGGTGTTCCCCAACCAGAAACCCTGGATGAATAAAGACATCAGGACAAAAATGAAGGTGAGGAGGACTTCTCATCATCAGTCAGGCGACACAGAGCCCTACAAATGCAGCAGATACTCCCTGGACAAGGCCATCAAAGGGGCCAAAAATAACTACTGGGAAAGACTGTAAAATGAGTACAGTGGCACGGACACCAGGAGCATATGGCAGGGCCTACAGACCATCACCAACTACAAAATGAGGCCTGCAGATATCGCCACAGCAGACAATGCCTCTACTTTCTGAGGTGCCTGTGGAGATGGGGCATGAACACACAAACACTTGTGATCATCTACCGCAGCATCATTGAGAGTAGCCCGACTGGAAGCATCACAGCCTGGTATGGCAGCACCACCGCCCATGACAGGCATGCTGTCCAGAGAGTGGTGAAAGCTTTGCAAAAGTTGGTATGGAGCTACCAGCCATCAAGGATCTCTACAGCCAATTCTGCTGCAGAAAGGCCATCTCTGTCACAAAAGACACCAAGCACCTGTTTGCACCATCTCAACAGAGAGACGGAAGATGGCTGAGCATCAGGACCGCGAAGGAGAGGTTCCACAACAGCTTCTTTCCTGACCCGGTCCGCAAGCTTAACAGCCAACAGCTACAATAGACTGGAAGATAATACTTCTTGTGGTGTCTATGACATTGATGATTAGTAACAGTATGAACATTTCATATCAGATTATAGTGACCAAAATTGGTTATCAGTATTATTGCGGTATTATAAAATGTGCTGACATTTTTCAAAAGCTACTGATACACACACTGAAATCATTTCACCAAGATTTATATTGGAAGCTATGAATAAAATTAGCAGCACTTTTTGTTTGCATAAACATTAAAATAATGTGTCATGTAGACTTATGCTAACTTTGGTTGATGTTGGACAGTATTTATAGTGAGTTTTTAAATCAATCACGGTTTTAATGATCATTTTATCACAATACATTTCAGCAAATTTTATTGTGGTTTATCATTATTGCAGTTATCGTTACATCCCTATTGATGATATGAATGCAGATATCCTGGCACAAAGAAAGCACACTTGGAAATATCCAAGATGGCCAGACCAAGATGGCGTCTCCATATTTGTTTGTCCTCTGAGATGTTGTTTTTATCATTAGTTTGGCTCCAAAGTTATTTTTATTGGCTCCAAAAATTCCAGGAACTGTCTCTCAAAAATTCTGACTATACTCTCCGCTGAGATGAGTATTAGCAGAGCATTTTTATCGTTGTTTGGATTGTGCTCTACTCCTTCCTTGCCTGTCTGCCTTGCTCCACTCCTCCACGCCTGCACTTCGCTCACCTGTTGCCTGGACCTGCCTTCTTCCTGCCCATGTGTTCGGAGTTTAATCTCTACATTAGATGTGGTAAGGGTTTTGATAAATTCAACTGATGCTGATTGTGTTGTCATATCATAGATTTGGCCAACAAAATCTGTTCATGATAAGGATATCTGTATTGATGGATATGTCTTGTGGCACCCTCCCTGCCATGGGTGGGCGCGAGGCTGCCACAGGGCCACAAACCGCTGCCGCGATGGCACTCCGACTGGCCCCAGAGACCCAGAAACCCCACTGGGCAGTTAAGCACCATGGACAGCGGGGCCAGTTGGTGAATGGAGTCTACAGGCCATTCACCATCACCATGGCAACCCTGCCACTCAGCTGCAGAAAAGCTGCTCGTTTGCCCTCTCCCTGGAGCAACACCAGTTGCAGCCACTCAGCTGAGGAGCTGGGTCTCCATAAAACCCCAGAGATGAGAACACTCAGCAGTCCAGGGACTCAGTGAGTAGGGTGCATGTGAAACGCTGTCTTAATTCTTGGTCTAAAAACCCCTGACTTATATTGTTCTCGCAGAGCCCAGGATCCCCGCTGCCCAGCTGAGCGATCCACTTGGGACAGGAGTCAGCCCGGCTGACCCAAAGCTTTTTGTTGCTTTATTTTTTCTGTTTTTGACTTAAATAAATGTGCCCAGGCGCTAACCTGCCCATCTACTGGACCTCCCTCTCTGCTTTACTCGGGTTTCACTCACAGTGTCCCACAAGGGGTGGAGAATGTGGGCACTGTGAGACCCAGCAGGAGTACCGCCAACAAACCTGGAAAACACTCAACCCGGTGAGTCCTCTCATACCTCCCTAGCCTATTTCTGACCAAAAAGTGGTTTATATCGGAGGGCAAAGTCCGGGGATGGTTATGTAGACCAGCTGCTTGTCTCCAAGTGTTATGTCTCCAAGGTCCTGTTCATGGCCCATAACCATCTTATGAGGGCACACCTGGGCATGGATAAGACGAGGGAGAGAATCCTGGCTCGCTTCTATCGGCCGGGAGTGATGCGAGCGGTCACCCAACACTGTCAACGTTGTGAAGCATGCCAGTTGACCGTCCCCCGGCCTCACTACCGAAACCCACTTATCCCCCTGCCCATCATCGACGTCCCATTCGACCGGATCGCCATGGACATCGTGGGGCCCCTCCCCAAGAGCGGACGCGGCCACCGCTTGGTGATGCTAGACTACGCCACCCGTTTTTCTGAGGCTCTGCCGCTCTGCGCCGCCACAGCCAAAGCAGTGGCTAAGGAGCTGGTCCTCCTTTTCAGCCAGGTGGGTATCGCCAGGGAGGTCTTAACGGACCAAGGGTCATGTTTGCTGTTATCTATCCAACCTCATTTCTATCTTGCAATAAGATTAAGAAATTTGTCTAAGAAGCATTTTTGCTATTCCTAATTATCAGGAAGAAACTGTCTCTCTCTTGCTCCATCTGTCTAGCTCACATGCGCACGCTCGAGGAGAGCCTGTTCCGAGTGGAGTGAATGACATGCACCAAAGTTTGCCCACCATGTGCGTTGCTACAAGTGCAGCAAGTCTTTTGCGAGGGGAAATCCTGTGAGATTATTTACTCGCGGGGAGGGACTTTCTCCAATTCAGCAGAAAGAAATACATGGAAGGTAAACCAGAACTTAGCAATTCACAAGTGCACATTGAACTGTGAATTGTGTACCATATTAAGCTATACCGAGAACAATGGCATCCCTCGTAGAAAGTATATGGTTTCCCAAGTAAACTTGACTATTCTGAGACTCCAATCATAGTTTTTATGTAAAAAAGCAAAATGTTCCTGGAAAAAATAATTGAATATACAAAGATTGTAAATGAAAAGAGTCCGATGCTTGTGATTCTGCTCTTGCACATTCAAAAGATTCAGATTTTATTTTTTTATTGCATGGAGGAACGAGTTTCACTTGTAGTGTAGCTAATTTGCATAGTGGCAGTCAGGCCAGAAGCCACACTGCTGCAGAAGCTGTTATGCTGCGGCAATACAGCAATTGTCCCCCGGGAATCAATAAAGCACTACCCTACCTACATACCTGGCATTGAGGAGAAACAATTTGAGACACTCAGAAACCAGAAGAAAAGGCTCTTGCAACAGTAGCCTACGGAATGTGAGAACTCCAAGGGAACACTTTCTCCAATCATACCACTTCTACTGTAAGACATTCTACCATGCCTTACATGCACATCTACTGGAGTCATATACCTTCTGTCATGTCCATGTGGGCTGCAATACATAGGGAAAACAAACAGGCCTGTAAAGACGCATTATAGAACATAAAACTGCTATACGGAGAAATTATTTTAAATTATCCGTTGCCAGACATTTTCATGAAGCCAATCACAGTCTCAAAACTCATATTGTGCCATTCAACAGTATAGAAGAAGACGAGAGGGGGCAATATTGAGGGGGTAATGTTGATCAGAGACTGCTTAAATATGGATTTTCTATGACACTTCATCCAGGGGGCCTTAATGAAGAGTTGTCTCTCTCTCTTGCTTCTTGTACCCCCCTACTATCTCTCTCTCTCTCCCCATGGCCTTATTACAACCGCCCCAGCGACATCACAGGGAAATAGGTAATGTTTTCAGTGGCGTACGTTGGTTGGTTGATTCTTTGGCAGGATTACGCAAAAACTACCAGAACGATTTTCATGAAAGGAGGGGTGTGACATGGGCCAACTTAGAAGCAATTACATTTTGGAAGCAGATCTGAGTGACGGGTCAGGTCCACATTCACCTCTATTCGTTTTTTGGACGATTCATTATCAATAGGGGGGATTTAAATGGCTGTATCTCGGCATGGGAAAGTCACAGGATCCAAATGATCAAGAGGGGTAATGGGCAACTCTTCCTTTTACAGTCCCCTAATTATTAAGCATAAACCGGCTACATATATGGTTATTTGTAATATATTATTGGGTAATTTCCACCGGTGATAAGTAGGTAAATACTAACCCTAAGCAACAACAGCTAAATTGCTATGTATTTGTCTTATAAAATACCCCTCACCCTGTCACCATGATATGTTTTGCTTCCTTGTGTGTATTGTCTTGTGTTCATTGTGATGTCTTTCCTGTAGGTAGTGTGTGTCCTTTCCCTGCTACAGTCCCCATAGCCCCTTTAGTCCCCTCTGGTTCCTCTTTCGCCTCTATCCCCTCTCCTTGTGTTCCCTCCTCCTCCCTCTGGTCTTCCTCCTTGTGCTCCCTGCTCCTTGTTCTTAGTCCCTAGTCCCAGTCCCAATTTTAGTCTTCTCTTGTTTTTAGCCCTTAATTTATAGCCCAGTCCATATTCCCAGTACCAGCCTCGCTCCCTTTTCCCTTATTTGTTGCCTTTGCTCTTGTGTGGTGTGTGGTATAAAATACCTGAATATTCCAAATCTAGAGGAAGTGATGGTTCCAAATATGGAACCTCTCCTACATAAAATAAAAATGAACCTGGATAAATGAGAAACATTAAACCTTACTCTATGGGGGAAATCAGTGTGTTTAAAATGTTGGTTGCCCCACAATTAAATTATGTTTCCATGATGTTGCATGGTATCATATTGGGAAAAATGATGTTTACTGGAACCAATGGCAGATAAAAGGAATATAGAAGATGTGGGATATGTACTCAGGTGGAGTGTTTATATTATTTTTTCTGACCTTGTGCAAAAATATGATTTGGAAAGTAATGGTATTTTTGGGAAGTACTTGCAAATTAGAGAATGTATCACGAAGGCCAATTCATTCTTGGCAAAAATCCAGAAAAGGATTAGAAATCTTGTATAGCGCACAGGCTGTTTTACAAAACCTTTAAGCTATTTGTGAAAACTAGAGGATAATTTGGCAAAAGGACCTAGGGTGTGATCTGAAGATCAAATGCTGGGATTTAAAGGAGGCTAAGGAGAGATTTACTCAGTCCAGGTTAATACATACATTTTATTTCACCCCTCCAACGCTCCATGGGATGGTCTTGAACAATAATTTATGTTGGAAATTTCAGGCAGAAACAGTAACATTTTTAGATGCAAGGTGGGAGTGTAAACTTGTTTATCCATTCTGGGGGAAAATATTAGACTTCATATGGAAGTGGTGGGGTACGACAATACCTGTGTCACCAAGACTGGTGTAGGGGCAGTATATGTCACAGCCGCCCGAATGATCCTCTGATAATAAAATGACAGTTCTGTTCTCAGACAATTATGTTCTCTCCAGATTAAAAAAAAAAAAAAAAAAAGAGGATAGAATCTATATTAGAAATAGTATGATCATGTTAGCTAGAGTACATGATGAAGGTGAGAATGTTAAGAGGTCATGGATCATTGCTGGGACACGGTGATAATTTGGTTGTACTGGTGTAATTGTTAAATGTTTAATTATGTCAGTTTTGTTGTTCTAAATATGTGCATTTACCATGGGCCTATTGATGTCTTATATCTGTAAATAATACTGTCTGTGCATTTCAATAAATAAAAAAATATGTAGGCTACTCATTTTCTCATAACATTGATCATTTGTTTTTCACCACAAAAGCTTTAGAGTCTCTAGCTTTGGAGTCTGTATCATATTTAATGGGCGACTTAATAGATCCCAAAGGTCTGTACAGTATGCACCATATCCAGTGATAGAAAATGCATGACTAGTGCATGAAAGCATGTGTGTGTTTTGGTTTTTCCTTGTAATTGAATGTCTTCTTACTATTAGTATGTTTCTATACCAATGTGTTTCTATACAAATGTATATTCATTTTGGAGAGTTGTTAAAAATGACCGAAATCTACTACTACTACTACTACTACTACTACTACAACTTCTACTACTACTACTCTTGAAACCATTTGGGGTGGAAATGTTACTACTAACCAACCAATACTAACCAATTAACACATTTGCCAACTTCTTCAACGTCACATTCTGTAATATTTCACTCAACAGGTTACTTGCCCTAATGACCACATACCACTGCTGTCAAGTATCTGTTTCATCTGCAAACTGAATAGTGGACCTCAAATATTCCAGTGAAATACTCATTGAATTTGAACTGGGATGATTTGTTAGCCTCACACCTATTGTGTGGCTGCTCTTATCAAGCAAAACACATTGAGGGGGATTTATTTTGAGTGATTTTGTAAAAAGGAGTTTTCAGATTCTTTGAACCCTTTTAGTACAGATTGTTCCTTATTGTGTCGATATCTCGTTAAACTTGAGTGTCATTTAGGAACTTAATTTCATATTATCCCAATCAGTGGAGTATTCCCACAGAGGACTCTACACGTCTGCATTAAAAGGGCACTATTAACCCAGGCTATGTTTCTATTTCAGGATACTTCTGGACATTGTATTTTCATACACAGATATGCCATCACCAGACCATCACCTCCTTCTGCATACACACAGTATAATGGAGAGAACCACACCTTAATAACCCCCAGCAGTGACCAGTCTACACAAACCAATGGTCTTATTGTATAACAGAGCACCTGCAAAGCATAATGTGGTGACCTACTAAAAGATTTAAAGGTCTCCTATTATGAACAACTAACTTTTTTAGTGCTTTTGCACATACATTTGTGTATCTGATGGGTCTACTAACACACAGATTGTGAAATAAGAAGACCCAGTCTGTTTTCTGTGGACAGACAAATTATGAAAACAGGAAATATATTCCATAATTAATTAGCCTATATGCTAATATTAAATCAATTTGATGCTTGGAAGGCACAAAAAATTGCATTGGCAATGAATAATAGATTAGAATAAAACATAAAATAATAAATTTGCCTGATTTAACATGACTTTTGGTATAAAGGGCTGCCAACCTTAATGTGTTAATGTTCGCAATTAATCTGGAAACTTAAACGCATGAAAAAATGCCAATTAATCATATTACCAAATTTGAACCCAACTTTCGCGAGTGTTTACCTGGCTGAATTACTGAAAGGCATGTGAAACGCAAATAAATTATCTGTGGAGGCATGTGAAACGTGCAGATTATCTGTAACCGCTCCCTGAGATAACATGATGACAGAGGAGACATCCGCTGGTATGCTGAACAGCAAATGTCATTCAATTAGGCCTATGGCAAAAAGCTTCCCGATGGATGGTAAGATAAAACTGAAGTTGTGTGCAGATAAGCTATTCCAGCGATGTAGGCTACTGCTATTGTGTGCACACGAGATACTGTACAGTTTGTTACCACGTTTTGATTAATTCGTTCACGTTTTGATTAATTTGCTCCTACATTTTGATGAATTCGTTCCCACGTTTGGATTAATTTGGGGGCATGAGATACAATTAGTTCCCACCTTTTTTTACTAAGAGGTCAATATTCTAGTACTGTACATTCACTATTCTCAACCTTGGCCTAGAATGGTATTATGAAGTTAAATGGTATTATGGAGTTCAATAATTTGTAGGCTATTATCAATGTACTAATGCCGGCCCACTGAACAACTTCTGTCCCCAATCTGCCTGAAATATATCATTTTCTGGACAATATGCAGTAATTAATTCACTGTGCACCTCTCCATAACCAATATTTTCTTCAGACCATTGGAAGATGGCAATCACTATACAAACTTTTCATGGTTATAAGCTGGTTATCTGATGATTATAAGCGGGCTATCCTACATAATGATACTGCTATTGACGGTTTAAGCAAATATACAAGCATGCAATAGATCAACAATAATAAAAACTACACTTAACTCTTTGCATCAGTTATGAAATATCCTTTGCACCAGATGATTTCTTACCAGAGACTAGTCCTTTATGTTGATTTGTCTGCTGAGCTCCGAATAATGAATTGATGCTCAAAAGCAACCTGTCTTCCTTGCTTTGTATGCATTTGAAGTGAGATGGTTTGACAGTGTCAGGGGTTAAGATGGACAGTTTTGGAATTTGTGGCAGTCTGAGAGTTCCTAACTTGTAGGACTTGTTTTGTACCATCATTAGCATAATTATCGTTGCCTACTCGCCTTTCATCAATCATCCCTGTTGCCAGTGGGGAGGGTGTGGGGCGACATAGCTCGGGAGGTAGAGCAGCCGGCTGGGTATCGCAAGGTCTCCGATTCGATCCCAGCTTCCGGAGTGTGCCGAAGTCCTTGAGCTAGACACTGAACCCCAAAATAGCTCACGTGCATGATATAGACAATAATGTAATGTCTTTGAATTTAAATATCTGGGGGCTATTTGGGAGTTTTTTATATGCAATTATTTAGATTATTTACAGATCATGTGTAAATATTTTTTTTTTAATTAATCGGTTGACAGCCCTAATATGTATCAGTGGCGGCTGGTGACTCAAAAAATTGAGGAGGACAGGAGGAAGAGAGGCGAACCGCCCATGGGCGCCAGGGGGCACTTTCCCTCAGTCAGTTATTATTTGAAATATCAGCTTTAAAATGTGGATTTACAGTCAATTTTAGCATATGAAAAACTGAACACTTTCTTTAACTACATGCAGCATTTATTTATCATATTCATGATACAATATTACAAAACAACAATAAAAGATTGTAAGCAATAGTTGTTGTAATGGATTGTACTCTTCTCTAAAGAGAGAAAATAATTGATATTGGTGAGGTGCGGGAGAGGTTAGGTGATATCGGTTTCAGTGGGGCTGTTTATTCTCCAGGGGAAGGGTTCTGAAATCAGGACAGGTGTTGGACACTCATATTGCTTTGATGCTTTGGGGAGGGATTGGATGGTTCATGTGACCTCGGGTTTAGCTGGGCAGTTGAGAGATGGTCTTCAGAGATCAGGACATGACACAAAGGTTGTTTCAACTGGTGGAAAATAAAGACATGAACATACAAAGTCATTGACCACAAATAAACTTAAGGGCATTTGCCTGGTCCAGAGGTCAAAGATCAGGCGCTCTAGCACCACCTAGTGTCTATCTGTGCACATCCCTGTTCAAAAATGAAATGCAGTTATATGAGAGGAAACTATTATTTTTCTCTAAACACCAGTAGACACTCACATTGCTTTGATGCTTTGGGGAGGGATTGGATGGTTCATGTGACCCCGGGTTTAGCTGGGCAGTTGAGAGATGGTCTTCAGAGATCAGGACATGACACAAAGGTTGTTTCAACTGGTGGAAAATAAAGACATGAACATACAGTCATTCAAAAATGAAATGCAGTTATATGAGAGGAAACTATTATTTTTCTCTAAACACCAGTAGACACTCACGTTGCGTTGATGATTTTGGGAGGGATTGGATGGTTCATGTGACCTCAGGTTTAGCTGGGCAGTTGAGAGATGGTCTTTAAAAGGACAGCTGGGAGATGGTCTTTAGGACAGCTGAGAGATGATCTTTAGGACAGCTGTGAGATCGTCTTTAGGACAGCTGGGAGATGGTCTTTAGGACAGCTGGGAGATGGTCTTGAGGACAGCTGGGAGATGGTCTTTAGGACAGCTGAGAGATGATCTTTAGGACAGCTGTGAGATGGTCTTTAGGACAGCTGGGAGATGGTCTTTAGGACAGCTGGGAGATGGTCTTGAGGACAGCTGGGAGATGGTCTTTAGGACAGCTGTGAGATGGTCTTTAGGACAGCTGGGAGATGGTCTTTAGGACAGCTGGGAGATGGTCTTTAGGACAGCTGAGATATGGTCTTTAGCCAGCTGAGAGATGGTCATTTAAAAAATAAAATAATAATAATCAGAACAGAAGCCACAGCAAATCAGAACAGTAGAAGGCATGAGAGGGTCTTTATTTAAAAGAAAAGTCCATTCTTCTGGAAGTCTGAGCGGCAAAGATGTCTATGGTTTTCTCATACCACTGTGGATTCTCTTTCAGAGATTTTAGAATCTTCCTCTCAATTGCAAGGATGGCCAAGTTCCTCATTCGCTCTTGTCCCATTGTGTTCCTTGTGTAGGCCTACGTTCAGTCTTTTCAGACAAGAGAAACTCCTTAATTGTTGATGCAATAGCTGATATGAAATCATTCTGGATGGTTTTAGACAGGCCAGAGAATACAGTTGAATTTGCAATATGCTCCGCTAATACGTTGTCGTAGCGCGCGATCAGATGCACTGGGCCGCGTTTCCCAGAGGCATCGTTAAGGCATCGTAGCGCTACGTGCTTCTTAAGAACGTAGTTAGGTCCACCTCTAGGTGGCGATGCGTTTCCCAGAACCTTCTTAAGCCAAGGTATACCTTGGCTACGAAGGCTCTGGGAAACAGCTCCACCCAAGGTACATCGTAAATCGCCCTTACGATGTAGGCTACCTTCCGAAGATACATCGTTAGCCTTCCTTGGAGCCGAAGCGCTGTTTCCCAGAGCCTTCTTAGCCAAGGTATACCACAGCCAAGGGATACGTTACGAAGGGCGGTCGGACCCCATCGTAAGCTGTCCCTTGGCGATGCGCTCCGTTCATCCCGTTATAGTTTTAGCTCGATTAGAGCAAAATTACACTTTTAAAAAGGAGAGTTGCAATACAGCGCACATCTATCTATCCTACCTGCGCGATTCACACGACCTACACGAAATACAATTAACTTGAATGATGAAAATAATGTCATGGAGCCTACAGAACACATCATACGAATGTTGTTTTTAAAACTTTTATTGAGACAAGCAACATATACGGACTATCCATAGCATAATATAATCCACTTTGTGAACAACAACAACATTTTCTTATGTAAAGGGATAATTTGATGACATGACTTTTCTGGCTGTCTTTATATATTGTCAGACAGATATCCTGGCGAATTGATTAATCCAATGAGGCAATCTAGATGAATAGTCAAATATCCTCACACACGCTCCAGAATATTGTAGAAAGCCTTCCCAGAACAGTGGAGGCTGTTATAGCTGCACAGGGGGGACCAACTCCATATGATGCCTATTCATTTAGAATGGGATGTCATAAAAGTTGTAATGTGTAGGTGGCCCAATACTGTTGTCCTCATAGTGTACTTTGCTAACAGATTCACAGTATTTAGTGATCTTACAAATGCTGTTTGTTATATTGTGTGCCTTCTTCAAAACCTCTACTGTTGTAATGTGGCAAGAAACGACAAATATACAGGATAAAGGGAACTTGTTTAATATTGGTTGGGAAAAAACATGGGCAGGTTTGTTCTTCAGACTTTTGTCCTGTAACAGGCTGTCTTTTTCCGGGGTGGGGTTGTTAGACCCATGCCCAACCCCCAACCTGGAGGGCCAGTTGTTGCTTTTCGTCTGGCCTCTACCCTGAACCTGCCCGGCATGGTTGAACCTGCTGGGGGGTGACCCCCCACCAATATAGCCTTCATGGTCATGGAGGCACACAAGCCTTCCCACCACGACAAGGTAGCAACACCTAGGAAGGATGAGTGGTGTGGTGAGTGTATGTAGTGTGTGTGTGCGCAGTGTAGTGTAGTGGGTGGGCAGTGTGTGGTAAGTGTATGTGTGTGGTGAGTGTGTGCAGTGTGTGGTAAGTATGTAGTGTGTGTGGTGAGTGTGTGCAGTGTGTCTCAGGCATCTGCATCATCTGCAAGGGAGGAAAATTCAATTAGCGACATTGAATGGAATGCATGCAGTGTGGGAATAGACAGAGTATACAAAATACACACTTAGCCTACCTGGAGTTGGCAGAATGATGGGCACTGATATGGAGGGCCACACAAACTGTGCCTCCGCTAGGGCCTGCTGCCTGTTCTGCAGGTCCAGCCTCTCACGCTGCACACCCAGCCTCTGCCTCCCATCCTCCAGGAGCTCCTCGCTGCAGTCGCACCTCGCATCCGTGGTGTTCAGCTGCCTCTCAGGGGGGGCGGGGGACGTCATGGGGTGCGTGGGGGGTGGGGGGAGAGCGTGTCGACGGAGTGGAGCAGTCTGACTGCGCTGGGGTCTCCTCTCCAGAGGACTGGGAGGCTTGGGGTGATTCAGCTGAGGGCTGGGAGGCTTGGGGAGATTCAGCTAAGGGCTGGGAGGCTTGGGGTGATTCAGCTGAGGGCTGGATGTTGGAGGGGCCCTCTCCAGACTCCAAATCAAGGCCACCAGTGATGCCTTGGGAGGCTGTGAGGCCGATGATCGATAGGGCCTTCTCCTCCTCCGGGGTGAGGGAAGGCACGGTGCTCTGCCTCTCGGCGCACTGCCGCCCCCCGGCTTTTGGCCTGACTGGCGAAGTCCTGCCATTTCTTGCGGACGACTGTCCACTCCCTGGGTGGCCCAGGAGTGGAAGCAGCCATCCACGCTGCAATGCTCTCCCATGCAGCCTTCTTCAATGGGCTATATGCACAACTCCAGTAGACTACTTCCTGACATTAGACATGCTTCTTTATTTCCTGTCTTACACTATTGGATGAAATGATTATTCAGGTGTGCCTGATCATTGTGCTGCAGTCAGGCACACCTGAATAATCATTTCATCCAAAGTGTAGGACAGGAAATAGAGAAGCATGTCTAATTTCAGGAAGTAGCCTACTGGAGTTGGGCATAGGCCCTACTAGTAGCCGCCAAACAGGACGGCCTTCGGCTGCTCCACCTCGTCCAGCATGATCACTAGTTATTCTTTGGTGAACGCTACCACACGCTTCCTCTTCATATCTGCCATGTCGCTCAATATGTGCAGTTACCCTTGTTTTTTTTATAGGCCACATGCGCCAACACCGGTGCCTGATAGATTCAATTAGTCATCGTATCCGCGCGAATTCTAACGTGGGAATGCTACTGCCACAGGGGCAATTTATATGGCCATTATACCTTTGTTTGTATGATAACTAAATCAGTGGTCATTTTGCTATCATCATTGCCTATCATCATTAAAGTATTTTTTCCTGGCCTTTCAAGACATCCTCGACGGGGCTTATATATCCCGATCCGATCCATGCTCTTTCTTGGATATTTTAGGCTATTTGATGTAATGTAATTTGATGTATGAATTGGGATTATCACGAGGTCTCGCTTTGACTCTTAAATACATTAGCAGATGAGCTTTCGGAGGCATAGCTTCCTTTTTGGTAATATTTAGACTGAAATAAAATAATTAAGACAGCACGTATTATATTGGCACGTCATTTCTGTGACTTTACGAATGGCCATCGATGTGTGCGGCATCGATTCATTCTTTTTTCAGCACCGCGCCCAGGGACAGCTCCTCTAACGATGTATCTTGGGATGGACCTAACGATGTAGGCTATCTTCAGGCGCCCACTAAGGGATAGTCTGGGAAACACTCGTAGGAAAAACTGTCCCTTCGCCAAGGTATACCTTGAGAAGCGTCGTAGCGCGGAGAAGTTCGGCGAATCTGGGAAACGCGGCCCTGTCCTATCTCTGCAGGCCCGGAGACTACGAGGGTGCAGGTCAACTGTCAATCAATTTTTACTTTGGCCAATCAGAGGCTGACAATCGTCTTGTCAATCAAAAACTAATTTCGCCTGAAACGGTTGTCAATCACTTTTTATTTGGCGAATCGCCTTTCTCTTAGGAGAAGGGGTGTGAGACGCAAAGCTAATTTGTGTCAGCTGCAGAGGAGGACGATCAAGCTTTGACGTCTTTCGAGGTAAGGGAAATTGACACAAGTGCATAACAATACGCAGTTATTTTAAAGTATTTTCAATTAGTTTTAACATTGACAGCGTCTACATGCTCACATTTAAGAACGTAGACGAAGATGCTGAGATGCCTAACGTTAGCTAAATAGCTAAGTTAGTGTATACACCCATTATCCTAGCCGTCATGCTAGCTAATTGTAGGCTATTCTTGACCCACGTTAACATTAGCAAAGCGGTGTACCTGCGCACATGCACAAACAGAGCAGTGCTACAAAGAAATATAGAAAGGTAGAACTTGCTTGGTTGGTTATGCAAGTGTGTGTGTGTGGTAGGCTACTGTTGATTTTCCTCCACCCTCCTCTCTCAGCCATATGTTTCCCCTATGTGGATCAGAAAACTTAAATGAGGTTGCTAAGAGAACTGCTATTCACCAGAAGCATTCAAGAACATAACCCGTGCTGGAATACTAGTGTATGAACAAATCAATACAAGTAGAGCACATCTACTGACAGGCTGGCTTAATGACTGGAAGACTGACTTGGGACCTCCACTGAGGACATCCCAGTCCTGGCTATGGATCAGTAGTGATGCTCCCCTGCCCCTGGGCTAGTGTAGACCATTGCTAGCCTCTACCCACAAGCCATTACATTGATCATAGGCCTACTAAGAGAATACCAAGGGGAGTCTTGGTAAGGCTTTTATCAGGGAGGTTGATGGTGGATTACATCTTTCAAGCTACATGATTTGCATAAAAATATATAATCTCCCTCTCACACACAGTCATGTAATCCAGTCAATCTAACTCCATAACAAATTGCATTAGGCCTACGTAACTAGCAAGCTAACTAGCAAACGAAGTCAATGTAGACAGCTAGCTAACTAGCTAGTGTCATTTCCACCACGCCCCTTCTCCTAAGAGAAAGGCGATTCCCCAAATTAAAAAGTGATTGACAGCCGTTTCAGGGGAAATGAGTTTTGGATTGACAAGACGATTGTCAGTCTCTGATTGGCCAAAGTAGAAATTGATTGACAGTTGACCCGCCCCCTCGAAGTCTCCGGGCCTGCAGAGATACACACTTGCTCCGCTCGGCTCTGCAAATTGACCGATTGACGTCTGTTTTAATTTAATAATAATTAAAAAATGATGTTGGGTGGGATATGTTTGCAGCATGTGGATTTCAAGATAAATATTGTGTTATCTGCAAATGTCATAATTTATGTGTGATGCACTCGGATCATGACTCGGATGCACTCAAGCACTGTGTCACATGAGACGCGGTGGGCTGTGGGTATTTTCTGCTCCTAAATCCGCGAAATTGCGGACTTTCGGTAAGTGTGGTTAAAGTGCGCAAAATGGCGGCAGTGGCGCACTTGTGGACCTAGCAATTCCATTTTGGGACTACCCTGAGCCCTTGTGGACTTGGCGTTCCCGTGCATGTAAGGCCACAAGGCCGCGAGTGCTCTGCACTTTCGCCTAAGTGCGCGATTTGGGATTCAGCTATTGATTTAGGAGAAAAGAACCCGCCCTAAGGGAGGCTAGCCTCCCTTCCATAGATATCTATGGGTCCTCCAGCTGCAAGTTATATATGTCACTGTTGGAGCTTTAGCATTTCAATAATGGGTTTTTATCCATAGGGAAAACCTGCTTTATGAACAAAACTGAAATAATATTAAATATTATTTATAAATAAATAAATTCATATATTTATATTTTAATCCCTCTCTTCTCTCCAAAAACCGAAGAGGACTGTCCTCCGTTGCCTCAATGGACGAGCCTCCACTGATATGTATATATATATAAATGAGCCCCTGAATTTATACTGTTGTGGTTTAGTATATATTTGAGCGAGCATCAAGGCTGCATCTCAAAAATAATGTTTTGTTGCAAGCGTGCTGAGACCACTTTCTCTATAGGCAGTCTTACTTAGATTGGTCTTTGATCTGGAACCGAGTGTGATTGTTGACATGCCCAAATAAACTGATTAGGGGAGGAAACGCTTGGTTTCGGAACAATTATCTACCTGTGTGAATACAAAAGAACTGCAGTTACACATGTTGTTGTGCTTGGTGCAGGTGTTCTGTATTTTAATTGTGGCTAGAAAAAAACAATGATTATTAAGGAATGTTAGCCTATGCTATACATTTTTTTTGTCAGTGACTTGCATATAGGCCCACACATACTGTACAAACACAGTTGGTACTCTAGATGATCATTTCTGTAGGACATGACTGACTCAATACAGGTTTATAGGTTTTAGGGGCTTGAAATGAGTCTTAAGGTTCAATGTGGACTTACATTAGATATAATAAATCTTCATTATTCTAAAAAAAAAAATACTTAAGGAATAATTTACAGCAATACAAATGCAATGCTTTAATCGATTAGGTCTAATTAACATCTTAAGGTTTAAATAAGTTATTTTACATCACATGCAAGTCATACTCAGGTCAAACAGATGAATAGTAAGCTATATATATATATATATATATATATATATATATATATACAGTTGTACACATGTAGGTCATTAAATCCTGACAAACTATTGCCCAGTGTGTGTAAGAAAGAAGGAAAAAATAATTCACAATCAGAGTCATACATTTCATTTTGTTCAGATGAATAAAATAAAAGTCACGGTATGTGTGATTCGTGGTACTTCTGTAATTTGTAAATTGTGTTTTATAGTTATCTGTAATGAGCACATTTTGGAACCTGCAGGAACATTTCATTGTAAATATACACTGTATATTAATATGTTACGAATACAATTATTTAAGATCAAGATAGACACTAACCAGCAACAATACTGCTGGTGATGACATTCAGGAAGACCACTGATTTATTTATGGCCAATTTGAGAGAATCCTCTGCACTGGTGATGTTAGGGACTACGCTTTCGTTCTTGAAGATCAAGTTCGTTGTGACCCCCACCGACCCAGGACTAGAAAGATGACAAACAATGGTACAACATTTATACACTGAACAGTACTATATGAATGCATTTGTTGTGTAACTGTCATGCAAATTCTGTGATCATTGTTGACTCACCAGAAACTAATAACGATGCATCTCAGGAAGGTGAGAGGGTAAAGCATGCGGTACCCTCGATTCAACTGGAAAATATGACCACAACATGATACATGAAGGTTCTTTTAATGTTGTTTTGTGTTAACAAAAGTTTATTATACTTTCAATTATTGAACTATGAATTGTGAATTACCTCAGTTGTGACATTAGTAGCCAGTTCTTGGTATGGTTGGGAATTTGGGTTGTTGTATGCAGAGATGAAAACACGTACAGTGCAATACGCAACTGCAGGACAAGGTAGCCCTCATTTTGTTTTGGAGGGTCTGTAGATACAGTCGTGGTCATAGTGGTAGGGGCTACAGTTGTGGTGGACATGGCTGTAAGGAAATATAAATATGACCGTGGAGGAGGAGGGGGGGGGGGGCATGGAAGAGTTAGTGGCTTACATGCTGTAATAATAAATACTTACTTACTAAATACAGATTTACAGTTTACACTGTACTAAATTACATGTTTACAGATTGCATAATTCCAGTATACAAGTTTCCCAGTAGGTGCTATCTAAACAGTGTGGTACGGTAAGTGATACAGATGGCAGTCTGGATGGATTATGTACATGCTATATATAGGGATGAATATAAATAGCTAAATAAAGACCAAATACATAGTAATAATAAATGAATGAATAAGAGAATGAGTGGGTTCCTATGATAGTGGTATATTTAGGATTATTTTCTTCGGTAGACCACCAGGTCAACAATGATGAATGACCTAGAAGAAAGAATTATAGAGAATTAAATATGCAAGCAGCGTTGTGGTGGCCAAGCTGACCACCCGAAAGATGAAGCGAATACGACTGATGTTTTGAAGGCTTTAGAGATATGTTTGTCGGACTGCAACTACACTGCACACTTATGAACACTGCAAACTTGGTAAACTCAGCAAACTTTATAACCACTGCAAACTTCAACCACTGCAAACTATGAAAATAACTCAGCTAAAAAAAGAAAAGAAGGCTGGTCTAATACTCAACACTTGTGGGCAGCGGATGAGAGCTAAAGTCTTTCCCACACCTGTGTGGTCAGCCCGTTCGTGGCAATTATGCCACACCTTCTCTTTCAAGGCTGTAGGGAGGATCAGCTGAAATATGGAGTTTGCGGTGTCAGGGTCCCTCACACACTGATGCAAGACTCCCTCCCTCAGAGTCAGCCTCTTCCTCTCCTTGAGGATCTGCCGAGTGTCACGTTGCAGGGCGATCCTTTCTGTTGCACTGGGCGGTTTCCCTGTCTGCAAGGATAACAGCATGTGGCGAATCATGTCATCTTTTTGCTGGGCGTCCTTCCATTCTCCAGGGGGTTCGGCCCAGCTACACTGCTTCTAGGTTAACTTGGACAGGAGGGATAAGCATTTCTGGGTGAGAAAAGTCTTCAGGGCCAGGATATCCTCCTCTTCATCATCCTCTCCTCCATCCACAGGTACTCGAGATAGGGCATCGGCATTAGCATTGGTTTTGTCAGGCTGGAACTTGATGTTGAAGTGGTAGTTGTAGAGTCTGGCTGCCCACTGTTGCTCCAGGCTTCTCAGGTTCACCTCATGTTAGTTTGCAAGAATGTTGTTGTCAGTGAACACTACAAAATGGGAGCCTAGCAAATACTTGTGGAATTTCTCGCTGCACCAGCGAAAGACGGCCAAACTTCTGATAGCGATGAGTCTGGCCAGTGTTCTTCACTTCAACTGGAATCTGGCCGCCGTCTGCATAAATGATTGCCTTTGCCCCTAACTAGGGTGTGTCTTCGTGGATTGGCTCTACCAGTGCAAGGTATGGCCTCCCCAGTTTTAACAACTAGCATACTCAGTGATCACACTGGTTCAAATAGAGAGTACAAGCAGTTTCAACGATCTAGCATAGTCACAGTGATCACACTCGTTGAAATAGAGTACAAGCAGTTTCAACAATCTGGAGTAGTCACAGTGGTCACCCTGGTTTCAAATATCTGCACATCTCTGTAAAAAACAAAACTCCCTTCTGCCGAACATTCACAGAACATTAATTGTAATTGGACACACCAACTCTCTCTCTGCACAATGCCAACATTACCTTCCCATTCAGACAAACTAGACTCCATTGAATCCTCAACACCTTCCCTTACTCCACAGGAGTCTACACCCACTCACTGCATTTCCTTTACCCACTTTGACTATTTGGACACGGCCATGAACCAATACGCAACCAAGTTTCGTCTATGTAATTGTCTCTATTGTATGTTATGTTCTCTACTGTACTGTATGATGTCTGTGATTGTCTACTGTATGTGCTTCTGTCAGATTTTCTCTACTGTATGTGCTTGTCTATGTGATTGTCTCTACTGTATGTGCTTGTCTGGGTAATTGTCTCTACAACAAAACCCATGAATATGATGTATTGTACTGTAATATTAGCTAGGCTGCCAGTAGCTAGCTAATTCATACCATTTATAGCTAGCAGTGAATGATTCTTCTGATCATCATCTGTCTGATCATAAGCTGACGTTAGCATTTAAATGTTATTCACATAACTTATAGGCTACAGTAGTGTAGTTGTAGAGTCCAAACCTTTGAATCCACCCTCTCCAAACACAATTTAGTCCATAAAACTGCGGTCAGTCTTTGTGGCGGCTGCTAACATTATAATCCTGTACTTTTCTGAGCCTCAACCCAAAGTCCCATGCATATTCTCCTGTGCTCCTTTCGCTGTCTTTGCCTTCCCTTCATCACAAGAAGTAACTGCAGCTAATAGTGCCAGTACCACAATGGCATCGCTCACTGTCAGACATGGCTACTGTAGCTAAGTGCCCGTCAACTGATAAGTGATGACAGTAACTGCCAAAGGCACTTTTTGCGGAGCAACTCACCAGCGCGACTCTCAAATTGGTAGTTTTGTCAAACGAGCCTTGTAAATCGTGACGTCACAGAGCACCCCTGTGACGTCGTCCAGGAAGGGTATAAAAGGGGGCCGCCCCGCCCTGAGAGTCACTCATATTTCAACCATGCCACGGAGACGCAGCCCAGGTGCTTCCCGCCCCATCCACAGGAGGCGCAGGGTGAGGAGGAGCACAGGCAGCTGATGCAAATGTGCCCCAGGTGCTTCCCGCCCCGTCCACAGGAGGCGCAGGGTGAGGAGGAGCACAGGCAGCTGATGCAAATGTGCCCCAGGTGCCTCCCGCCCCGTCCACAGGAGGCGCAGGGTGAGGAGGAGCAGATGCACTGGCAGGAGAGTAGCTCTAGTAAGAAGCTCAAATAAATGGTTGAGGGCAGCTACTGTAGGTAGGCAAGATAGACTGGTTAATCTGACTGACCATACTGATCATAAATGTGGTTAACCATACTGTGTGTTTCCCTTGTGTTTCTGATTGTAATTGCCTGCCAATATAGGTCATAAGACTGAATCTATTCAGGATATCTACTTTATACTTTATACATATCTTACACTTATTACTTTGAATAAAAAACATTATTGATGTATTGGTAGAAATACAAGAAAATACAAGGGTTATAAAGACGATATACGCCCCAATTCCACCATAGATTCTGTACAAATCGCTTGCAGCGGTGGGTAAAACAAAAAGAATGAAAGAAATAAAGTATTTTCTCCCAAATGATCTCACAATTACATGTTCTATACTTGGGTATAAAACCATTTTGGACGGGAAGTCCAAGACCGGCCAAGGAAGACGGATGTGGGAGTATTTCACCCTGCTGGATGATGTTTTTGCAGTGGATCCTGCTGTTACACCCCTAGTGGTGGTGTCATCACTCAGCCAGCCCCAGCCCTCAGCCAGCCCACAGCCTCTCTCAGCCAGCCCGCAGCCTCTCTCAGCCAGCCCGCAGCCTCTCTCAGCCAGCCCGCAGCCTTTCTCGGCCAGCCCGCAGCCTCTCTCGGCCAGCCCCGAGCCTCCCTCAGCCAGCCCCGACCCTCCCTCAGCCAGCCAGCAGCCTCTCTCAGCCGGCCACGAGCCTCTCTCAGCCAGCCCCGAGCCTCAGCCAGCCCCCAGCCAGCCCCGAGCCTCCCTCAGCCAGCCACAAGATACAGCCGATGGCGTTATTGAGGTCATGAGAGGCAGAAAAGAAAAGAAAAGAGGCAGACCCCAGGATGAGACAAATGATAGATTAGATGAAATCATCAAACTACAAAAGGTTACCATAGAAATACAAAAATAGCGAAATCAGTTACTCAAGGACTTCACGAATGCAATGGCCCGTATGGCTGAAAAATGATCTTGCAATTGATTTGACTTATTTTGTTTTACTACTAATTAGCCTTATTTATTTGATTCAAATTAATCTATTCAGGTACAATATTAGCTATCTGAAACTTATTTGATTATCTGATTGTATTCACTTTCTCATTACTTCAATAAATTATTGAACGTGTTATGTTTCAATATCGACAATTTATTTAATCTCAATTGTACTTTGTACTATTGACTTTGTACAAAACGTCAGGAACTCAAACCACAAACCACCTATACTACTGGAATGACCACAATGCTGAGGTCAGGATACTGTCAACACCTTCCTCCCCCTCGGAGACCATCCACCCAACCCCCATGATTTGGTTTGATTTCTAGATTTCTAGCAATGTCCTCCCTCTTCTGCTCTGCCACTCTCCTCTGCGCCCCCCTTGTGTTGTCTACTGCATGATTCTCTTCTGGGTCAGCATGATTGTCCTCTGGTGGTGCCGTATCTTCATCAAGTCCCTCGTTGATCAAAACAAAGTTATGGAGCATGCATGCACTGGCAATGACGCTGGGAATTTTCTCCAGCAGGCCCATGTCCAGGTAGTGTAGTCTTCTCCATTTACACTTCAAAAGACCAAACAGTCTTTCAATGTGGGCTCTTGTAGTACTGTGGACATGATTGTACTTCTTCTGGTGCTCAGCGAGGTGGCCATTATCTCTAAAAGGAACAAGCATGTTGCAGCTCAGGGGATGGGTAGAGTCACCCAAAAGGTGGAGCCCTTCAGGGAGAGGGTTGGTGTCCAGCATCTCCTTCAGGTCGCTGTTCCGGTACAGACCCGGCGTTTCCCGTGGTGATGTGGAGGAACTTCAACTGGCTGTCGCACACAGCCTCGAGCTGGAAACTACAGTTTTCACTCTGTATTTTGTTTTGTTGGAAGGGACAATTCGTGTTTCCGTGGCTTTGGTATGGACATGTCCATAGCGTCCATACCTAAAACTATGCCTATGATAGAAAGGATGTGCTTGTCTATATTGGCTTGTAAACCTGGTTGTTGCTATAGCCGGCCGTTGGGCCACATGCCCGCTTAAAAAACATATAGATATCCTAGGTCTGTCTGAAATATGGTTATCCAGCGCCTCACCTGAAGCACCTGTCCTTATACCCCACTATAATGTGTTTAGGCAGGATAGGGCCATGGGGAAGGATGGGGGGGTCCTACTATATGTTAAAGATACAATCAAATGTAGCCAACTCACATCCCCTAGTGAAGTTAACATTTAATCTGTCAGTGTGAAGTTCTCTCTATCTGCTGAGATGTCTTTTATTTTTATATGTTTGTACCGCCCACCCTCTGTGAAAACAGATTTATATGTCCAGCTAAGAGCTCTCTTAAAGCACCATGCTGATCATGCAGAGACAATTGTATTTGGGGACTTCAATATCAACTGGGATGTGAAGAAAGACAGAAAAAATCTTAAGCAAACCATGGATCAATTCAACTTATCCCAGTTGATTAAAGAACCCACCAGGATAACCAACCATTCCAAAACCAGAATAGATCTGCTATTTACTAACAGATGTAGTATATTTTGATCAGTATAATCACAAGTTATATAGTAAATTCCAAATGCACACACTTACTGGAGGGATGGAAAACTACATAGGCCTAGGTTGTCTTTAAGACAGGACACTGGGGATTTTCCAGTGTGTTGCTGTGGCAGACTGGCACCACCTATATTTTACTAAGTGCTTCTTATCTAAACTATATGCCATTAAGTGCCTTTTAGAAAAATCCATATATTCACTATTGCCACCTATATTTAGTGGCTTTTAGTAGAACCTTTATATTCACTAGGCGTCAGGTTTCTGACTATAGCATTAGGTGTCTCACAGCAGAGCGCTGGTTTTCATAGTCAACCCACAAACACACATACCGTCACACAAACAGGGCACACAGGATCTGTTTAACTGAGCCATTAAACTGTCTAACTTTAGACAAGGTAACGAAGAACAGGACAATTTTGGGTAACACCTCTTTTCGTATAACCAAAAGTGATGCGCTGTGTCAAGTTAGTTCATTCTAGACCATTGACGAGTGAACTCATCACAACTGCGCAGTATGATTTTGATGCCAGAGATTCAATAAAAGTATTGAAACTGGCATTGACGGATCTGAGTCTTCTTCCTTACAACCAGAAATGAAATAGACTATACAGACCTGAAAGAATTGTGGCTACTCATAACCTTCTGACAGGCCTCTCAGATCACAAAATAATTATCTTCTATACCACACCAACCTTCTGTACCACAGGTTCTATGCTACACAGTGGTAGGAGACCTCCGCACAGTCGGACTCGTGGAGTGTCACGAGATTCTGATGTGCCATTTCAAAATAAAAGCCTTCTAAAGTCTCAAAAATGGCTTAAATCAGGATTAAAAGAAAACTACCCAAGATGCCACGGGTTCTATGCTACCTTTTTTGATAACTTTTGATCACAAAGGTCTTAAGATGAAGCTGATCGAATATGAAGTTGATCGGATGAAATCTGTATGAGGAGTTTGTTGAAGTACGAGGCATGGAAATGGTAAAAGCAAGGGGAAAATGGCACATTAAGAGCAAAATGGCTGACTTCCTGTTGGATGTTGGGTATAGTTCCAAGAGACATTTTAGTGTGTCTTGATGAATTACATATGCCCACCGAATTTCGTTCACCTACATCAAACTGGGGGCCTTGCCGTGGCGCCCCGCCAAAGTTTGACATTTCGCCATAAAACACAAAGTCCTCATAACTCCTCCATACATTATCCAATTTGTCCGATATATCTCACGCTTCATGAAGGTTCTGTCCTGAACACATCTATGTGTCATTATTGCATTACTTATACCTATTGGTGAAACAGGAAGTCCTCATAACTCCTACATACATTATCCGTTTTGGACTAAATTGCTGACGCTTCATGAAGGTCGCATTCTGAATACATCTATGCGTCGGCATTGAGTCACACTTACAGCGCCACCTACTGGTGAAACAGGAAGTACTCAGAACTCCTACATACGTTATCCGATTTACTCCAAATTGCTCATGCTTGATGAAGGTCGCATCTTGAACACATCTGTAAGTCAGTATTGCGTCATATTTACAGCGCCACCTACTGGTGAAACAGGAAGTCCTCATAACTCCTACATACGTTATCCCATTTACTCCAAATTGCTCATGCTTGATGAAGGTCGCATCTTGAACACATCTGTAAGTCAGTATTGCGTCATACCTACAGCACCACCTACTGGTGAAACATGAAATCCTCATTACTCCTACATACGTTATCCGATTTACTCCAAATTGCTCAGGGTTGATGAAGGTCGCATCCTGAACACATCTGTGCGTCAGCATAGGGCATACTTATAGCGCCACCTACTGCTTACAGGAAGTCCTCATAACTCCTACATACATTATCCAATTTACACCAAATTGCTCACACTTGATGAAGGTCACGTCCTGAACACATCTGTAGGTCAGTATTGAGTCATACTTATAGCGACGCCTAGAGGTCAAGCAGGAAGTCATCATAACTCCTACATACATTGTCCGATTTACACAACATTTATCACGCTTCATCAAGGTACTGTCCTGAACACATCTATGGGTCGGTATTGAGTCACGCTTGGAGTGCCACCTACTAGTGACAGGAAGTTTCTCTCAGTACTGGACACCGAAATAGCACACCCTTTAACGGCGCCGCACCCCGACACGCGTGGGGTGCAGGGGCCCGCTCACTGCTGTTTGCAGGCCTAGTTGGGGTTTAATTTCCCAAGCAGTCAGTGCCGTTGGTGTGTGTAAACATGGAAAAACGGACTGCAAACGGAGGTGGAATGGTTTGAAAAGACGACACGCACACCCCTTGCGCTTAAATACCACCTCATCTCTGAAAATGGAATTAATTTCACTTTAACTGTGTGAGGCAATTGGCACTGATCTTTGTGAATTGGGCAGATTTTGCAATAATGTTCATTTGCATAAAGGAAAACATTCTCCACCCGTATTACCTAATTTAAATATCAGCTAATACCGGCGCAGAGAAACGCTATGACTAAGGCAACGCAGTTAACACCGTATTTCACCCTTTGCGAGGGCTTTGTGAATAGCAAAGTTTATTTTCGTCTTATTTGCACAGGTGCGTCAGGAAAAGCTGCGCAATCCTTTAGTGAATTTGCCCCTTTATTTCTGAATATAGTTGCTGGGCTTTCCTCTATAGCATCATGCTCTGAATCTGACTCATCAAAAAAGCGCTTCCTCTTTCTCTGTCTCCTTTTGAACTTGGGTTCGATGCCCAGGACACTGGCAACAGTAGTTTTCTCTGTCAGAAAACTGCCCCATGATCCGTGCAAGCGGGTCATCTCTTGCTCCCGTGCTTTTATATTTGCTGCCTGAGAGCGTGATGTTAAACTTAAGACGGACCAAACCATTTTCGCATTGGACTACAGGGAGGGAACGTGAATCTGTTCTTGACCACTGTGTCAAGGAAAATTATCAATATAAAATATAACAAGCTTTTATGTGATTGACAAATAATATCTTAAGTCTTCACAGACATTTATTTTTGACAAAATATTCCAGCAGATTATTTCAAGGTTAGAGGGTCAGTTTGGGGCCCCCAAACTGTCCACTTCTGTCAGCGGCACTGCTACCTAGTACTAGATAGGTATACCTAATAAAGGGGTCACTCAGTTTATGTTAGGTTTGTCCAATGCAATTGTACAAAAAGCTTTTCATTTGCGTGCAATCATTAAAAAGGGGATAACATATTTTAACACTTAAAAGTTGAAAATGTTAAAAACAATCTTTTCCACATAGTATAGGTAAAATTCATCATGTACCTTACAACCCAACACATCAATAAATAAATATTCAGTATAGCATATGTCTTGTCTTGGTATTTCTGTGAGCGCAGTAGCAGATGGGACTCAAGCAATATAAAAGGCAGCTGTGGTGCATGCTATGAGCAAGCTAGCATCTGTACCACTAGCAGGAGAGAGAGTGTCATGGCAGCCAAAGAGAAGGCTGCAGGTCTTGGAGGACTTCCTGATGTTGTGGTCACCACAGGGGTAGTGGTTGTTGGCGTTTCTGAAATGACAAGTGAGGTACAGTAGACAGTTCAGTGAAGGGTAAAAACAAGCTATGTTTCACTATTATTCTGTTAGTATTTAAATGCTGAGTTTTCCCAAGTGAAATACATATACTGTAAGAATTTGTAGCATTTGTGAAACTAGAACACCTAGTGACATGCACAAAAAAGCGGGACTTCAGTCGACCTTCTTTTTTTCACCGTTACAATTATTTTTGAAAGGAGCACATTTAACCTTGTATTTATTATTTGGAGATCCTGTACAATTTGGAAATAAAGAAACATAAAAGTTCTCCAGAAAATGTATCGCAGCCGATATACAGTACATAATGTAATCTCTCTCCAGACTCAAATATTATGTTAAATCGCTGCGCTCAGCATACTACATAATACTGTAGAGTCTGTGCCACTTCGCCACCCAAGCAGGTGTTCTAAGGGTGGGTGTAGGGGTCAAAATTTAAAGGGTGACAGGTTGTAGCAGCAAAAGAGAGACGCTAGCCCAGGTTAGATGGGCAAGGCCAGGTTGGGTGGGAGCGCCTGATCGCGAAAGTGGTTACTGATTTTGCGCTACCAATGAATAAGCAGTTGAACACCAGTGTCCTTGACCCATAGAGAGACCTGCAGCATGTTAGCATATTTTACTTAGTGTATCAGCAGAAAAACTGTCATGGGTCTCAAAAATGGCTAAAACTACTGAGCTGGAGCCTCATGCAGCAGTAACAGGGTATAGTGAAGACTATATACTGTGTGATATAAGATGTCTCAAATTATGCATTGTAGGCCAATATTAGCAGCTGTCACTCTAAAAAAAGAAAGCATATGGTAAAAATGAATGAAAGGCTTAACTATGGTTTAGGCTATCTTTTCTACATTTGACATTTTCTACATTTCTTATATCGTTATGATTTTTCATGCTATTTTACTAAGACTAGCAGTTGCACCAGTCGCACTTTTTCTATATCACTTGCTAGCCTAAGTGGAGCTGGATAGATTGGATGGCGTTTTGATAGTAAGCTAGTTAGCTAAGTGATAGAGATGGTGTAATTGTTGTCCCTGCCCCGGTTGGGGTGGACGGGTGGGCGTACAATGTGCTAGTGACATTTGGAGTCAGTGACCTCTGTTGCTATTAAAGCTTATTATAACTTGTGGTGCTGTGAATGTCTATGAAGCAAAGCAATACAACATTAGAAGATGGTATGGTCCTGTTTAATACTCACGGGCACTGACACTGCCTGCAATAATATCGAGGGAGGTGGAATTGCTGGAGAGAGCAGTGTTAAGAGTTGTCTCTGTGGCGCTTGCACTGGGAACCGAAGACTGGTTGTTGAACACAAGGGTCATGTCAACAACTACAGATCCATTCCTGTATTGGATAAGAAGACAAAAGGGACAATTCTCAGAGACTCACACACCCTCACAGTTGAAGATTGATGGAAATAAATGCTTACGTGAAATTGTTGATGATGGAACGAAGAAAAGATGTAAAGCTCCTCTTGTAAATAAAATTGATCTGTGTTGATACATAATTCAGGTTTACAATATAAAATGTGGTAATCTACCTGTAGTATGAGACAGAAGATTCTCTAAACAGTTCTAACTTGTATTAATATATATAATGCAACCCCAAATAATCAATGATAATGTATGTTTACTCGTTATCAACATGTTCTGCTTTTCTGGAACATTGCATGTTGCTGATATGATATAATTTTTTACCTCAGATATCACAGTGGCAGCCAGATTCTGGAAGGCTGAAGAGGATGTATTGGACAAATCTAAATTGAACACCTGGTCCAAACTGAATTGAAGAGATAGACTGCCTTCGCCAGATGATGGGGGGTTTGTTGGTGCTGCAGTTGGTGCTGCAGTTGGTGCTGCTGTTGATGGTACAGTTGGTGCAGCGGTTCGGGCAGCAGTTGGTGCAGCGGTTGGGGCAGCAGTTGGTGCTGCAGTTGGTGCAGCGGTTGGATAAGCTGTTGGTGCTGCAGTTGGTGCAGCGGTTGGGGAAGCTGTTGGTGCTGCAGTTGGGGCAGCAGTTTGTGCTGCAGTTGGGGCAGCGGTTGGTGCTCCAGTTGGTGCAGCTGTTGGTGCTGCAGTTGGGGCAATGGTTGGTACTGCTGTTGGTGCTGTAGTTTGGGCAGTGGTTGGTGCTGCAGTTGGGGCAGTAGTAGGGCCAGCCGTTGAAGCAGAGGTTTGAGAGTTTGCTTCTGTAGTAGTTCCTGCAAGAGCCATTATTATGAAAATCTAATTCGGAGATCCGAATGAATAGACATGTTTCAGGGAGTCAAAGCAGTTACGTTTGCTTACTTGAGACCACAACAGAGGATGCGTTGATAGGAAGGGTAAGGCCAGATGAGTTTGTAGTGATGGCAGTTGTTAAGATCTGCGCTACAACATTGTTTGCAGGAACAGAGCTGACATTGTTGAATATCAGCAGACTATCCACCACCACAGATCCTTCACTGAATGCAGAATGAGAAAAGTCATAGAAAATGAAATACATAAAAAAAAAGTTTATCTCTGACATACAAACGCAGTAATCATTGATGATTATGGGACCATTATGTACATACCTGAAACTGTTAACCACTGTTCGATTAAAGCTGGCTCCAAACCTATTCCTGTATAGATTATCCAGCTGAAATAGAGGACATGGGATGATAGTCATGAAGCAGAAGTCAAGACAACAAAGAGTTGTGTACAACACATTGACATTTTGAAATACCTCTGAGACCACTTGGGCAGCCAGTGTCTGGAATTGTGTTGAACTGCTGTTTCTGAGTGCAGTGTCAAACACCCTCATCAGGCTGAACGTCAGTGACAGTTGAGGAGTCATCAGTTGCGCATTAGTGGTTGGGGCCACTGTGACCAACACAGGGGTGGTGGGTGCTGCTGTAATATTGGCCACTAGGGTCGTGGGTGGTGCTGTAATATTGGTCACTGCAGTGGTGGGAACTACTGTAATGATGGTCACTGGGGTGGTGGGTGGTGCTGTAATATTGGTCACAGGGGTGATGGGTGCTGCTGTAATATTGGTCACAGGGGTGGTGGGTGCTGCTGTAAAATTGGTCACAAGGGTGGTAGGTGCTAAAGTTGTGTTTATAGCTAATTGTGTTGTTGATACTATTGGAGACATTGAAGTTGCAACAGTTGCTGGTGCTCTGATTGAAACCCCTGGAACAGAAGAACCTAGGTTATTATATCAAGGAGTCAACAAATTATCCTCTTGTGCATATAGTTATAGTGTGTATGGTCGAAAGACTGTTTCAAAACTATAAAAAAAAAATGAAATGACATATTGGTAATGGCATGTTAATATATAGACATAACACAATTATGTATATTTACGGATAGCTCCAAACAATACTAAATGGAAATGGACTCATACTTGTCACCACAATAGATGATGTATTCACTGGGAGGGAGAAGTTGGAGCTGTTGTTCACGGCCTCTACCATAGTATTAGCCACATCAGTGGTTTCGGGAACTGAACTGATGTTGTTGAAAACCAGCACAGTTTCTACCACAACTGATCCTTGTCTGGAAAAAGATAATATATCACAATGAACAAGCTTCAAGTGTTACCAAATTTAGGCCTACTTTGGCATTTCCAGCTGCTCAGCAGGTACAGTAGAGATACATCAATAATTTTGGAAGAATGATTTGATACATTTTTAGGATTCAAAACAAACAGCACAGCTAGAGTACAAACCTAAAGCCTTTAATCTCAGTACGGTTGAAACTGGATCCATATTTGTTTTCGTAGATATTGTTTAGCTGCAGAAGGTAAAAACAGCCCATTTAGATATAACATGGTTCATTATTCTACCCGTTCAACAGGATACATTTGAAGACAAAGAGAAGCTTGATCAATAAGAGTCTGTTTTCCCCAACTAATATCTTAGACATTGAAATGTCTTATAGTCAAAATAGTGAATAATGTTCCATTTCAGGGAGCCTACTGTGTGATGGTGTAATGTGTCAGCATATAAGTATTAGCAACAGTGGTCAAGCATAAACATCAAGATGATTACCATAATTTTGAAAGGATTAACAAATAAAGAACAACTTACCGCTGTAGTTACTTGATTAGCCAATGATTTGAACTGGGGAGAGGATGTATTCTTCAGGTCCTCTGAGAATGTCTGTGAGAGTTTGAACTCCAACTTCATCTCTGGCTCTGCAGGGGCTGCTGTTGTGATAGTGGTTGGTGCAGGGGTGGCAGATGAGGTAAACGGAACAGGGATTGTAGCTGACACAGTGGTTCGAAGTGAAGTTGCACTGACAGGTGATGATGTAGCTGACAAACTGGTTGGATGTGAAGTTGCTCTGACAGGTAATGATGTGGCTGACACACTGGCTGGAGATGAAATTGCACTGACAGGTGATGATGTAGATGACACACTGGTTGGAGGTGACGTTGTCCTGCCTGGTGATGTAGCTGACAGACTGGTTGTAGGTGAAGTTGCACTGACAGGTGATGATGTAGCTGAGACACTGGCTGGAGGTGAAGTTGTACTGCTTGGTGATGTAGCTGACAGACTGGTTGGAGGTGAAGTTGCACTGACAGGTGATGATGTTGCTGACACACTGGTTGGAGCTGAAGTTGCACTGACAGGTGATGATGTAGAAGACACACTGGCTGGAGGTGAAGTTGTACTGCCTGGTGATGTAGCTGACAGACTTGTTGGATGTGAAGTTGCACTGACAGGTGATGATGTTGCTGACACACTGGTTGGAGCTGAAGTTGCACTGACAGGTGATGATGATGTAGATGACATGTTGGCTGGTGGTGAAGTCGCACTGACAGGTGGTGGTGATGTCAATGAGTACGTTGATACAATCGATACAAGAGTTGCAATCGTGGTTGGAGCTTGTGTTGCAGGGACAACTTCTGTAATAATATTTTGAATAGCCACATTAAATGAAATGCTCACATAATCATGTGATCCTTTTGTTTCTTTTTTTTTCTAACAAAAAGTTATCATTTGCTGCTATGACATCGACATTAAATTACATTTTTAATATAAGTCATGTTATGAGTATTGACTTTATAAATAGCTTTGATTCTTACTTGTCACTACAATGGAAGATGTGTTCACTGGGAGTGAGAAGTTGGAGCTGTTGTTGTTCACGGCCTCTACCATTGTATTAGCCACATCAGTGGTCTCAGGGACTGAACTGATGTTGTTAAAAACCAGCACAGTTTCTACCACAACTGATCCTTGTCTGGAAAAAGATAATATATCACAATGAACAAGCTTCAAGTGTTACTAAATTTAGCCCTACTTTGGCATTTCCAGCTGCTCAGCAGATACAGTAGAGATACATCAATAATTTTGGAAGAATGATTTGATACATTTTTAGGATTCAAAACAAACAGCACAGCTAGAGTACAAACCTAAAGCCTTTAATCTCAGTACGGTTGAAACTGGATCCATATTTGTTTTCGTAGATATTGTTTAGCTGCAGAAGGTAAAAACAGCCCATTTAGATATAACATGGTTCATTATTCTACCTGTTCAACAGGATACATTTGAAGACAAAGAGAAGCTTGATCAATAAGAGTCTGTTTTCCCCAACTAATATCTTAGACATTGAAATGTCTTATAGTCAAAATAGTGAATAATGTTCCATTTCAGGGAGCCTACTGTGTGATGGTGTAATGCAGGGGTGTCAACTCTGGCCCGCGGGCCAAATTTTGCCCGCAGTGTAATTATATTTGGCCCGCGAGGCAATACCAAATGACTACTAGAGCTGGCCCGCCAGTAATATACAGTGCATTCACCGCTAATACTACAAATCCCATAATGCTCTGCTGTTGTTTTGGCGCATCAATCAAGACAGGACCCAGAAACGCCCTCTCTTCTGTGACACTAGTCATAGCAATCTCATACTACAACTGTAACCGTGTTACCCCTTCTTAAAAATGGCGAAAAAAAAGGCAGAAAACAGAAGCTTTACGTTATGTAACGTCTCACTGTGATAGAGACACCTGTGTTGACCTAGCCGGCCGCTGTGTTTGCTCTGTTCCTGTTCATTCAATCCTGTCTGCCTTCTTGCCGGCCTGTCTGCCTGCCTGTCTTCCTGGCTGTCTGTCTGCATGCCGGCTGTCTGTCTGTCTGCCTGGCTGTAGGACAGTCAGGGTTTTACAAGCTTCTCTACTGAGCAGATGGAGCACCAACACTTGTGTCTGAGGGCGTATTCACATATGTTAGTGCACACCATTGATGCGCACCAAAAGCGAAAGTGATTAGTGCATATTCAATGTTAAAGCAAAACTTGTTTGGGTCCATATTAAAATTTTCATTTGTTCAATGTTGGCCCGCGACTTTGTTCAAGTTTTAAAATTTGGCCCACTGTGTATTTGAGTTTGACACCCCTGGTGTAATGTGTCAGCATATAAGTATTAGCAACAGTGGTCAAGCATAAACATCAAGATGATTACCATAATCTTGAAAGGATTAACAAATAAAGAACAACTTACCGCTGTAGTTACTTGATTAGCCAATGATTTGAACTGGGGAGAGGATGTATTCTTCAGGTCCTCTGAGAATGTCTGTGAGAGTTTGAACTCCAACTTAATCTCTGGCTCTGCAGGGGCTGCTGTTGTGATAGTGGTTGGTGCAGGGGTGGCAGATGAGGTGAACGGAACAGGGATTGTAGCAGACACAGTGGTTCGAAGTGAAGTTGCACTGACAGGTGATGATGTAGCTGACGAACTGGTTGGATGTGAAGTTGCTCTGACAGGTAATGATGTGGCTGACACACTGGATGGAGATGAAATAGCACTGACAGGTGATGATGTAGATGACACACTGGTTGGAGGTGAAGTTGTCCTGCCTGGTGATGTAGCTGACACACTGGTTGGTGGTGAAATTGCACTGACAGGTGATGATGTAGCTGACACACTAGTTGGATGTGAAATTGCACTGACAGGTGATGATGTAGATGACACACTGGTTGGATGTGAAATTGCACTGACAGGTGATGATGTAGATGACACACTGGTTGGAGCTGAAGTTGTCCTGCCTGGTGATCTAGCTGACACACTGGTTGGAGCTGAAGTTGCACTGACAGATGATGATGTAGCCGAGACACTGGTTGGATGTGATATTGAACTGACAGGTGATGATGTAGTTGACACACTGGCTGGAGGTGAAGTTGTACTGCCTGGTGATGTAGCTGACAGACTGGTTGGAGGTGAAGTTGCACTGACAGATGATGATGTAGCTGAGACACTGGCTGGAGGTGAAGTTGTACTGCTTGGTGATGTAGCTGACAGACTGGTTGGAGGTGAAGTTGCAGTGACAGGTGATGATGTTGCTGACACACTGGTTGGAGCTGAAGTTGCAGTGACAGGTGATGATGTAGATGACATACTGGCTGGAGGTGAAGTTGTACTGCCTGTTAATGTAGCTGACAGACTGGTTGGAGGTGAAGTTGCACTGATAGGTGATGATGTTGCTGTCACACTGGTTGGAGCTGAAGTTGCACTGACAGGTGATGATGTAGATGACACACTGGCTGGAGGTGAAGTTGTAATGCCTGGTGATGTAGCTGACATACTGGTTGGAGGTGAAGTTGCACTGACAGGTGATGATGTTGCTGACACACTGGTTGGAGCTGAAGTTGCACTGACAGGTGATGATGTAGATGACACACTGGCTAGAGGTGAAGTTGTAATGCCTGGTGATGTAGCTGACAGACTGTTTGGAGGTGAAGTTGCACTGACAGGTGATGATGTAGCTGAGACACTGGCTGGAGGTGAAGTTGTACTGCTTGGTGATGTAGCTGACAGACTGGCTGGAGGTGAAGTTGCAGTGACAGGTGATGATGTTGCTGACAGACTGGTTGGAGCTGAAGTTGCAGTGACAGGTGATGATGTAGATGACACACTGGCTGGAGGTGAAGTTGTACTGCCTGTTAATGTAGCTGACAGACTGGTTGGAGGTGAAGTTGCACTGATAGGTGATGATGTTGCTGTCACACTGGTTGGAGCTGAAGTTGCACTGACAGGTGATGATGTAGATGACACACTGGCTGGAGGTGAAGTTGTAATGCCTGGAGATGTAGCTGACAGACTGGTTGGAGGTGAAGTTGCACTGACAGGTGATGATGTTGCTGACACACTGGTTGGAGATGAAGTTGCACCGACAGGTGATGATGTAGATGACACACTGGCTGGAGGTGAAGTTGTACTGCCTGGTGATGTAGCTGACCGACTTGTTGGATGTGAAGTTGCACTGACAGGTGATGATGTAGCTGAGACACTGGCTGGAGGTGAAGTTGTACTGCTTGGTGATGTAGCTGACAGACTGGCTGGAGGTGAAGTTGCACTGACAGGTGATGATGTTGATGACACACTGGTTGGAGCTGAAGTTGCAGTGACAGGTGATGATGTAGATGACACATTGGCTGGAGGTGAAGTTGTCCTGCCTGTTAATGTAGCTGACAGACTGGTTGGAGGTGAAGTTGCACTGATAGGTGATGATGTTGCTGTCACACTGGTATGAGCTGAAGTTGCACTGACAGGTGATGATGTAGATGACACACTGGCTGGAGGTGAAGTTGTAATGCCTGGTGATGTAGCTGACAGACTGTTTGGAGGTGAAGTTGCACTGACAGGTGATGATGTTGCTGACACACTGGTTGGAGCTGAAGTTGCAGTGACAGGTGATGATGTAGATGACACACTGGCTGGAGGTGAAGTTGTACTGCCTGGTGATGTAGCTGACAGACTTGTTGGATGTGAAGTTGCACTGACAGGTGATGATGTAGCTGAGACACTGGCTGGAGGTGAAGTTGTACTGCTTGGTGATGTAGCTGACAGACTGGTTGTAGGTGAAGTTGCACTGACAGGTGATGATGTAGCTGAGACACTGGCTGGAGGTGAAGTTGAATTGCTTGGTGATGTAGCTGACAGACTGGCTGGAGGTGAAGTTGCACTTATAGGTGATGATGTTGCTGACACACTGGTTGGAGATGAAGTTGCACTGACAGGTGATGATGTAGATGACACACTGGCTGGAGGTGAAGTTGTACTGCCTGGTGATGTAGCTGACCGACTTGTTGGATGTGAAGTTGCACTGACAGGTGATGATGTAGCTGAGACACTGGCTGGAGGTGAAGTTGTACTGCTTGGTGATGTAGCTGACAGACTGGCTGGAGGTGAAGTTGCACTGACAGGTGATGATGTTGATGACACACTGGTTGGAGCTGAAGTTGCAGTGACAGGTGATGATGTAGATGACACACTGGCTGGATGTGAAGTTGTCCTGCCTGTTAATGTAGCTGACAGACTGGTTGGAGTTGAAGTTGCACTGATAGGTGATGATGTTGCTGTCACACTGGTTGGAGCTGAAGTTGCACTGACAGGTGATGATGTAGACGACACACTGGCTGGAGGGGAAGTTGTAATGCCTGGTGATGTAGCTGACAGACTGTTTGGAGGTGAAGTTGCACTGACAGGTGATGATGTAGCTGAGACACTGGCTGGAGGTGAAGTTGTACTGCTTGGTGATGTAGCTGACAGACTGGCTGGAGGTGAAGTTGCACTGACAGGTGATGATGTTGCTGACACACTGGTTGGAGCTGAAGTTGCAGTGACAGGTGATGATGTAGATGACACACTGGCTGGAGGTGAAGTTGTACTGCCTGGTGATGTAGCTGACAGACTTGTTGGATGTGAAGTTGCACTGACAGGTGATGATGTAGCTGAGACACTGGCTGGAGGTGAAGTTGTACTGCTTGGTGATGTATCTGACAGACTGGTTGTAGGTGAAGTTGCACTGACAGGTGATGATGTAGCTGAGACACTGGCTGGAGGTGAAGTTGAACTGCTTGGTGATGTAGCTGACAGACTGGTTGGAGGTGAAGTTGCACTGACAGGTGATGATGTAGCTGAGACACTGGCTGGAGGTGAAGTTGTACTGCTTGGTGATGTAGCTGACAGACTGGTTGTAGGTGAAGTTGCACTGACAGGTGATGATGTAGCTGAGACACTGGCTGGAGGTGAAGTTGTACTGCTTGGTGATGTAGCTGACAGACTGGTTGTAGGTGAAGTTGCACTGACAGGTGATGATGTAGCTGAGACACTGGCTGGAGGTGAAGTTGAACTGCTTGGTGATGTAGCTGACAGACTGGTTGGAGGTGAAGTTGCACTGACAGGTGATGATGTTGCTGACACACTGGTTGGAGCTGAAGTTGCACTGACAGGTGATGATGTAGATGACACACTGGCTGGAGGTGAAGTTGTACTGCCTGGTGATGTAGCTGACCGGCTTGTTGGATGTGAAGTTGCACTGACAGGTGATGATGTAGCTGAGACACTGGCTGGAGGTGAAGTTGTACTGCTTGGTGATGTAGATGACAGACTGGCTGGAGGTGAAGTTGCACTGACAGGTGATGATGTAGCTGACACACTGGCTGGAGGTGAAGTTGTTCCTACAGATGATGATGTAGCTGACACACTGGTTGGAGGTGAAGTTGCACTGACAGATGATGATGCAGCTGACACACTAGTTGGATGTGATATTGAACTGCCAGGTGGTGATGTAGCTGAGACACTGGCTAGAGATGAAGTTATACTGCCTGTTAATGTAGCTGACAGACTGGTTGGAGGTGAAGTTGTACTGCCTGGTGATGTAGCTGACAGACTAGTTGGAGGTGAAGTTGCACTGACAGATGATGATGTTGCTGACACACTGGTTGGAGATGAAGTTGCAGTGACAGGTGATGATGTAGATGACACACTGGCTGGAGGTGAAGTTGTACTGTCTGGTGATGTAGCTGACAGACTAGTTGGAGGTGAAGTTGCACTGACAGATGATGATGTTGCTGACACACTGGTTGGAGATGAAGTTGCAGTGACAGGTGATGATGTAGATGACACACTGGCTGGAGGTGAAGTTGTACTGCCTGGTGATGTAGCTGACAGACTGGTTGGAGGTGAAGTTGCACTGACAGGTGATGATGTTGCTGACACACTGGTTGGAGCTGAATTTGCACTGACAGATGATGATGTAGCTGGCACACTGGTTGGAGCTGAAGTTGCACTGACCGGTGATAATGTAGCTGACACCCTGGTTGGAGCTGAAGTTGCACTGACAGATGATGATGTAGCCGAGACACTGGTTGAATGTGATATTGAACTGACAGGTGATGATGTAGTTGACACACTGGCTGGAGGTGAAGTTGTACTGCCTGGTGATGTAGCTGACAGACTGGTTGGAGGTGAAGTTGCACTGACAGATGATGATGTAGCTGAGACACTGGCTGGAGGTGAAGTTGTACTGCTTGGTGATGTAGCTGACAAACTGGTTGGAGGTGAAGTTGCAGTGACAGGTGATGATGTTGCTGACACACTGGTTGGAGCTGAAGTTGCAGTGACAGGTGATGATGTAGATGACACACTGGCTGGAGGTGAAGTTGTACTGCCTGGTGATGTAGCCGACAGACTGGTTGTAGGTGAAGTTGCACTGACAGGTGATGATGTAGCTGAGACACTGGCTGGAGGTGAAGTTGTACTGCTTGGTGATGTAGCTGACAGACTGGTTGGAGGTGAAGTTGCACTGACAGGTGATGATGTTGCTGACACACTGGTTGGAGCTGAAGTTGCACTGACAGGTGATGATGTAGATGACACACTGGCTGGAGGTGAAGTTGTACTGCCTGGTGATGTAGCTGACCGGCTTGTTGGATGTGAAGTTGCACTGACAGGTGATGATGTAGCTGAGACACTGGCTGGAGGTGAAGTTGTACTGCTTGGTGATGTAGATGACAGACTGGCTGGAGGTGAAGTTGCACTGACAGGTGATGATGTAGCTGACACACTGGCTGGAGGTGAAGTTGTTCCTACAGATGATGATGTAGCTGACACACTGGTTGGAGGTGAAGTTGCACTGACAGATGATGATGCAGCTGACACACTAGTTGGATGTGATATTGAACTGCCAGGTGGTGATGTAGCTGAGACACTGGCTAGAGATGAAGTTATACTGCCTGTTAATGTAGCTGACAGACTGGTTGGAGGTGAAGTTGTACTGCCTGGTGATGTAGCTGACAGACTAGTTGGAGGTGAAGTTGCACTGACAGATGATGATGTTGCTGACACACTGGTTGGAGATGAAGTTGCAGTGACAGGTGATGATGTAGATGACACACTGGCTGGAGGTGAAGTTGTACTGTCTGGTGATGTAGCTGACAGACTAGTTGGAGGTGAAGTTGCACTGACAGATGATGATGTTGCTGACACACTGGTTGGAGATGAAGTTGCAGTGACAGGTGATGATGTAGATGACACACTGGCTGGAGGTGAAGTTGTACTGCCTGGTGATGTAGCTGACAGACTGGTTGGAGGTGAAGTTGCACTGACAGGTGATGATGTTGCTGACACACTGGTTGGAGCTGAATTTGCACTGACAGATGATGATGTAGCTGGCACACTGGTTGGAGCTGAAGTTGCACTGACCGGTGATAATGTAGCTGACACCCTGGTTGGAGCTGAAGTTGCACTGACAGATGATGATGTAGCCGAGACACTGGTTGAATGTGATATTGAACTGACAGGTGATGATGTAGTTGACACACTGGCTGGAGGTGAAGTTGTACTGCCTGGTGATGTAGCTGACAGACTGGTTGGAGGTGAAGTTGCACTGACAGATGATGATGTAGCTGAGACACTGGCTGGAGGTGAAGTTGTACTGCTTGGTGATGTAGCTGACAGACTGGTTGGAGGTGAAGTTGCACTGACAGGTGATGATGTTGCTGACACACTGGTTGGAGCTGAAGTTGCAGTGACAGGTGATGATGTAGATGACACACTGGCTGGAGGTGAAGTTGTACTGCCTGGTGATGTAGCCGACAGACTGGTTGTAGGTGAAGTTGCACTGACAGGTGATGATGTAGCTGAGACACTGGCTGGAGGTGAAGTTGTACTGCTTGGTGATGTAGCTGACAGACTGGTTGGAGGTGAAGTTGCACTGACAGGTGATGATGTTGCTGACACACTGGTTGGAGCTGAAGTTGCACTGACAGGTGATGATGTAGATGACACACTGGCTGGAGGTGAAGTTGTACTGCCTGGTGATGTAGCTGACAGACTTGTTGGATGTGAAGTTGCACTGACAGGTGATGATGTAGCCGAGACACTGGTTGGATGTGATATTGAACTGACAGGTGATGATGTAGCTGACACACTAGTTGGATGGGAAATTGCACTGACAGGTGATGATGTAGATGACACACTGGTTGGATGTGAAATTGCACTGACAGGTGATGATGTAGTTGACACACTGGTTGGAGGTGAAGTTGTACTGCCTGGTGATGTAGCTGACAGACTGGTTGGAGGTGAAGTTGCACTGACAGGTGATGATGTAGCTGAGACACTGGCTGGAGGTGAAGTTGTACTGCTTGGTGATGTAGCTGACAGACTGGCTGGAGGTGAAGTTGCACTGACAGGTAATGATGTGGCTGACACACTGGCTGGAGGTGAAGTTGTTCCTACAGATGATGATGTAGCTGACACATTGGTTGGAGGTGAAGTTGCACTGACAGATGATGATGAAGCTGACACACTGGTTGGATGTGATATTGAACTGCCAGGTGGTGATGTAGCTGAGACACTGGCTAGAGATGAAGTTGTACTGCCTGTTAATGTAGCTGACAGACTGGTTGGAGGTGAAGTTGTACTGCCTGGTGATGTAGCTGACAGACTAGTTGGAGGTGAAGTTGCACTGACAGATGATGATGTTGCTGACACACTGGTTGGAGATGAAGTTGCAGTGACAGGTGATGATGTAGATGACACACTGGCTGGAGCTGAAGTTGCAGTGACAGGTGATGATGTAGATGACACACTGGCTGGAGGTGAAGTTGTACTGCCTGGTGATGTAGCCGACAGACTGGTTGTAGGTGAAGTTGCACTGACAGGTGATGATGTAGCTGAGACACTGGCTGGAGGTGAAGTTGTACTGCTTGGTGATGTAGCTGACAGACTGGTTGGAGGTGAAGTTGCACTGACAGGTGATGATGTTGCTGACACACTGGTTGGAGCTGAAGTTGCACTGACAGGTGATGATGTAGATGACACACTGGCTGGAGGTGAAGTTGTACTGCCTGGTGATGTAGCTGACAGACTTGTTGGATGTGAAGTTGCACTGACAGGTGATGATGTAGCTGAGACACTGGCTTGAGGTGAAGTTGTACTGCTTGGTGATGTAGCTGACAGACTGGTTGTAGGTGAAGTTGCACTGACAGGTGATGATGTAGCTGAGACACTGGCTGGAGGTGAAGTTGTACTGCTTGGTGATGTAGCTGACAGACTGGTTGGAGCTGAAGTTGCACTGACCGGTGATGATGTAGCTGACACCCTGGTTGGAGCTGAAGTTGCACTGACAGATGATGATGTAGCCGAGACACTGGTTGGATGTGATATTGAACTGACAGGTGATGATGTAGCTGACCCACTAGTTGGATGGGAAATTGCACTGACAGGTGATGATGTAGATGACACACTGGTTGGATGTGAAATTGCACTGACAGGTGATGATGTAGTTGACACACTGGTTGGAGGTGAAGTTGTACTGCCTGGTGATGTAGCTGACAGACTGGTTGGAGGTGAAGTTGCACTGACAGGTGATGATGTAGCTGAGACACTGGCTGGAGGTGAAGTTGTACTGCTTGGTGATGTAGCTGACAGACTAGCTGGAGGTGAAGTTGCACTGACAGGTAATGATGTGGCTGACACACTGGCTGGAGGTGAAGTTGTTCCTACAGATGATGATGTAGCTGACACACTGGTTGGAGGTGAAGTTGCACTGACAGATGATGATGCAGCTGACACACTGGTTGGATGTGATATTGAACTGCCAGGTGGTGATGTAGCTGAGACACTGGCTAGAGATGAAGTTGTACTGCCTGTTAATGTAGCTGACAGACTGGTTGGAGGTGAAGTTGTACTGCCTGGTGATGTAGCTGACAGACTAGTTGGAGGTGAAGTTGCACTGACAGATGATGATGTTGCTGACACACTGGTTGGAGATGAAGTTGCAGTGACAGGTGATGATGTAGATGACACACTGGCTGGAGGTGAAGTTGTACTGCCTGGTGATGTAGCTGACAGACTAGTTGGAGGTGAAGTTGCACTGACAGATGATGATGTTGCTGACACACTGGTTGGAGATGAAGTTGCAGTGACAGGTGATGATGTAGATGACACACTGGCTGGAGGTGAAGTTGTACTGCCTGGTGATGTAGCTGACAGACTGGTTGGAGGTGAAGTTGCACTGACAGGTGATGATGTTGCTGACACACTGGTTGGAGCTGAATTTGCACTGACAGATGATGATGTAGCTGGCACAATGGTTGGAGCTGAAGTTGCACTGACCGGTGATAATGTAGCTGACACCCTGGTTGGAGCTGAAGTTGCACTGACAGATGATGATGTAGCCGAGACACTGGTTGGATGTGATATTGAACTGACAGGTGATGATGTAGTTGACACACTGGCTGGAGGTGAAGTTGTACTGCCTAGTGATGTAGCTGACAGACTGGTTGGAGGTGAAGTTGCACTGACAGATGATGATGTAGCTGAGACACTGGCTGGAGGTGAAGTTGTACTGCTTGGTGATGTAGCTGACAAACTGGTTGGAGGTGAAGTTGCAGTGACAGGTGATGATGTTGCTGACACACTGGTTGGAGCTGAAGTTGCAGTGACAGGTGATGATGTAGATGACACACTGGCTGGAGGTGAAGTTGCACTGCCTGGTGATGTAGCCGACAGACTGGTTGTAGGTGAAGTTGCACTGACAGGTGATGATGTAGCTGAGACACTGGCTGGAGGTGAAGTTGTACTGCTTGGTGATGTAGCTGACAGACTTGTTGGAGGTGAAGTTGCACTGACGGGTGATGATGTTGCTGACACACTGGTTGGAGCTGAAGTTGCACTGACAGGTGATGATGTAGATGACACACTGGCTGGAGGTGAAGTTGTACTGCCTGGTGATGTAGCTGACAGACTTGTTGGATGTGAAGTTGCACTGACAGGTGATGATTTAGCTGAGACACTGGCTGGAGGTGAAGTTGTACTGCTTGGTGAATTAGCTGACAGACTGGTTGTAGGTGAAGTTGCACTGACAGGTGATGATGTAGCTGAGACACTGGCTGGAGGTGAAGTTGTACTGCTTGGTGATGTAGCTGACAGACTGGTTGGAGCTGAAGTTGCACTGACCGGTGATGATGTGGCTGACACCCTGGTTGGAGCTGAAGTTGCACTGACAGATGATGATGTAGCCGAGACACTGGTTGGATGTGATATTGAACTGACAGGTGATGATGTAGCTGACACACTAGTTGGATGGGAAATTGCACTGACAGGTGATGATGTAGATGACACACTGGTTGGATGTGAAATTGCACTGACAGGTGAGGATGAAGTTGACACACTGGTTGGAGGTGAAGTTGTACTGCCTGGTGATGTAGCTGACAGACTGGTTGGAGGTGAAGTTGCACTGACAGGTGATGATGTAGCTGAGACACTGGCTGGAGGTGAAGTTGTACTGCTTGGTGATGTAGCTGACAGACTGGCTGGGGGTGAAGTTGCACTGACAGGTAATGATGTGGCTGACACACTGGCTGGAGATGAAATAGCACTGACAGGTGATGATGTAGATGACACACTGGTTGGAGGTGAAGTTGTCCTGCCTGCTGATGTAGCTGACAGACTGGTTGGAGGTGAAGTTGCACTGACAGATGATGATGTATCTGAGACACTGGCTGTAGGTGAAGTTGTACTGCTTGGTGATGTAGCTGACAGACTGGTTAGAGGTGAAGTTGCACTGACAGGTGATGATGTTGCTGACACACTGGCTGGAGGTGAAGTTGTACTGCCTGGTGATGTAGCTGACAGACTGGTTGGAGGTGAAGTTGCACTGACAGGTGATGATGTAGCTGACACACTGGCTGGAGGTGAAGTTGTACTGCCTGGTGATGTAGCTGACAGACTGGTTGGAGGTGAAGTTGCACTGACAGGTGATGATGTAGATGACACACTGGTTGGAGCTGAAGTTGCACTGACAGGTGATGATGTAGATGACACACTGGTTGGAGCTGAAGTTGTAATGCCTAGGGATGTAGCTGACAGACTGGTTGGAGGTGAAGTAGCACTGACAGGTGATGATGTAGCTGACACACTGGCTGGAGGTGAAGTTGTTCCTACAGATGATGATGTAGCTGACACACTGGTTGGAGGTGAACTTGCACTGACAGATGATGATGCAGCTGACACACTGGTTGGATGTGATATTGAACTGCCAGGTGGTGATGTAGATGACACACTGGCTAGAGATGAAGTTGTCCTGCCTGTTAATGTAGCTGACAGAATGGCAGGAGGTGAAGTTGCACTGACAGGTGATGATGTTGCTGACACACTGGTTGGAGCTAAAGTTGCACTGACAGGTGATGATGTAGATGACACACTGGCTGGAGGTGAAATTGTACTGCCTGGTGATGAAGCTGACACACTGGTTGGAGGTAAAGTTGCACTGACAGATAACGATGTAGCTGACACACTGGCTGGAGGTGAAGTTGTACCGTCTGGTGATGTAGCTGACAAACTGGTCGGAGGTGAAGTTCCACTTAAAGGTGATGATGTAGCTGACACACTGGTTGGATGTGAAATTGCACTGACATGTGTTGATGTAGCTGACACACTGGTTGGATGTGAAATTGCACTGACAGCTGGTGATGTAGCTGGCACACTGGGTGGAGCTGAAGTTTCACTGACAGGTGATGATGTAGCTGACACACTGGTTGGAGCTGAAGTTGCACTGGCAGGTGATGATGTAGCTGACACACTGGTAGGAAGTGAAAGTGCACTGACAGGTGTCGATGTAGCTGGCACACTGGGTGGAGCTGAAGTTTCACTGACAGGTGATGATGTAGTTGATAGACTGGTTGGAGCTGAAGTTGCACTGACAGGTGATGTAGATGACACACTGGCTGGAGGTGAAATTGTACTGCCTGGTGATGAAGCTGACACACTGGTTGGAGGTAAAGTTGCACTGACAGATAACGATGTAGCTGACACACTGGTAGGAAGTGAAAGTGCACTGACAGGTGGTGATGTACCTGGTACACTGGGTGGAGCTGAAGTCTCACTGACAGGTGATGATGCAGCTGACACACTGGTTGGAGCTGAAGTTGCACTGACAGGTGATGATGTAGATGACACACTGGCTGGAGGTGAAGTTGTACTGCCTGGTGATGTAGCTGACAGACTGGTTGGATGTGAAATTGCACTGACATGTGGTGATGTAGCTGGCACACTGGGTGGAGCTGAAGTTTCAATGACAGGTGATGATGTAGCTGACACACTGGTTGGAGCTGAAGTTGCACTGGCAGGTGATGATGTAGCTGACACACTGGTAGGAAGTGAAAGTGCACTGGCAGGTGGTGATGTAGCTGGCACACTGGGTGGAGCTGAAGTTTCACTTACAGGTGATGATGCAGCTGACACACTGGTTGGAGCTGAGGTTGCACTGACAGGTGATGATGTAGCTGACACACTGGTTGGATGTGATATTGAACTGAAAGGTGGTGATGTAGCTGGCACACTGGGTGGAGCTGAAGTTTCACTGACAGGTGATGATGTAGATGACACACTGGCTGGAGTTGAAGTTGTGCTGCCTGGTGATGTAGCTGACACACTGGTTGGAGGTAAAGTTGCACTGACAGATGATGATGTAGCTGACACACTGGTTGGATATGATACTGAACTGACAGGTGGTGATGTAGCTGGCACACTGGTTGGAGCTGAAGTTGCACTGACATGTGATGATATAGATGACACACTGGCTGGAGGTGAAGTTGTACTGCCTGGTGATGTAGTGGACAGACTGGTTGAAGGTGAAGTTGCACTTAAAGGTGATGATGTAGCTGACACACTGGTTGGAGGTGAAATTGCACTGACAGGTGGTGATGTAGCTGGCACACTGGGTGGAGCTGAAGTTGCACTGACAGGTGATGATGTAGATAACACACTGGCTGGAGCTGAACTTGTCCTGCCTGGTAATGTAGCTGACACACTGGTTGCAGGTAAAGTTGCACTGACAGATGATGATGTAGCTGACACACTTGTTGGATGTGATATTGAACTGACAGGTGGTGTTGTAGCTGGCACACTGGCTGGAGCTGAAGTTGCACTGACAGGTGATGATGTAGATGACACACTGGTTGGAGGTGACGTTGCACTGACAGATGGTGATATAGATGACACACTGGCTGTAGGTGATATTGAACTAACAGGTGGCGATGTACCTGACACACTGTTTGGAGTTGAAATTGCACTGAAAGTAAGTAAAGTTGCACTGACAGGTGATAATGTAGCTGACACACTGTTTGTTGGTAATGTTGCACTGGCAGGTGATGATGTAGCTCTCACACTGGTTGCATGTGAAATTCCACTGACAGGTGGTGATGTAGCTGACACATTGTTTGGAGCTGAAGTTGCACTGATAGGTGATGATGTAGCAGGCACACTGGTTTGAGGTGAAGTTGAACTGACAGGTGATGTAGCTGATACACTGGCCGACATTGAAGTTGCAATGCCAGTGGAGGTTGCATTTATTGGTTGTGCTGTCATGGAAAATTAATTAAAATTATTAATATTTGAAATGCCAGGAGACATGCTCATTTTAAATAATACAACAAATGACAATGAGCCTTACTGGCTTCTATGTAGCCTGTAGGATTTTTTTTGTAATTAAATTTTGGTGGTTTATTACATAATGCACCAAATTATTATATTTTCTTCATAAAAAAAGTGCAACAACCGCATTCTCTGTAATAACCGAGGCAATATGTAACAACTTACTACAAAATGCGCCATTTTGTTACATGCGACTGCAAAAAATGGCCCAGATCATAGAGTATATACATGGCCAACGTGGTGGCCTGGGGCCTCATTTACAAACATTGCGTAGAATCCACGTAACTAAGTTTGCTTAGCTAAGTAAGTACGAAAATATACGCACATAAAATCTCCGATTGATAAAACGCTGCGTATCACAACCCATGTTCACTCAGGCACGCCTACGCCAGCTGCCCTTTATAAATCACAATCAACACTTAACTCGCCGCACGTGAACGCGCGTTCTGATCACACCCAAATTAACGCCTACAATTGCCTATAAATGGTCAGTGATACGCCTGTACATATGCAACTACAATGGAGCCGAGTGCAAAAGGCAGAAAGAGACATTTTACAGATGCGAGGTGGAGGTATTGGTCAACGAGTTAGAGACGCCGCAAAAGGATCTTTTCGGAACGATGATTTCACATGTGCATGACTGATAAGAGCACCTGTTAGGCCTGAGTAGTCCCATTTAGATTATAATGAATTATCTATCATGCAGGCTATATTGGCATTCGTTTAGTGCGGTAGGCCTTATAAGTTGGCTGCTTATATCCAAACTGATCATCATTATAAGCCTATAGTGTTGTTGCATGGGTAATGGGGTTTGGATCTATATTGCACGTAACCTAATGCTTCACAGGGTGGCCCATGAATAAAAGGCCTAACTTATCAACGTATAAACGGGTCAATTTACAATGACATCCATAACAATGCAAACATGTAGGCCTACTTAAGGCAAGTATCCCCAATTTAACTGTACGACAGATCTGAGGATTCTTTGCAGCAACCAATTTGTGTATTTTCCTGGATATCATGCATTTCACAGACTTTCTCAAAACATTCTGTAGGCATATAGAAGCTGCGTGTTCTAGTGGATATTAGAACATCTGTGCCAAGTCCCGGCATATCCAAGGCCCCGTGCGTCATGGCCTACTATAATCCAGCTATATCAGTGCCTATTTCGAGGTCTTGTAAATATATGGGGTTCATGGATGAGTTTCATGTGATTCTATAAAGCGTAATTATAGCTACACACATGACGATTCGGCAAATTAATAATCTAACTTGCTCCCTTGTGTTCTTACAACTTGGAGACGCATCACCTCCATGCGCTGTTTTGCGCCCAGCTAATTCTACCAAAGCGGCATGTGAGCATTGGGATGACATGCGTTTTTAGGCCCACATTCCTCGCATGAATGCTACATGACAATCATAAGACAATATGAGGATATATGATGATGTACAATATAGCCTAATGTAGCCTACAGTTGCCTCAAGTAGGACACCACTCAACATCATTGTAATTGCGGCTTGCCTCAGTGGTCATTCGGGTTTACATAAAAGCCTAATCAAATATAGGCTTTAAATACATAAATACATTGACGAATGAATAGGTGGATAATTAAACATATGAATAATAATCTAAATAAATGATTAACTGAATAAATATACTTCAACGCCGAATGCAACATTGGTTTGGTGCGGTATAGGCTATCGACATATGGAATCATTACTATGATAAGCCTATAGGCTCGTGTCGTGTTGTGTTATCAACGTAATGTGGCTTTTATTCATAGGCTACTGCCTGTGATGCTTCTCAGGATAGCCTATAAATTAATAGGCCTACAATGCAATGTGCTAGTCTGCTCATTGGGAGCAATTTGGGGTTCAGTGTCTTGCCCAAGGACACATTGGACAGGAGGAGCTGGGATTCGAACTGCTGACCCTACAATCTTTGGATGACCCGCTCTACCGCCTGAGCCACAGCTGCCCCGAGCCAAGTTCCCGATTAATGTTCTTGTTAATACATTTGTTGAGCTATTACCTGTTGTGGGATTCGTTGCTGATGTTGTCCTCATTAGTCCTGTTGGGAAGAAAATGCAAGCGTTTAGGGAAATTCAAATTAACAACCATAATCTCCATTCCCTTAAATCAAGCCATGATCCAAACACTGACACACACACACACACACACACACATACACACACACACACACACACACTCACTCACTCACTCACTCACTCACTCACTCACTCACTCACTCACTCACTCACTCACTCACTCACTCACACACACACACACACACACACACCCACACACACACACACACACACACCTGCTAGCAGGAGAAGGATAATGAGAGGTTCCATCCTCTCTGATGAGTCCTCTGAGGTCCCTGTGAAGATACACATCATTAGACCAATGGATGTTCTTGAAATCCTGAACTTAGTTCTATTTAAAATCAGAATGAGTAGACTTGTATTCAAACATACTGATGGGTTGTAGTTTTGTGTAACCTGTATACATCAATTATATTCATATACAGAGTCCATATGCTATGACCAGTGGCTGTACTCATTTGAGTGGCAACGCTGTAACGCTAGGTACTGTATATTCTGAAGTAACTAGAAGTTTAGTCTCAGGCTATTTTGAACCACAGCAGATTTTTAAAAAGAAACCTGTGAAATCCAGAACAAGAGATTTCAAAGCTCACCTGTGGGAACAGCTCCCAATCCTGACTAGTTTTTTGTGGTGTGTTAGTCTGTAGTCTCTCTGTTAGTCAGAAGGATGAGGCCTATATGAAAACTATCAGATCGATTTTCATGAAACCTGGCGGAGGTCTGTAGCATGGATCAGAATGCGGATCCACAAATTATTTTTCGCTTCTCGTTAACATTGACAGATAGACCAGATGGCACACACAGGTACTTCGCAATGTAGTGTTGAAAGATGGCGGACACTGCATGTCACCGGGATAATGGTTGGCTGGATGTATCGCAAGCTATATATATACTATATGGCCAAAAGTATTGGGCCACTTACAAATTACACCTACAGGAGCTTTTATGACTTCCCATATAAATTCATTAGCATTATTATGGAGTTGGATTCAAACTTTGCAGCTATAACAGCTTCCACTCTTCTGGGAAGGCTTTCTACAAGATTTTGGAGTGTCTGTGGGAATTTTTGCTCATTCATCCAGAAAAGCATCCAGAAGGACTCTGTCTAGCTCATGTTTAAAAGATCTGGAGCACACAAGCAGATGAAGAAGCCAAAGTTTCTGTCGTAGCTGGAGACTTCAACCACTGCAACCTCAAAAAAGTGCTACCAAAGTACTTTCACCACCATCAAGGGGGAATATCTTGCACTTTCGCATCCGGCCTTCGGGAGGTCAGACCATGACTCTGTGCTACTACTTCTGGCCTACAAGCAGAGTCAGAAGATGACTCCGCCCACCCTTATATCTAACCGCAAGTAAGCATGAACAATAATGACTGGGGTTACTACAAAGGTTACTACAAAACATCCACCCTGGACCTGAACGGATGAGCACAATCTCCCATCAACCACGTCAGGGACTGCATTAACAGCTGCATCCCCACCAGGACACCCAAGGTGTTCCCCAACCAGAAACCCTGGATGAATAAAGACATCAGGACAAAAATGAAGGTGAGGAGGACTGCTCATCATCAGTCAGGTGACACAGATGCAGCAGATACTCCCTGGACAAGGCCATCAAAGGGAGCAAGGAGCAAGCAGAGTGAACCAGGGGTCCGGGGCAGGGGATGAGGGTCCAGACTGGGAGCAGGGGGCGAGCCGGGCCGAACCCGGCCCGAACCATAACAATGGGGCTGTTCATGAGAAATTACTTGGAAATTATGCAGTAGGAACACACTTTATTTTAGAGGGCTATTAATGAGAAATTACCAAGAAATTACATGGAAATTATGCAATAGGAACACACTTTATTTTAGGGGCCTGTTCATGAGAAATTACTAAGAAATTATATATCTATATTAAATAACTTGATAAAATACCACTTTATTACTAGTAGATTACCACCTTATTTAAAAAAACAACAACTTGGTTCTAGGAAATTACTAGGTAATTTAACCTTAATTCTAAGAAATTACTAGATAATAAGCACCTTATAATTAAGAAATTACTAGGTAATTTCGACCCCCTAAAATAAAGTGTTACCCTGCTTTGTTAGTGCCAGTCATTAAGGACAAAGCTGGTAAAGTAGGAAGCCTAGATAATTACAGGCCCATAGCTTTAGCCAGCATACTGCCAAAGGTCCGGGAAATAATACTGCTGGATATAATAAATGAGTATATCAATTCCACAGATAACTAGTTTGACATGGAACTGACTTGGTTATATATGCCTTACAGGAAGTTGTTAACAAATATAGAGGTCAAAACTCATCAGCTCTTATGTGTTTTATTGATGCTTCCAAAGCTCGGGGCTTAGACGTTCCTAGCCCTTCCGAGTGGTAGGACCCAAGCTTGTAGCTATTTTGTGGGATACTGTGTTTTTCCACTGACTAATTTTGCCCTTTTTTCCCCTTTCACCCTGACAAGGTTCCGCCGGCGTCCTCGCGCCTCTACAGCGCCGCGTCTCCTCACCCTCCAGTCTCCACGCTGCGCTCCCCTTCTCCGGCTCCCACTCCTAGGGCCTAACAGTGGTCCTTTGTCCATCTAGGGCTGATCTGCAGCAGCTCCTTACTGTAATTTACTGGGTATGGTGTGTAACATGATATCAAGTATAATGCCATCTAGAGTATTATGATCTTAGGTTAGGCCTATTGGAGAAATTAAGGACCTTCATTTCCTATTTATATCTTGCAATAAGATTAAGACATTTGTCTAAGAAGCATTTTTGCAATTCCTAATTATCAAGATAAGAAACTGTCTCTCTCTGGCTCCATCTGTCTAGCTCACATGCGCACGCTCGAGGAGAGCCTGTTCCGAGTGGAGTGAATGACATGCACCAAAGTTTGCCCACCATGTGCGTTGCTACAAGTGCAGCAAGTCTTTTGCGAGGGGAAATCCCGTGAGATTATTTACTCGCGGGGAGGGACTTTCTCCAATTCGGCAGAAAGAAATACATGGAAGGTAAACCAGAACTTAGCAATTCACAAGTGCACATTGAACTGTGAATTGTGTACCATATTAAGCTATACCGAGAACAATGGCATCCCTCGTAGAAAGTACATGGTTTCCCAAGTAAACTTGACTATTCTGAGACCCCAATCATAGTTTTTATGTAAAAAAGCAAACTGTTCATGGAAAAAATGATTGAATATACAAAGATTGTAAATGAAAAGAGTCCGATGCTTGTGATTCTGCTCTTGCACATTCAAAAGATTCAGACTTTTTTATATTTTTTTATTGCATGGAGGAACGAGTTTAGCTTGTACTGTAGCTAATTTGCATAGTGGCAGTCAGGCCAGAAGCCACACTGCTGCAGAAGCTGTTACGCTGCTGTAATACAGCAATTGTCCCCCAGGAATCAATAAAGCACTACCCTACCTACATACCTGGCATTGAGGAGAAACAATTAGAGACACTCAGAAACCAGAAGAAAAGGCTCTTGCAACAGTAGCCTACGGAATGTGAGAACTCCAAGGGAACAAACACTTTCTCCAATCATACCACTTCTACTGTAAGACATTCTACCATGCCTTACATGCACATCTACTGGAGTCATATACCTTCTGTCATGTCCATGTGGGCTGCAATACATAGGGAAAACAAACAGGCCTGTAAAGACACGCATTATAGAACATAAAACTGCTATACGGAGAAATTATTTTAAATTATCCATTGCCAGACATTTTCATGAAGCCAATCACACAGTCTCAAAACTCATTTTGTGCCATTCAACAGTATAGAAGAAGACAAGAGGGGGCAATATTGAGGGGGTAATGTTGATCAGAGACTGCTTAAATATGGGTTTTCTATGACACTTCATCCAGGGGGCCTTAATGAAGAGTTGTCTCTCTCTCTTGCTTCTTGTACCCCCTCTACTATCTCTCTCTCTCTCCCCATGGCCTTATTACCTCCACCCCAGCGACATCACAGGGAAATAGGTAATGTTTTCAGTGGTGTACGTTGGTTGGTTGATTTTTTGGCAGGATTGCGCAAAAACTACCAGAACAATTTTTATGAAACTCGGTGGACGGGTGTGACATGGGCCAACTTAGAAGCCATTACATTTTGGAAGCAGATCCGAATGACGGGTCAGGTCCACATTCACCTCCATTTGCTTTTTGGACGATTCATTATCAATAGTCGGAATTTAAATGGCTGTATCTCAGCATGGGAAAGTCACAGGGTTTGGGGGGTGGAGGAACAGGAACATCCAAATGATCAAGAGGGGTAATGGGCAACTCTTCCTTTTACAGTCCCCTAATTATTAAGCATTAACCGGGTACATATATGGTTATTTGTAGTATATTATTGGGTAATTACCACTGGTGATAAGTAGGTAAATACTAACCCTAAGCAACAACAGCTAAATTGCTATGTATTTGTCTTGTAAAAAACCCCTCACCCTGTCACCATGATATGTTTTGCTTCCTTGTGTGTATTGTCTTGTGTTCATTGTGATGTCTTTCCTGTAGGTAGTGTGTGTCCTTTCCCTGCTACAGTCCCCATAGCCCCTTTAGTCCCCTCTGGTTCCTCTTTCGCCTCTATCCCCTCTCCTTGTGTTCCCTCCTCCTCCCTCTGGTCTTCCTCCTTGTGCTCCCTGCTCCTTGTTCTTAGTCCCTAGTCCCAGTCCCAATTTTAGTCTTCTCTTGTTTTTAGCCCTTAATTTATAGCCCAGTCCATATTCCCAGTACCATTCAATTATGTTTCCATAATGTTGCATGGTATCATATTGGGAAAAATGATGTTTACTGGAACCAATGGCAGATAAAATGAATATAGAAGATGTGGGATATGTACTCAGATGGAGTGTTTATATATTTTTTCTGACCTTGTGCAAAAGTATGATTTGGAAAGTAATGGTATTTTTGGGAAGTACTTGCAAATTAGAGAATGTATCACGAAGGCCAATTCATTCTTGGCAAAAATCCAGAAAAGGGATTTTTAAACTCTCTTGTATAGCGCACAGGCTGTTTTACAAAACCTTTAAGCTATTTGTAAAAACTAGAGGATCATTTGGCAAAAGGACCTAGGGTGTGATCTGAAGATCAAATGCTGGGATTTAAAGGAGGCTAAGGAGAGATTTACTCAGTCCAGGTTAATACAAACATTATTTCACCCCTCCAACGCTCCATGGGATGGTCTTGTTGAACAATAATTTATGTTGGAAATTTCAGACAGAAACAGTAACATTTTTACATGCAAGGAGGGAGTGTAAACTTGTTTATCCATTCTGGGGGAAAATATTAGACTTCATAGGGAAGTGGTGGGGTACGACAATACCTGTGTCACCAAGACTGGTGTAGGGGCTGTATATGTCACAGCCGCCTGAATGATCCTCTGATAATAAAAGTATGTTCTCTCCAGATAAAAAAAAAAAAAAAGAGGATAGAATCTATATTAGAAATAGTATCATATGATCATGTTAGCTAGAGTACATGATGAAGGTGAGAATGTTAAGAGGTCATGGATCATTGCTGGGACAGGGTGATAATTTGGTTGTACTGGTGTAATTGTTCAATGTTTAATTATGTCAGTTTTGTTGTTCTAAATATGTGCATTTACCATGGGCCTATTGATGTCTTATATCTGTAAATAATACTGTATGTGCATTTCAATAAATAAAAAAATGTAGGCTACTAATTTTCTCATAACATTGATAATTTGTTTTTCACCACAAAAGCTTTAGAGACTCTAGCTTTGGAGTCTGTATCATATTTAATGGGCGACTTAATAGATCCCAAAGGTCTGTACAGTATGCACCATATCCAGTGATAGAAAATGCATGACTAGTGCATGAAAGCATGTGTGTGTTTTGGTTTTTCCTTGTAATTGAATGTCTTCTTACAATTAGTATGTTTCTATACCAATGTGTTTCTATACAAATGTATATTCATTTTGGAGAGTTGTTAAAAATGACCGAAATCTACTACTACTACTACTACTACTACTATTACTACTACTACTACTCTTGAAACCAGTTGGGGTGGAAATGTTACTACTAACCAACCCATACTAATCAATCAACACGTTTGCCAACTTCTTGACTGTCACATTCTGTAGTATTTCACTCAACAGGTTACTTGCCCTAATGACCACATACCACTGCTGTCAAGTATCTGTTTCATCTGCAAACTGAATAGTGGACCTCAAATATTCCAGTGAAATACTCATTGAATTTGAATTGGGATGATTTGTTAGCCTCACACCTATTGTGTGGCTGCTCTTATCAAGCAAAACACATTGAGGGAGATTTATTTTGAGTGATTTTGTAAAAAGGAGTTTTCAGATTCTTTGAACCCTCTTAGTACAGATTGTTCCTTATTGTGTCGATATCTCGTTAAACTTGAGTGTCATTTAGAAACTTAATTTCATATTTTCCCAATCAGTGGAGTATTCCCACAGAGGACTCTACAGGACTGCATTAAAAGGCACGTTTGCCAACTTCTTGACTGTCACATTCTGTAATATTTCACTCAACAGGTTACTTGCCCTAATGACCACATACCACTGCTGTCAAGTATCTGTTTCATCTGCAAACTGAATAGTGGACCTCAAATATTCCAGTGAAATACTCATTGAATTTGAATTGGGATGATTTGTTAGCCTCACACCTATTGTGTGGCTGGTCTTATCAAGCAAAACACATTGAGGGGGATTTATTTTGAGTGATTTTGTAAAAAGGAGTTTTCAGATCGTTTGAACCATCTTAGTACAGATTGTTCCTTATTGTGTCGATATCTCGTTAAACTTGAGTGTCATTTAGAAACTTCATTTCATATTATCCCAATCAGTGGAGAATTCCCACAGAGGACACTACACGTCTGCATTAAAAGGGCACTATTTGATTAACCGAGGCTATGTTTCTATTTAAGGATACTTCTGGACATTGTATTTTCATACACAGATCTGCCATAACCAGACCACCACCTCTTTCTGCATACACACAGTATAATGGAGAGATCCACACCTTAATAACCCCCAGCAGTGACCAGTCTACACAAACCAATGGTCTTATTGTATAACAGAGCACCTGCAAAGCATAATGTGGCGACCTACTAAAAGACTTAAAGGTCCCCTATTATGAAAAACTAACTTTTTCGGTGCTTTTGCACATACATTTGTGTATCTGATGGGCCTACTAACACAGATTGTGAAATAAGAAGACCCAGTCTGTTTTCTGTGGGCAGACAAATTATGAAAACAGGAAATATATTCAATAATTAATTAGCCTATATGCTAATATTAAATCAATTTGATGCTTGGAAGGCACAAAAAATTGCATTGGCAATGAATAATAGATTAGAATAAAACATAAAATAAAACATTTGCCTGATTTAACATGACTTTTGGTATAAAGGGCAGCCAACATTAATGTGTTAATGTACTCAATTAATCTGGAAACTTAAACGCATGAAAAAATGCTAATTAATCATATTACCAAATTTGAACCCAACTTTCGCGAGTGTTTACCTGGCTGAATTAATGAAAAGCATGTGAAACGCAAATAAATTATCTGTGGAGGCATGTGAAACGTGCAGATTATCTGTAACCGCTCCCTGAGATAACATGATTACTGAGGAGACATCCGCTGGTGTGCTGAACAGCAAATGTCATTTAGGCCTATGACAAAAAGCTTCCCGATGGATGTTTAGATAAAACTGAAGTTGTGTGCAGATAAGCTATTGCAGCGATGTAGGCTACTGCTATTGTGTGCACACGAGATACTGTACAATTTGTTACCACGTTTTGATTAATTCGTTCACATTTTGATTAATTTGCTCCTACATTTTGATGAATTCGTTTCACGTTTGGATTAATTTGGGGGCATGAGATACAATTAGTTCCCACCTTTTTTTTACTAAGAGATCAATATTCTAGTACTGTACATTCACTATTCTCAACCTTGGCCTAGAATGGTATTATGGAGATAAATGGTATTATGGAGTTAATGGAGTTAAATTATTTGTAGTCTATTATCAATGTACTAATGCCGGCCCATTGAACAACTTATGTTCCCAATCTGCCTGAAATACCTGTATATCATTTTCTGGACAATATGCAGTAATTAATTCACTGTGCACCTCTCCATAACCAAATGTTTCTTCAGACCATTGGAAGATGACAATCACAATACAAATATTTCATGGTTATAAGCTGGTTATCTGATGGTTATAAGCAGGCTATCCTACATAATGATACTGCTATTGACGGTTTAAGCAAATATACAAGCATGCAGTAGATCAACAATAATAAAAACTACACTTAACTCTTTGCATCAGTTATGAAATATCCATCTCCTTTTTATCTGTTGCACCAGATGATTTCTTACCAGAGACTAGTCCTTTAAGCTGATTTGTCTGCTGAGCTCCCAATAATGAATTGATGCTCAAAAGCAACTTGTCTTCCTTGCTTAGTATGCATTTGAAGTGAAATGGTTTGACTGTGTCAGGGGTTTAAGATGGACAGTTTTGGAATTTGTGGCAGTCCGAGAGTTCCTAACTTGTAGGACTTGTTTTGTATTGTCATTAGCATAATTAGCCTAGCCTACTTGCCTTTGAATCAATCATCCCTGTTGCCAGTGGGGAGGGTGTGGGGCAACATAGCTCGGGAGCAGTGGCGGCTGGTGAAAAAAATAGTAGGTGGGGCTGAAAGTTTGGAATCTAAACCCCTGTCTGGAGGTAACCCCCCCCCCACACACACACAATTTTTTTGGGGTGATTTTAACATTTAAATCAAGCATTCTGGTGCATACTGAGAAAATAATAAAGGCAAAATGCAACATTTCCCTGTATACATTTCCCTATTTACAAAGATAAATGGGGTGGGAGAACTGAATTTTAACTTGATTTAATTGAAAGAGCAAATTTGCAACTCTTATGTTGAATGCTATTGAACAAGCTTTTTGACTAGAATGACTATGAATAACAAACCTGATAAAACAAGTTTCTGAAGTCAGACTGCACATAACTCAAATAGTCTTTTAATAAATAAATTGGTGTCGGCCTATTTAGGAGAGGCGCTCATATTTACAAGTGTCAGATAAACATGAAACTTCACTTACCTAAGCAAAAGGGTCTATTTAAACAAATGCTGGCCTCGGCTCTACCATTAAATAACTTATTTAGACACATTCTGTCCGAGTGAAATTATTTTTCCGAGGTAGTCTTCTTCTGTGGTGGTGGCGGTCTCTTTGAAGCTTCAAAACACCGCCACCACCACAGAAGAAGACTACCTCGGAAAAATAATTTCACTCGGACAGAATGCGTCTAAATAAGTTATTTAATGGTAGCGCCGAGGCTTCAAAACCCAGACAGTTATAACAAAATAATAAAAGAAAACAAGACGGTATATATGGACTTTTAATACAAAATGCAAAATATATAGCCTACATGAAAGGGATCGGATGCGCTGAGAGCAGATTCAATTGTACAGTTTAGTTAAATGCATGAGTAGGCTACTTAAGGCAAGGCAAGGCAAGGCAAGTTTATTTATATAGCACATTTCAGCCACAGGGCAATTCAAGGTGCTTTACATGAGACATTAAAAGCATTAAAACAAAAAGCAAGACATAATAGACATTTAAGACATACTTACCCTACTAACACAGTACGTAAAACTGACGGGACACATTGGTGGTATTGTGGTAACTTTGCGACGGTACCAGCAGCGGACCTAGCTGACACCTAGCTGACACTTGCCTTTTCAGTCGCAAAATAACCAAAATAGCCGTCCTCAAGGACACTGTAAGGGAACGTAGCCGCCACCGCTGCTTAAATCCGTAACTACGATGTAATTAAATAACGTGACAATGTGGTTACATCACAGTCCCAATCTGATTTTATTGGAAATGTGTCACAGTGGGTCAGAACATTTGTAAATTACTTAGGTTTTAAAATAAATGTTGAAGTCATACAGTTACAGAATTGTAATAATGAGGAGAAATCCTGCATGTCTGTTTTGTGTGTAATTTCTCATTTACAGTTAATATTAACACTAAAGATTTGCAGTCTAGGCCTAATAAAAATAATGATAATAAATATGCCTATGAATAAAGTCCTAATTTTGCAACCTAAATGTGAGCAATGAACCCTGAGCAGTGAACGTAAAACAAAGAATGCAAGGCATTGGGCTACTTTCTTAGGTGACACAATTGAAGAACTAGACAAACAAGTTACACACTCTGGTACAGTAGGTGGCTGTATGCACATTAAAGTTGTTTGCGATCCGCCACTAAACCCAGTGAAGAAGAAGAAGACGACGACAGGTTATACTTCCGTTCCGTTTGAAACAGAAACGATTGAGAAAGACTGTCTGTCGCTGTCTTTGTCCCCGCGACACAGATCCTGTAAGTATCTCAATTTCAATGTATACATAGCTAGCTATGTATTTTGGTATCGTCCCAGATAAAACACCAACGTTATGTGCAAGCTACCCTTTTGTAATGATGATCTATATGCAGATGCTCTCTTTCCAATGTTAGCTAACTAGCTAGACAGCTAACGTGATTAGCCTTTTTCTGTAGGCTACATCATGGCTAGCTAAGTAGCCTACGTAAAATTACTCTGTCACAATTATTGTTATAACTTTCGCTTTTGTGTAATTGTAGCTTAAATTATAATGTTGGCTTGGCAACTTGAGAATATTTCAGTTGTGTACACTATAACTTTTATGAAGTGTTGTCGTGGGCCTTTGTTTCCTAATTACGGGCAATGGTGGAGTCTTCTCGAGTCTAGCAGGCTCGCGCGAGCTCCTGCACGTTCGTACTGTTTCATCGCTTGGAATAAAATGCGATAATTAGCTTACTCATTGATTTCGCATTAACCCACGACACCGTTAGTATGTGTTTGTTTTTAGGCATTCATTTTTCCGAAGTTCACGTTAACAGAATACTAGAAGCCCCAACAACGGAGCTAGGCTAGCTAGCAGGATTTGTTATAGCAGCCATCTTGGCTTTTTTGGTTATAGCAGCCATCTTGGTGGTTTTGGGATGTCATTTCATGTTACTCTTAACTGTTGAAATGGTTGCTCATTCTGTCAAACGGGTAAAGAATTGTGTACTACGTTTTCACTCACATACAAATCCAAATTTTGCATAATAGGTACTCATGATGTTGACTACTAATATAGTGTCTTGCAAAATCTATTTAATTACTGAGTGTGAAGGGTGGTAGACATGTTGCCCTGTTCCTCTAAACGTGTCAGAAATCACGTGGTCCTGTGGAGTGTGCATGTCAGCCAACGAGAGGGTCACCCACCCACTCTCTCTCTCTCTCTCCCCTCCCATGCTCTCAGTTGCCAACCTCCCAGTTCTTGTTTGAACTGAGCAAGAAGCAGGTGAGCGGGACAGGAAGAGGCGCTAAGACGGGGACAGGCGTGGCCAGGGGCAGTCCTGGGACAGCACCACAGGCTCTGTGAGTCTTGTTCAGTTGAATGCCCTCATGAGTATTAACAGAAGAGCACCATATACATATGCACACATACACTCTAACATGTCGCTCTCTCCTCAGCTCAGCCCAATGGTCTCTGATGGTTCTGTCTGGCCAGCCCTTAGTTGGAGAAACACCTGATCATCAATATAGGCAGGCACACGTAAGTACAAATGCACATACGTTTCCATAGACGGGATAAACAAATGGGAATATTGATATTGAGTTAATGTTAGCGGTAGACGTGCGGGATTCATAAGACGCATCACTGACGCCAGTGACGCCACAATATCAGGGAAATTGAGCAATTGCTTCCCTGTAGTGCAAACTTGCAAGATTCGCTCAGTTATTAACCCTTCTTGCCTTTTTTGTTGTTGGTTTTCTCTCTCCTCCTTCCTCTCTGTGCAGTTCTCCTGTGTGCTGAGCCGCTATCCCATGTATTGCCACTGCTGACAGGGTAGAGCTCAGCCCCATGCACAGGAACCGTCTCAAGAATGTGTTCCCCACTTTTATGCCTTTAAATCAGGGTTGGAGTATTCCAGGTGTGTGGCCATGGCCATGAACACCAGTAGAGGAGGGAACCAAGTGTCTCATTCTCTCTCCACAGTTGTGTGGTTGTTACCCCCCACTAGCTACATATTCATTCAATCTTTATTTAACCTCGTGAATCAATTGAGAGTAAGCTCTCATTTACAATGACGTATAATCACTCTATATTTGAACTTGTACTACAGGTGAGATAATCCTTTTTAATGGTCTCTCTCATTCGCTCTCCTAGCTGTGATGTTAGAGTTGTGCAAGACTTGGGTGTTCTCCTGCTCTGAGTGCCCATTCTCCTATACCTCCCAGATCTACCTCCACAAGCACATCAAGAGGAGCCATGACAACCTCTGTCTCTGCTGAGGAACACACAGAGCATTATGAAGTAGCCAGTGCCTTGGCGAAGGTGTTTGAGCAGCAGTCATCAATGGATTAACTCCCAAGACACAAGGAAGAGACAGCGCAACACGCGCTATGACTCCAGTGACGAAGGTAATATAATAAAGTGCATTCAACAGTCCCAAAAGAGTACTACTTGAGTTGACTAATCTGAGCTAATTTACCTCTACTATATGTTCCAGTGCCCAGGCAGCCGGTCGGCAGAACTCAGACCAGACCAGCTATGCCAGGTGCCAGAGCCGGAAGGCCTGCTCTGCCAGTTATCAATGCAGGTATCCATGCATGTTTGTGTTGGTGAAATGTCTATGCATATTTGCACACTGACAGTTAACTCAGGACTTTCTGAAGACTCATGTACTCAGTTCACTAATTCGCTCATCTCACATCTCACTACTCGGCAGTAGATGTTCATCGCCCGGGTCCTTTGAGCCAAGGCGCTGTGAGCCCAGGCCCTTCAGCCCTTCAGACGTCCAGGCACGAGCAGCATGCATCAGCGATCAGCACCCCGGCCAGACCAGGTCAGGGTCTGACATGTCTCATGTCGAGTTGATTCTTCCCCTTATGCCAGAATCACTACGCCGCCAGCACCATAGTTTCCTGCTCATCCCTTTATCCTCTGGTTTTCAGGTAGTTCTCTGATGCCATCGCCTGTGAGACCAACAGCTCCAGCAGTGTTGCCATCAAGCTCTGCAGATGCTGGTATGCAGAATATTGTGAACTACTTCATGCTGCATGTAGGGATATACTTTGAGTTGAATATCCATTATGGGACCGTACAATTACTTATAGCCACATCTGTGTTTAATATCCAGACTTCCAGAGGATGATGTGTCAGCAGTTCTCCAGCGTCATGCAGAGTCTGAGGGAGATGGCACAGACAATGATGAGGCTGGAGCAGAGGCTGGAGCAGAGACTGTCCGGCGAGTCTGCAGACAGCTATCGGGGAGCAGTACTGGATGACCTGCACCCTGCTAAAACGGAGGAGGAGCTGCTGGTCTTGGAGGAGCAGCTGAAGGACAAGGATCATCAAAGGAAGATGGTGAGTAACTTCAGGGCAGAACTTTGTTCCTTATTTTTGCAGGGAAGTGTTAAGGAAATGTAAAAGTAAATGATTGTCTTTATGTTTTGCAGACAAGATATCTGAGTTCCATTGGCGGCAAAGATCTGCCAGATGTGGTCCGGCGGGTGCTGTCAGCCATTGCCATACACAGAGTGTGGTGTGTCTACAGCGTCCATGGGAAGAGGGGGAAGAAGCCTCTGAAGAATATGACCCTCTACAATGTCATATTACGTAAGGGATTGTTCATATTTTCGCAAAATAATACATTGTCTTTGCTTCATGCCATGTGCATTGAAACCATTCCCTTTTTGGTTAAAAGGTGCAGTTATGGCCTGTAAGCCAAGCACCACTGTGACGGAGGTGTCTGCCCAGCTGCAGGAGATGCTGAAACATGCCCCTGCTCGATGCAAAAAGGTATGTGATGTCAGGCAGTTAATTTTCTCGTATCCAGTGACATGGCACGCTTCCAATGAACGTATGCGACTTGCTTTTACAGCTATTTCATTATGTCCTTAGGCATCTGCTCCAGCCCAGCTGACCTCCCCAGCCCAGCCCCTGACCGCAGCTCCAGCCCTGACCACAGTGGAGTATTCAGATGAGGATGACCTCTTCTGCCCAGACCCTCGATTCAGATGTGGGTGACCCCCAGCCCGTCTCCCTAAACCTGCCTTTCCAGCCTGCCAGGATGGATGCCTTTTTTGTAAATAGTTTTTGTAAATTTTAACCTTTTTTTTGTGGGATACAACAGTCTGTTCCCGGTCTGCCTGCCACAGAATGCGCACTTTGTTTCATTTTTGTTTTTAGAACTTTTGCAATTGTCAGATAATGAGTTGCTAGCCAGAGCTTGTACATACTTTTTTTTGCTTTTCTGGCTATGTGTAATGTGACAGACCGTAAACCTCATCCTTGTAAATATGTATACTTTTAATTTGTAATGTACTTTGTGTAATAAAATGTTCTAAACGGTTAATGGTGTTCAGTCTTATATTGGTTTGTATCATAATGCTTGCTGCTATATCCCCATATAGCATTAATTCGTTTTTGTACTGGTAAATGCTAAATATAGCCAGTGGTACTGCAAATGCTAAATAAAGCCAGTGGTACTGCAAATGCTAAATATAGCCAGTGGTCAGGGTTTAGTAAGTAAGTGACCATATTTGCACCGTGCGAAAAAGACGTGCAGACCAAGTCATATAAATACCTGTAAATCTAGTGTCAGCCAAGTGAGTTTATTACGGAAGTTCCTGCCCACGTTTTTTGCACGCGGCCGCAACCATATTTGCACCGTGCGAAAAAGACGTGCAGACCAAGTCATATAAATACCTGTAAATCTAGTGTCAGCCAAGTGAGTTTATAACGGAAGTTCCTGCCCACGTGATCACGTGCGTTCTTTGCACGCGGCCGCAACTTCTGAATGACGTGTCGTTCTAACGTAGCGGCTACTAATCGGCAGATCTCGCGTTTCCGTAAATGGCCGTGTAATTTCCGCACGTGGCGCAGATGAATCGTCACCTATAGCGGCCGTATGTAGAACGTTTGCGCAACCTGCGTGTGTTAGTAGGGTATGGATCTTGATATGGCCTATCTATATTATGTAAGACCATATGATATATTGTAGTTATGGATATTCACATGTTTATTTACAAAATGTAGATGTGTTCTGACGACTATGGAATATAAAGTGCTGTTGTGCTGAGTCTTGAGTATAGCGACTGAGTTTAGTGCTTATTAATTCACTGCCATTTGCAATGTTTGTGTAGTGCTTTTATTAATTTTAGGACACTGCAATGTCTTGTAGAATCGTGAATGTGAAACGTAATTGCAAATGCTACAAATATCCTCGTATTTATGATTATGATTATTATTCAAGCCTAGGATGTCTGTAGAATTGATGTGAACGCAATCACCTCGGATTTCTCATAAATTCAGCCCTTGCGAACGGGTGCACTCCAATCTGGCCTACCTCCGACTGCATTTCCGCGTTCTTAAATCCTGTTCTTAGATAAGAACAAATCCGAGATAAGAAACCATTCAGGAATGCCAGAATTGTCCCGGGAACGTCCAAGCCGCCAAACAGGATACGGGGTCATATCTCAGCAAATTGTTAATGTATCAAAGCCACATTTGGCACACTCATCAGGGACAGTCCCATGACGCCAGTCAGCAAGTGTCATCGCGACAGCTCGAACCCTTTAGCGCCACCACCATGTCAAAGCTGGAAGTGCGTTTAGAGACACAACTTTTGACCTGTGTGACCGATTTTCAAAAATGAGGTACCGTTAGAATCCCTGGCTTGTGCCAAGTTCATCGCACCCTATGATGTCATTTTCCACCAATTGGATTTCCCGCCATTTAGTATTTTGTGTAAAACTCTTAAAATGTTTCTTCTCCTAGGAATTTTTCCCCAATCTACATGAAACTGGCTGTACATATTCTCTAGACCAATGTCCAGGAAAATTTTACAGGGATTTTCGATTGTCGAAGGCGTTCGCTTGCTACAGCCAATCGAATTTGATGTCCAAGCCGCCAAACAGGAAGTGTGGTCATATCTCAGTAATGTTTTGATGTATCGTAACCACATTATACACACTCATTGGGGACAGTCCCGTAACCCCTGTCACCAAGTCTATGCCGACACCTCAAACTCTGTAGCTAAGTTAACTCGGTGGCACCTGTTGCTAGTTAACATAATGACGTTTTCGCACAATACATTCATGCCTGTGGGGGGAGGCTCTCTATGCACTATCCACACATTTAGTATACATCTCTCCCATTATTTATTTTGATTGTCTGACCTTTAAAATCACATTTAATTCATAAAAACCATAGAAAATTCAAAAATAAAAAATGTTTATCCTTTTTTTTTCTAACCATCCCTCTGCGCCTCCCCTGAATTTCCCCAGGGGAGGCCCGCCTCACAGTTTGGGAATGCCTGCTCTAGATGATCATTTCTGTAGGACATGACTGACTCAGAATACTGGTTTATTGGCTAGGTTTTAGGGGCTTGAAATTAGTCTTAAGGCTCAATGTGGGCTTACATTAGATATAATAAACCTTCATTATTATAAAAAATATTACTTAAAGTCGCACTGAAATGAAAAAAGCATTCTGTCCCATTTTGGTTCACATAATTAGTCATAGTGTTCACCTATTCAACGATGTAGGGCAAAAAAATTACAAAATTCTACTTTTGTTGTAATCTTATATCAAAGTATATAATTTCTTACTTCCTGGAAAACGGTAGGTCACGTGCAGTGACGACAACAGGTACCTTAGATTTTAGGCCAATAATCTCACGACATCCACCCATCAATCAATGCTATCCTTCTATCGAATCTGTCTAAAGTTCTTAAAACCTGTCCACTTGTCAATGTTCCAATCAAATTCCTCTAAACATATGTCCCACCCTCATAGCTTGTTTGCGTCGGAAATACGTCAAACTACGGAAGTTAGATGATCTCAAACATCCGTTTCAGTGCAACTTTAAGGAATAATTTACAGCAATACAAATGCAATGCTTTAATCGATTACGTCTAATTAACATCAAAGGGTTAAATAAGTTATTTTACATCACATGCAAGTCAAACTCAAGTCAAAAAGATGAATAGTAATTATACATATATATATATATATATATATATATATATATATACAGTAGGACCCCACTTATCCAAACCCAACGGGACCGAAGGTCGTTCGTAACTCTGAAATGTCCGGATGACTGAAACTTATGTTAAAATGCACCAAATTCAATAAGTGGTATACTTGTTTCATATAGACTCATAATAGACCAATAAATACCCTTAATTACTTGTGAAAATGCATCAAAATTGCAATCAAATAGCCAACTAAACTCATATATCCTAGCCTATAATAGACCTACAGTAGCCTATAATACAAATAAATGAATGTCCACTAGAGTGCGTGCTTTGATCAAATACAGTACTTTATTCTCAAATGAGGCGTACGCTGCATCAATAGGCTACTGTATTCGCAGAACAAAATGGTATAGCCTAAAAACAACCCAACATTAGAACAATTAGAGCAAATGATAATCAAGAAATAAATAAATGAAATGACAGACAAGTTGTCGTGTCTTGGCTATTGTAGCCAAAAAAAAAGTCTCTAAAACAACCGATGTAGGCTAACGTGGCCTAGGCTGTAGGCTATTATTTAACAAAAACAGTAGGTCTAGTAGGCTAATCCACATGCCCACAACACGTCTGTGTTCCTGAAGTCCATTAACTGGGAACGAAAAATGACTCGTTGCTCCTCTGCTTCAGGTTGCTGATGCGCTTTCTGGCTACCAAGGAATGCAGCTCTCGCGCAGCAGACTTGTTTACGTTTTATGCTCGACATTAGAGTAATAAAGAAATGAAACGTGACAGTAGGCTACAGCCTACAGGCAACATACAGTTCTGTTTTTATTCACAGTAGGATACAGTACTGTAATGAAAATCCCACCAGTAACCAGATAGCAGGCTAAAAAAAAAAAAGAAAACGTTTTTTAAGCCTGTCCGGTAGACCAGGAGGTTCTGATCTCTGAAGTTCAGATGAGTGGGGTCCTACTTTATATATACATATATATATATATATATATATATATATATATATATATATATATATATATATATATATATATATATATATATATATGTGTGTGTGTGTGTGTGTGTGTTAAAAATAGGAAATTATCTTTACACCAAACTCATCTGACAGTTGTACACATGTAGGGCATTACATCTTATTACAAAACCTGACAAACTATTGCCCGGTGTAGAGAACCAAGACTAATCATTAATTTTCAACCAGTAAAATGAATAGTAAGATAAATAGACAGAGCCCTGTTCATTTCACATGTAAACACCATCCCACCACAGTAGTGCATTCTGTCATGCCAGGCTTGTGGACTTATAAAAAATATTTAAAAAAATAAATATATGTTAAATAGGAAATAATCTTTACACAACGCTTATCTGACTGTTGCAGACATGCAGGGTATTACATCTTATTACAAAACCTGACAAACTATTGCCCAGTGCAGAGAAGGAAGACTAAACAGAAAGGTATCATGAAAGTGACCACATGTAGAGGTCTACTTCTTGCCATAGATCCACTGGTGGTAGTTTCTTCAGTTGTAGTTTTAGTTGTGGCTGCTATTGTTGTCACTGCTGCTGTTGTGGTAGTTGGAGGAGCTGTTGCTGTTGGAGGAGCTGTGGTTGTGGTATTTAGTGTATTGGTGGTGTTTGGCTCAGCTGTTGTAAGAAAGAAGGAAAACATAATTAATAATCAGTTATACAGTACATTTTGTTCAGATGAATAAAATAAGCCACGGTATGTGTGATGTGATGTGATTCGTGGTACTTCTGTAATTTGTAAATTGTATATTATCTGTAATGAGCACATCTTTGAACCTGCAGGAACATTTCATTGTAAATATACACTGTATATTAATATGTTACGAATAAAATTATTTAAGATCAAGATAGACACTAACCAGCAACAATACTGCTGGTGATGACATTCAGGAAGACCATTGATTTATTTATGGCCAATTTGAGCGAATCCTCTGCACTGGTGATGTTAGGGACTACGCTTTCGTTCTTGAAGATCAAGTTTGTTGTGACCCCCACCGACCCAGGCCTAGAAAGATGACAAACAATGGTACACCATTTATACACTGAATAGTACTATATGAATGCATTTGTTTTGTAACTGTCATGCAAATCGTGTGATCATTGTTGACTCACCAGAAACTAATAACGATGCATCTCAGGAAGGTGAGAGGGTAAAGCATGCGGTACCCTCGATTCAACTGGAAAATATGATCACAACATGATACATGAAGGTTCTTTTAATGTTGTTTTGTGTTAATAAAAGTTTATTATACTTTAAATTATTGAACTATGAATTGTGAATTACCTCAGTTGTGACATTAGTAGCCAGTTCTTGGTATGGTTGGGAATTTGGGTTGTTGTATGCAGAGATGAAAACACGTATAATACGCAACTGCAGGACAAGGTAGCCCTCATTTGGTTTTGGAGGGTCTGTAGATACAGTCGTGGTGATAGTGGTAGGGGCTACAGTTGTGGTGGACAGGGCTGCAGTCGTTGAGGCCGGAGCAGGAGTGGTAGTGCTTGTGCTGATGGCTGGAGCTGTGGTTGTGGTCAGAGCTGCAGTGGCTATGGCAGCAGTGGTTATGGTCGGTGCTGCTATAGTTGTAGTTGAATCTGCATTGGTTGAAGTCAGAGCTGCAGTAGTGGTGGCCACTGTGGTTGAAGTCGGGGATGCAGTGGTCATGGTCACCGTGGTTATGTTCAGAGCTGTCTGGGATGTGGCCGCCATGGTTGTAGTCGGAGCTGCAGTGGTTGTGGCCACCGTGGTTATGGCTGGAGCTGATGTAATTGTAGTCACAGCTGCAGTGGTTGGGGTCATAACTGCAGCAGTTGTGGCCGCTGTGGTTTTAGGAAGAGCTGCAGTGGTCATGGCCACCATGCTTGTTTTCGGAGCTGCAGTGGTTGGGGTCATAACTGCGGCAGTTGGAGTTGTAGTAAAAGCTACAGTGGTTGTGGCCGCCGTGTTTGTTGAAGGAGCTGAAGTGGTCGTGGCCACCGTGGTTGTGGTCGGAGCCGCAAAGATTGTACCTGCATCACTTGTGTATGCCATGGTTGTTGTTCGTGCTGCAGTGATTGTGGTCACCATGGTTATGGTTGGAGCAGCTGTAGTTGTAGTATGAGCTACAGTGGTTGGGGTCATAACTGTAGCAGTTGTGACGTCCGTGGTTGTTGTAAGAGCTGGAATGGTTGTTGCCACTGTATTTGTTGATGGAGCAGCACTGGCCGTGGTTGCTCTGGATATGGTCGGAGCTGCTATGGTTGTGGTCGGAGCTGCAGTGGTTGTAGTCTGAGCTGAAGGGGATGTAGCTCCAGCAGTTGTGGCTGCCGTCGTTGTTGTCAGAGCTGCAGTGGTTGTGGCCACAGTGGTTATGTTTGGAGCTGCAGTAGTTGTAGTAAGATCTGCAGTGGTTGTAGTAAGAGCTGCAGTGGTTGGGGTCATAACTATAGTAGTTGTGCCCGCAGGTGTGGTTGTAAGAGCTGGAGTGATCGTGGCAGCCGTGTTTGTTGAAGGAGCTACATTGGTTGTTGCCACTGTGGTTGTTTTCGGAGCTACAGTGTTTGTAGCAAGAGCTGCAGTGGTTGTGGCCACTGTGGTTATGGTCGGAGCTGCTGTGGTTGTGGTCGGAGCTGCAGTGGTTGAAGTCAGAGCTGTAGGGGTTGTATCTGTTGCAGTTGTGGCTGCCGTGGTTCTTGTCGGAGCTGCAGTCGTTGTGGCCTCCGTGGTTATGGTTGGAGCTGCTGTATCTGTAGTCAGAGCTGCGGTGGTTGGGCTCATACCTGCAGTGGTTGTGGTTGCTTTGTTTGTGGCTAGAGCCGCAGTGGTCATAAACACCGTGTTTGATGATGGAACTGCAGTGGTCGTGGCCACCGTGTTTGTTTTCGTTGCTGCAGTGTTTGTAGTCAGAGCTGCAGTGGTTGTGAATGCTTTTGTTGTGTTAAGTGCTGCAGTGGTTGTAGTCAGGGTTGCAGGTGTTGTAGATGCAGCGGCTGTGTCCACTGTGGTTGTTGTCAAATCTGCAGTGGTTGTGGCTGCTGTGGTTATGCTCGGAGCTGCTATGGTTGTGGTCGGAGCGGCAGTGGCTGTAGTCGGAGCTGCAGTGGTTGTGGCTGCTTTTGTTGTGGTAAGAGCTGCAGTGGTTGTAGTCAGGGTTGAAGGGGTTGTAGATGCAGCAGGTGTGTCCGCTGTGGTTGTTGTCAAATCTGAAGTGGTTGTGGACTCTGTGGTTATGGTCGGAGCTGCTATGGTTGTGGTCTGAGCTGCAGTGGTTGTAGTCTGAGCTCCAGGGGATGTAGCTGCATTGGTAATGGCCAACGTAGTTACAGTTGGATTTGCTGTAGTTGTCATCAGAGCCACAGTGGTTGTAGCCACTGTATTTGTTGATGGATCTGCAGTGGTCATGGCCTCTGTGGTTGGTTTCGGACCTGCAGTGTTTGTAGTCAGAGCTAAAGTCATTGTGGCTGCTGTGGTTATAGTCGTAGCTGATGTGGTTGTGGTCAGAGCTGCAATGGTTGTAGTCAGACCTGTAGGGGTTGTATCTGCATCGCTTGTGGCCGCTGTGGTTGTTCTCAGAGCTCTAGTGGTTGTGGCCACAGTGCTTATGGTTGGAGCTGCTGTAGTGGAAATAAGAGCAGCAGTGGTTGGGGTTATAACTGTAGTAGTTGTGCCCGCCGGGATGGTTGTAAGAGCTGGAGTGGTCGTGTCCGCAATGTTTGTTGAAAGCGCTACAGTGGTTGTTGCCACTGTGGTTGTTTTCGGAGCTACAGTGTTTGTAACAAGAGCTGCAGTGGTTGTGGCCACTGTGGTTATGGTCGGTGCTGCTGTGGTTGTGGTCGGAGCTGCAGTGGTTGTAGTCAGAGCTGTAGGGGTTGTATCTGCAGCAGTTGTGGCTGCCGTGGTTCTTGTCCGAGCTGCAGTCGTTGTGGCCGCCGTGGTTATGGTTGGAGCTGCTGTATCTGTAGTCGGAGCTGCAGTGGTTGGGCTCATTACTGCAGCAGTTGTGGCTGCTTTGTTTGTGGCTAGAGCTGCAGTGGTCGTAAACACTGTGTTTGATGATGGACCTGCAGTGGTCATGGCCACCGTGGTTGTTTTCATTGCTGCAGTGTTTGTAGTTAGAGCTGCAGTGGCTGTGGCTGCTTTTGTTGTGGTAAAAGCTGCAGTGGTTGTAGTCAGGGTTGCAGGGGTTGTAGATGCAGCGGCTGTGTCCACTGTGGTCGTTGTCAAATCTGCAGTGGTTGTGGCCGCTGTGGTTGTGGTCGGAGCAGCAGTGGCTGTAGTTGGTGCTGCAGTGGTTGTGGGTGCTTTTGTTGTGGTAAGAGCTGCAGTGGTTGTAGTCAGGGTTGCAGGGGTTGTAGATGCAGCAGGTGTGTCCGCTGTGGTTGTCAAATCTGCAGTGGTCATGGCCTCTGTGGTTGGTTCTGGAGTTGCAGTGTTTGTAGTCACAGCTGAAGTCATTGTGGCTGCTGTGGTTATGATCGGAGCTGCTGTGGTTGTGGTCTGAGCTGCAGTGGTTGTAGTCTGAGCTCCAGGGGATGTAGCTGCATTGGTAATGGCCAACGTAGTTACAGTTGGATTTGCTGTAGTTGTCGTCAGAGCCTCAGTGGTTGTTATCGGACCTGTAGGGGTTGTATCTGCATCGCTTGTGGCTGCTGTGGTTGTTCTCAGAGCTCTAGTGGTCGTGGCCACAGTGCTTATGGTTGGAGCTGCTGTAGTGGAAGTAAGAGCAGCAGTGGTTGGGGTTATAACTGTAGTAGTTGTGCCCGCCGGGATGGTTGTAAGAGCTGGAGTGGTCGTGTCCGCAATGTTTGTTGAAAGCGCTACAGTGGTTGTTGCCACTGTGGTTGTTTTCGGAGCTACAGTGTTTGTAACAAGAGCTGCAGTGGTTGTGGCCACTGTGGTTATGGTCGGTGCTGCTGTGGTTGTGGTCGGAGCTGCAGTGGTTGTAGTCAGAGCTGTAGGGGTTGTATCTGCAGCAGTTGTGGCTGCCGTGGTTCTTGTCCGAGCTGCAGTCGTTGTGGCCGCCGTGGTTATGGTTGGAGCTGCTGTATCTGTAGTCGGAGCTGCAGTGGTTGGGCTCATAACTGCAGCGGTTGTGGCTGCTTTGTTTGTGGCTAGAGCTGCAGTGGTCGTAAACACTGTGTTTGATGAGGGACCTGCAGTGGTCATGGCCACCGTGGTTGTTTTCATTGCTGCAGTGTTTGTAGTTAGAGCTGCAGTGGCTGTGGCTGCTTTTGTTGTGGTAAAAGCTTCAGTGGTTGTAGTCAGGGTTGCAGGGGTTGTAGATGCAGCGGCTGTGTCCACTGTGGTTGTTGTCAAATCTGCAGTGGTTGTGGCCGCTGTGGTTGTGGTCGGAGCAGCAGTGGCTGTAGTTGGAGCTGCAGTGGTTGTGGGTGCTTTTGTTGTGGTAAGAGCTGCAGTGGTTGTAGTCAGGGTTGCAGGGGTTGTAGATGCAGCAGGTGTGTCCGCTGTGGTTGTCAAATCTGCAGTGGTCATGGCCTCTGTGGTTGGTTCTGGAGCTGCAGTGTTTGTAGTCGTAGCTGCAGTCATTGTGGCTGCTGTGGTTATGATGGGAGCTGCTGTGGTTGTGGTCGGAGCGGCAGTGGCTGTAGTCAGAGCTGCAGTGGCTGTGGCTGATTTTGTTGTGGTAAGAGCTGCTGTGGTTGTAGTCAAGGTTGCAGATGCAGCGGCTGTGTCCGCTGTGGTTGTTGTCAAAACTGCAGTGGTTGTGGCCACTGTGGTTATGGTTGGAGCTGCTATGGTTGTGGTCTGAGCTCCAGGGGATGTAGCTGCATTGGTAATGGCCACCGTAGTTACAGTTGGAGCTGCTGTAGTTGTAGCCACTGTGTTTGTTGATGGAGCTGCAGTGGTCATGGCCTCTGTGGTTGGTTTCGGAGCTGCAGTGTTTGTAGTCACAGCTGAAGTCATTGTGGCTGCTGTGGTTATAATCGAAGCTGCTGTGGTTGTGGTCTGAGCTGCAGTGGTTGTAGTCTGAGCTCCAGGGGATGTAGCTGCATTGGTAATGGCCAACGTAGTTACAGTTGGATTTGCTGTAGTTGTCGTCAGAGCCACATTGGTTGTAATCGGACCTGTAGGGGTTGTATCTGCATCGCTTGTGGCCGCTGTGGTTGTTCTCAGAGCTCTAGTGGTCGTGGCCACAGTGCTTATGGTTGGAGCTGCTGTAGTGGAAGTAAGAGCAGCAGTGGTTGGGGTTATAACTGTAGTAGTTGTGCCCGCCGGGATGGTTGTAAGAGCTGGAGTGGTCGTGTCCGCAATGTTTGTTGAAAGCGCTACAGTGGTTGTTGCCACTGTGGTTGTTTTCGGAGCTACAGTGTTTGTAACAAGAGCTGCAGTGGTTGTGGCCACTGTGGTTATGGTCGGTGCTGCTGTGGTTGTGGTCGGAGCTGCAGTGGTTGTAGTCAGAGCTGTAGGGGTTGTATCTGCAGCAGTTGTGGCTGCCGTGGTTCTTGTCCGAGCTGCAGTCGTTGTGGCCGCCGTGGTTATGGTTGGAGCTGCTGTATCTGTAGTCGGAGCTGCAGTGGTTGGGCTCATAACTGCAGCGGTTGTGGCTGCTTTGTTTGTGGCTAGAGCTGCAGTGGTCGTAAACACTGTGTTTGATGATGGACCTGCAGTGGTCATGGCCACCGTGGTTGTTTTCATTGCTGCAGTGTTTGTAGTTAGAGCTGCAGTGGCTGTGCCTGTTTTTGTTGTGGTAAAAGCTTCAGTGGTTGTAGTCAGGGTTGCAGGGGTTGTAGATGCAGCGGCTGTGTCCACTGTGGTTGTTGTCAAATCTGCAGTGGTTGTGGCCGCTGTGGTTGTGGTCGGAGCAGCAGTGGCTGTAGTTGGAGCTGCAGTGGTTGTGGGTGCTTTTGTTGTGGTAAGAGCTGCAGTGGTTGTAGTCAGGGTTGCAGGGGTTGTAGATGCAGCAGGTGTTTCCGCTGTGGTTGTCAAATCTGCAGTGGTCATGGCCTCTGTGGTTGGTTCTGGAGCTGCAGTGTTTGTAGTCGTAGCTGCAGTCATTGTGGCTGCTGTGGTTATGATGGGAGCTGCTGTGGTTGTGGTCGGAGCGGCAGTGGCTGTAGTCAGAGCTGCAGTGGCTGTGGCTGATTTTGTTGTGGTAAGAGCTGCTGTGGTTGTAGTCAAGGTTGCAGATGCAGCGGCTGTGTCCGCTGTGGTTGTTGTCAAAACTGCAGTGGTTGTGGCCGCTGTGGTTATGGTTGGAGCTGCTATGGTTGTGGTCTGAGCTCCAGGGGATGTAGCTGCGTTGGTAATGGCCACCCTAGTTACAGTTGGAGCTGCTGTAGTTGTAGCCACTGTGTTTGTTGATGGAGCTGCAGTGGTCATGGCCTCTGTGGTTGGTTTCGGAGCTGCAGTGTTTGTAGTCACAGCTGAAGTCATTGTGGCTGCTGTGGTTATAATCGGAGCTGCTGTGGTTGTGGTCTGAGCTGCAGTGGTTGTAGTCTGAGCTCCAGGGGATGTAGCTGCATTGGTAATGGCCAACGTAGTTACAGTTGGATTTGCTGTAGTTGTCGTCAGAGCCTCAGTGGTTGTTATCGGACCTGTAGGGGTTGTATCTGCATCGCTTGTGGCTGCTGTGGTTGTTCTCAGAGCTCTAGTGGTCGTGGCCACAGTGCTTATGGTTGGAGCTGCTGTAGTGGAAGTAAGAGCAGCAGTGGTTGGGGTTATAACTGTAGTAGTTGTGCCCGCCGGGATGGTTGTAAGAGCTGGAGTGGTCGTGTCCGCAATGTTTGTTGAAAGCGCTACAGTGGTTGTTGCCACTGTGGTTGTTTTCGGAGCTACAGTGTTTGTAACAAGAGCTGCAGTGGTTGTGGCCACTGTGGTTATGGTCGGTGCTGCTGTGGTTGTGGTCGGAGCTGCAGTGGTTGTAGTCAGAGCTGTAGGGGTTGTATCTGCAGCAGTTGTGGCTGCCGTGGTTCTTGTCCGAGCTGCAGTCGTTGTGGCCGCCGTGGTTATGGTTGGAGCTGCTGTATCTGTAGTCGGAGCTGCAGTGGTTGGGCTCATAACTGCAGCGGTTGTGGCTGCTTTGTTTGTGGCTAGAGCTGCAGTGGTCGTAAACACTGTGTTTGATGATGGACCTGCAGTGGTCATGGCCACCGTGGTTGTTTTCATTGCTGCAGTGTTTGTAGTTAGAGCTGCAGTGGCTGTGGCTGCTTTTGTTGTGGTAAAAGCTTCAGTGGTTGTAGTCAGGGTTGCAGGGGTTGTAGATGCAGCAGGTGTGTCCGCTGTGGTTGTCAAATCTGCAGTGGTCATGGCCTCTGTGGTTGGTTCTGGAGCTGCAGTGTTTGTAGTCACAGCTGAAGTCATTGTGGCTGCTGTGGTTATGATCGGAGCTGCTGTGGTTGTGGTCTGAGCTGCAGTGGTTGTAGTCTGAGCTCCAGGGGATGTAGCTGCATTGGTAATGGCCAACGTAGTTACAGTTGGATTTGCTGTAGTTGTCGTCAGAGCCTCAGTGGTTGTTATCGGACCTGTAGGGGTTGTATCTGCATCGCTTGTGGCTGCTGTGGTTGTTCTCAGAGCTCTAGTGGTCGTGGCCACAGTGCTTATGGTTGGAGCTGCTGTAGTGGAAGTAAGAGCAGCAGTGGTTGGGGTTATAACTGTAGTAGTTGTGCCCGCCGGGATGGTTGTAAGAGCTGGAGTGGTCGTGTCCGCAATGTTTGTTGAAAGCGCTACAGTGGTTGTTGCCACTGTGGTTGTTTTCGGAGCTACAGTGTTTGTAACAAGAGCTGCAGTGGTTGTGGCCACTGTGGTTATGGTCGGTGCTGCTGTGGTTGTGGTCGGAGCTGCAGTGGTTGTAGTCAGAGCTGTAGGGGTTGTATCTGCAGCAGTTGTGGCTGCCGTGGTTCTTGTCCGAGCTGCAGTCGTTGTGGCCGCCGTGGTTATGGTTGGAGCTGCTGTATCTGTAGTCGGAGCTGCAGTGGTTGGGCTCATAACTGCAGAGGTTGTGGCTGCTTTGTTTGTGGCTAGAGCTGCAGTGGTCGTAAACACTGTGTTTGATGATGGACCTGCAGTGGTCATGGCCACCGTGGTTGTTTTCATTGCTGCAGTGTTTGTAGTTAGAGCTGCAGTGGCTGTGGCTGCTTTTGTTGTGGTAAAAGCTTCAGTGGTTGTAGTCAGGGTTGCAGGGGTTGTAGATGCAGCAGGTGTGTCCGCTGTGGTTGTCAAATCTGCAGTGGTCATGGCCTCTGTGGTTGGTTCTGGAGCTGCAGTGTTTGTAGTCACAGCTGAAGTCATTGTGGCTGCTGTGGTTATGATCGGAGCTGCTGTGGTTGTGGTCTGAGCTGCAGTGGTTGTAGTCTGAGCTCCAGGGGATGTAGCTGCATTGGTAATGGCCAACGTAGTTACAGTTGGATTTGCTGTAGTTGTCGTCAGAGCCTCAGTGGTTGTTATCGGACCTGTAGGGGTTGTATCTGCATCGCTTGTGGCTGCTGTGGTTGTTCTCAGAGCTCTAGTGGTCGTGGCCACAGTGCTTATGGTTGGAGCTGCTGTAGTGGAAGTAAGAGCAGCAGTGGTTGGGGTTATAACTGTAGTAGTTGTGCCCGCCGGGATGGTTGTAAGAGCTGGAGTGGTCGTGTCCGCAATGTTTGTTGAAAGCGCTACAGTGGTTGTTGCCACTGTGGTTGTTTTCGGAGCTACAGTGTTTGTAACAAGAGCTGCAGTGGTTGTGGCCACTGTGGTTATGGTCGGTGCTGCTGTGGTTGTGGTCGGAGCTGCAGTGGTTGTAGTCAGAGCTGTAGGGGTTGTATCTGCAGCAGTTGTGGCTGCCGTGGTTCTTGTCCGAGCTGCAGTCGTTGTGGCCGCCGTGGTTATGGTTGGAGCTGCTGTATCTGTAGTCGGAGCTGCAGTGGTTGGGCTCATAACTGCAGCGGTTGTGGCTGTTTTGTTTGTGGCTAGAGCTGCAGTGGTCGTAAACACTGTGTTTGATGAGGGACCTGCAGTGGTCATGGCCACCGTGGTTGTTTTCATTGCTGCAGTGTTTGTAGTTAGAGCTGCAGTGGCTGTGGCTGCTTTTGTTGTGGTAAAAGCTTCAGTGGTTGTAGTCAGGGTTGCAGGGGTTGTAGATGCAGCGGCTGTGTCCACTGTGGTTGTTGTCAAATCTGCAGTGGTTGTGGCCACTGTGGTTGTGGTCGGAGCAGCAGTGGCTGTAGTTGGAGCTGCAGTGGTTGTGGGTGCTTTTGTTGTGGTAAGAGCTGCAGTGGTTGTAGTCAGGGTTGCAGGGGTTGTAGATGCAGCAGGTGTGTCCGCTGTGGTTGTCAAATCTGCAGTGGTCATGGCCTCTGTGGTTGGTTCTGGAGCTGCAGTGTTTGTAGTCGTAGCTGCAGTCATTGTGGCTGCTGTGGTTATGATGGGAGCTGCTGTGGTTGTGGTCGGAGCGGCAGTGGCTGTAGTCAGAGCTGCAGTGGCTGTGGCTGATTTTGTTGTGGTAAGAGCTGCTGTGGTTGTAGTCAAGGTTGCAGATGCAGCGGCTGTGTCTGCTGTGGTTGTTGTCAAAACTGCAGTGGTTGTGGCCGCGGTGGTTATGGTTGGAGCTGCTATGGTTGTGGTCTGAGCTCCAGGGGATGTAGCTGCATTGGTAATGGCCAACGTAGTTACAGTTGGATTTGCTGTAGTTGTCGTCAGAGCCACAGTGGTTGTAATCGGACCTGTAGGGGTTGTATCTGCATCGCTTGTGGTCGCTGTGGTTGTTCTCAGAGCTCTAGTGGTCGTGGCCACAGTGCTTATGGTTGGAGCTGCTGTAGTGGAAGTAAGAGCAGCAGTGGTTGGGGTTATAACTGTAGTAGTTGTGCCCGCCGGGATGGTTGTAAGAGCTGGAGTGGTCGTGTCCGCAATGTTTGTTGAAAGCGCTACAGTGGTTGTTGCCACTGTGGTTGTTTTCGGAGCTACAGTGTTTGTAACAAGAGCTGCAGTGGTTGTGGCCACTGTGGTTATGGTCGGTGCTGCTGTGGTTGTGGTCGGAGCTGCAGTGGTTGTAGTCAGAGCTGTAGGGGTTGTATCTGCAGCAGTTGTGGCTGCCGTGGTTCTTGTCCGAGCTGCAGTCGTTGTGGCCGCCGTGGTTATGGTTGGAGCTGCTGTATCTGTAGTCGGAGCTGCAGTAATTGGGCTCATAACTGCAGCGGTTGTGGCTGCTTTGTTTGTGGCTAGAGCTGCAGTGGTCGTAAACACTGTGTTTGATGATGGACCTGCAGTGGTCATGGCCACCGTGGTTGTTTTCATTGCTGCAGTGTTTGTAGTTAGAGCTGCAGTGGCTGTGGCTGCTTTTGTTGTGGTAAAAGCTTCAGTGGTTGTAGTCAGGGTTGCAGGGGTTGTAGATGCAGCGGCTGTGTCCACTGTGGTTGTTGTCAAATCTGCAGTGGTTGTGGCCGCTGTGGTTGTGGTCGGAGCAGCAGTGGCTGTAGTTGGAGCTGCAGTGGTTGTGGGTGCTTTTGTTGTGGTAAGAGCTGCAGTGGTTGTAGTCAGGGTTGCAGGGGTTGTAGATGCAGCAGGTGTGTCCGCTGTGGTTGTCAAATCTGTAGTGGTCATGGCCTCTGTGGTTGGTTCTGGAGCTGCAGTGTTTGTAGTCGTAGCTGCAGTCATTGTGGCTGCTGTGGTTATGATGGGAGCTGCTGTGGTTGTGGTCGGAGCGGCAGTGGCTGTAGTCAGAGCTGCAGTGGCTGTGGCTGATTTTGTTGTGGTAAGAGCTGCTGTGGTTGTAGTCAAGGTTGCAGATGCAGCGGCTGTGTCCGCTGTGGTTGTTGTCAAAACTGCAGTGGTTGTGGCCGCTGTGGTTATGGTTGGAGCTGCTATGGTTGTGGTCTGAGCTCCAGGGGATGTAGCTGCATTGGTAATGGCCACCGTAGTTACAGTTGGAGCTGCTGTAGTTGTAGCCACTGTGTTTGTTGATGGAGCTGCAGTGGTCATGGCCTCTGTGGTTGGTTTCGGAGCTGCAGTGTTTGTAGTCACAGCTGAAGTCATTGTGGCTGCTGTGGTTATAATCGGAGCTGCTGTGGTTGTGGTCTGAGCTGCAGTGGTTGTAGTCTGAGCTCCAGGGGATGTAGCTGCATTGGTAATGGCCAACGTAGTTACAGTTGGATTTGCTGTAGTTGTCGTCAGAGCCACAGTGATTGTAATCGGACCTTTAGGGGTTGTATCTGCATCGCTTGTGGCCGCTGTGGTTGTTCTCAGAGCTCTAGTGGTTGTGGCCACAGTGCTTATGATTGGAGCTGCTGTAGTGGAAGTAAGAGCAGCAGTGGTTGGGGTTACAACTGTAGTAGTTGTGCCCGCCGGGATGGTTGTAAGAGCTGGAGTGGTCGTGTCCGGAATGTTTGTTGAAAGCGCTACAGTGGTTGTTGCCACTGTGGTTGTTTTCGGAGCTACAGTGTTTGTAACAAGAGCTGCAGTGGTTGTGGCCACTGTGGTTATGGTTGGTGCTGCTGTGGTTGTGGTCGGAGCTGCAGTGGTTGTAGTCAGAGCTGTAGGGGTTGTATCTGCAGCAGTTGTGGCTGCCGTGGTTCTTGTCGGAGCTGCAGTCGTTGTGGCCGCCGTGGTTATGGTTGGAGCTGCTGTATCTGTAGTCGGAGCTGCAGTGGTTGGGCTCATAACTGCAGCGGTTGTGGCTGCTTTGTTTGTGGCTAGAGCTGCAGTGGTCGTAAACACTGTGTTTGATGATGGACCTGCAGTGGTCATGGCCACCGTGGTTGTTTTCATTGCTGCAGTGTTTGTAGTTAGAGCTGCAGTGGCTGTGCCTGCTTTTGTTGTGGTAAAAGCTGCAGTGGTTGTAGTCAGGGTTGCAGGGGTTGTAGATGCAGCGGCTGTATCCACTGTGGTTGTTGTCAAATCTGCAGTGGTTGTGGCCGCTGTGGTTGTGGTCGGAGCAGCAGTGGCTGTAGTTGGAGCTGCAGTGCTTGTGGGTGCTTTTGTTGTGGTAAGAGCTGCAGTGGTTGTAGTCAGGGTTGCAGGGGTTGTAGATGCAGCAGGTGTGTCCGCTTTGGTTGTCAAATCTGCAGTGGTCATGGCCTCTGTGGTTGGTTCTGGAGCTGCAGTGTTTGTAGTCGTAGCTGCAGTCATTGTGGCTGCTGTGGTTATGATGGGAGCTGCTGTGGTTGTGGTCGGAGCGGCAGTGGCTGTAGTCAGAGCTGCAGTGGCTGTGGCTGATTTTGTTGTGGTAAGAGCTGCTGTGGTTGTAGTCAAGGTTGCAGGGGTTGTAGATGCAGCGGCTGTGTCCGCTGTGGTTGTTGTCAAAACTGCAGTGGTTGTGGCCGCTGTGGTTATGGTTGGAGCTGCTATGGTTGTGGTCTGAGCTCCAGGGGATGTAGCTGCATTGGTAATGGCAACCGTAGTTACAGTTGGAGCTGCTGTAGTTGTAGCCACTGTGTTTGTTGATGGAGCTGCAGTGGTCATGGCCTCCGTGGTTGGTTTCGGAGCTGCAGTGTTTGTAGTCACAGCTGAAGTCATTGTGGCTGCTGTGGTTATGATCGGAGCTGCTGTGGTTGTGGTCTGAGCTGCAGTGGTTGTAGTCTGAGCTCCAGGGGATGTAGCTGCATTGGTAATGGCCAACGTAGTTACAGTTGGATTTGCTGTAGTTGTCGTCAGAGCCACAGTGGTTGTAATCGGACCTGTAGGGGTTGTATCTGCATCGCTTGTGGCCGCTGTGGTTGTTCTCAGAGCTCTAGTGGTTGTGGCCACAGTGCTTATGGTTGGAGCTGCTGTAGTGGAAGTAAGAGCAGCAGTGGTTGGGGTTATAACTGTAGTAGTTGTGCCCGCCGGGATGGTTGTAAGAGCTGGAGTGGTCCTGTCCGCAATGTTTGTTGAAAGCGCTACAGTGGTTGTTGCCACTGTGGTTGTTTTCGGAGCTACAGTGTTTGTAACAAGAGCTGCAGTGGTTGTGGCCACTGTGGTTATGGTCGGTGCTGCTGTGGTTGTGGTCGGAGCTGCAGTGGTTGTAGTCAGAGCTGTAGGGGTTGTATCTGCAGCAGTTGTGGCTGCCGTGGTTCTTGTTGGAGCTGCAGTCGTTGTGGCCGCCGTGGTTATGATTGGAGCTGCTGTATCTGTAGTCGGACCTGCAGTGGTTGGGCTCATAACTGCAGCAGTTGTGGCTGCTTTGTTTGTGGCTAGAGCTGCAGTGGTCGTAAACACTGTGTTTGATGATGGACCTGCAGTGGTCATGGCCACCGTGGTTGTTTTCATTGCTGCAGTGTTTGTAGTTAGAGCTGCAGTGGCTGTGGCTGCTTTTGTTGTGGTAAAAGCTGCAGTGGTTGTAGTCAGTGTTGCAGGGGTTGTAGATGCAGCGGCTGTGTCCACTGTGGTTGTTGTCAAATCTGCAGTGGTTGTGGCCGCTGTGGTTGTGGTCGGAGCAGCAGTTGCTGTAGTTGGAGCTGCAGTGGTTGTGGGTGCTTTTGTTGTGGTAAGAGCTGCAGTGGTTGTAGTCAGGGTTGCAGGGGTTGTAGATGCAGCAGGTGTGTCCGCTGTGGTTGTCAAATCTGCAGTGGTCATGGCCTCTGTGGTTGGTTCTGGAGCTGCAGTGTTTGTAGTCGTAGCTGCAGTCATTGTGGCTGCTGTGGTTATGATGGGAGCTGCTGTGGTTGTGGTCGGAGCGGCAGTGGCTGTAGTCAGAGCTGCAGTGGCTGTGGCTGATTTTGTTGTGGTAAGAGCTGCTGTGGTTGTAGTCAAGGTTGCAGGGGTTGTAGATGCAGCAGCTGTGTCCGCTGTGGTTGTTGTTAAAACTGCAGTGGTTGTGGCCGCTGTGGTTATGATTGGAGCTGCTATGGTTGTGGTCTGAGCTCCAGGGGATGTAGCTGCATTGGTAATGGCCACCGTAGTTACAGTTGGAGCTGCTGTAGTTGTAGTCAGAGCTGCAATGGTTGTAGCCACTGTGTTTGTTGATGGAGATGCAGTGGTCATGGCCTCTGTGGTTGGTTTCGGAGCTGCAGTGTTTGTAGTCACAGCTGAAGTCATTGTGGCTGCTGTGGTTATGATCGGAGTTGCTGCGGTTGTGGTCTGAACTGCAGTGGTTGTAGTCTGAGCTCCAGGGGATGTAGCTGCATTGGTAATGGCCAACATAGTTACAGTTGGATTTGCTGTAGTTGTCGTCAGAGCCACAGTGGTTGTAATCGGACCTGTAGGGGTTGTATCTGCATCGCTTGTGGCCGCTGTGGTTGTTCTCAGAGCTCTAGTGGTTGTGGCCACAGTGCTTATGGTTGGAGCTGCTGTATCTGTAGTCGGAGCTGCAGTGGTTGGGCTCATAACTGCAGCAGTTGTGGCTGCTTTGTTTGTGGCTAGAGCTGCAGTGGTCGTAAACACTGTGTTTGATGATGGACCTGCAGTGGTCATGGCCACCGTGGTTGTTTTCATTGCTGCAGTGTTTGTAGTTAGAGCTGCAGTGGCTGTGGCTGCTTTTGTTGTGGTAAAAGCTGCAGTGGTTGTAGTCAGTGTTGCAGGGGTTGTAGATGCAGCGGCTGTGTCCACTGTGGTTGTTGTCAAATCTGCAGTGGTTGTGGCCGCTGTGGTTGTGGTCGGAGCAGCAGTTGCTGTAGTTGGAGCTGCAGTGGTTGTGGGTGCTTTTGTTGTGGTAAGAGCTGCAGTGGTTGTAGTCAGGGTTGCAGGGGTTGTAGATGCAGCAGGTGTGTCCGCTGTGGTTGTCAAATCTGCAGTGGTCATGGCCTCTGTGGTTGGTTCTGGAGCTGCAGAGTTTGTAGTCGTAGCTGCAGTTATTGTGGCTGCTGTGGTTATGATCGGAGCTGATGTGGTTGTGGTCAGAGCGGCAGTGGCTTTAGTCAGAGCTGCAGTGGCTGTGGCTGATTTTGTTGTGGTAAGAGCTGCGGTGTTTGTAGTCAAGGTTGCAGGGGTTGTAGATGCAGCGGCTGTGTCCGCTGTGGTTGTTGTCAAATCAGCAGTGGTTGTGGCCGCTGTGGTTATGGTCGGAGCTGGTATGGTTGTGGTCTGAGCTCCAGGGGATGTAGCTGCATTGGTCATGGCCAACGTAGTTACAGTTGGAGCTGCTGTAATTGTAGTCAGAGCTGCAATGGTTGTAGCCTCTGTGTTTGTTGATGGAGCTGCAGTGGTCATGGCCTCTGTGGTTGGTTTTGGAGCTGCAGTGTTTGTAGTCGCAGCTGAAGTCATTGTGGCTGCCGTGGTTATGATCGGAGCTGCTGTGTTTGTGGTCAGAGCGGCAGTGGCTGTAGTCGGAGCTGCAGTGGTTGTGGCTGCTTTTGTTGTGGTAAGAGCTGCAGTGGTTGTAGTCAGGGTTGCAGGGGTTGTAGATGCAGCAGGTGTGTCTGCTGTGGTTGTTGTCAAATCTGCAGTGGTCATGGCCTCTGTGGTTCCTTCTGGAGCTGCAGTGTTTGTAGTCGCAGCTGAAGTCATTGTGGCTGCTGTAGTTATGATCAGAGCTGCTGTGGTTTCGGTCGGAGCGGCAGTGGCTGTAGTCTGAGCTCCAGGGGATGTAGCTGCATTGGTCATGGCCACCGTAGTTACAATTGGAGCTGCTGTAGTTGTAGTCAGAGCTGCAATGGTTGTAGCCACTGTGTTTGTTGATGGAGTTGCAGTGGTCATGGCCTCTGTGGTTGGTTTCGGAGCTACAGTGTTTGTAGCAAGAGCTGCAGTGGTTGTGGCCACTGTGGTTATGGTCGGTGCTGCTCTGGTTGTGGTCGGAGCTGCAGTGGTTGTAGTCAGAGCTGTAGGGGTTGTATCTGCAGCAATTGTGGTAAGAGCTGCAGTGGTTGTAGTCAGGATTGCAGGGGTTGTAGATGCAGCAGGTGAGTCCGCTGTGGTCGTTGTCAAATCTGCAGTGGTCATGGCCTCTGTAGTTGGTTCTGGAGCTGCAGTGTTTGTAGTCGCAGCTGAAGTCCTTGTGGCTGCTGTTGTTATGATCGGAGCTGCTGTGGTTGTGATCGGAGTGGCAGTGGCTGTAGTCAGAGCGGTAGTGGCTGTGGCTGCTTTTGTTGTGGTAAGAGCTGCGGTGGTTGTAGTCAAGGTTGCAGCGTATGTAGATGCAGCGGCTGTGTCCGCTGTGGTTGTTGTCAAATCTGCAGTGGTTGTGGCCGCTGTGGTTATGGTCGGAGCTGCTATGGTTGTGGTCTGAGCTGCAGTGGTTGTAGTCTGAGATCCAGGGGATGTAGCTCCATTGGTCATGGCCACCGTAGTTACAGTTGGAGCTGCTGTTGTTGAAGTCGGAGCTGCAGTGGTCGTGGCCACAGTGGTTATGACTCTGGCTGTTGTAGGAGCTGTGGTTGTGGTCGTTAATGTATTGGTAGTATTTGGCTCAGCTGTTGTAGGAAAGAAGGAAAGAATAATTCAGATTTTATCCAAGATAACGAAAGAAGATTGCTGTTGTTACAATTAGCTAATAGTTGCACAACTTGGTTGAATTTCTGATGAGGACAGAACACAAACCAGATCAAGAAATCAGGTAGAATTACTGAGACTATTAGTCTATTTGGATAAAAGTGTCTGGTAAATGACTAATGTCATGTAATGTAGAACAAGATAGACACTAACCAGCAACAATACTGCTGGTGATGACATTCAGGAAAACCAATGATTCATTTATGGCCAATTTGAGTGAATCTTCTGCACTGGTGATGTTAGGGACTACACTTTCGTTCTTGAAGATCAAGTTGGTTGTGACCCCCACCGAGCCAGGCCTAGAAAGATGACAAACAATGATACAAGATTCATACATTGAACAGTACTATATGAATAAATTTGCTGTACCACTGTCATGCAAAATCTGTGATCTTTATTGACTCACCAAAAACTAATGACGATGCATCTTAGGAAGGTGAAAGGGTAAAGCATGCTGTACCCTCGATTCAACTGGAAAATATGACAAAATAACAAAGGATAAAGTTTGTTTTAAGACATGTACCCTATTTGTTATAAAGGGACTTAGACTATTTTCAATTATTGTGAAATGAATTGTGAATTACCTCAGTTGTGATATTTGTAGCCAGATCTTGGTATTGTTGGGAATTTGGTTTGTTGTATGCAGGGATGAAAACACGCACAATACGAAACTGCAGGACAAGGAAGCCCTCATTTGGTTGTGGAAGGTCTGTAGATGCAGTTGTGTGTGTAGTCAGAGCTGAAGTCATTGTGGTTGCTGTGGTTATGGTCGGAGCGGCAGTGGCTTTAGGTGCAGGTGTTGAAGCTGCAGCGGATGTGGCCACCATGGTTGTTGATGGAGCTGCAGTGGTCGAGGCAACCGTGGTTGTTTTTGGAGCAGCAGTGTTTGTTGTCATAACTGCAGCGGTTGTGGCCGCTGTGATTGTGGTAAGAGCTGCAGTGTTTGTAGTCAGAGGTAAAGTGGTTGTGGCCGCTGTCGTTACAGGTATGGTCAGAGCTGTTGTGGTTGTGGTTGGAGCTGCAGTGGTGGTAGTCGGAGCTGCAGTGGTTGAAGCTGCAGCGGTTGTGGCCACCAACGATGGATCTGCCTTGGTCATGGCCACCGTGGTGGTTTTTGGAGCCGCAGTGTTTTTAGTCAGAGCTGCTGTGGTTGTGGTTGCAGCGGCACTGGCTGTAGTCGGAGGTGTAGGTGTTGAAGCTGCAGTGGATGTGGCCGCCATGGTTGTTGATGGAGCTGCAGTGGTCGAGGTGACCGTGGTTGTTTTTGGAGCTGCAGTGCTTGTTGTCAGAGCTGCAATGGTTGTGGCCGCTGTGGTTATTGTCTGAGCTGCAGTGGTTGTAGTCAGAGCTGTAGGTATTGTATCTGCAGTGGTTGTGGCTGCTGTGGTGTTTGACAAAGCTGCAGTGGTCTTGACCACCGTGGCTGTTTTTGGAGCTGCAGTGTTTGAAGTCAGACCTGCAGTGGTTGTGGCTGACATGGTTATGGTTGGAGTTGCTATGGTTGTGGTCAAAGCTGCAGTGATTGTAATCGGACCTGTAGGTGTTTTATCTGCATCCCTCGTGGCCGCCATGGTTGTTGTCAGAGCTGCAGTGGTTGTGGCCACTGTGTTTGTTGTTGGAGCTACAGTGGTCATGGCCTCTGTGGTTGTTTCTGGAGCTGCAGTGTTTGTAGTCGCAGCTGAAGTCATTGTGCTTGCTGTGGTTATGATTGGAGCTGCTGTGGTTGTGGTCGGAGCTGCTGTGGTTGTGGTCGGAGCGGCAGTGGTTGTAGTATGAGTTCCAGGTGATGTAGCTGCATTGGTAATGGCCACCGAAGTAACATTTGGATCTGCTGTAGTTGTAGTCAGAGCTGCAGTGGTTGTAGCCACTGTGTTTGTTGATGGAGCTGCAGTGGTCATGGCCTCTGTGGTTGGTTTTGGAGCTGCAGTGTTTGTAGTCGCAGCTGAAGTCATCGTGGCTGCCGTGGTTATGATCGGAGCTGCTGTGTTTGTGGTCGGAGCGGCAGTGGCTGTAGTCGGAGCTGCAGTGGTTGTGGCTGCTTTTGTTGGGGTAAGAGCTGCAGTGGTTGTAGTCAGGGTTGCAGGGGTTGTAGATGCAGCAGGTGTGTCTGCTGTGGTTGTTGTCAAATCTGCAGTGGTCATGGCCTCTGTGGTTGCTTCTGGAGCTGCAGTGTTTGTAGTCGCAGCCGAAGTCATTGTGGCTGCTGTAGTTATGATCAGAGCTGCTGTGGTTTTGGTCGGAGCGGCAGTGGTTGTAGTCTGAGCTCCAGGGGATGTAGCTGCATTGGTAATGGCCAACGTAGTTCCAGTTGGATTTCCTGTAGTTGTCGTCAGAGCCACAGTGGTTGTAGTCGGACCTGTAGGGATTGTATCTGCATCGCTTGTGGCCGCCGTGGTTGTCAGAGCTCTAGTGTTTGTGGCCACAGTGCTTATGGTTGGAGCTGCTGTAGTGGAAGTAAGAGCAGCAGTGGTTGGGGTCATAACTGTAGTAGTTGTGCCCGCCGGGATGGTTGTAAGAGCTGGAGTGGTCGTGTCCGCAGTGTTTGGTGGAAGCTCTACAGTGGTTGTTGCCACTGTGGTTGTTTTTGGAGCTACAGTGTTTGTAGAAAGAGCTGCAGTGGTTGTGGCCACTGTGGTTATGGTCGGTGCTGCTATGGTTGTGGTCGGAGCTGCAGTGGTTGTAGTCAGAGCAGTAGGGGTTGTATCTGCAGCAGTTGTGGCTGCTATGGTTCTTGTCGGAGCTGCAGTCGTTGTGGCCGCCGTGGTTATGGTTTGAGCTGCTGTATCTGTAGTCGGAGCTGCAGTGGTTGGGCTCATAACTGCAGCGGCTGTGGCTGCTTTGTTTGTGGCTAGAGATGCAGTGGTCGTTAACACTGTGTTTAATGATGGAACTGCAGTGGTCATGGCCACCATGGTTGTTTTTGTTGCTGCAGTGTTTGTAGTTAGAGCTGCAGTGGCTGTGGCTGCTTTTGTTGTGGTAAAAGCTGCAGTGGTTGTAGTCAGGGTTGCAGGGGTTGTAGATGCAGCAGGTGTGTCCGCTGTGGTTGTCAAATCTGCAGTGGTCATGGCCTCTGTGGTTTCTTCTGAAGCTGCAGTGTTTGTAGTCGCAGCTGCAGTTATTGTGGCTTCTGTGGTTATGATCGGAGCTGCTGTGGTTGTGGTCGGAGCGGCAGTGGCTGTAGTCAGAGCTGCAGTGGCTGTGGTTGATTTTGTTGTGGTAAGAGCTGCTGTGGTTGTAGTCAAGGTTGCAGGGGTTGTAGATGCAGCGGCTGTGTCCACTGTGGTTGTTGTCAAAACTGCAGCGGCTGTGTCCACTGTGGTTGTTGTCAAAACTGCAGTGGTTGTGGCCGCTGTGGTTATGGTCGGAGCTGCTATGGTTGTGGTCTGAGCTCCAGGGGATGTAGCTGCATTGGTCATGGCCAACGTAGTTACAGTTGGAGCTGCTGTAGTTGTAGTCAGAGCTGCAATGGTTGTAGCCACTGTGTTTGTTGATGGAGCTGCAGTGGTCATGGCCTCTGTGGTTGGTTTTGGAGCTGCAGTGTTTGTAGTCGCAGCTGAAGTCATTGTGGCTGCCGTGGTTATGATCGGAGCTGCTGTGTTTGTGGTCGGAGCTGCAGTGGTTGTAGTCAGAGCTGTAGGGGTTGTATCTGCAGCAGTTGCGGCTGCCATGGTTCTTGTCGGAGCTGCAGTCGTTGTGGCCGCCGTGGTTATGGTTGAAGCTGCTGTATCTGTAGTCGGAGCTGCAGTGGTTGTAGTCTGAGCTCCAGGGGATGTAGCTGCATTGGTAATGGCCAACGTAGTTACAGTTGGATTTGCTGTAGTTGTCGTCAGAGCCACAGTGGTTGTAGTCGGACCTGTAGGGATTGTATCTGCATCGCTTGTGGCCGCCGTGGTTGTTGTCAGAGCTCTAGTGTTTGTGGCCACAGTGCTTATGGTTGGAGCTGCTGTAGTGGAAGTAAGAGCAGCAGTGGTTGGGGTCATAACTGTAGTAGTTGTGCCCGCCGGGATGGTTGTAAGAGCTGGAGTGGTCGTGTCCGCAGTGTTTGTTGGAAGCTCTACAGTGGTTGTTGCCACTGTGGTTGTTTTTGGAGCTACAGTGTTTGTAGAAAGAGCTGCAGTGGTTGTGGCCACTGTGGTTATGGTCGGTGCTGCTATGGTTGTGGTCGGAGCTGCAGTGGTTGTAGTCAGAGCTGTAGGGGTTGTATCTGCAGCAGTTGTGGCTGCCATGGTTCTTGTCGGAGCTGCAGTCGTTGTGGCCGCCGTGGTTATGGTTTGAGCTGCTGTATCTGTAGTCGGAGCTGCAGTGGTTGGGCTCATAACTGCAGCGGCTGTGGCTGCTTTGTTTGTGGTTAGAGATGCAGTGGTCGTTAACACTGTGTTTAATGATGGAACTGCAGTGGTCATGGCCACCATGGTTGTTTTTGTTGCTGCAGTGTTTGTAGTTAGAGCTGCAGTGGCTGTGGCTGCTTTTGTTGTGGTAAAAGCTGCAGTGGTTGTAGTCAGGGTTGCAGGGGTTGTAGATGCAGCAGGTGTGTCCGCTGTGGTTGTCAAATCTGCAGTGGTCATGGCCTCTGTGGTTGGTTTTGGAGCTGCAGTGTTTGTAGTCGCAGCTGAAGTCATTGTGGCTGCCGTGGTTATGATCGGAGCTGCTGTGGTTGTGGTCGGAGCGGCAGTGGCTGTAGTCGGAGCTGCAGTGGTTGTGGCTGCTTTTGTTGTGGTAAGAGCTGCAGTGGTTGTAGTCAGGGTTGCAGGGGTTGTAGATGCAGCAGGTGTGTCTGCTGTGGTTGTTGTCAAATCTGCAGTGGTCATGCCCTCTGTGGTTGCTTCTGGAGCTGCAGTGTTTGTAGTCGCAGCTGAAGTCATTGTGGCTGCTGTAGTTATGATCAGAGCTGCTGTGGTTTTGGTCGAAGCGGCAGTGGCTGTAGTCTGAGCTCTAGGGGATGTAGCTGCATTGGTCATGGCCACCGTAGTTACAATTGGAGCTGCTGTAGTTGTAGTCAGAGCTGCAATGGTTGTAGCCACTGTGTTTGTTGATGGAGTTGCAGTAGTCATGGCCTCTGTGGTTGGTTTCGGAGCTGCAGTGTTTGTAGTCACAGCTGAAGTCATTGTGTCTGCTGTGGTTATGATCGGAGCTGCTGTGGTTGTGGTCTGAGCTGCAGTGGTTGTAGTCTGAGCTCCAGGGGATGTAGCTGCATTGGTAATGGCCAACGTAGTTACAGTTGGATTTGCTGTAGTTGTCGTCAGAGCCACAGTGGTTGTAGTCGGACCTGTAGGGGTTGTATCTGCATCGCTTGTGGCAGCCGTGGTTGTTGTCAGAGCTCTAGTGGTTGTGGCCACAGTGCTTATGGTTGGAGCTGCTGTAGTGGAAGTAAGAGCAGCAGTGGTTGGGGTCATAACTGTAGTAGTTGTGCCGGCCGGGATGGTTGTAAGAGCTGGAGTGGTCGTGTCCACAGTGTTTGTTGAAAGCGCTACAGTGGTTGTTGCCACTGTGGTTGTTTTCGGAGCTACAGTGTTTGTAACAAGAGCTGCAGTGGTTGTGGCCACTGTGGTTATGGTCGGTGCTGCTGTGGTTGTGGTCGGAGCTGAAGTGGTTGTAGTCAGAGCTGTAGGGGTTGTATCTGCAGCAGTTGTGGCTGCCGTGGTTCTTGTTTGAGCTGCAGTCGTTGTGGCCGCCGTGGTTATGATTGGAGCTGCTGTATCTGTAGTCGGACCTGCAGTGGTTGGGCTCATAACTGCAGCAGTTGTGGCTGCTTTGTTTGTGGCTAGAGCTGCAGTGGTCGTAAACACTGTGTTTGATGATGGACCTGCAGTGGTCATGGCCACCGTGGTTGTTTTCATTGCTGCAGTGTTTGTAGTTAGAGCTGCAGTGGCTGTGGCTGCTTTTGTTGTGGTAAAAGCTGCAGTGGTTGTAGTCAGTGTTGCAGGGGTTGTAGATGCAGCGGCTGTGTCCACTGTGGTTGTTGTCAAATCTGCAGTGGTTGTGGCCGCTGTGGTTGTGGTCGGAGCAGCAGTTGCTGTAGTTGGAGCTGCAGTGGTTGTGGGTGCTTTTGTTGTGGTAAGAGCTGCAGTGGTTGTAGTCAGGGTTGCAGGGGTTGTAGATGCAGCAGGTGTGTCCGCTGTGGTTGTCAAATCTGCAGTGGTCATGGCCTCTGTGGTTGGTTCTGGAGCTGCAGTGTTTGTAGTCGTAGCTGCAGTCATTGTGGCTGCTGTGGTTATGATGGGAGCTGCTGTGGTTGTGGTCGGAGCGGCAGTGGCTGTAGTCAGAGCTGCAGTGGCTGTGGCTGATTTTGTTGTGGTAAGAGCTGCTGTGGTTGTAGTCAAGGTTGCAGGGGTTGTAGATGCAGCAGCTGTGTCCGCTGTGGTTGTTGTTAAAACTGCAGTGGTTGTGGCCGCTGTGGTTATGATTGGAGCTGCTATGGTTGTGGTCTGAGCTCCAGGGGATGTAGCTGCATTGGTAATGGCCACCGTAGTTACAGTTGGAGCTGCTGTAGTTGTAGTCAGAGCTGCAATGGTTGTAGCCACTGTGTTTGTTGATGGAGATGCAGTGGTCATGGCCTCTGTGGTTGGTTTCGGAGCTGCAGTGTTTGTAGTCACAGCTGAAGTCATTGTGGCTGCTGTGGTTATGATCGGAGTTGCTGCGGTTGTGGTCTGAACTGCAGTGGTTGTAGTCTGAGCTCCAGGGGATGTAGCTGCATTGGTAATGGCCAACATAGTTACAGTTGGATTTGCTGTAGTTGTCGTCAGAGCCACAGTGGTTGTAATCGGACCTGTAGGGGTTGTATCTGCATCGCTTGTGGCCGCTGTGGTTGTTCTCAGAGCTCTAGTGGTTGTGGCCACAGTGCTTATGGTTGGAGCTGCTGTATCTGTAGTCGGAGCTGCAGTGGTTGGGCTCATAACTGCAGCAGTTGTGGCTGCTTTGTTTGTGGCTAGAGCTGCAGTGGTCGTAAACACTGTGTTTGATGATGGACCTGCAGTGGTCATGGCCACCGTGGTTGTTTTCATTGCTGCAGTGTTTGTAGTTAGAGCTGCAGTGGCTGTGGCTGCTTTTGTTGTGGTAAAAGCTGCAGTGGTTGTAGTCAGTGTTGCAGGGGTTGTAGATGCAGCGGCTGTGTCCACTGTGGTTGTTGTCAAATCTGCAGTGGTTGTGGCCGCTGTGGTTGTGGTCGGAGCAGCAGTTGCTGTAGTTGGAGCTGCAGTGGTTGTGGGTGCTTTTGTTGTGGTAAGAGCTGCAGTGGTTGTAGTCAGGGTTGCAGGGGTTGTAGATGCAGCAGGTGTGTCCGCTGTGGTTGTCAAATCTGCAGTGGTCATGGCCTCTGTGGTTGGTTCTGGAGCTGCAGAGTTTGTAGTCGTAGCTGCAGTTATTGTGGCTGCTGTGGTTATGATCGGAGCTGATGTGGTTGTGGTCAGAGCGGCAGTGGCTTTAGTCAGAGCTGCAGTGGCTGTGGCTGATTTTGTTGTGGTAAGAGCTGCGGTGTTTGTAGTCAAGGTTGCAGGGGTTGTAGATGCAGCGGCTGTGTCCGCTGTGGTTGTTGTCAAAACAGCAGTGGTTGTGGCCGCTGTGGTTATGGTCGGAGCTGGTATGGTTGTGGTCTGATCTCCAGGGGATGTAGCTGCATTGGTCATGGCCAACGTAGTTACAGTTGGAGCTGCTGTAATTGTAGTCAGAGCTGCAATGGTTGTAGCCTCTGTGTTTGTTGATGGAGCTGCAGTGGTCATGGCCTCTGTGGTTGGTTTTGGAGCTGCAGTGTTTGTAGTCGCAGCTGAAGTCATTGTGGCTGCCGTGGTTATGATCGGAGCTGCTGTGTTTGTGGTCAGAGCGGCAGTGGCTGTAGTCGGAGCTGCAGTGGTTGTGGCTGCTTTTGTTGTGGTAAGAGCTGCAGTGGTTGTAGTCAGGGTTGCAGGGGTTGTAGATGCAGCAGGTGTGTCTGCTGTGGTTGTTGTCAAATCTGCAGTGGTCATGGCCTCTGTGGTTCCTTCTGGAGCTGCAGTGTTTGTAGTCGCAGCTGAAGTCATTGTGGCTGCTGTAGTTATGATCAGAGCTGCTGTGGTTTCGGTCGGAGCGGCAGTGGCTGTAGTCTGAGCTCCAGGGGATGTAGCTGCATTGGTCATGGCCACCGTAGTTACAATTGGAGCTGCTGTAGTTGTAGTCAGAGCTGCAATGGTTGTAGCCACTGTGTTTGTTGATGGAGTTGCAGTGGTCATGGCCTCTGTGGTTGGTTTCGGAGCTACAGTGTTTGTAGCAAGAGCTGCAGTGGTTGTGGCCACTGTGGTTATGGTCGGTGCTGCTCTGGTTGTGGTCGGAGCTGCAGTGGTTGTAGTCAGAGCTGTAGGGGTTGTATCTGCAGCAATTGTGGTAAGAGCTGCAGTGGTTGTAGTCAGGATTGCAGGGGTTGTAGATGCAGCAGGTGAGTCCGCTGTGGTCGTTGTCAAATCTGCAGTGGTCATGGCCTCTGTAGTTGGTTCTGGAGCTGCAGTGTTTGTAGTCGCAGCTGAAGTCATTGTGGCTGCTGTTGTTATGATCGGAGCTGCTGTGGTTGTGATCGGAGTGGCAGTGGCTGTAGTCAGAGCGGTAGTGGCTGTGGCTGCTTTTGTTGTGGTAAGAGCTGCGGTGGTTGTAGTCAAGGTTGCAGCGTATGTAGATGCAGCGGCTGTGTCCGCTGTGGTTGTTGTCAAATCTGCAGTGGTTGTGGCCGCTGTGGTTATGGTCGGAGCTGCTATGGTTGTGGTCTGAGCTGCAGTGGTTGTAGTCTGAGATCCAGGGGATGTAGCTCCATTGGTCATGGCCACCGTAGTTACAGTTGGAGCTGCTGTTGTTGAAGTCGGAGCTGCAGTGGTCGTGGCCACAGTGGTTATGACTCTGGCTGTTGTAGGAGCTGTGGTTGTGGTCGTTAATGTATTGGTAGTATTTGGCTCAGCTGTTGTAGGAAAGAAGGAAAGAATAATTCAGATTTTATCCAAGATAACGAAAGAAGATTGCTGTTGTTACAATTAGCTAATAGTTGCACAACTTGGTTGAATTTCTGATGAGGACAGAACACAAACCAGATCAAGAAATCAGGTAGAATTACTGAGACTATTAGTCTATTTGGATAAAAGTGTCTGGTAAATGACTAATGTCATGTAATGTAGAACAAGATAGACACTAACCAGCAACAATACTGCTGGTGATGACATTCAGGAAAACCAATGATTCATTTATGGCCAATTTGAGTGAATCTTCTGCACTGGTGATGTTAGGGACTACACTTTCGTTCTTGAAGATCAAGTTGGTTGTGACCCCCACCGAGCCAGGCCTAGAAAGATGACAAACAATGATACAAGATTCATACATTGAACAGTACTATATGAATAAATTTGCTGTACCACTGTCATGCAAAATCTGTGATCTTTATTGACTCACCAAAAACTAATGACGATGCATCTTAGGAAGGTGAAAGGGTAAAGCATGCTGTACCCTCGATTCAACTGGAAAATATGACAAAATAACAAAGGATAAAGTTTGTTTTAAGACATGTACCCTATTTGTTATAAAGGGACTTAGACTATTTTCAATTATTGTGAAATGAATTGTGAATTACCTCAGTTGTGATATTTGTAGCCAGATCTTGGTATTGTTGGGAATTTGGTTTGTTGTATGCAGAGATAAAAAAAACACGCACAATACGAAACTGCAGGACAAGGAAGCCCTCATTTGGTTGTGGAAGGTCTGTAGATGCAGTTGTGTGTGTAGTCAGAGCTGAAGTCATTGTGGTTGCTGTGGTTATGGTCGGAGCGGCAGTGGCTTTAGGTGCAGGTGTTGAAGCTGCAGCGGATGTGGCCACCATGGTTGTTGATGGAGCTGCAGAGGTCGAGGCAACCGTGGTTGTTTTTGGAGCAGCAGTGTTTGTTGTCATAACTGCAGCGGTTGTGGCCGCTGTGATTGTGGTAAGAGCTGCAGTGTTTGTAGTCAGAGGTAAAGTGGTTGTGGCCGCTGTCGTTACAGGTATGGTCAGAGCTGTTGTGGTTGTGGTTGGAGCTGCAGTGGTGGTAGTCGGAGCTGCAGTGGTTGAAGCTGCAGCGGTTGTGGCCACCAACGATGGATCTGCCTTGGTCATGGCCACCGTGGTGGTTTTTGGAGCCGCAGTGTTTTTAGTCAGAGCTGCTGTGGTTGTGGTTGCAGCGGCACTGGCTGTAGTCGGAGGTGTAGGTGTTGAAGCTGCAGTGGATGTGGCCGCCATGGTTGTTGATGGAGCTGCAGTGGTCGAGGTGACCGTGGTTGTTTTTGGAGCTGCAGTGCTTGTTGTCAGAGCTGCAATGGTTGTGGCCGCTGTGGTTATTGTCTGAGCTGCAGTGGTTGTAGTCAGAGCTGTAGGTATTGTATCTGCAGTGGTTGTGGCTGCTGTGGTGTTTGACAAAGCTGCAGTGGTCTTGACCACCGTGGCTGTTTTTGGAGCTGCAGTGTTTGAAGTCAGACCTGCAGTGGTTGTGGCTGACATGGTTATGGTTGGAGTTGCTATGGTTGTGGTCAAAGCTGCAGTGATTGTAATCGGACCTGTAGGTGTTTTATCTGCATCCCTCGTGGCCGCCATGGTTGTTGTCAGAGCTGCAGTGGTTGTGGCCACTGTGTTTGTTGTTGGAGCTGCAGTGGTCATGGCCTCTGTGGTTGTTTCTGGAGCTGCAGTGTTTGTAGTCGCAGCTGAAGTCATTGTGCTTGCTGTGGTTATGATTGGAGCTGCTGTGGTTGTGGTCGGAGCTGCTGTGGTTGTGGTCGGAGCGGCAGTGGTTGTAGTATGAGTTCCAGGTGATGTAGCTGCATTGGTAATGGCCACCGAAGTAACATTTGGATCTGCTGTAGTTGTAGTCAGAGCTGCAGTGGTTGTAGCCACTGTGTTTGTTGATGGAGCTGCAGTGGTCATGGCCTCTGTGGTTTGTTTTGGAGCTGCAGTGTTTGTAGTCGCAGCTGAAGTCATCGTGGCTGCCGTGGTTATGATCGGAGCTGCTGTGTTTGTGGTCGGAGCGGCAGTGGCTGTAGTCGGAGCTGCAGTGGTTGTGGCTGCTTTTGTTGGGGTAAGAGCTGCAGTGGTTGTAGTCAGGGTTGCAGGGGTTGTAGATGCAGCAGGTGTGTCTGCTGTGGTTGTTGTCAAATCTGCAGTGGTCATGGCCTCTGTGGTTGCTTCTGGAGCTGCAGTGTTTGTAGTCGCAGCCGAAGTCATTGTGGCTGCTGTAGTTATGATCAGAGCTGCTGTGGTTTTGGTCGGAGCGGCAGTGGTTGTAGTCTGAGCTCCAGGGGATGTAGCTGCATTGGTAATGGCCAACGTAGTTCCAGTTGGATTTCCTGTAGTTGTCGTCAGAGCCACAGTGGTTGTAGTCGGACCTGTAGGGATTGTATCTGCATCGCTTGTGGCCGCCGTGGTTGTCAGAGCTCTAGTGTTTGTGGCCACAGTGCTTATGGTTGGAGCTGCTGTAGTGGAAGTAAGAGCAGCAGTGGTTGGGGTCATAACTGTAGTAGTTGTGCCCGCCGGGATGGTTGTAAGAGCTGGAGTGGTCGTGTCCGCAGTGTTTGGTGGAAGCTCTACAGTGGTTGTTGCCACTGTGGTTGTTTTTGGAGATACAGTGTTTGTAGAAAGAGCTGCAGTGGTTGTGGCCACTGTGGTTATGGTCGGTGCTGCTATGGTTGTGGTCGGAGCTGCAGTGGTTGTAGTCAGAGCTGTAGGGGTTGTATCTACAGCAGTTGTGGCTGCCATGGTTCTTGTCGGAGCTGCAGTCGTTGTGGCCGCCGTGGTTATGGTTTGAGCTGCTGTATCTGTAGTCGGAGCTGCAGTGGTTGGGCTCATAACTGCAGCGGCTGTGGCTGCTTTGTTTGTGGCTAGAGATGCAGTGGTCGTTAACACTGTGTTTAATGATGGAACTGCAGTGGTCATGGCCACCATGGTTGTTTTTGTTGCTGCAGTGTTTGTAGTTAGAGCTGCAGTGGCTGTGGCTGCTTTTGTTGTGGTAAAAGCTGCAGTGGTTGTAGTCAGGGTTGCAGGGGTTGTAGATGCAGCAGGTGTGTCCGCTGTGGTTGTCAAATCTGCAGTGGTCATGGCCTCTGTGGTTTCTTCTGAAGCTGCAGTGTTTGTAGTCGCAGCTGCAGTTATTGTGGCTTCTGTGGTTATGATCGGAGCTGCTGTGGTTGTGGTCGGAGCGGCAGTGGCTGTAGTCAGAGCTGCAGTGGCTGTGGTTGATTTTGTTGTGGTAAGAGCTGCTGTGGTTGTAGTCAAGGTTGCAGGGGTTGTAGATGCAGCGGCTGTGTCCACTGTGGTTGTTGTCAAAACTGCAGCGGCTGTGTCCACTGTGGTTGTTGTCAAAACTGCAGTGGTTGTGGCCGCTGTGGTTATGGTCGGAGCTGCTATGGTTGTGGTCTGAGCTCCAGGGGATGTAGCTGCATTGGTCATGGCCAACGTAGTTACAGTTGGAGCTGCTGTAGTTGTAGTCAGAGCTGCAATGGTTGTAGCCACTGTGTTTGTTGATGGAGCTGCAGTGGTCATGGCCTCTGTGGTTGGTTTTGGAGCTGCAGTGTTTGTAGTCGCAGCTGAAGTCATTGTGGCTGCCGTGGTTATGATCGGAGCTGCTGTGTTTGTGGTCGGAGCTGCAGTGGTTGTAGTCAGAGCTGTAGGGGTTGTATCTGCAGCAGTTGCGGCTGCCATGATTCTTGTCGGAGCTGCAGTCGTTGTGGCCACCGTGGTTATGGTTGAAGCTGCTGTATCTGTAGTCGGAGCTGCAGTGGTTGTAGTCTGAGCTCCAGGGGATGTAGCTGCATTGGTAATGGCCAACGTAGTTACAGTTGGATTTGCTGTAGTTGTCGTCAGAGCCACAGTGGTTGTAGTCGGACCTGTAGGGATTGTATCTGCATCGCTTGTGGCCGCCGTGGTTGTTGTCAGAGCTCTAGTGTTTGTGGCCACAGTGCTTATGGTTGGAGCTGCTGTAGTGGAAGTAAGAGCAGCAGTGGTTGGGGTCATAACTGTAGTAGTTGTGCCCGCCGGGATGGTTGTAAGAGCTGGAGTGGTCGTGTCCGCAGTGTTTGTTGGAAGCTCTACAGTGGTTGTTGCCACTGTGGTTGTTTTTGGAGCTACAGTGTTTGTAGAAAGAGCTGCAGTGGTTGTGGCCACTGTGGTTATGGTCGGTGCTGCTATGGTTGTGGTCGGAGCTGCAGTGGTTGTAGTCAGAGCTGTAGGGGTTGTATCTGCAGCAGTTGTGGCTGCCATGGTTCTTGTCGGAGCTGCAGTCGTTGTGGCCGCCGTGGTTATGGTTTGAGCTGCTGTATCTGTAGTCGGAGCTGCAGTGGTTGGGCTCATAACTGCAGCGGCTGTGGCTGCTTTGTTTGTGGCTAGAGATGCAGTGGTCGTTAACACTGTGTTTAATGATGGAACTGCAGTGGTCATGGCCACCATGGTTGTTTTTGTTGCTGCAGTGTTTGTAGTTAGAGCTGCAGTGGCTGTGGCTGCTTTTGTTGTGGTAAAAGCTGCAGTGGTTGTAGTCAGGGTTGCAGGGGTTGTAGATGCAGCAGGTGTGTCCGCTGTGGTTGTCAAATCTGCAGTGGTCATGGCCTCTGTGGTTGGTTTTGGAGCTGCAGTGTTTGTAGTCGCAGCTGAAGTCATTGTGGCTGCCGTGGTTATGATCGGAGCTGCTGTGGTTGTGGTCGGAGCGGCAGTGGCTGTAGTCGGAGCTGCAGTGGTTGTGGCTGCTTTTGTTGTGGTAAGAGCTGCAGTGGTTGTAGTCAGGGTTGCAGGGGTTGTAGATGCAGCAGGTGTGTCTGCTGTGGTTGTTGTCAAATCTGCAGTGGTCATGCCCTCTGTGGTTGCTTCTGGAGCTGCAGTGTTTGTAGTCGCAGCTGAAGTCATTGTGGCTGCTGTAGTTATGATCAGAGCTGCTGTGGTTTTGGTCGAAGCGGCAGTGGCTGTAGTCTGAGCTCTAGGGGATGTAGCTGCATTGGTCATGGCCACCGTAGTTACAATTGGAGCTGCTGTAGTTGTAGTCAGAGCTGCAATGGTTGTAGCCACTGTGTTTGTTGATGGAGTTGCAGTAGTCATAGCCTCTGTGGTTGGTTTCGGAGCTGCAGTGTTTGTAGTCACAGCTGAAGTCATTGTGTCTGCTGTGGTTATGATCGGAGCTGCTGTGGTTGTGGTCTGAGCTGCAGTGGTTGTAGTCTGAGCTCCAGGGGATGTAGCTGCATTGGTAATGGCCAACGTAGTTACAGTTGGATTTGCTGTAGTTGTCGTCAGAGCCACAGTGGTTGTAGTCGGACCCGTAGGGGTTGTATCTGCATCGCTTGTGGCAGCCGTGGTTGTTGTCAGAGCTCTAGTGGTTGTGGCCACAGTGCTTATGGTTGGAGCTGCTGTAGTGGAAGTAAGAGCAGCAGTGGTTGGGGTCATAACTGTAGTAGTTGTGCCGGCCGGGATGGTTGTAAGAGCTGGAGTGGTCGTGTCCACAGTGTTTGTTGAAAGCGCTACAGTGGTTGTTGCCACTGTGGTTGTTTTCGGAGCTACAGTGTTTGTAGCAAGAGCTGCAGTGGTTGTGGCCACTGTGGTTATGGTCGGTGCTGCTGTGGTTGTGGTCAGAGCTGCAGTGGTTGTAGTCAGAGCTGTAGGGGTTGTATCTGCAGCAGTTGTGGCTGCCATGGTTCTTGTCGGAGCTGCAGTCGTTGTGGCCGCCGTGGTTATGGTTGGAGCTGCTGTATCTGTAGTCGGAGCTGCAGTGGTTGGGCTCATAACTGCAGCGGCTGTGGCTGCTATGTTTGTGGCTAGAGATGCAGTGGTCGTAAACACTGTGTTTAATGATGGAACTGCAGTGGTCATGGCCACCGTGGTTGTTTTTGTTGCTGCAGTGTTTGTAGTTAGAGCTGCAGTGGCTGTGGCTGCCTTTGTTGTTGTAAAAGCTGCAGTGGTTGTAGTCAAGGTTGCAGGGGTTGTAAATGCAGCGGCTGTGTCCACTGTGGTTGTTGTCAAATCTGCAGTGGTTGTGGCCGCTGTGGTTGTGGTCGGAGCAGCAGTGGCTGTAGTTGGAGCTGCAGTGGTTGTGGGTGCTTTTGTTGTGGTAAGAGCTGCAGTGGTTGTAGTCAGGGTTGCAGGGGTTGTAGATGCAGCAGGTGTGTCCGCTGTGGTTGTCAAATCTGCAGTGGTCATGGCCTCTGTGGTTGCTTCTTGAGCTGCAGTGTTTGTAGTCGCAGCTGCAGTTATTGTGGCTTCTGTGGTTATGATCGGAGATGCTGTGGTTGTGGTCGGAGCGGCAGTGGCTGTATTCAGAGCTGCAGTGGCTGTGGTTGATTTTGTTGTGGTAAGAGCTGCTGTGGTTGTAGTCAAGGTTGCAGGGGTTGTAGATGCAGCGGCTGTGTCCACTGTGGTTGTTGTCAAAACTGCAGTGGTTGTGGCCGCTGTGGTTATGGTCGGAGCTGCTATGGTTGTGGTCTGAGCTCCAGGGGATGTAGCTGCATTGGTCATGGCCAACGTAGTTACAGTTGGAGCTGCTGTAGTTGTAGTCAGAGCTGCAATGGTTGTAGCCACTGTGTTTGTTGATGGAGCTGCAGTGGTCATGGCCTCTGTGGTTGGTTTTGGAGCTGCAGTGTTTGTAGTCGCAGCTGAAGTCATTGTGGCTGCCGTGGTTATGATCGGAGCTGCTGTGGTTGTGGTCGGAGCGGCAGTGGCTGTAGTCGGAGCTGCAGTGGTTGTGGCTGCTTTTGTTGTGGTAAGAGCTGCAGTGGTTGTAGTCAGGGTTGCAGGGGTTGTAGATGCAGCAGGTGTGTCTGCTGTGGTTGTTGTCAAATCTGCAGTGGTCATGCCCTCTGTGGTTGCTTCTGGAGCTGCAGTGTTTGTAGTCGCAGCTGAAGTCATTGTGGCTGCTGTAGTTATGATCAGAGCTGCTGTGGTTTTGGTCGAAGCGGCAGTGGCTGTAGTCTGAGCTCTAGGGGATGTAGCTGCATTGGTCATGGCCACCGTAGTTACAATTGGAGCTGCTGTAGTTGTAGTCAGAGCTGCAATGGTTGTAGCCACTGTGTTTGTTGATGGAGTTGCAGTAGTCATGGCCTCTGTGGTTGGTTTCGGAGCTGCAGTGTTTGTAGTCACAGCTGAAGTCATTGTGTCTGCTGTGGTTATGATCGGAGCTGCTGTGGTTGTGGTCTGAGCTGCAGTGGTTGTAGTCTGAGCTCCAGGGGATGTAGCTGCATTGGTAATGGCCAACGTAGTTACAGTTGGATTTGCTGTAGTTGTCGTCAGAGCCACAGTGGTTGTAGTCGGACCCGTAGGGGTTGTATCTGCATCGCTTGTGGCAGCCGTGGTTGTTGTCAGAGCTCTAGTGGTTGTGGCCACAGTGCTTATGGTTGGAGCTGCTGTAGTGGAAGTAAGAGCAGCAGTGGTTGGGGTCATAACTGTAGTAGTTGTGCCCGCCGGGATGATTGTAAGAGCTGGAGTGGTCGTGTCCACAGTGTTTGTTGAAAGCGCTACAGTGGTTGTTGCCACTGTGGTTGTTTTCGGAGCTACAGTGTTTGTAGCAAGAGCTGCAGTGGTTGTGGCCACTGTGGTTATGGTCGGTGCTGCTGTGGTTGTGGTCAGAGCTGCAGTAGTTGTAGTCAGAGCTGTAGGGGTTGTATCTGCAGCAGTTGTGGCTGCCATGGTTCTTGTCGGAGCTGCAGTCGTTGTGGCTGCCGTGGTTATGGTTGGAGCTGCTGTATCTGTAGTCGGAGCTGCAGTGGTTGGGCTCATAACTGCAGCGGTTGTGGCTGCTTTGTTTGTGGCTAGAGCTGCAGTGGTCGTAAACACTGTGTTTGATGATGGAACTGCAGTGGTCATGGCCACCGTGGTTGTTTTCGTTGCTGCAGTGTTTGTAGTTAGAGCTGCAGTGGCTGTGGATTCTTTTGTTGTGGTAAAAGCTGCAGTGGTTGTAGTCAGGGTTGCAGGGGTTGTAGATGCAGCGGCTGTGTCCACTGTGGTTGTTGTCAAATCTGCAGTGGTTGTGGCCGATGTGGTTGTGGTCGGAGCAGCAGTGGCTGTAGTTGGAGCTGCAGTGGTTGTGGGTGCTTTTGTTGTGGTAAGAGCTGCCGTGGTTTTAGTCAGGGTTGCAGGGGTTGTAGATGCAGCAGGTCTGTCCGCTGTGGTTGTCAAATCTGCAGTGGTCATGGCCTCTGTGGTTGCTTCTGGAGCTGCAGTGTTTGTAGTCACAGCTGAAGTCATTGTGGCTGCTGTGGTTATGATCGGAGCTGCTGGGGTTGTGGTCAGAGCGGCAGTGTCTGTAGTCGGAGCTGCAGTGGTTGTGGCTGCTTTTGTTGTGGTAAGAGCTGCAGTGGTTGTAGTCAGGATTGCAGGGGTTGTAGATGCAGCAGGTGAGTCCGCTTTGGTCGTTGTCAAATCTGCCGTGGTCATGGCCTCTGTGGTTGGTTCTGGAGCTGCAGTGTTTGTAGTCGCAGCTGAAGTCATTGTGGCTGCTGTTGTTATGATCGGAGCTGCTGTGGTTGTGATCGGAGTGGCAGTGGCTGTAGTCAGAGCTGTAGTGGCTGTGGCTGCTTTTGTTGTGGTAAGAGCTGCGGTGGTTGTAGTCAAGGTTGCAGCGTATGTAGATGCAGCGGCTGTGTCCGCTGTGGTTGTTGTCAAATCTGCAGTGGTTGTGGCCGCTGTGGTTATGGTCGGAGCTGCTATGGTTGTGGTCTGAGCTGCAGTGGTTGTAGTCTGAGATCCAGGGGATGTAGCTCCATTGGTCATGGCCACCGTAGTTACAGTTGGAGCTGCTGTTGTTGAAGTCGGAGCTGCAGTGGTCGTGGCCACAGTGGTTATGACTCTGGCTGTTGTAGGAGCTGTGGTTGTGGTCGTTAATGTATTGGTAGTATTTGGCTCAGCTGTTGTAGGAAAGAAGGAAAGAATAATTCAAATTTTATCCAAGATAACGAAAGAAGATTGCTGTTGTTACAATTAGTTTATAGTTGCACAACTTGGTTGAATTTCTGATGAGGACAGAACACAAACCAGATCAAGAAATCAGGTAGAATTACTGAGACTATTAGTCTATTTGGATAAAAGTGTCTGGTAAATGACTAATGTCATGTAATGTAGAACAAGATAGACACTTACCAGCAACAATACTGCTGGTGATGACATTCAGGAAAACCAATGATTCATTTATGGCCAATTTGAGTGAATCTTCTGCACTGGTGATGTTAGGGACTACACTTTCGTTCTTGAAGATCAAGTTGGTTGTGACCCCCACCGAGCCAGGCCTAGAAAGATGACAAACAATGATACAAGATTCATACATTGAACAGTACTATATGAATACATTTGCCCTACCACTGTCATGCAAAATCTGTGATCATTATTGACTCACCAAAAACTAATGACGATGCATCTTAGGAAGGTGAGAGGGTAAAGCATGCTGTACCCTCGATTCAACTGGAAAATGTGACAAAATAACAAAGGATAAAGTTTGTTTTAAGACATGTACCCTATTTGTTATAAAGGGACTTAGACTATTTTCAATTATTGTGAAATGAATTGTGAATTACCTCAGTTGTGATATTTGTAGCCAGATCTTGGTATTGTTGGGAATTTGGTTTGTTGTATGCAGAGATAAAAAAAACACGCACAATACGAAACTGCAGGACAAGGAAGCCCTCATTTGGTTGTGGAAGGTCTGTAGATGCAGTTGTGTGTGTAGTCAGAGCTGAAGTCATTGTGGTTGCTGTGGTTATGGTCGGAGCGGCAGTGGCTTTAGGTGCAGGTGTTGAAGCTGCAGCGGATGTGGCCACCATGGTTGTTGATGGAGCTGCAGTGGTCGAGGCAACCGTGGTTGTTTTTGGAGCAGCAGTGTTTGTTGTCATAACTGCAGCGGTTGTGGCCGCTGTGATTGTGGTAAGAGCTGCAGTGTTTGTAGTCAGAGCTAAAGTGGTTGTGGCCGCTGTCGTTACAGGTATGGTCAGAGCTGCTGTAGTTGTAGTCAGAGCTGCAGCGGTTGTGGCCACCATGGTTGTTGATGGATCTGCCTTGGTCATGGCCACCGTGGTTGTTTTTGGAGCTGCAGTGTTTTTAGTCAGAGTTGCTGTGGTTGTGGTTGCAGCGGCACTGGCTGTAGTCGGAGGTGTAGGTGTTGAAGCTGCAGTGGATGTGGCCGCCATGGTTGTTGATGGAGCTGCAGTGGTCGAGGTGACCGTGGTTGTTTTTGGAGCTGCAGTGCTTGTTGGCAGAGCTGCAATGGTTGTGGCCGCTGTGGTTATGGTCTGAGCTGCAGTGGTTGTAGTCAGAGCTGTAGGTGTTGTATCTGCAGTGGTTGTGGCTGCTGTGGTGTTTGACAAAGCTGCAGTGGTCGTGACCACCGTGGCTGTTTTTGGAGCTGCAGTGTTTGAAGTCAGAGCTGCAGTGGTTGTGGATGCCATGGTTATGGTTGGAGTTGCTATGGTTGTGGTCAGAGCTGCAGTGGTTGTAATCGGACCTGTAGGGGTTTTATCTGCATCCCTCGTGGCCGCCATGGTTGTTGTCAGAGCTGCAGTGGTTGTGGCCACTGTGTTTGTTGTTGGAGCTGCAGTGGTCATGGCCTCTGTGGTTGTTTCTGGAGCTGCAGTGTTTGTAGTCGCAGCTGAAGTCAATGTGGCTGCTGTGGTTATGATCTGAGCTGCTGTGGTTGTGGTCGGAGCAGGAGTGGCGGTAGTCGGAGCTGCAGTGGTTGCGGCTGATTTTGTTGTGGGAAGAGCTGTGGTGGTTATAATCAGGGTTGCAGGGGTTGTATATGCAGCGGCTGTGTCCGCTGTTGTTGTTTTCAAATCTGCAGTGGTTGTGGCCGCTGTGGTTATGGACGGAGCTGCTATGGTTGTGGTCTGAGCTGCAGTGGTTGTAGTGTGAGCTCCACTGGATGTAGCTGCATTGGTCATGGCCACCCTAGTTACAGTTTGAGCTGCTGTAGTTGTAGTCAGAGCCGCAATCGTTGTAGCCACTGTGTTCGTGGATGGAGCTGCCGTGGTCATGGCCTCTATGGTTGGTTTCGGAGCTGCAGTGTTTGTAGACGCAGCTGAAGTCATTGTGGCTGCTGTGGTTATGATCGGAGCTGCTGTGGTTGTGGTCGGAGCGGCAGTGGCTTTAGTCAGAGCTGCAGTGGCTGTGGCTGCTTTTGTTGTGGTAAGAGCTGCGGTGGTTGTAGTCAAGGTTGCAGGGGTTGTAGATGCAGCGGCTGTGTCTGCTGTGGTTGTTGTCAAATCTGCAGTGGTTGTGGCTTCTGTGGTTATGGTCGGAGCTGCTGTGGTAGTGGTCGGGGCGGCAGTCGCTGTAGTCGGAGGTGTAGGTGTTGAAGCTGCAGCAGATGTGGCCGCCGTGGTTGTTGATGGAGCTGCAGTGGTCGAGGCAACCGTGGTTGTTTTTGGAGCTGCAGTGTTTCCTGTCAGAGCTGCAGTCGTTTTGGCCGCTGTGGTTATGGTCGGAGCTGCAGTTGTTGTAGTAGGAGCTGCAGTGGTTGAGGCTGCAGTGGTTAAGGCTGTTGAGGTGTTTGACAAAGCTGCAGTGGTCGTGACCACTGTGGCTGTTTTTGGAGCTGCAGTGTTTGAAGTCAGAGCTGCAGTGGTTTTAGCTGCCATGGTTATGGTTGCAGTTGCTATGGTTGTGGTCAGAGCTGCAGTGGTTGTAATCGGACCTGTAGGGGTTTTATCTGCATCCCTCGTGGCCGCCATGGTTGTTGTCAGAGCTGCAGTGGTTGTGGCCACTGTGTTTGTTGATGGAGCTGCAGTGGTCATGGCCTCTGTGGTTGGTTTCGGAGCTGCAGTGTTTGTAGTCGCAGCTGATGTCATTGTGGCTGCTTTGGTTATGATCGGAGCTGCTGTGGTTGTGGTCGGAGCAGCAGTGGCTGTAGTCGGAGCTGCAGTGTTTGAAGTCAGAGTGGTTGTGGCTGCCATAGTTATGGTTGGAGTTGCTATGGTTGTGGTCAGAGCTGCAGTGGTTGTAGTCGGACCTGTAGGGGTTTTATCTGCATCCCTTATGGCTGCCATGGTTGTTGTCAGAGCTGCATTGGTTGTGGCCACTGTGTTTGTTGATGGAGCTGCAGTGGTCATGGCCTCTGTGGTTGGTTTCGGAGCTGCAGTGTTTGTAGTCGCAGCTGAAGTCATTGTAGCTGCTGTGGTTATGATTGGAGCTGCTGTGGTTGTGGTCGGAGCGGCAGTGGCTGTAGTTGGAGCGGCAGTGGTTGTGGCTGCTTTTGTTGTGGTAAGAGCTGCAGTGGTTATACTCAGGGTTGACGGGATTGTAGATGCAGCAGGTGTGTCCGCTGTGGTAGTTGTCAAATCTGCAGTGGTCATGGCCTCTGTTGTCGGTTCTGGAGCTGCAGTGTTTGTAGTCGAAACTGAAGTCAGTGTGGCTGCTGTGGTTATGATCGGAGCTGCTGTGGTTGTGGTCGGAGCAGCAGTGGCTGTAGTCAGAGCTGCAGTGGCTGTGGCTTCTTTTGTTGTGGTAAGAGCTGCGGTGGTTGTAGTAAAGGTTGCAGGGGTTGTAGATTCAGCAGCTGTGTCTGCTGTGGTTGTTGTCAAATCTGCAGTGGTTGTGGCCGCTGTGGTTATGGTCGGAGCTGCTATGGTTGTGGTCTGAGCTGCAGTCGTTGTAGTCTGAGCTCCAGGGGATGTAGCTGCATTGGTAATGGCCACCGTAGTTACAGTTGGAGCTGCTGTAGTTGTAGTCAGAGCCGCAATGGTTGTAGCCACTGTGTTTGTTGATGGAGCTGCAGTGGTCATGGCCTCTGTGGTTGGTTTCAGAGCTGCAGTGTTTGTAGTCAGAGCTGAAGTCATTGTGGCTGCTGTGGTTATGATCGGAGCTGCTGTGGTTGTGGTCGGAGCGGCAGTGGCTGTAGTTGGAGCTGCAGGTGTTGAAGCTGCAGCAGATGTGGCCGTCATGGTTGTTGATGGAGCTGCAGTGGTTGTGGCTGCCAAGGTTATGGTTGGAGCTGCTATGGTTGTGGTCAGAGCTGCAGTGGCTGTAGTCGGACCTGTAGGGGTTGTATCTGCATTGCTTGTGGCCGCCATGGTTGTTGTCAGAGCTGCAGAGGTTGTGGCCACAGTGGTTATGTTTGGAGCTGCAGTCGTTGTAGTAAGAGCTGCAGTGTTTTTGGTCATAACTATAGTAGTTGTGCCCGCAGGTGTGGTTTTAAGAGCTGGTGTGGTCGTGGCCACCGTGTGTGTTGTAGGAGCTACAGTGGTTGTTGCCACTGTGGTTGTTTTCGGAGCTACAGTGTTTGTAGCAAGAGCTGCATTGGTTGTGACCAATGTGGTTATGGTCGGAGCTGCTGTGGTTGTGGACAGAGCTGCAGTGGTTGTAGTCAGAGCTGTAGGGGTTGTATCTGCAGGGCTTGTGGCTGCCGTGGTTCTTGTCGGAGCTGCAGTCTTTGTGGCTGCCATGGTTATGGTTGGAGCTGCTGTATTTGTAGTCAGAGCTGAAGTAATTGTGGCTGATGTGGTTATGGTCGGAGCTTCTTTGGTTGTGGTCGGAGCGGCAGTAGCTGTAGTCGGAGCTGCAGGTGTTGAAGCTGCAGCGGATGTGGCCGCCATGGTTGTTGATCGAGCTGCAGTGGTCGAGGCGACCGTATTTGTTTTTGGAGCTGCAGTGTTTGTTGTCAGAGCTGCAGTGGTTGTAGTCGGACCTGTAGGGGTTGTATCTGCATCGCTTGTGTCTGCCGTGGTTGTTGTCAGAGCTCTAGTGGTTGTGGCCACAGTGGTTATGGTTGGAGCTGCTGTAGTTGAAGTAAGAGCTGCATTGGTTGGGGTTATAACTGTAGTAGTTGTGCCCACTGGGGTGTTTGTAAGAGCTGGAGTGGTCGTGTCCACCGGGTTTGTTGAAGGAGCTACAGTGGTTGCTGCCACTGTGGTTGTTTTTAGAGCTACAGTGTTTGTACCAAGAGCTGCAGTGGTTGTGGCCACTGTGGTTATGGTCAGAGCTGCTGTGGTTGTGGTCGGAGCTGCTGTGGTTGTGGTCGGAGCTGTAGGGGTTGTATCTGCAGGGATTGTGACTGCCGTGGTTTTTGTCAGAGGTGCAGTCTTTGTGTCCGCCGAGGTTATGGTTGGTGTATTTGTAGTCAGAGCTGCAGTGGTTGGGCTCATAACTGCAGCAGTTGTGGCCGCTTTGTTTGTGGCTAGAGCTGCAGTGGTCATAACCACCGTGTTTGATGATGGAACTGCAGTGGTTTTTTTCGCTGCTGCAGTGTTTATAGTCAGAGCTGCAATGGCTGTGGCTGCTTTTATTGTGGTAAGAGCTGCAGTGGTTGTAGTTAGGGTTGCAGGGGTTGTAGATTCAGCAGCTGTGTCCGCTGTGGTTGTTGTCAAATCTGCAGTGGTTGTGGCCGCTGTGGTTATGGTCGGAGATGCGATGGTTGTGGTCTGTGCTGCTGTGGTTGTAGTTTGAGCTCCAGGGGATGTAGCTGCATTGGTAATGGCCACCGTAGTTACAGTTGTAGCTGCTGTAGTTGTAGTCAGAGCCGCAGTGGTTGTAGCCACTGTCTTTGTTGATGGAGCTGCAGTGGTCATGGCCTCTGTGTTTGGTTTCGGAGCTGCAGTGTTTGTAGTCGCAGCTGAAGTCATTGTGGCTGCTGTGGTTATGATCAGAGCTGCTGGGTTTGTGGTCGGAGCTGCAGTGGTTGTAGTCGGCGCTGCAGTGGTAGTAGTCGGAGCTGCAGGTGTTGAAGCTGCAGCTGTTGTTGCCGCCGTGGTTGCTGTTGGAGCTGTCATGGTCGTGGCCACCGTGGATGTTTTTGGAACTGTAGTGTTTGTAGTCAGAGCTGCCGTGGTTGTGGCCGCTGTGGTTATGGTCAGAGCTGCTGTAGTTGTAGTCAGAGCTGCAGTGGTTGGGGTCATAACTGCAGCGGTTGTGGCCGCTGTGATTGTGGTAAGAGCTGCAGTGTTTGTAGTCAGAGCTACAGTGGTTGTGGGCGCTGTCGTTACAGGTATGGTCAGAGCTGCTGTGGTTGTGGTCGGAGCTTCAGTGGTGGTAGTCGGAGCTGCAGTGGTTGAAGCTGCAGCGGTTGTGGCCACCATGGTTGTTGATGGATCTGCCTTGGTCATGGCCACCGTGGTTGTTTTTGGAGCTGCAATGTTTTTAGTCAGAGCTGCTGTGGTTGTGGTTCCAGCGGGAGTGGCTGTAGTCGGAGGTGTAGGTGTTGAAGCTGCAGTGGATGTGGCCGCCATGGTTGTTGATGGAGCTGCAGTGGTCCAGGCGACCGTGGTTGTTTTTAGAGCTGCAGTGTTTGTTGTCAGAGCTGCAGTGGTTGTGGTCGCTGTGGTTATGGTCAGAGCTGCAGTGGTTGTAGTCAGAGCTGGCTGAGCTCCAGGGGATGTAGCTGCATTGGTAATGCCCGCTGTAGTTACAGTTGGAGCTGCTGTAATTGTAGTCAGAGCTGCAGAGGTTGGGGTCATAACTCCAGTGGTTGTGGGCGCTGTGTTTGTGGTTAAATCTGCAGTGGTTGTAGCCACCATGTTTGTTGATGGAGCTGCAGTGGTCGTGGCCTCTGTGGTTATTTTCGGAGCTGCAGTGTTTGTAGTCAGGGCTGAAGTCATTGTGGCTTCTGTGGTTATGGTCGGAGCTGCTATGTTTGTGGTCGGGGCAGCAGTGGCTGTAGTCGGAGGTGTAGATGTTGAAGTTGCAGCGGATGTGGCCGCCACAGTTGTTGATGGAGCTGCAGTGGACGACGCGACCGTGGTTGTTTTTGGAGCTGTAGTGTTTCTTGTCAGTGCTGCAGTCATTTTGGCCACTGTGGTTATGGTCGGAACTGCAGTTGTTGCAGCAGGAGCTGCAGGGGTTGAGGCTGCAGTGGTTGTGGCTGCTGTGGTTTTTGACAAAGCTGCAGTGGTTGTGACCACATTGGCTGTTTTTGGAGCTGCAGTGTTTGAAGTCAAAGCTGCAGTGGTTGTAGCTGCCATGGTTATGGTTGGAGTTGCTATGGTTGTGGTCAGAGGTGCAGTGGTTGTAATCGGACCTGTAGGGGTTTTATCTGCATCCATTGTGATCGCCATGGTTGTTGTCAGAGCTGCAGTGGTTATGACCACTGTGTTTGTTGATGGAGCTGCAGTGGCCATGGCCTCTGTGGTTGGTTTCGGAGCTGCCGTGTTTGTAGTCACAGCTGAAGTCATTGTGGCTGTAGTGGTTGTGGCTGTTTTGGTTGTGGTAAGAGCTGCGGTGGTTATAGTCAGGGTTGCAGGGGTTGTAGATGCAGTGGCTGTGTCCGCTGTGGTTGTTCTCAAATCTGCAGTGGTTGTGGCCGCTGTGGTTATGGTCGGAACTGCTATGGTTGTGGTCGGGGCGGCAGTCGCTGTAGCCGGAGGTGTAGGTGTTGAAGCTGCAGCAGATGTGGCCGCCGTGGTTGTTGATGGAGCTGCAGTGGTCGAGGCGACCGTGGTTGTTTTTGGAGCTGCAGTGTTTCCTGTCAGAGCTGCAGTGGCTGTGGCTTCTTTTGTTGTGGTAAGTGCTGCGGTGGTTGTAGTAAAGGTTGCAGGGGTTGTAGATGCAGCAGCTGTGGCCGCTGTGGTTATGGTCGGCGCTGTAGTAGTTGTAGTCTGAGCTGCAGGGGTTGAAGCTGCAGCGGTTGTTGCTGCCGTGCTTGTTGATGGAGTTGCCGTGCTCGTGACCACTGTGGTTATGGTTGGAACTGCAGTCATTGTAGTCAGAGCTGCAGTGGTTGGGGTCATAACTGCAGCGGTTGTGGCCGCTGTGATTGTGGTAAGAGCTGCAGTGTTTGTAGTCAGAGCTACAGTGGTTGTAGCCGCTGTCGTTACAGGTATGGTCAGAGCTGCTGTGGTTGTGGTCGGAGCTTCAGTGGTGGTAGTCGGAGCTGCAGTGGTTGTGGCCACCATGGTTGTTGATGGATCTGCCTTGGTCATGGCCACCGTGGTTGTTTTTGGAGCTGCAGTGTTTTTAGTCAGAGCTGCTGTGGTTGTGGTTGCAGCGGGAGTGGCTGTAGGCGGAGGTGTAGGTGTTGAAGCTGCAGTGGATGTGGCCGCCATGGTTGTTGATGGAGCTGCAGTGGTCCAGGCGACCGTGGTTGTTTTTGGAGCTGCAGTGTTTGTTGTCAGAGCTGCAGTGCTTGTGGTCGCTGTGGTTATGGTCAGAGCTGCAGTGGTTGTAGTCAGAGCTGGCTGAGCTCCAGGGGATGTAGCTGCATTGGTAATGCCCGCTGTAGTTACATTTGTATCTGATGTAGTTGTAGTCAGAGCTGCAGTGGTTGGGGTCATAACTCCAGTGGTTGTGGGCGCTGTGTTTGTGGTTAAATCTGCAGTGGTTGTAGCCACCATGTTTGTTGATGGAGCTGCAGTGGTCGTGGCCTCTGTGGTTATTTTCGGAGCTGCAGTGTTTGTAGTCAGGGCTGAAGTCATTGTGGCTTCTGTGGTTATGGTCGGAGCTGCTGTGTTTGTGGTCGGGGCGGCAGTGGCTGTAGTTGGAGGTGTAGATGTTGAAGTTGCAGCGGATGTGGCCGCCACAGTTGTTGATGAAGCTGCAGTGGTCGAGACGAGCGTGTTTGTTTTTGGAGCTGCAGTGTTTGTTGTCAGAGCTGCAGTGGTTGTGGCCGCTGTGGTTATGGTCGGAGCTGCAGTGGTTGTAGTCAGAGCTGTAGGGGTTGTATCTGCAGCGGTTGTGGCTACCATTTTAATCGTTGTGTCCACCGTGGTTATAGTTGGAGCTATTGTGTTTGTAGTCAGAGTTGCAGTGGTTGGGCTCATAACTGCAGCAGTTGTGGCCGCTTTGTTTGTGGCTAGATCTGCAGTGGTCGTAACCACCATGCTTTTTGATGGAGCTGCAGTGGTCGTGGCCTCGGTGGTTATTTTCGGAGCTGCAGTGTCTGTAGTCAGAGCTGAAGTCATTGTGGCTTCAGTGGTTATGGTTGGAGCTGCTGTGGTTGTGGTCGGGGCGGCAGTGGCTGTAGTCGGAGGTGTAGGTGTTGAAGTTACAGCGGATGTGGCCGCCATGGTTGTTGATGGAGCTGCAGTGGTCGAGGCGACCGTGGTTGTTTTTGCAGCTGCAGTGTTTCTTGTCAGAGCTGCAGTCGTTTTGGCCGCTGTGGTTATGGTTGGGGCTGCTATAGTTGTGGTCGGAGCTGCAGTGGTTGTAATAGGAGCTGCAGTGGTTGTGGCTGCTGTGGTTTTTGACAAAGCTGCAGTGGTCGTGGCCACCGTGGCTGTTTTTGGAGCTGCAGTGTTTGAAGTCAGAGCTGCAGTGGTTGTGGCTGCCAAGGTTATGGTTGGAGCTGCTGTAGTTGTAGTAAGAGCTGCAGGGGTTGGGGTCATAATCGTAGTAGTTTTGCCCGCCGGGGTGGTTGTAAGAGCTGGAGTGGTCATGGCCACCATGTTTTTTGAAGGAGCTACAGTGGTTGTTGCCACTATGGTTGTTTTCGGAGCTACAGTGTTTGTAGCAAGAGCTGCAGTGGTTGTGGCCACTGTAGTTATGGTCGATGCTGCTGTGGTTGTGGTCGGAGCATCAGTGGCAGTAGTTGTGGCCAATGTGTTTGTAGTCGGAGCTCCTGCGTTCGTGGCTGCTGTGGTTTTAGTTGGAGTTACAGTGGTTGTGGTAGCTGCAGTGGATTTGGCCGGAGCTGCAGTTGATATTGCCACCGTGGTTGTAGTCAGAGAACCTGTTGGAGGAGCTGTGGCTGTTGTATGAGCTGTGGTTGTAGTAGTTAATGTATTGGTAGTATTTGGCTCAGCTGTATAGGAAAGAAGAAAAGAATAATTCAGAATATGTCATAATATTTTGTACGTCTTGATTCTTTGAAACACTGATTTGACAAGATACACACTAACCAGCAACAATACTGCTAGTGATGACATTCAGGAAGACCAATGATTCATTTATGGCCAATTTGAGCGAATCCACTGCACTGGTGATGTTTGGGACTACGCTTTCGTTCTTGAAGATCAAGTTGGTTGTGACCCCCACCGACCCAGGCCTAGAAAGATGACAAACAACGATACAAGATTCATAGACTGAACAGTACTATACTGTATGAATACATTTGTTGTACCACTGTCATGCAAATTCTGTGATCATTGTTGACTCACCAGAAACTAATAACAATGCATCTTAGGAAGGTGAGAGGGTGAAGCATGCTGTACCTTCGGTTCAACTGAAAAATATGACGAATACACAATGGATAAAGTTTGTTTTAAGAAAGTTTTTGTTCATAAAGGTTTTTAGAGAACATTCAATTATTGCAATATGAATTGTGAATTACCTCAGTTGTGATATTAGTAGCCAGTTCTTGGTATTGTTGGGAATGTGGTTTGTTGTATGCAGAGATGAAAACATGCATAATACGAAACTGCAGGACAAGGTATCCCTCATTTGGTTGTGGAAGATCTGTAGATGCAATAGTGTTGCTGGTGGCCAGGGCAGCAGACACAGTGGCTGGGGCTGCATTCATGGTGACAGTGGTTGCAGTCGTGGTGGCCTTGGTTGCATTCGTGGTGATGCTACTCGCCGGAGCTGGAGTTGTGGTGCTTATGCTTCTGGCTGGAGCTGCAGTCCTGGTGCTTGTCCTGCTTGCCGGAGCTGTAGTCCTTGTGCTTGTGCTGCTTGCCGGAGCTGCAGTCTTGGTGCTTGTCCTGCTTGCCGGAGCTGTAGTCCTTGTGCTTGTGCTGCTTGCCGGAGCTGTAGTCCTGGTGCTTGTGCTGCTTGCCGGAGCTGTAGTCCTGGTGCTTGTGCTGCTTGCCGGAGCTGTAGTCCTGGTGCTTGTGCTGCTTGCCGGAGCTGTAGTCCTGGTGCTAGTCCTGCTTGCAGGAGCTACAGTGGTGGTACTAGTCCTGCTTACCAGAGCTGCAGTCCTTGTGCTTGTGCTGCTTGCCGGAGTTGCAGTCCTGGTGCTTGTGCTGCTTGCCGGAGCTGCAGTCCTGGTGCTTGTTCTGCTTATCGGAGCTGCAGTCCTGGTGCTTGTGCTGCTTACCGGAGCAGTGGGGTAGGTTGTGGTAGATGGAGCAGCTGTGTTGTTGACTGTAGGGGTAGCTGTGTTCGCTGTGGGAGCTGCTGTTGTAATACTTTGAACATCTGTGGTTGACAAAAGAACTGGGGAACAATTTTGTTGTTTTTGTTTTTGAGTGAATAACAGTCAAATACACTTTTACATGGAAAACCTGAGAGTATTTTCTTGAACATGACACTCCTCATGCACAGATCACAATTACAGTACCTATCATCCAAGTGTCTTGTATGTGTCATATGTACTGTTTTTGTATTTTGTATGTTGTCTTTTGTATTCTTGTACTGCAGCTTTTAGCCTTTTTGATTCCAAGACAAATTTCTCCTTCGGGAGACAAATAAAGCCGAACCTTGAACCTTAATGGACATTACATTGAACAACCAAAACATAATCAAATGCACATACATCAGCACGCCCTTAACTTCTGAAACAAAATCAATCAATTATGACATTTTCTATGACTTTGAATGTTGACCCTGTAATAAACCCTATTGTAACATGTTTTTTTTCTCCTGGTTGTTTAGCTCAAGAAACTCAAACCAGTTTTCCTGTTTTTTTGGAAGTGCAACACCATATACCATACACCAGAGTTTTCTTCCATACCTGTGAAACACAGCAGTGAGGTTCTCCATCTCATCCTTGTCTTGATCTTCTCTCTACCACCTATAACAGAATGTTCCCAGTTAACCTTCCAGTTAACATACTCATGGAAATTGTACTTTTCATTACATTTTTTGTCAGTAGAAGTCATTATTCTGATGCTTCTGCATCTTAACACTTCATAAATTTGTGGACCCTTAAGGTACAGTTCAATATACTATATATTTTTGTCATTTATTTTGAGTGAATGAATTAACCTGTGCCAAAACCAGAAATGCATTGTTTATGTCTCTTATAGTTAACACATTGCTTTTCTATAAGGGAAAATTATCAGAAGAACAGATCGCTCTCCTGTCCGTCTCTGACCAAGACTGGACATGAGAACTTGGAGGATTGGTCCATCGGTTCTGTAGGCTAAGTGCTGCCCACTGCTCCTGGCTGCCCTTAGAGGAAGGATGGGTTAAAGGCAGAGAACAAATTTATGTGGCTGACCACTCCTGCATGCGTGTGTTGTGTGTGTTTCCCTGTGTCAAAGGTTTAGGTCTACGTCAGTTCCATCATGTTAATAACAATAGCACACACACAACCTACTCTTTGACCTTTGCTGTTCAGAAAAGAGATGGAACAGAGTGTGTGTGCTATTGTTCTTTACTATAGGGCCACCTTTAGGGTGTATGGGTTTGACAAATCAATCATTTTCTTGGAGTACTGCTGCCCTCTTTGCCTTGGGAAGAGTTGCTTATTGCCTGCCTGAGTACATACAAATTTTGGACCTAAAAATGATAGATCAAATTATGGTACATTAACATCTAGATTTCACATGATGAATGACCTTAGTAATGATTCATATCAGATTGATATGGTATTCATGGTGATGGTAACTTCAAAGTAGATGTCCGATAGTGATCCATTACACAATAAAAGCCTCTTACCAGGGAATAGTCATTGTTCTGGCTTTCAGGTATATCACTTGTGGATTGTTACTAATGGGCATGCAGGTTAACCTGTGCAATTTGTATTAATCTCTCTCTTTCTCAGAGTTTCAAACTTTCTCAGAGTTAGTTTGAAGTGAGAGGCGTAGAAAACGTAGAAGACATTTACTTGTATTTATCTCTGTCAAAAACATAAGTGACAATTATGCAAGGCATTCACATTGCCAGGGCAATTGGTGGAACTCCTAGAGCTCCAAACTCCTCGCCCCTGAGGACTGTCTTTCAATGTTTAATGACACATTTGGTGTCTCTGTCTGTGGCACAGTTGTCTAGAGAACCGGAAAACCGTCTGATTAATGAAGTTGACATTCGGCACGCGTTGTATTTCTCAGAACCCTAGGACATGCTATGTCACCTGTGAAGTTGTGAAGAAGGGCGCTGTGCTGGTAAAGAGTACTTCGGGGCAGCAGGATACACTCCTGTCCAGTGCTACGGTGAACCCCATACAGGGGCGGCAATTGCCTTGGGCGCCGAGGCACTAGGGGCGCACAATTCTCCGGCAGCACCCCTCCTCTCCCCCCTTCCGACAATCGGAATTGTCCGCTAGCACCCCCCCCCCCACCCCCTCCTCAACAACTTGTCAGGGGCATATTGTCGTTATTTTGCCTAGGGCGGCCAATCGCCTTCCGCTGGGCCTGACCCCATACCAAGACACGGCTTACAATGCCACCAGTAACATAAAACAAAGCTAAAATGGCCAGGGAAGTTCATTTTTGTGCAAATTCTGTCTTCTCATGATTTATAGATACGCCTTGTTAATTGATTGGGTCGTGATGATTTGTAATTTTTTAAAAGTGGGTCCCCAGAAAAAAAAATTGGGAAACACTGGGTTAGATGATCCAAAGTTATCAACGCTATGGACGCAAAGCAGTATACCTCCATCATAGAACCACATGTACTGTAATGCAGGGGCCTTTGTGAATTACCCATGGTTTATTTGACTGTAGGCTATAATGCAGTTTGGTTTAGTTGGATGTAGGCTATAATACATTGTGGCACTAGCAGTTGAAGAGTTATGTATGTCTCTTAAGTCGATTAAAGGAGTGATGCCATCAAATATATATTTTCATGTACTGTATGGGAAGCTGCATATGAAAAAAGTACAATGCTATTGTACTGTGTTCAATATTATTTTCCTTTTAAACTAGACAATGTCTGTCATAAGTCTCACCTCACCTCATTTCTAAGGGTTAACGAATTAGAATGATGTTTTGGACTTGCACCTCACCCCATTGCTAAGGCTTTGCTTACTAGTGTACGAGAACCTGTTTTCTGAATAACAGGTACCTGCACTAGTTCTGGAAATCCAGAAAACTGCACAAATGACTCTCCTCAGTTGTCCACCAGTCACCTTTTTGCTTGTCCCATGGCAATATGAAGCAGATGCAGTGTTACACTGTTTATGCATTTGTGAAATGTCCGACCGTTTGCAGCTGAATCAAATGAATCATTGTTGTATTATACCTTCTTATTGAACCTTCTCACCACTTGGTTTAATTCACTCTGCTTCTCATTTCAAGAGATACTCATTCAATCTAGAGTGCAATTTCATTGGGTAGGGTACAATAATGAAAATGATTATTATTATAATCTTATACAATAATTACTCTATCACTGTTGTACTAAAGGAATGTGCACTCAACCTAAGTATAATATAAATGGTGGAGCTTGCTCAATTGTTTGTTGAGACAGGTCAGGGATTTTTTTTTACAGTTCTCCTTCATTGGCTCAAATGTATTAAGATTTTTTTGCCTCCCTCTGGAAAATTAGTTGTAGGATCAGAATTATGTTTATCCTCCCCCGCTTTCTTTCTGTAAAGCACATTGTTGCCTTTGTGTATGAAATGTGCTATATAAATAAAGTTTGATTTGATTTGATTATAGGACTTTGCCCCAAGCTACATTCAAAACACGGTGTACTATGTTGAGTACTAAGTACTATGCATTTACATTTATTTTCACTTTTATGACTGACAAGATAAGAATGCACTTTTTTGAGACTAGTGCAATACCCATTCAAAACATGCACACGGGCTGTTATATCTTAGCCAAATGGTTGCAGAGAATACATTAGTACTTGGCCTTGGCAGAATCTCTTAATCTAAAGAAATTCTGTTACTGTGGAATGGTATGGTATTATCCCTATTTGCAGTATGTCTAACATGAACCTCACACATAGAGACTCTCATTTCACTGATTGCTTAAGTATTGAGCTAGATCGACATTTTCATCTGGCGCAACTTTAGGAAACAACCATTAGGAAACAACAGTAGGAAAATGTGAAAATGTGTAGCTTTTTCCGAGACCGGAAGCTCATGGTTTAGTCTTACTTGGTCTCAGTTTGCTGTCCTGTGAAATGAAAACCAAATGTTGAAACAGTTACATTTGAAACAGAACTATTCTGACGACCGCACTACTACTGTAAACGCCCACCCCATGGAGGACTGTCCCCTGTATATATATATATATATATATAGAGAGAGAGAGCTCATTTGCAAAAACAGATATGATAAATCAATTTACAGTTGAGTTGTTTTGATTACAGTAAGTAAAGAATCAAAACAACCCAACTGCAGTTTGATTGATATTTGATATTGATGATTGAAAAAATGATTGCATTGTATCAAAATGTTGATACAGTATTTGTTTTTGCAAATGAACATATATATATATATATATATATATATATATATTTATATAAATACACACACATATTTATATATGTGTATACATACATACATACACATACATATATAATGTATATATAAAGATCCATTGTGTACTTAGCTGTGACATGAGCAATGAGCACTAATATCTCAAGAGTGCACAGTCTGTCAAAATGTTGATATGGACCATTGTATACGATCATAAATAACCTTATAACAGGGCTTATAATGCAAAATATCAAACTAGTCCTTTAAGCAGCAGGGGGTCTGGGGGCCTTGTCCCTGGAAATTGTGAGCATCAAACACTTGAGTGAGTGTCAAACACTTCAATTCACCAGACCTTTCCAGCGTTCTGGTGAATTTTCTATGCACCAATTTGTACTGGATTATCTTATCTGCTGCTATTTTAGCTAGCTAGCAAGATTTTATGGGCAGGCATTGCATTTGCCACAAACAATTCAGTGATTGTAAATGCTCATAATTCATAATCATATTTTGGGAGTAAAAAAGACCCAGTACTGAAGAAAATCAAAAGTTGTCATTAGGAAAATCCTAGGCCCTTGAAGGTACAAATATGTGTAGCCTACTGGATAAGAGACCACTTTATGAATGAAGGCTGGTTATTCCATATAGTCATATCTCAAATATTAAAAGTGTGAAACAGAACATGAAGCCAAACAAAAATAATTGAAAATAGAAAAATAGGTACCTGCCGCTAGCTCAGTTGGTGCATGGATTATTTTTTTTAGCCTCTTATATGTTTGCCATTTATTCCTGACATGGTGAACCGGTTATGTGCTGTCACACATTGTCACAAAGTGAACTTTGTTGGTTAATTTGGGATTTTTCTTTGTATTTGTTCAACTTTTATTTATGCAGTAGGTCCACAAAAACCAAGGTCTCTTTTGTGATGGAGCCCCCCCTTTTCATTAAGGACAATACATACAATGCATACAACAGGATAAAATGCCATTTATACAATATTTACAAAAAAACAACTATTTGCATTAGAGAATAGTAATATCATAATAGAAACAAGAAATCCCAATATTGATAGGTAAGAAGAATGTTGTGTGATATTACTGTGTGAAATAGCATTATGTATGTACATTTTAACTCACCTGAAATCATTATGGAACTGGATAGAAGTGGTCCCAGGTTGATATTTGATCAGTTATCACAGGTCTGAATATAAATTATAAATGTATAAATATATACTGTTATAAATTGTGATTCTCCTCCTCTCCCACTTGTTTCTCTGTTACAGTATGTACTGCCGAGGAGAACACTATTATGCTGAATATGGATCAGCTCATATTCATCCCCCTAGATATATTCCAGCACATCCTGTTTGGCAGCCTATTATCATTGCATTATGCCCGTTGTGCGTAATTTGTTAGCTAAAACATTCCACCATTCTAAGCCCCACCTGCATGGACATTGTTAACTGTACACTTCTCTATTGTTCTTAGTCGTCTTAGCTCTGTGCAGCAGGGATTTGAGAGCTATGCTGTGAGGCAGAATGCTCATTTCACACACCGGTCTGCCCGTGATATATTTATCATCACTCTATAACGTACACGAGTAGGAGGAAGCATGCACACCCATGACCATATCCATGTCTTCATACACTTTATAAGGAACAGTCTAAGGTAATATCTTATTTAGAAAGAAGGCCCTCCGGAAAGTCATAAATTAATTAATGGTTGAAGTGTAGGGGTTTGCTTCATACATATTAGGTGCCACAGCTGACGCACACAAGTGTTATGGAACCTTCAAGTCTAGCACAAGTACACTGGGTGCGTTAAGTAACTGAGCGGCTCAGCTTCGCTCAGAGTGATCTGCTCAGAGCGCAAGTGTGCACTTCTAAACTACTATCAGTCTGAGCAAACACAAAAGAAGATGTATCCCAAAAGGATGGTCGTTAGGCCTGGGCACCGAACCGTGGTGCTTTTTTGGCACCGACCGAATGACGTCGGTACTACCGAGGACCGAATGTTGTTTAAGAATCTGGTGCTTATCTTCGGTACTTTTGGAAAAGAAAATTATACCGAAATTGCAACAAAAAAACAAAATTTCATGGCTATCAAGTATGAAAACTTAACAAATAAAAATAAAATTTATAAGGTATAATTTTTAGTTCGCGCGCACTTTCAGCCTCGGGATGAAAAAAAGTTTAGTTTTCTACTAGCTTGCGCTGTCGCTCAGAATCTTGTCAGAATTGGTTTGGGGACATGCATACTCATCATTGATCATGGCACACCAGAAACGCTCTAAAGTCTGGTTACACTTTCTGAGGAGTGCTTCGGACCCTAACTCGGCTGTTTGCAACATATGCCAAAAAAGGTTGCTGCGAAATTGGGAAATACCTTAAATTTGATGAAACACATCCTTATCCACGGTATTAATATGCGTGCAGAGAGCTGCACCGTGTTCGAGAGCCAATGTAATAGCCCGGCAGCTACAGCATCAACCTCATCCTCGACCAACTTGGCATCTATGCCCTCCGACAACATCATCCACCAGCACATCATCTGGCGAAACATCTGGTAAGCTCAATGTTAGCTACATTTGTAATGTTACCATTAGTTTAGCTAGCGGTAGCCCTAGCCAGACTGTCACTGTCAGCTGGCTGAGCTGAGAGCTTGGCTATTGTTAGCTAACTTGTTGGCTAAATGGTGGTAGTTGCTAGTTAGCTAGCTAGCAGTGAAGCAGTTTGTAACGTTAGCTAGGTAACATTAACATGTCGGCTTAGGCTTATACAACATGGGGATATATTTATTTGGACTTGGGGAGGTATTTTAGATTCTGATTATCAACATATGATGTTGTGCTTTTTCAGCTACAGTACTACTCGCCCCCCCGTGTGACACCTTTCTCTCTGGTAGAGGGCTACCAAGTTGTCACAGGAACTGTCTGATGAGTGCCACAGAGCGGTGATCAAGTTTGTTGTCAAAGGATTGCTGCCCTCCTGGCTTTAGGTAACGTTAGCTGACTGAAATAGATAGCATATTGAGCTGGAGTTTATTATTCTTGCTCGCAGTATATACTGAATATAAGAAGAATATTACAGATAATTATGAAATTGTAAGATATTTACAGATATTTTCAGACAGTATGTTTAGACAGACAGTAGCTTAGGCCTATGTTTACAGGCAGTCACAGTTATTTACAGAAGTCTCTCTTATTTATGTGCATTATTTAAAAATTGATATTGCAGTGGCCATGGAAGCGGTTTTTAGTCTGTTTTACCAGCTTACAACTTGCAAAAAGATATTAGGATCTTGCTGGAGTCTGTAGTTTCGACCTCTTCTTATATTTCTCACCCACCTCATTTAGGGAGATGACCAGGGCCCTGAACCCCAAATACCAACCCCTCCCGAGACATGCTGAGCAACACACTTCTACACTGTACCATGCGGGTATAAAAAGACAAGGAATCATTTTAATTTATATGTTCATGTTCAACAAGCAAGTGATGGGGCTGCCGCTCCCAAGTTCAAGCAATAAATATTTTGCAGTGAGAATTTAAAATGTTTCGGCTGATTTTGTCAATATTGCATGAATTAAAAGGGTTTTATTGCAATTGCATTCTTGTACATACTACAATAGTGTGCTATGGTATCGAAAAAAGTACCGTTTGGGTATCAGTATCGAATTCCAGATATCGAAATTGGTATCGTATTGAAAAATTTTAAACGATACCCAGGCCTAATGGTCGTACACCTCTCCAGTGCTGATGGCACACTAAAGGCATCTGTTTTAGTGCAACAACTAGCAACAACATCTCCTCCTCTTCCTCCTGGATATTATCTGTCCCTAGTACATTAATAAAATCATCATCGGCCACTGCCTCCTCCACCAAAACATTGAATAACGCACCTACTACTGTTACTAGCCATTTTCAGTGAATGTTTTTGACATATGACGGTTGATCAGCTCTCAGAATGAGCAGAACGTTAAGTGTTTTTAAAATGCGCTCACAGTGAGCATTCTGTGCGCTCAGTTACTTAACGCACCCACTGTGAATAGAAAGTAAGGGTCATCTTGGCTCCCCTAGCGACATTAAATCAGAACTTTCTAATACCGTGCTTTACGAGTATAAATAAAGTTTTGAAATGAACCAACATTATCAAACTACCTAAACAAGAATGCTATACAAAAGCAATGAATGAAGTGTCAGATTACAACGCAAATGCATTTCCCTGAGAAAAGCATCGCCCTTGGCTAGTTATGAACCTTTGAAGGCCAAAGGTTATGCCATCGCCCACCCCAAAACTACCACCTTGCACAGCTTACAACAATGTGTCTTCTAACAAAAATGCATAGAACAACATTACATATTGTACACAATAGACATACACATAGTCATGCATTACATAATTAGCATTTCTCAATTGTGCTGTTGTTTCATGGCATTGGTATGCTTAAATATTAAAGGATGTTTATTTGACAAGATACAAGTACATGTACAATGTACAATGAAACATGTACAATGAAATGCTCATAGTGTAAGGGGGGACATGATCAATACATTTTGGTCCTTGAAACCAACTAAAAATTAGCATGTGTCTTCCATATCCACACCATAGACCGAAGAACAAGCAACAGAATCATTTTTAGAAACAAATAACCTGACTGCCCCACCCTATAACCTTACCTTCACCTAATACACATTACATCACCTTAATCCTTGCATTATGCTCATTTGAACAACTGTTCTTTTGTACATAATGTCTATAACAATATTGGAATGTTCAGGAATGCTTGCAGTGGACACACCTCTAAGACTCAAAGTGATGAGCAGTGCACACTCATGTATTTGGAGAGGTAGAAACTGGAAGAACAAGTTTTCAGACATGTAGCTCTATTGCTATATGCCTGAAAACATGTTTTTCCAGTTTTTACCTATCCAAATAAGTAAGACACGGGCTGTATTATGAAGTGTTACCTCATCTACCCTGTTAATACAGTTGTTATAAATATTATGTAGTAATTCAATTCTCTGGTATTACATTTTTGGGAAACCTAGAAGTTTGTCATTTTATCCTATGGGAAACTGTAAGTCTGCACTTACCTGTGTCAATCCATTTTTATAATTTGAACTACCTTGTTTGAACTCCCATTTTTTAAAATAATTTAGCTTAGTATTTTAGTATTTTACATACAGTATCCATCATGACACATTTCAAATAGTTGAACATATGATTCTGATCGAAAAGGTATAGGCTAAAGCTATTTGGCTTAGGGGCCTAAGTTTTTTTTACATGTAATTATTTACAAAAAAAGACAGTTCCTGGAGTTTCATTCTTCATTAACCCAACAATCTATTAATTACTTTAACTTATCAAAACAATACATCAATCAATTAAGTCTGTACTTCTCAAAGTGAATCAGTTTGTACCTTTTATTCTTGTATAACATTTTTACTTTCTTTAATATCCTCAGGCAAACCATTCCACAACTTCACCCCACAGACAGAAATACACATGCTTTTTTATGTATTTTTATTTAACCTTTATTTACCCAGGCAAGCAATTAATATAATATAATATAATTTATATACAAAAGCAGCCTGAGGAAGGGGGAAATGGAAGGCTGAAAATAAACATGTTATGTGCACATCATTTACATCGACAATAATAAAATACATTAATATAAAAAAAATAATGATAGAAATAGAATAATACGAGAGGTTAAGTATAAATAGCATCATAATAGGGGAGAGACAGCGAGAGAGAGAGAGGGAGACAGAGAGAGACAGAGAGAGAGTGGGGGGGTAGTAGGGCGGTTGGAGTGGGGGGGGGAGTAAGGGACTGAGGGAGGGGGGCATGAAAGATCAACAGGTGCAACAGTCGACTACGATCTGTTGTAGATGTTGTTTAAAAGCAGTGAGTAATGTGAGTTTGAGAGTGTTTTGTAAGGTGTTCCAATCATATGCTGCAGCAAATAGGAAGGCGTTGCAGCCAAAGATGGTGTGGGATTTGGGAATGGTGAGTCTGATGAAGTCACTGGACCTTAGGCTGTAGTCAGAGCTGGAGAGGTGCAGAAGAGAGTGGTGTTTTACCAAGCATGGCTTTATAGATGAGCTGAAGTCAGTGAAGAAGCGTCTGGTATGAATAGATGTCCAGTCTACAAGATTATAAAGGTCCAGTGGTGAGTGGTAAAGGGTGCGCCAGTAGCGAAACGAATGGCAGAATGATGGAGTGTGTCCAGTTTCCTAAGGGCGCATTGAGATGCCATTCTGTAGATGGTATCGCCGTAATCAAAGATAGGCAGGATGGTAATCTTGACAAGAGTGTGTTTGGCCGAGCAGGTGAAGGAAGCTCTATTGAGGTACATACAAGAAGCCCAGGCGGGCTTTGACTTTAGCTTGCAGGTAACTAATGTGAGTAGTGAAAGAGGGGATGAGTCCAGCCAGATGCCAAGGTATTTGTAGGAGGTACAGTAACAAACTCCAAAGCTCCAGAGCTCTTCTGCTGCAGTCGCACCTCGCATCCATGGTGTTCAGCTGCCTCTCACGGGGGGGGGGGGGGGGGGGGGGGGGGGGGGGGGGACGACATCATGGGGGGGGGGTGGGGGAAGAGCGCGCCAACGGCCGATGATCGATAGGGCCTTCTCCTCCTCCGGGGTGAGGGAAGGCACGGTGCTCTGGCCACCACCGGTCTTCCCTGCCTCTCGCCGCACTGCCGCCCCCCGGCTTTTGGCCCGACTGGCGAAGTCCTGTCATTTCTTGCGGACGACTGTCCACTCCCTGGGTGGCCCGGGAGTGGAAGCAGCCATCCGCACTGCAATGCTCGCCCAAGCAGCCTTCTTCAATGGGCTATATGCACAACTCCAGTAGGCTACTTCCTGAAATTAGACATCTAATTTATTTCCTGTCTTACACTATTGGATGAAATGATTATTCAGGTGTGCCTGATTATTGTACTGCAGTCAGGCACACCTGATTAATCACTTCATCAATAGTGTAGGACAGGAAATAGAGAAGCATGTGTAATTTCAGGAAGTAGCCTACTGGAGTTGTGCATAGGCCCTACTGGTTGGCGTTCGCATTGTGGAAGCCGCCAAACAGGACGGCCTTCGGCAGCTCCACCTCGCCCAGCATGATCACTAGGTCTTCTTTGGTGAACGCTATCGCACGCTTCCTCTTCACATCTGCCATGTCGCTCAATGTTTGCAGTTACCCTTGGTTTTTTATAGGCCATATGCGCAAACACTGGTGCCGGATTCAATTAGTCATCGTATCCATGTGAATTCTAACATGGGAATGCTACTGCCACAGGGGCAATTTATATGGGCATTATACCTTTGTTTGTATGATAACTAAATCAGTGGTCATTTTGCTATTATCATTGCCCATCATCATTAACATATTTTTTCCTGGCCTTTCAAGACATCCCAGATGAGGCTTATATGTCCCGATCCGATCCATGCTCTTTCTTGTATATTTTATTTGATGTAATGTGTGAATTGGGACTATCACGGGGTCCCACCTTGACTCTTAAATACATTAGCAGATGAGCTTTCGGAGGCATAGCTTCCTTTTTGGTAACATTAGACTGAAATAAAATAATTAAGACAGCACGTATTATATTGACACATCATTTATTTGACTTTACATATGGCCATCGATGTGTGCGGCATCGATTCATTCTTTTTTCAGCACTGCGCCCAGGGAGAGCTCCCCTAACGATGTATCTTGGGATGAACCTTACGATGTATCTTCAGGCGCCCACTAAGGGATAGTCTGGGAAACACTTGTAGGAAAACTGTCCCTTCGCCAAGGTATACCTTGAGTCATTATTAATTAATTAATTAATTAATTAATTAATTAGTCATTTAGAAACTAAATAGCTTCCTCACTTGCTCCAGCACGCATGCGCACAGCGTGCTGGAACAACGCTTGCGCGCTGTGCGCATGCGTGCTGGAGCAAGTGGGGAAGCTATTTCGTTTCTAAAGACGTTTGTAAAGATCATATTACAGAGGCATGTTAAAAACCACAACAGGCCTACGCTCTATGTAAGCACAACTATAGATTCATAAAGACAGATTGATGAAAACAACCGTTTCGCGGCAGAAAATTGATTTTTTAGAAGTTGCATTCTCAGTGCCCCGTCCGCCGCCATTACATGGATATACTTGGCTCGCGCTGGATTTTAAATTGATTCTACAGGCCTCCGAATTACACCAAAGTTATCTCGGTGAGTGAAACCGTAAATAAGGTCCAGGTTGTCAAAAACGAGCATTGTCCTTTAAAGCAGGTCCAAAACAGCAGCAGGTCTGGTTGAGGTGTGAACTGGTCTCCTAAAATGGTTTGAGCTGTGAGGATAAGAGGAGGGACACTGTTTCTGTTATTACATTTCAATAATAGAATGACACACAAAACACAAACCACATGAAACATAAAATCTAAAAACATACAAAGGCCCGTCTTGGCTTAAAGCCCACTCGCCAACGTCAAGGGGCAAGCCTATCGAATGGGAACACGAGACCAATCACAAACTCAGACGGGACAACACAAAACATACAAATACTCAAGGAATATATGCATATATTTGTGTAATCTAGGAATATATTCTACAAAATCTAAATATAAGTCCTTAGATCCTGTATTAGGCCGATATCAGAAATAAATATTTGTGTAATACGTCCCACACACACTCTCTCTCTCTCTCTCTCTCTCTCTCTCTCTCACACACACACACACACACACACACAAAGTAATGAACGTAACTATTTATATTGTATTATCTGATTATCTTCCCCATTTCTTTAGTTATTTAATTCTGATTAAGAATTTGTTCTATAGTTTGTTTGATTAGTTTCCTCAAATATCCTATTGTATAATATGTTCTATTGTTGTTTGTCTTGTGTTTTGAGTGCTTTAAGTATTGTGAAAAGTAATATAAAAATGCATTATTATTATTATTATAAAAGCCACAATGCCGGTATCAATAGATAGAATAGAATAGAGGAAAAAAAAGAACGCTGCTTAGGCTCCACTGATATACATATTAAAAAGGAGAGGTACTCATTACCGTGGGGAGAACTTGGTCAAAAATAAGATAGAGTAAAAACTCTGTAGCAAAGGCAAGGCACTCAAGTCTCCATAAGGTTTAAAAAGCCTTTATTAAAGTGGCTAGTTGCCCAACGCGTGTCGGCGTAATGCCTTCATCAGGGGAATGAAACATTGTATCCACAGCTGCGCTTTATAGGTGATCAAGCTGCTCCTGAACCAATCAGAAACAAGCAGTTTAAAAACAATTTACAGATCATGTGATCATGTGAAAGCTACACTGTAGGCTATACAACATCACAGTATCATCACAATATCATAGCATCATGATGTCATGGCTACACAAAATCATCCTAAGAGATCCAATGCAGAAATAGGTGTGAGGGTTTGGTTAGGGACCCAGGCGCAACAGGAAAGGAGGAGGCAAGGGACGGTAAAGCCCGGAGGGGCGATTTAATGAGATAACACAAAGGGGGACGTGGTAGTCGTACAGCCGATGGTCAGGCAGGAGCGTGGTAGTCGTACAGGCGATGGTCAGGCAGGAGCGGGGTTGTCGTACAGGCGATGGTCAGGCAGGAGCGTGGTTGTCGTACAGGCGTGGGTCAGGCAGGAGCAGGGTTGTCGTACAGGCGTGGGTCAGGCAGGAACTGGAGAGACGAGGAGGAGAGGTAGGGTGAGTGATAGTAATCACAAACGGGGAACGGGAAAAAACACTACAAAATACGGGTAAGGAGATTGTAGGCTAGGCTATACTTTACCACATGTGGGTTATGGTAAGATCTGGCGATGAGTGGAGTGTAGACCAGGTTCTTGTAGAGGTTGAAGGTGATTGCAGAACGAGGGACAGGTGTGGTGATGATAAATGGAAACCGGTGAGTAGAGCCGCGCCCGCGTCATCGTCGGAGACGAGCGCGCCGTTCTTGTCTTTGCGCACGGGCCGATGTGCTGGGCATGTCGGGATCCGACTCTTCGTCACCGGAGAGGGAGGAGACTGCCGAGTCCGCGGAGCTGGCCGAAGACGGGGAACGCCCGGCAGTGGGGGGAAACTCCGGAGAGTCAGAGCGTTGTATGCCCGGGCCGATGCGACGTGCGGTAGAGCGCGTAGGACGCCCCGAGCGCGCAGCGGGCCCAGAGGGGAGAGAGGGAGGCGGTTGTGGAGGCGAGGGCATGCGAGCCGTAACAATAGGGACTCAATGGAAGCTTCGGGCAATGAACCTGTCAAGAAAGAAAAAAGATAGAAAAAAACAAGATCATGGAAAAAACAGCCAGGGATGTGGGTAGGCCTACCGCTATACAGAAGGGTTACAGAAAAGGAGTCAGGTCTAGTTCCTCGTTCAGACCTGGTCTGACCGTGGCTCTTAGAGAATATATCCAAAACGCCTCTCTTTGAATGAGGTAGAATAGAACTTCATTGTATGACATACAGAATATTTTAACAAAAAAGTATCATATGTAATCAGTAGAAAATGCTAATGTACAGATGTCACGGTTCATCGGATAAACTGCTGTTCTATCGTTGTATTTTAGGACTAGTTCATAGGCCTACAATCCCTTAACGATTTGCAGTCCAGAGATGTGAGGTGGGTTGATGCAGACATCCGAGGGGTTTCCAGGGTGGAATCGTTCCATAACTCTTCTTACAATCTCCATAATGGGCACCTTTATTTTCTCTACCATATTGCACTGCATTCAGATGTTAGACAGTGTTAAGCCTAATATTATATAGGTTGGGTTCCGTTATGCGAACTCCAACTCCACTGCCAACATCTGAATCAGGCGCAGATAAAGGACATACTCCTGCGGTTTGCTTTTTGCTCTGAAACTGCATGTGGATGAAAACCTCTCCATAACATCCACCTTGATTTTCCTTCTTTGTCTTGGTGAATTCTTGTAGCCCTCCTGCTTCCCTAGTCCTTTTTTGGGTAATTTAGAGTTGCGTTCCCCAGCTTCGTTGATTCCATGTGATTCCATGCTCTTCTATCTTTCTAGTGTTCTTTTGAATATCCTTCCTATAGGACTACAATTAACACTCGGTCATACGATAATTCTTAACAATTCCAAAATTAGGCCACTCCGGCCACATTAAATTAATCGACTAGCACTCTAGTCTAGTGTGTAGGCTGAAAAAAAATACCATAGGCTACTACTACTACTATTACTACTACTACTAGCCTACTACTACTAGGCTACTAGTCTTCTTTTTGCCGCTGCTTTTTATTAAATCAAATAATTATTCATTCATACACTGCACTATAACTTTCATTCCTGTATTTTATTTTTTCCTTCATTTTGTTTTAAATGCTTTTTTTACATTTTATTTTATATGACCTTTTATGTGTTTCTTGCACTTTGTCTTGATGCTTTGCACTTCGTCTTGATGCTTTTAATGTTTCATGTAAAGCAATTTGAATTGACTTGTTGCTGAAATGTGCTATACAAACTTGCCTTGCCTTACTACTACTAATACTTCTACTACTACTACTAGTATTATTACTAGGCTACTCCTACTACTATTACTACTAATAGTAGCCTAGTAATTATTAGAATCATTCTAATATGTTGCCAGTATTATGATTATGCCTATTATTAATATTATTATTATTATTATTATTATATGAATACTGATAATAATAATAATAATAATTATAATAATAATAACAATCATAGTGGTTATAGTGGTAGTATTGGTAGTAGTAGTAACATTATTATCACCAGCATTGTATTATGATTATTATTATTAGTATTAGTAGTAGTAGTATCATCATCATCAGCAGCAGCAGCAGCATCGCCATCATTGTATCATTGTTAACATCGAGGAGCTGTTTAATCATATTCTTGGGGATAGCCCCTGTGTTTTGGCATCATGAGGCTTTTACTGTGAACAGAGGAGGGCGACAAAAGTTGATGATTGCGGCAGGTATAGGCCTAGTGCAGGCTGCATGCAAAATTTCGTTTGAATGATTCTGTCACGCTGAAAATATATAGCCTACTAAATGGAAATGAATGAATTGACATATTTGCATGAGAAATGATGCATATCCTATTTCGAAATTCCATAATGCATTAAATAATGAAATCATCATAATAACACCACCAATTGCATTGCCTTGCTTCTTTTACATTTAGGCTAGGCTACTGTACTGTACATTTACATTTCAGTCATTTACTTTTAATCATTCTAATTTCGCCAGTAGAAAACCTCTCCTACGTGCCCTTTCGGTTTACTTTAATTTTACAGACATCACTTCCTATAGGACTACAATTTACACTCTGTCATACGATAATTCTTAACTACTCCAAAATTAGGCCACTCCGGCCACATGATATTAATCGACTAGCACTCTATTACATTGTGTAGGGGTGGGGGGCTGAGACTTGGTTATGATTACTACATAATACTAAATATTCAGCTTAGGTATACTGATAGCCTCACATGTTGTACCAACAGCAAACTCTACCGACATTGGTCATGTGGTGGTCATCATTAGGCTACGTTAAATCCATTAATTGATTATGACTAGCGTCTAATAATAATAATAATAATAGCCTAATCTTTATTTATAGAGCACATTTCAGACACAACGTGCCTCTCAATGTGATTTACACAACATAATAAATAAAAATGCCTATACAATAGACTATTAAGCAGGTGGGCAGTCGGCTAATTTAGGCTCAGCTGTTTGGCGCGGTATGAGACTTACATCACAACAGAGACAAATACATGCAAGTTATAGTTTGGCAACTGAGGTTTAGGGGGCAAACAATACACTCGTTTGGTTTATGTGTTACCTGGCTGGTTAGCTGTCATCACTCGGGCACTCTGAATGGGGAAAGGGCAGGGGAGGAGATGCATGTGCTGTGCTGCTGCAGCGCGCCTCCGTTTGTGTTCGCTTCTCGCGTTTACCGTTGACAAAGGAAGAGAGGGAGGGGAGGGGCACGTGTGTGCTGCGGGCACGTGTGTGTGTGCGGGGGGGGGCTTGCAAAATTACAACGCATTTTGGGGCATTATTATTACACGCTTTTAATCGAGAATTGATCGATGTCACCATGGGCCACATACAGTAGGCCTACACTGTAAAAAAAGAAAGAAAAAAAAAGTAACTTTCAAAAGGGCACTTGCTTTGTCCAGAGGGCAAAGGTGCTCTAGCACCACCTCGTGTCTATCTGTACACGTCCCTGCATGTAGCTTATGTTTTTTTGTCATGATTATGATGATCATTATGGGATAAGGGCTATGTAGACCCAGAGAACTGATTGATGTTTTTGATCTTCAGCGCTCGAACTCAGTAGCCTAGAATAAATCAAATTTAGTAATTCTAGTAGGTCTAGATAAATTCGATAATTGTTCACTTCCGAGAGAGATGACAATTTCCAAATGCAAAAAAACAACAACGCGGGCATAATTTTGCTTCTCATGTTGGAAGCGTGCAGCACCATTTGTTTAGTGTACACTTTTATGTGTGATGCGACTGTCTTTGCTTTAATTTTCATTATTTAGTCAACTTTGAAGCCACACAGTTAAAAACTTTTCAAAAGGGACTGGTCTGAACAGCAACCTACTGTAATGAAACCGTCTGCGTCGCTTGTATCACGCCGACAGAACATGACCGAGGGACAATCGGCGCACTCCTGACAGCGTGTAGAAACTATGATTGACTTTTCAAGTTTTCAAGCAATGCACACCGACAGGTTTGACTGTCTGGACCAGCCAGGAAGGAAGGGCCACGAGTGGCAGTGATGATAGAACACATTTTCTGACGATTAAGCATGACAGGACACTTTTACCTCCACTGCAAGTTAGTATTCATAACGGTTTTAATTGTCGTTTGTGCAGGCAAACCCTGCATTTTAGTTAGTGAAAAACTATTATCCTAGCCTACTGTATTTTCCAAAGATTAAAGGACGGTTTATTTGTCATAGACCTATAGCCGAGGTACCATGCACCATACATAGCCTACCTAACTTGAGCCGTTCTCATATAGACAACAAAAACAAGAAATCAAATAGAACAACGCTTAAATAAGTAGCCTAAAATTGTAATTAATAATAAAAGGCTAATAACAACAACAACAATAATAATAATAATAATAATAATAAACAAGTTATAGAAAGATATCAAGTCAAGCAGATTGCGGGGGATTTACAGGCCACATAGCCCGCTCCACCGCCTGATCCCCCGATTAAAAACGGCACACATGCCAAACCAGTCTAACTGACTTGTGTGTCGGTTTGTTTGCGCAGTAGACCTTATCAGCCGTCTATCTAAAGATTCTTCCTCTTGACGCACCACAAGTCGGCTCCCGCCAGACGAGTCGGGTGCGTTTCCCAGAGGCATCGTAGAGGCATTGTAGCGCTACGTTCATCGTAAAAACGTCGTTAGGTCCCCAGGTGGCGATGCGTTTCCCAGAGCCTTCTTAGGCCAAGGTATACCATAGCCAAGGGATACTTTCTGAAGGGCGGTCTGAACCCATCGTAAGCTGTCCCTTGGCGATGCGCTCCGTTCATCCCGTTATAGTTTTCGCACTATCAGAGCAAAATTATACTTTTAAAAAGGAGAGTTGCAATAAAGCGCATATCTATCTACCCTACCTGCGTGAACTACATCATTAGTGTACAATAAAAGGAGAGTCGCAATATAGCGCACATCTGTCTACCCTACCTGCGCATAGCCTACACATCATGGGAATATTGTCGTTAAACATTTTATTGAGCCAAATAAAATATAGGGACTATCCATAATATAAATTCAACACTTTCTTATGTAAAGGAGCAATATTTTCTTATGTTATTCAATGTAATTCAATTTGATGGCATATGACTTTTCTGGCTGTCTGTAGGCTGCCCCACCACTAGGCCTATAGGATACCGACAGATATTAGGCGAATTGATAAATGTGCTTTGTTATGTGATTCACTCAAATATCATATTAGAGACTACAGTGATAGCTAATTCATAATGGCATACCATGTAGGTAACTTCTCTGTAACTATGTATGCACTCTCCTGTTAGTCATGTCTCTCTTATGAAGTATCTAGCCCATGTTTACTATCTTAGCCAATAGACAAACATTTTCCAGGAGCTTGCTCGATCGTCTCGTTGAGAGAGGTCAGGGAAGAATTATTACAGCTCACTTTTCTGGCCCCCGGGTGAAACAGTTTTTGCTTCCCTCTGGAGTAGCCTATGTAGGGGTGGGACCTATGCCCACCCTTCCATTGCTCTCTGTAAAGCGCATTGTGTTGCTTCTGTGTATGAAATGCGCTATATAAATACAGTTTTTATTGATTGATCATTAGCCACCATCCTTATCGTATTTTTCCTGGGCTTTCAATAAGTCCAAGACTAGGCGTTTATGTCCCAATGAATGCTCTTTATTTTATATTTTGTAGACTATAATGTATGAATTGGAACTATCACGAGTTCTCGCCTCGACTCTTTAATAGATTAGCAGATGGGCTTTAGTAGGCATAGTGCCCGCTCATGAACTCTGTCCGAGACTCTGGGGAACTCATAAATAGACAGAGCCGGGAGCTGAGCGGGTCTCGAGGGAGCGGCCGCGGTTTTGTGAGTAACCTGGGAAAACGGAGTGTCCAAGTCCAGCACCGAACTGACCCGCGATCTGCACTTGATTTGGGGGGTGGGGGCCGTTCGCGGCTGATTAGAACCGCCGGCGGCGAAGACAGATAGCGAGGGGGAGAGACCTGCTGGGTGAGGGCAAGAGTGGCACTAGGGACGGGGAATTAGTAGTGCACTGCCGCTCCTCGATTCTGGTTGGGGGCGCTCCTATCAGCTGGGGAGTGTCTCCTATTCTAGACTGCACCGGAGCCTAATACATCACGAGCCCCGTTGGCACGGTGCTTCCGCTCAGACCCCGGGGGAGGGTCTTGTCGTCGGGCGAGTTGAGTTCTTTTAAACCATTACATCATTGTTAAATGTTGTCTCTTGTCAAACGTCTTGTTTTGTAAGGGGTGGGACTTCTGGGGTTCTATTGTTGCGGCATTTGAGAGAGGCAGGCGGACAGATATGCTACAGGACTAACCACTTCTACTGACCCACCTACCCGGAGCGAGGGTCTTTTTGGGCTGGGCTTTGTGAGCCGTGGTACCCGGGCCGAGGCCCTTTTGGTTTGCAGTGATCCCCGAGTTGGTTTATTTAAGGCTGGTGTGGCAGGCCGGTTGTTTTCCTTTAGTTTATATGAGTGATGGTTTTAGTGTTTTCGTACCAGTGTGTTTGATCTGGCGTGATACATCTAATCCTGAGCTTCAGTGTGGGGGGGGATAAGTACTAGTGGGAAGGGCTGGAGATATGTCTGTCTAGGCCTACTACCGGTGTTATGAATTTTAAAATGATATATTGTTAATAAAACCTACCGTCTTTTTCTATAAGCCTGTGTTGCGTGGTGTGTGTGGCTTGACCTCTGACGCCGGACCTCACCGGTAAAAAAAAAAGGTGGTGGCAGCGAGTTACCCGCGACTCAACCCAGAAATCGATTCCCCCTCTACTGGGTGGTTCTGGTTCTTTTCAATATCTATCGACTGGGATCCCTGGGCTACCCCAAGAATAAACTAGCCTACTATCATGGAACATTTTTAACTTTGGTTAACTAAAACGTTATTAAGCAATTACTGTAATCTGACTAAAAAGATTGTTATTTTAGCAAAATTACTGTAATTTGCATATTGTGTAAAACGAAAATATACACTTAAATTAAATCTCTAGAAACTGAGCTGGCTTCTAAACCAACAAACTGCTCATTCCACACACATACCACTAACCCCCCTGGTGTGTGTGTGTGTGTGTGTGTGTGTGTGTGTGTGTGTGTGTGTGTGTGTGTGTGTGTGTGTGTGTGTGTGTGTGCGCGCGTGCGTGTGTGTGTGTGCGTGACTGCGTGTGTGTTAGTATATTTTTACCACCTATTAAAATTGCATATAGGTGCTTTGGCTGGGGTCCCCAAACGTAGTTTTTAAAAAGTAGCCTACTAATTGTAATAGAAACGGAAAACAATGATATGAAGACGAAGTCATGAAAAAATGATAGAATATAACACCTGTGAGATATAACAAAAAGTAGTCCTATACATCTAGGGTCTGTGAGGACCCTAGTCGGTATGATGAGGAACTAGATTTTAAAAGGAAAGGATTAAAAGGAAGTAGGCTAGATTTTTGTAACCCAATGGTCAGGGAAGGGCAACAATTTTGTTGTTGTCTAATGTGAAGCAATGTCTTGTGAGTGGTGACTAACAGCTTGCAACAGGTATGAGGAAGGAGTCTGCCACAGAAACGTAGCCTTCTTTTGGAAAATATGTTATTTGTCTAAGCCTAGTAACAGCCTGTATAGGCATATTGAGTGAAAGACAGGATCGGCTTGTGCCCCATTATGCGTTATAACTGAGAAACTGATAAAATGCATAATGCATGGTCTTTAGACTAGCCCACTAATGTGTATATTACCAACGCCTAATTTGTTTTGCCATTGATAGACCTATGGCTGCTCTCATACGGTCAGATGATCTTCATGTAGATCTGCCCAATTCACAACAACCTGACGTTCAGCCGAAAACTGCGGGGGCTCTAACCTGGCCACCTATGACACTTTGGCCGATCTTTGAGCTGAACGGGAGACGCGTGACTGTCTTTCTGGCTGATTAAATCGGCGCGTCGGCTTTTAACAGAGGTGAACTGAGGGGTGCATTCAATGAATTAGGCCTACATAACGTGAGGTAATGACGTAAGTCATGATTTAATAGGATACTCCCATAGGTCATTATACACTAAATAAAATTGCGATTCACTTCGTTAAGTAGCCTATTGGTGATTTATGATTAAGCCTAATTCACTTTCATTGGGGGGATTGTTTAGAGGGCACCTGTTCCACTCGCGCCACTCTGGAGAAGCCATGCAGATGAAACTAATATAGGCCTCGTTATAACAGGTCTAATGACATACAGTAGTAGCCTAATGTTAATTTCTGGTCGACACCGGACAAGGAGTGGTCAGGAGCTGTCAGACGCATTCGGATGAGTGTCAGGGATTTGTTCAAACAATCAGTAGCCTATAGCCTCCAATTTTGTTCAAAAATAGACTGACAATCTGACATGAATAGGCAATGAATAGACTCTGATCCCATCTACTTTACCCAGTGGTGGTGCTGCCTGTTGATATAGTAGGCCTATGCACACTAGGCCATATGCCTACTTCTTGCCTATATGTTTCACTACTCCGAACAGCCGTAGGCCTTATGATAGGCCTAGCCTACTGCAAAGTCATGATAATGGATAATCAGTGAAACAGCCACATTCTTGTCAACATAGAACTATGAGGAACTTGCATAGGCCTACTGCCGGTAAATTGTAACTCATTTCATTCCGCCAGCGTCATATCTCACATCACATCTTGAGAATATTTTTCCATTTAGATTTTGTCATCAGACAAACACAGCACAACCGTTGGTCGTTCTGGTGGTAGGTCTACGGTTCAAGATTGAATGGAAACAGTTGAAATCCAAATGGTAGGCCTACCTGCTGAAAATACTCAACAGGGTAAGCCAGTGGCGGGGCCAATGGGTGGCCTGGGTGGGCCAATGCCGCCCAGATTGACAGCTGGCCCACCCAATCAAAAGTGTTGTAGCCAAACATTTGAATGAGGGAAGTAGAAACAACATGCAAATAAGTTTAAATGTATTCGATAAATTGTAATAAAAGTAAAAGAAATAAGACTACACGTAATAATAATCATTCATAATATGATTGGTTCTGCTACTGCAGGCTCCGTCAACGTGAGCTGCCTGTGTCAGTCCTCACTAGTTGGAGGCAACATTAGGCTGTTCAGCCCTGTTGACTGAACTTCTAGCTAGCTAGAATATCGTTGTGGAAACATGTTAAGCAAACGTCGTTGTCAAACTACTTTAAAATACCACGCAGAGAGGAAAGGGAAGATCTACTATCTCGGAGCCAGACTCTCTACAGAGGAGAGAGTCTGGACTTCAGCCGCTTAGAATTTGTAAAAGGAAGTTCTTAAAAAAAAACTCATCACTTCCGGTCCGGACTGTCTACTACTCTCTACGGAATTTTGACGGGATATCCGCCCGTTTTTTCCCCAACTTCCTCCGGAAGTCGACTCGTCTGGCCCTCGAGACTAAAGATCTACTCACACCACCTGATAATTGGCCGCGTTTACCGAAACCTTCTTTGCCACATTTCCCAAAACTCTTCTTAGCGCTAAGAAGCTCTTTGAGTCTTCTAAAGGCTCTCGAAAGAAGCAAACGCGTTTCCCGAAATGCTTCTTAGCCAAAGACGTTCTTTCGTAAGAAGGACTTGTAAGAAAGGGTCTTACTCACTCAAGGTTTTTCTCACTATTTGATGAAGGCCTACTGCCTCCTACTTTACCAGACTCTATATATAAAGCAATTTGAGCTGCAGTCCATGTCTGAAATAAATAAAGTTTAATTAAGTTTAACATCATGACCATGATTATTCTGCAACCATCCCACATCTGCATGCACATACAGTATGAGATACAGTAGTTCATCCCCATCAAATGTGTGTAACTACCCCCGGATCATCATACACCATAGTCATTGACCAATAGCTGTGCGTAATTTGGATGGGATTCCCATTTGGATACACATGTTGTTTGTCATCACACACACACACACACACACACACACACACACACACACACGAGCAATGGGGAATTGGCGCATTGGGTTGCAGGCCACCACGGGTTGGCCATGTATTCATACTCTTATCAGCTGGGCCATTTTTTGTTGCTTATAGGCTACATGCAGTTTGTTGTGCCATCTTGAATGTGTCCTTTGTGGCCTATTATTTCTGGCCTACCTGTCACAGGGTCTCACATTGTCCCGTGCATCGGTGAGCTGTTGATTTGGTGGGCATGGCTTCAACTCTTGCTCACCTTGCATATCTATTTTCCCCATTATGTTTGTTGGAGTCACGGCATCATGTAATGTTATATTTTATTTCATATTATGTTTTCATAGATTTATTTTTCTGATTTGTATCCAAGTTATTGGACATCATTTGCATCAGTTGATGTTTTCAGACATTCTGCTGCGTGCGTAATGGCACTTTTGTGGGGGAACCACAGTAGGCCTGTTACTATGTGTTTCATATTTGTAATGGGCAATCCGAGCAATACTATTTAATTTGTTTAGCACATTACATACACATTACCAATTAATTGGACATAACGTTATCCTGCATAGAATAGGTAGGCAGAACAGCAGGGCAATGGGAGATATGTGGATTCAGTTCGCAATTAGTATTATAATCGCGTTCGGGCGCCTCGTTTCCCCGTGTGTTCATTTTTAGCGTTATTTTATTGATGGGGGTAGGCAGGATGCCACTTGTTTCCAAAATTTAATTTGGGAGCATGCAATTATGTGGAACAATCAATTAGCCTGGCATCGATTGATTTGTTTTCAGTACAGAGGTGGTGGATAGCTCCTGTAAATGAGCTTCTTAAGCGCGGTGCGAAGGCATTAAGAAGGGCTCTAAGAAGATGTCGGCTAACACTCCTTTCTTTAGGCTCCGTCTTAGTTGACCTCTTCTTTGGACCATTCCTAACTCCTTAAGAAGGTTCTTCTACGGGAAACGCGGCCATTATAGGTTAAATTATAGTGGGCCACCCTGATTTAAGTTTGCCCATCGACAAATATCTGGCCTCGCGGCTGGGGTAAGCTATTATTGAAAAGGTTAAGTTGTAAGTTACTCAGCCTAGACCGTGTTGCGCGTAAAATGAAAGGGGGGATATGCCCAGTGGTGTCCTACTTTATCAGTGGTGGGGTGGTGACTGAGGAGTTGCTGAAGAAGTGGGCTGAGGCCAAAAATCCTGAAATTGTTCCGTTTTTAGATCAGTGACGGACAAGAAGTGGTATGTGTGACTGTGTATTAAAAAACTGTGTAGGCTAAAAATAGACTTATACCTCTGTAGCCCTATACCATGATTAGCTACTACACTGCTAGCCTAAAGCCCACTTGTTTTTGGTTGCTCTGAAGGCAGTGCTCACCAATAGTGACAAAACACTGACACGCCTATAATCAGTGATGGTAGGCCTATAGATATTAGAAACAGGAACATGCCTCATCTATTATTTCCTCTCAAAAGCGTCTTGACATACGGTCCACTGCAATCAAAAGGCCTTCACCCTTGCATCGCTTGCTCTGCATTGAAATGGTCCGCACTAAAGCTCATTAGGGAGCGTTAAATGAAGTATCCCCTTTTTGAAAGGAAGTTTAATAGCCTAAATGTGGTAGAAGCCTATTCTATCCTATGTTGTTATTGTCTAATATGATTGTTGTATGAGTTTGTATAGCATTGTGAATATTAGCCTATATTTAGAGTTTATTCTCTGTAAGCTACATTAGTTAACTGCTGTCTTACAATTGGCCTTTTGCCTATATCTAAACCAACTATCATTGCATGTGGGCTACCAGGAAGTATCCACGGGGCTTTTTTATGCACATGCTAAACAAAAATGTGGTTAAGCATCGTCATTTTCAGGCACAGCAGGTGGGCGTGTTACTGCCACATTACCTTAAATGCACCCACATGTTATCTCCCAAGATAGTTGAGAAGAAGTGTTTCAGCGACTAAGGCGAAATTATTCTATTGTGTAGCCTGTAGCTAGAGGTCTGGATCAGGAGTTGATCAACTGAATTATAGGCTAGGCCTACTGTGGACCTTAAAGTTACAGAATTTATTCTGTGGTGCGCTTTGTTCATCTCGATTAACAGGTGAGTAAGGGAAAGTTGTGCCTTTTCTTTCATCCAGGGAGATTCGTAATTCATTGTTAATTGGTGCAGGCGGTCCCCAAATGACACGGATTAGATTGGAATTAGAGTGATGGCTGGCAGGCGTTCGGTGCTACTGCCGTTTCTTTTTGGGTGTGCCCTGTTACGATTGTGTTAGGCTACGGTTTTAACCCTTTAAAAAAAACAATAGACTGATTAAAATCAATGTATTTCACAAATAAACTATCCCATTACAATTTGTGAGTTTGCGATTGGCTACAATACTTGTTTTTTTTAACCTTTTAAACACGCAATAGATTAATTTAAATCTATTTATTTTGCAAGTAAACTAGCCCATTATTTAGGCCTATTTGATTGACTGATGAGAGAGAGGTTAAAGTAGGCCAACATATTTTTTGTGTATTTTATCATTTTGGTGGATGTTATTTGCTCACATGCCCCATTCATACCTGTAAACATTATTTCCAATTTCCAATACCCATTATCTCACTTTCATTCCAGGGGCACAAAAGATAGTGTCATGTACTGGAGGATATTAGCTGTGGTTTTGTGCCTCTCTGCTGAGATGGTCGCAGTAACTCTATGCCAGTCAACTAATTCCAACACAACTCTTCTGCTGGTGTTTTCCTCCAACCAAACATTCAAATCTGACTTTAATGTGATCAATTCAACGGCATTTCGACAGCAAGAGAACCTGACACGTGAAAGGGTGAGATGTTAAGAAAAGTCAACCAGATAGCTAAAAAAAACAAAAATACATTTGCATGTTTACGAGATGTAGGCTACTGTAGGCTACATGTAGAACTAATAGGCATACATAACATAAAATAAGAACAAAGCATTTCTAGATGTATTAAGTGTGGGGAAAGTAAAACTTTTCTTTTCTCTAACCACTTTAGATCAAGCCACTTTTCAGTAATTTTTCGCTGTTGGAACTGAACGTTATTGACTTTAGGTAAGTGGTGGTCTTATATCTATTTAAAATGTATCAATATTTGTGATGTTGAGAAGACAATATCCACTCTAAAAGGGTGCTGAACCCTTTAAAACAATAGAAGAACCCTCTGAAAATAATGCCCTACATTATTAATGAATCCCTTTCAGTACCATACGGTTCTATGGGCTAAAGACCCATTCAGGTCAGACAAAAATAACACCCAGGCGATGAAGTAAGCGGTGCAGGTTTACAAGCAATCTCTACTGCCCTCTGTTGGTGTGCAACGGTATTGGCTAATCCTGATTGGTCTAAATCATCCAACGAATGGATGGACACACCTTGCAGTGCTGAGAAGGGTTGTATTTGGAAGCATACTGAGCGTTTACAAAAAGCAACTCAAGGCTTACTTTCTGTCTGATCGCACAGTTAAGATTGTTTAGAATAGAGCCTTTTTCATTGGGTTCTTTTGTTACCAAGGATTCTATATCAGCATTTTGTTTTGAGAGTATACGCGACAGAAACCCTGAATGAATGTAATGCAGAGAGGGATGAGGGACTTCATCTTAGATTTCTCCAATAACCTACCTCTGTTTCTGTATTGTGAAGGAACAACAGCGCGTCATTGGAGACAGAAGTCGAACTGGTCTTCAATAGTTCAAACAGTCCCAATACCTCTGTAGCTACTGCTGCCATCAGAAATGCAACCAATCCATTATTGCAAATCTTTATCAATGTCAACAGTGTGGTGGTCACTGGTAAGCATCCTAAAATTCTCTCTGAACTTGCCTTGTCATGCAAACTTTAAGAGCTTTGGGACAGTTCCCGTTTAAATGAATGAATGGCTTCTACAAAATTGCTACCACAGAACGTAATTTGCGAGAGATTGGGCTCTGGTTCCTGTATGTAGCCTACTGCTTATAGCGTTTTTTTGTATGATATAGAAGAAGATGGTAGACAATTGCAGACATGCCAACAAACTGTAGTTTGTAGTGTTTACTTTGTCTTTGTTTTTCGGTTACAGTGAACACCGTTCCTGATGCTCCTACAACAATCCAAGTTACCAATACAACAGTTTATACTATAGATTCCTCAGCTTCGCCGGCTACTGCTACTCTGCCAACTGGAAGTGCTCTGAATACAGCTACAGCTGCTTCGGCTACCACAGCAACTCAGAATGTTCTCAGCACAAACACAATCTCTACAAGCATTTCAACAAATGCAACTGTAGTCCCACCAGTCATCACCACTGCCCCAACAACCACCCCAGCCCCAAATGTCCTGTCCCTGGTATTCAGTTCACCTGAGCCCTTCACTCCTGCACTGGAAAATACATCCTCACCTGAGTTTCAGAACCTGAAACGGAAGACCAAAGATGCGGTAAGAGTTACTGGCAGTGCGGAAGGAGATTTCTTCTCAGAGCAGAAACATTTGCAGAGAGCAGATCATTTTAATCAAAACAGCAAGGTGGTAGGTTGGGGGATGACAGGTGGACGCATAAGGTGTTGGCCTTTGGACCCAGTGATCCACATGTCATTCGCTGAGAGATCACTACTTTGCAACTTTTTGCAAGTTTCTTAAATTTGCAGCTTGCAATATTCTACACCAATCCCTAACTCTAAACTAAACAATTCCAGCTTTACTCCTTCCAATCCCTAGCCCTAACCTTTTGACTTTTATTCCTAAACCTAACCTAATATAATGTAGAATATAACATGGTATTTCCTAGTAATTAATCATGTTTAAAACCAGCTAAAATATTTTGCTACAGGATATTCTCTAATTTCGACTTAACTGATGTGAGGTAGTGTTGGTATCTATGTGTCACATTTTAGAGTGTTAGCACAGAAAGGAAGCTAGTTAGGAGCTAATAAGTGAAGTGAGTGTTGTCCAAAAAGTGCAATATAATGTCATGTTTATGCAGAGCTGTTGAAGGAGGATGGATTTCGAATACAGTTCTAAGTTGTCCCATCACTCAATTCTTATCCTTTTTGTTCCTCAGATTGAACCCATCTTTGAGAAACTATTTGATAACTTCATTAGGTTGGATGTGGTGGGTTTCAGGTAAGTAATACATTATAACATTCCTAATTCATTGTAAAATATATATTATGTGGTTAAAGAATATATATTGATTAGATTTTGTCAAAAAAATATATAAAAAAATCCAAGAAGTGGCTCTTGATTGTTCTGCTCTTTTTGTCATCTCTTTCTCTCTCTCTCTCTCTCTCTCTCTCTCTGGCTATCCGTTATTTTACTTTTTCAGGAATGGTTCCACAATAACAGACACACAATTAGTATTTAATGATACAGGGAATTCAACTGTGCCTGCCACCGATGCCGTCGTTTCAACTCTGACGACGGCCATTGAAAACGGGACCGTGCCGCTGAATATATCTCGCAACTCCATCAGAGTTATCGGTTTGTGCCTCTTCTTTCCCACTCCTCATGTGGAGATAAGATCAGTATATTCACCTCTCCATTCTGCTATATTACACTCATTAGATGGAGAATATGTAATAAATGTCCATGTCAACCTGATCGCTCACAAAATGTTGTGTGGTAGCAAAGCAGTAGAAGCCTGAAAATATTGCCTGTGTATATAATTGAGAATATGTTGCTTGTGTACACAATTGAGGCCTATAGACGAATAACCATATGTGCTTTTAGATTTTGGAGAGAGTGCTTGATCAGTAACAGACCATACTAATAATATTTTGTGTGAATGATATGCATCGCTTGCAAGCTCACAATGTCTTCTATGTAGTGCTGTGCATTTAACCCTCTTCTGATGTAAAAGTCAGAAGATACTGAGATTACAAAACAGTAACTGTAAATGTAAATGCCACATATATGGTTCTTCATCTGTAGGCTTCAATTGAGATGATGCCTGTGTACATAATTGAGATTGTGCAGCCTGTGTACATAATTGAGATTATGTTGCTTGTGTACATATTTGTGATTAATCATAGGTGAAGTTCCCATATTGAGGGTCTGTAGAGTGTGCTTCAGTGCACCAGATTCCAATGGATTTTGTAGCAAATATACTGTAGCAGGTTAATTTTCTGTTTAGGCATGCATCCCTAATTATTAGGTTAAGTTTAAGCATGAACACAGAATGGTTAGGGATAGATATAAACAAGTAAAGGTGGAGGTTAAATCACATTGCAGCTAATATATCTTGCAACCTTGAAGCAGACTCAACAGTGCCTCATATGGGAAAACATATCATAATTCATCACAATTATGTACAAAGGAATGTTTTCAGGCTTCTACAAAATTGCTACCACAGAACGTAATTTGCGAGAGATTGGGCTCTGGTTCCTGTATGTAGCCTACTGCTTATAGCGTTTTTTTGTATGATATAGAAGAAGATGGTAGACAATTGCAGACATGCCAACAAACTGTAGTTTGTAGTGTTTACTTTGTCTTTGTTTTTCGGTTACAGTGAACACCGTTCCTGATGCTCCTACAACAATCCAAGTTACCAATACAACAGTTTATACTATAGATTCCTCAGCTTCGCCGGCTACTGCTACTCTGCCAACTGGAAGTGCTCTGAATACAGCTACAGCTGCTTCGGCTACCACAGCAACTCAGAATGTTCTCAGCACAAACACAATCTCTACAAGCATTTCAACAAATGCAACTGTAGTCCCACCAGTCATCACCACTGCCCCAACAACCACCCCAGCCCCAAATGTCCTGTCCCTGGTATTCAGTTCACCTGAGCCCTTCACTCCTGCACTGGAAAATACATCCTCACCTGAGTTTCAGAACCTGAAACGGAAGACCAAAGATGCGGTAAGAGTTACTGGCAGTGCGGAAGGAGATTTCTTCTCAGAGCAGAAACATTTGCAGAGAGCAGATCATTTTAATCAAAACAGCAAGGTGGTAGGTTGGGGGATGACAGGTGGACGCATAAGGTGTTGGCCTTTGGACCCAGTGATCCACATGTCATTCGCTGAGAGATCACTACTTTGCAACTTTTTGCAAGTTTCTTTAAATTTGCAGCTTGCAATATTCTACACCAATCCCTAACTCTAAACTAAACAATTCCAGCTTTACTCCTTCCAATCCCTAGCCCTAACCTTTTGACTTTTATTCCTAAACCTAACCTAATATAATGTAGAATATAACATGGTATTTCCTAGTAATTAATCATGTTTAAAACCAGCTAAAATATTTTGCTACAGGATATTCTCTAATTTCGACTTAACTGATGTGAGGTAGTGTTGGTATCTATGTGTCACATTTTAGAGTGTTAGCACAGAAAGGAAGCTAGTTAGGAGCTAATAAGTGAAGTGAGTGTTGTCCAAAAAGTGCAATATAATGTCATGTTTATGCAGAGCTGTTGAAGGAGGATGGATTTCGAATACAGTTCTAAGTTGTCCCATCACTCAATTCTTATCCTTTTTGTTCCTCAGATTGAACCCATCTTTGAGAAACTATTTGATAACTTCATTAGGTTGGATGTGGTGGGTTTCAGGTAAGTAATACATTATAACATTCCTAATTCATTGTAAAATATATATTATGTGGTTAAAGAATATATATTGATTAGATTTTGTCAAAAAAATATATAAAAAAATCCAAGAAGTGGCTCTTGATTGTTCTGCTCTTTTTGTCATCTCTTTCTCTCTCTCTCTCTCTCTCTCTCTCTCTGGCTATCCGTTATTTTACTTTTTCAGGAATGGTTCCACAATAACAGACACACAATTAGTATTTAATGATACAGGGAATTCAACTGTGCCTGCCACCGATGCCGTCGTTTCAACTCTGACGACGGCCATTGAAAACGGGACCGTGCCGCTGAATATATCTCGCAACTCCATCAGAGTTATCGGTTTGTGCCTCTTCTTTCCCACTCCTCATGTGGAGATAAGATCAGTATATTCACCTCTCCATTCTGCTATATTACACTCATTAGATGGAGAATATGTAATAAATGTCCATGTCAACCTGATCGCTCACAAAATGTTGTGTGGTAGCAAAGCAGTAGAAGCCTGAAAATATTGCCTGTGTATATAATTGAGAATATGTTGCTTGTGTACACAATTGAGGCCTATAGACGAATAACCATATGTGCTTTTAGATTTTGGAGAGAGTGCTTGATCAGTAACAGACCATACTAATAATATTTTGTGTGAATGATATGCATCGCTTGCAAGCTCACAATGTCTTCTATGTAGTGCTGTGCATTTAACCCTCTTCTGATGTAAAAGTCAGAAGATACTGAGATTACAAAACAGTAACTGTAAATGTAAATGCCACATATATGGTTCTTCATCTGTAGGCTTCAATTGAGATGATGCCTGTGTACATAATTGAGATTGTGCAGCCTGTGTACATAATTGAGATTATGTTGCTTGTGTACATATTTGTGATTAATCATAGGTGAAGTTCCCATATTGAGGGTCTGTAGAGTGTGCTTCAGTGCACCAGATTCCAATGGATTTTGTAGCAAATATACTGTAGCAGGTTAATTTTCTGTTTAGGCATGCATCCCTAATTATTAGGTTAAGTTTAAGCATGAACACAGAATGGTTAGGGATAGATATAAACAAGTAAAGGTGGAGGTTAAATCACATTGCAGCTAATATATCTTGCAACCTTGAAGCAGACTCAACAGTGCCTCATATGGGAAAACATATCATAATTCATCACAATTATGTACAAAGGAATGTTTTCAGGCTTCTACAAAATTGCTACCACAGAACGTAATTTGCGAGAGATTGGGCTCTGGTTCCTGTATGTAGCCTACTGCTTATAGCGTTTTTTTGTATGATATAGAAGAAGATGGTAGACAATTGCAGACATGCCAACAAACTGTAGTTTGTAGTGTTTACTTTGTCTTTGTTTTTCGGTTACAGTGAACACCGTTCCTGATGCTCCTACAACAATCCAAGTTACCAATACAACAGTTTATACTATAGATTCCTCAGCTTCGCCGGCTACTGCTACTCTGCCAACTGGAAGTGCTCTGAATACAGCTACAGCTGCTTCGGCTACCACAGCAACTCAGAATGTTCTCAGCACAAACACAATCTCTACAAGCATTTCAACAAATGCAACTGTAGTCCCACCAGTCATCACCACTGCCCCAACAACCACCCCAGCCCCAAATGTCCTGTCCCTGGTATTCAGTTCACCTGAGCCCTTCACTCCTGCACTGGAAAATACATCCTCACCTGAGTTTCAGAACCTGAAACGGAAGACCAAAGATGCGGTAAGAGTTACTGGCAGTGCGGAAGGAGATTTCTTCTCAGAGCAGAAACATTTGCAGAGAGCAGATCATTTTAATCAAAACAGCAAGGTGGTAGGTTGGGGGATGACAGGTGGACGCATAAGGTGTTGGCCTTTGGACCCAGTGATCCACATGTCATTCGCTGAGAGATCACTACTTTGCAACTTTTTGCAAGTTTCTTTAAATTTGCAGCTTGCAATATTCTACACCAATCCCTAACTCTAAACTAAACAATTCCAGCTTTACTCCTTCCAATCCCTAGCCCTAACCTTTTGACTTTTATTCCTAAACCTAACCTAATATAATGTAGAATATAACATGGTATTTCCTAGTAATTAATCATGTTTAAAACCAGCTAAAATATTTTGCTACAGGATATTCTCTAATTTCGACTTAACTGATGTGAGGTAGTGTTGGTATCTATGTGTCACATTTTAGAGTGTTAGCACAGAAAGGAAGCTAGTTAGGAGCTAATAAGTGAAGTGAGTGTTGTCCAAAAAGTGCAATATAATGTCATGTTTATGCAGAGCTGTTGAAGGAGGATGGATTTCGAATACAGTTCTAAGTTGTCCCATCACTCAATTCTTATCCTTTTTGTTCCTCAGATTGAACCCATCTTTGAGAAACTATTTGATAACTTCATTAGGTTGGATGTGGTGGGTTTCAGGTAAGTAATACATTATAACATTCCTAATTCATTGTAAAATATATATTATGTGGTTAAAGAATATATATTGATTAGATTTTGTCAAAAAAATATATAAAAAAATCCAAGAAGTGGCTCTTGATTGTTCTGCTCTTTTTGTCATCTCTTTCTCTCTCTCTCTCTCTCTCTCTCTCTCTCTGGCTATCCGTTATTTTACTTTTTCAGGAATGGTTCCACAATAACAGACACACAATTAGTATTTAATGATACAGGGAATTCAACTGTGCCTGCCACCGATGCTGTCGTTTCAACTCTGACGACGGCCATTGAAAACGGGACCGTGCCGCTGAATATATCTCGCAACTCCATCAGAGTTATCGGTTTGTGCCTCTTCTTTCCCACTCCTCATGTGGAGATAAGATCAGTATATTCACCTCTCCATTCTGCTATATTACACTCATTAGATGGAGAATATGTAATAAATGTCCATGTCAACCTGATCGCTCACAAAATGTTGTGTGGTAGCAAAGCAGTAGAAGCCTGAAAATATTGCCTGTGTATATAATTGAGAATATGTTGCTTGTGTACACAATTGAGGCCTATAGACAAATAACCATATGTGCTTTTAGATTTTGGAGAGAGTGCTTGATCAGTAACAGACCATACTAATAATATTTGTGTGAATGATATGCATCGCTTGCAAGCTCACAATGTCTTCTATGTAGTGCTGTGCATTTAACCCTCTTCTGATGTAAAAGTCAGAAGATACTGAGATTACAAAACAGTAACTGTAAATGTAAATGCCACATATATGGTTCTTCATCTGTAGGCTTCAATTGAGATGATGCCTGTGTACATAATTGAGATTGTGCAGCCTGTGTACATAATTGAGATTATGTTGCTTGTGTACATATTTGTGATTAATCATAGGTGAAGTTCCCATATTGAGGGTCTGTAGAGTGTGCTTCAGTGCACCAGATTCCAATGGATTTTGTAGCAAATATACTGTAGCAGGTTAATTTTCTGTTTAGGCATGCATCCCTAATTATTAGGTTAAGTTTAAGCATGAACACAGAATGGTTAGGGATAGATATAAACAAGTAAAGGTGGAGGTTAAATCACATTGCAGCTAATATATCTTGCAACCTTGAAGCAGACTCAACAGTGCCTCATATGGGAAAACATATCATAATTCATCACAATTATGTACAAAGGAATGTTTTCAGGCTTCTACAAAATTGCTACCACAGAACGTAATTTGCGAGAGATTGGGCTCTGGTTCCTGTATGTAGCCTACTGCTTATAGCGTTTTTTTGTATGATATAGAAGAAGATGGTAGACAATTGCAGACATGCCAACAAACTGTAGTTTGTAGTGTTTACTTTGTCTTTGTTTTTCGGTTACAGTGAACACCGTTCCTGATGCTCCTACAACAATCCAAGTTACCAATACAACAGTTTATACTATAGATTCCTCAGCTTCGCCGGCTACTGCTACTCTGCCAACTGGAAGTGCTCTGAATACAGCTACAGCTGCTTCGGCTACCACAGCAACTCAGAATGTTCTCAGCACAAACACAATCTCTACAAGCATTTCAACAAATGCAACTGTAGTCCCACCAGTCATCACCACTGCCCCAACAACCACCCCAGCCCCAAATGTCCTGTCCCTGGTATTCAGTTCACCTGAGCCCTTCACTCCTGCACTGGAAAATACATCCTCACCTGAGTTTCAGAACCTGACACGGAAGACCAAAGATGCGGTAAGAGTTACTGGCAGTGCGGAAGGAGATTTCTTCTCAGAGCAGAAACATTTGCAGAGAGCAGATCATTTTAATCAAAACAGCAAGGTGGTAGGTTGGGGGATGACAGGTGGACGCATAAGGTGTTGGCCTTTGGACCCAGTGATCCACATGTCATTCGCTGAGAGATCACTACTTTGCAACTTTTTGCAAGTTTCTTTAAATTTGCAGCTTGCAATATTCTACACCAATCCCTAAATCTAAACTAAACAATTCCAGCTTTACTCCTTCCAATCCCTAGCCCTAACCTTTTGACTTTTATTCCTAAACCTAACCTAATATAATGTAGAATATAACATGGTATTTCCTAGTAATTAATCATGTTTAAAACCAGCTAAAATATTTTGCTACAGGATATTCTCTAATTTCGACTTAACTGATGTGAGGTAGTGTTGGTATCTATGTGTCACATTTTAGAGTGTTAGCACAGAAAGGAAGCTAGTTAGGAGCTAATAAGTGAAGTGAGTGTTGTCCAAAAAGTGCAATATAATGTCATGTTTATGCAGAGCTGTTGAAGGAGGATGGATTTCGAATACAGTTCTAAGTTGTCCCATCACTCAATTCTTATCCTTTTTGTTCCTCAGATTGAACCCATCTTTCAGAAACAATTTGATAACTTCATTAGGTTGGATGTGGTGGGTTTCAGGTAATTAATACATTATAACATTCCTAATTCATTGTAAAATATATATTATGTGGTTAAAGAATATATATTGATTAGATTTTGTCAAAAAAATATATAAAAAAATCCAAGAAGTGGCTCTTGATTGTTCTGCTCTTTTTGTCATCTCTTTCTCTCTCTCTCTCTCTCTCTCTCTCTCTGCCTATCCGTTATTTTACTTTTTCAGGAATGGTTCCATAATAACAGACACACAATTAGTATTTAATGATACAGGGAATTCAACTGTGCCTGCCACCGATGCCGTCGTTTCAACTCTGACGACGGCCATTGAAAACGGGAACGTGCCGCTGAATATATCTCGCAACTCCATCAGAGTTATCGGTTTGTGCCTCTTCTTTCCCACTCCTCATGTGGAGATAAGATCAGTATATTCACCTCTCCATTCTGCTATATTACACTCATTAGATGGAGAATATGTAATAAATGTCCATGTCAACCTGATCGCTCACAAAATGTTGTGTGGTAGCAAAGCAGTAGAAGCCTGAAAATATTGCCTGTGTATATAATTGAGAATATGTTGCTTGTGTACACAATTGAGGCCTATAGACGAATAACCATATGTGCTTTTAGATTTTGGAGAGAGTGCTTGATCAGTAACAGACCATACTAATAATATTTTGTGTGAATGATATGCATCGCTTGCAAGCTCACAATGTCTTCTATGTAGTGCTGTGCATTTAACCCTCTTCTGATGTAAAAGTCAGAAGATACTGAGATTACAAAACAGTAACTGTAAATGTAAATGCCACATATATGGTTCTTCATCTGTAGGCTTCAATTGAGATGATGCCTGTGTACATAATTGAGATTGTGCAGCCTGTGTACATAATTGAGATTATGTTGCTTGTGTACATATTTGTGATTAATCATAGGTGAAGTTCCCATATTGAGGGTCTGTAGAGTGTGCTTCAGTGCACCAGATTCCAATGGATTTTGTAGCAAATATACTGTAGCAGGTTAATTTTCTGTTTAGGCATGCATCCCTAATTATTAGGTTAAGTTTAAGCATGAACACAGAATGGTTAGGGATAGATATAAACAAGTAAAGGTGGAGGTTAAATCACATTGCAGCTAATATATCTTGCAACCTTGAAGCAGACTCAACAGTGCCTCATATGGGAAAACATATCATAATTCATCACAATTATGTACAAAGGAATGTTTTCAGGCTTCTACAAAATTGCTACCACACAACGCTATGTGTGAGAGATTGTTCTCTGGTTCCTGTATGTAGCCTACTGCTTATAGTGTTTTTTTTGTATGATATAGAAGAAGATGGTAGACATACCAACAAACTGTAGTTTGTAGTGTTTTCTTTGTCTTTCGGTTGGCCTTATGTCAACGACAGCTTCTCCATCTACATCCACAGGTGCTCCGACAGCAACAACAGATCCCCCTACAATAGCTACAGCTGCTCTGACAACAACAGATCCTCCTACAACAGCTACAGCTGCTTCAGCTACTGCTCAGACAACAGCCGTCACTGGTATGTTCTATTCCCACATCTCTTACTTTGATAATCCCACCATGTGTTTGACCTCATATTTTGACCCAACCACAGTCACTCAGGCCACACATGCCAGTGAATGTTTGGATTATTAATTTAATTTGAAGGTGAATTAGGTTCACTGAAAAAACAACAACACAGGAACAAAGATGTAACCAAACCATGTACTACATCATTGCTTTCCTGTCTCAAAATACACACCTCACTACTTTGTAATGATATCTAAAGGCTACTCTGTGATAACATATTTGTGTCTTCTGATTGGTCTTTCTGAATCCACAGGTTTGGCCTCATCAGCAACCCCACCCAATATCCCATCCACAATCCCACCCAATATCCCATCCACAATCCCATCCACAATCTCTACAAGCATTTCAACAAATGCAACTGTAGACCCACCAGTCATCACCACTGCCCCAACAACCACCCCAGCCCCAATTGTCCTGTTCCTGGTATTCAGTTCACCTGAGCCCTTCACTCCTGCACTGGAAAATACATTCTCACCTGAGTTTCAGAACCTGACACGGAAGACCAAAGATGCGGTAAGAGTAACTGGCAGTGCGGAAGGAGATTTCTTCTCAGAGCAGAAACATTTGCAAAGAGCAGATCATTTTAATCAAAACAGCAAGGTGGTAGGTTGGGGGATGACAGGTGGACATACAAGGTGTTGGCCTTTGGACCCAGTGATCCACATGTCATTCGCTTAGAGATCACTACTTTGCAACTTTTTGCAAGTTTCTTTAAATTTGCAGCTCGCAATATTCTGCACCAATCCCTAACTCTAAACTAAACAATTCCAGCTTTACTCCTTCCAATCCCTAGCCCTAACCTTTTGACTTTTATTCCTAAACCTAACCTAATATAATGTAGAATATAACATGGTATTCCCTAGTAATTAATCATGTTTAAAACCAGCTAAAATATTTTGCTACAGGATATTCTCTAATTTCGATTTAACTGATGTGAGGTAGTGTTGGTATCTATGTGCCACATTTTAGAGTTTTAGCACAGAAAGGAAGCTAGTTAGGAGCTAATAAGTGAAGTGAGTGTTGTCCAAAAAGTGCAATATAATGTCATGTTTATGCAGAGCTGTTGAAGGAGGATGGATTTCGAATACAGTTCTAAGTTGTCCCATCACTCAATTCTTATCCTTTTTGTTCCTCAGATTGAACCCATCTTTCAGAAACAATTTGATAACTTCATTAGGTTGGATGTGGTGGGTTTCAGGTAATTAATACATTATAACATTCCTAATTCATTGTAAAATATATATTATGTGGTTAAAGAATATATATTGATTAGATTTTGTCAAAAAAATATATAAAAAAATCCAAGAAGTGGCTCTTGATTGTTCTGCTCTTTTTGTCATCTCTTTCTCTCTCTCTCTCTCTCTCTCTCTCTCTGCCTATCCGTTATTTTACTTTTTCAGGAATGGTTCCATAATAACAGACACACAATTAGTATTTAATGATACAGGGAATTCAACTGTGCCTGCCACCGATGCCGTCGTTTCAACTCTGACGACGGCCATTGAAAACGGGAACGTGCCGCTGAATATATCTCGCAACTCCATCAGAGTTATCGGTTTGTGCCTCTTCTTTCCCACTCCTCATGTGGAGATAAGATCAGTATATTCACCTCTCCATTCTGCTATATTACACTCATTAGATGGAGAATATGTAATAAATGTCCATGTCAACCTGATCGCTCACAAAATGTTGTGTGGTAGCAAAGCAGTAGAAGCCTGAAAATATTGCCTGTGTATATAATTGAGAATATGTTGCTTGTGTACACAATTGAGGCCTATAGACGAATAACCATATGTGCTTTTAGATTTTGGAGAGAGTGCTTGATCAGTAACAGACCATACTAATAATATTTTGTGTGAATGATATGCATCGCTTGCAAGCTCACAATGTCTTCTATGTAGTGCTGTGCATTTAACCCTCTTCTGATGTAAAAGTCAGAAGATACTGAGATTACAAAACAGTAACTGTAAATGTAAATGCCACATATATGGTTCTTCATCTGTAGGCTTCAATTGAGATGATGCCTGTGTACATAATTGAGATTGTGCAGCCTGTGTACATAATTGAGATTATGTTGCTTGTGTACATATTTGTGATTAATCATAGGTGAAGTTCCCATATTGAGGGTCTGTAGAGTGTGCTTCAGTGCACCAGATTCCAATGGATTTTGTAGCAAATATACTGTAGCAGGTTAATTTTCTGTTTAGGCATGCATCCCTAATTATTAGTTTAAGTTTAAGCATGAACACAGAATGGTTAGGGATAGATATAAACAAGTAAAGGTGGAGGTTAAATCACATTGCAGCTAATATATCTTGCAACCTTGAAGCAGACTCAACAGTGCCTCATATGGGAAAACATATCATAATTCATCACAATTATGTACAAAGGAATGTTTTCAGGCTTCTACAAAATTGCTACCACACAACGCTATGTGTGAGAGATTGTTCTCTGGTTCCTGTATGTAGCCTACTGCTTATAGTGTTTTTTTTGTATGATATAGAAGAAGATGGTAGACATACCAACAAACTGTAGTTTGTAGTGTTTTCTTTGTCTTTCGGTTGGCCTTATGTCAACGACAGCTTCTCCATCTACATCCACAGGTGCTCCGACAGCAACAACAGATCCCCCTACAATAGCTACAGCTGCTCTGACAACAACAGATCCTCCTACAACAGCTACAGCTGCTTCAGCTACTGCTCAGACAACAGCCGTCACTGGTATGTTCTATTCCCACATCTCTTACTTTGATAATCCCACCATGTGTTTGACCTCATATTTTGACCCAACCACAGTCACTCAGGCCACACATGCCAGTGAATGTTTGGATTATTAATTTAATTTGAAGGTGAATTAGGTTCACTGAAAAAACAACAACACAGGAACAAAGATGTAACCAAACCATGTACTACATCATTGCTTTCCTGTCTCAAAATACACACCTCACTACTTTGTAATGATATCTAAAGGCTACTCTGTGATAACATATTTGTGTCTTCTGATTGGTCTTTCTGAATCCACAGGTTTGGCCTCATCAGCAACCCCACCCAATATCCCATCCACAATCCCACCCAATATCCCATCCACAATCCCATCCACAATCTCTACAAGCATTTCAACAAATGCAACTGTAGACCCACCAGTCATCACCACTGCCCCAACAACCACCCCAGCCCCAATTGTCCTGTTCCTGGTATTCAGTTCACCTGAGCCCTTCACTCCTGCACTGGAAAATACATTCTCACCTGAGTTTCAGAACCTGACACGGAAGACCAAAGATGCGGTAAGAGTAACTGGCAGTGCGGAAGGAGATTTCTTCTCAGAGCAGAAACATTTGCAAAGAGCAGATCATTTTAATCAAAACAGCAAGGTGGTAGGTTGGGGGATGACAGGTGGACATACAAGGTGTTGGCCTTTGGACCCAGTGATCCACATGTCATTCGCTTAGAGATCACTACTTTGCAACTTTTTGCAAGTTTCTTTAAATTTGCAGCTCGCAATATTCTGCACCAATCCCTAACTCTAAACTAAACAATTCCAGCTTTACTCCTTCCAATCCCTAGCCCTAACCTTTTGACTTTTATTCCTAAACCTAACCTAATATAATGTAGAATATAACATGGTATTCCCTAGTAATTAATCATGTTTAAAACCAGCTAAAATATTTTGCTACAGGATATTCTCTAATTTCGATTTAACTGATGTGAGGTAGTGTTGGTATCTATGTGCCACATTTTAGAGTTTTAGCACAGAAAGGAAGCTAGTTAGGAGCTAATAAGTGAAGTGAGTGTTGTCCAAAAAGTGCAATATAATGTCATGTTTATGCAGAGCTGTTGAAGGAGGATGGATTTCGAATACAGTTCTAAGTTGTCCCATCACTCAATTCTTATCCTTTTTGTTCCTCAGATTGAACCCATCTTTCAGAAACAATTTGATAACTTCATTAGGTTGGATGTGGTGGGTTTCAGGTAATTAATACATTATAACATTCCTAATTCATTGTTAAATATATATTATGTGGTTAAAGAATATATATTGATTAGATTTTGTCAAAAAAATATATAAAAAAATCCAAGAAGTGGCTCTTGATTGTTCTGCTCTTTTTGTCATCTCTTTCTCTCTCTCTCTCTCTCTCTCTCTCTCTGCCTATCCGTTATTTTACTTTTTCAGGAATGGTTCCATAATAACAGACACACAATTAGTATTTAATGATACAGGGAATTCAACTGTGCCTGCCACCGATGCCGTCGTTTCAACTCTGACGACGGCCATTGAAAACGGGAACGTGCCGCTGAATATATCTCGCAACTCCATCAGAGTTATCGGTTTGTGCCTCTTCTTTCCCACTCCTCATGTGGAGATAAGATCAGTATATTCACCTCTCCATTCTGCTATATTACACTCATTAGATGGAGAATATGTAATAAATGTCCATGTCAACCTGATCGCTCACAAAATGTTGTGTGGTAGCAAAGCAGTAGAAGCCTGAAAATATTGCCTGTGTATATAATTGAGAATATGTTGCTTGTGTACACAATTGAGGCCTATAGACGAATAACCATATGTGCTTTTAGATTTTGGAGAGAGTGCTTGATCAGTAACAGACCATACTAATAATATTTTGTGTGAATGATATGCATCGCTTGCAAGCTCACAATGTCTTCTATGTAGTGCTGTGCATTTAACCCTCTTCTGATGTAAAAGTCAGAAGATACTGAGATTACAAAACAGTAACTGTAAATGTAAATGCCACATATATGGTTCTTCATCTGTAGGCTTCAATTGAGATGATGCCTGTGTACATAATTGAGATTGTGCAGCCTGTGTACATAATTGAGATTATGTTGCTTGTGTACATATTTGTGATTAATCATAGGTGAAGTTCCCATATTGAGGGTCTGTAGAGTGTGCTTCAGTGCACCAGATTCCAATGGATTTTGTAGCAAATATACTGTAGCAGGTTAATTTTCTGTTTAGGCATGCATCCCTAATTATTAGGTTAAGTTTAAGCATGAACACAGAATGGTTAGGGATAGATATAAACAAGTAAAGGTGGAGGTTAAATCACATTGCAGCTAATATATCTTGCAACCTTGAAGCAGACTCAACAGTGCCTCATATGGGAAAACATATCATAATTCATCACAATTATGTACAAAGGAATGTTTTCAGGCTTCTACAAAATTGCTACCACACAACGCTATGTGTGAGAGATTGTTCTCTGGTTCCTGTATGTAGCCTACTGCTTATAGTGTTTTTTTTGTATGATATAGAAGAAGATGGTAGACATACCAACAAACTGTAGTTTGTAGTGTTTTCTTTGTCTTTCGGTTGGCCTTATGTCAACGACAGCTTCTCCATCTACATCCACAGGTGCTCCGACAGCAACAACAGATCCCCCTACAATAGCTACAGCTGCTCTGACAACAACAGATCCTCCTACAACAGCTACAGCTGCTTCAGCTACTGCTCAGACAACAGCCGTCACTGGTATGTTCTATTCCCACATCTCTTACTTTGATAATCCCACCATGTGTTTGACCTCATATTTTGACCCAACCACAGTCACTCAGGCCACACATGCCAGTGAATGTTTGGATTATTAATTTAATTTGAAGGTGAATTAGGTTCACTGAAAAAACAACAACACAGGAACAAAGATGTAACCAAACCATGTACTACATCATTGCTTTCCTGTCTCAAAATACACACCTCACTACTTTGTAATGATATCTAAAGGCTACTCTGTGATAACATATTTGTGTCTTCTGATTGGTCTTTCTGAATCCACAGGTTTGGCCTCATCAGCAACCCCACCCAATATCCCATCCACAATCCCACCCAATATCCCATCCACAATCCCATCCACAATCTCTACAAGCATTTCAACAAATGCAACTGTAGACCCACCAGTCATCACCACTGCCCCAACAACCACCCCAGCCCCAATTGTCCTGTTCCTGGTATTCAGTTCACCTGAGCCCTTCACTCCTGCACTGGAAAATACATTCTCACCTGAGTTTATGAACCTGACACGGAAGACCAAAGATGCGGTAAGAGTAACTGGCAGTGCGGAAGGAGATTTCTTCTCAGAGCAGAAACATTTGCAAAGAGCAGATCATTTTAATCAAAACAGCAAGGTGGTAGGTTGGGGGATGACAGGTGGACATACAAGGTGTTGGCCTTTGGACCCAGTGATCCACATGTCATTCGCTTAGAGATCACTACTTTGCAACTTTTTGCAAGTTTCTTTAAATTTGCAGCTCGCAATATTCTGCACCAATCCCTAACTCTAAACTAAACAATTCCAGCTTTACTCCTTCCAATCCCTAGCCCTAACCTTTTGACTTTTATTCCTAAACCTAACCTAATATAATGTAGAATATAACATGGTATTCCCTAGTAATTAATCATGTTTAAAACCAGCTAAAATATTTTGCTACAGGATATTCTCTAATTTCGATTTAACTGATGTGAGGTAGTGTTGGTATCTATGTGCCACATTTTAGAGTTTTAGCACAGAAAGGAAGCTAGTTAGGAGCTAATAAGTGAAGTGAGTGTTGTCCAAAAAGTGCAATATAATGTCATGTTTATGCAGAGCTGTTGAAGGAGGATGGATTTCGAATACAGTTCTAAGTTGTCCCATCACTCAATTCTTATCCTTTTTGTTCCTCAGATTGAACCCATCTTTGAGAAACAATTTGATAACTTCATTAGGTTGGATGTGGTGGGTTTCAGGTAAGTAATACATTATAACATTCCTAATTCATTGTAAAATATATATTATGTGGTTAAATAATATATATTGATTAGATTTTGTCAAAAAAATAAATAAAAAATCCAAGAAGTGGCTCTTGATTGTTCTGCTCTTTTTGTCATCTCTTTCTCTCTCTCTCTCTCTCTCTCTCTGGCTATCCGTTATTTTACTTTTGTAGGAATGGTTCCACAATAACAGAAACACAATTAGCATTTAATAATACAGGGAATTCAACTGTGCCTGCCACCGATGCCGTCGTTTCAACTCTGAGGACGGCCATTGAAAACGGGAACGTGTCGCTGAATATATCTCCCAACTCCATCAGAGTTACCGGTTTGTGCCTCTTCTTTCCCACTCCTCATGTGGAGATAATATCAGTATATTCGCCTCTCCATTCTGCTATATTACACTCATTAGATGGAGAATATGTAATAAATGTCCATGTCAACCTGATCGCTCACAAAATGTTGTGTGGTAGCAAAGCAGTAGAAGCCTGAAAATAGTGCCTGTGTATATAATTGAGAATATGTTGCTTGTGTACACAATTGAGGCCTATAGACGAATAACCATATGTGCTTTTAGATTTTGGAGAGAGTGCTTGATCAGTAACAGACCATACTAATAATATTTTGTGTGAATGATATACATCGCTTGCAAGCACACAATGTCTTCTATGTAGTGCTGTGCATTTAACCCTCTTCTGATGTAAAAGTCAGAACATACTGAGATTACAAAACAGTAACTGTAAATGTAAATGCCACATATATGGTTCTTCATCTGTAGGCTTCAATTGAGATGATGCCTGTGTACATAATTGAGATTGTGCAGCCTGTGTACATAATTGAGATTATGTTGCTTGTGTACATATTTCTGATTAATCATAGGTGAAGTTCCCATATTGGGGTCTGTTGAGTGTGCTTCAGTGCACCAGATTCCAATGGATTTTGTAGCAAATATACTGTAGCAGGTTCATTTTCTATTTAGGCATGCATCCCTAATTATTAGGTTAAGTTTAAGCATGAACACAGAATGGTTAGGGATAGATATAAACAAGTAAAGGTGGAGGTTAAATCACATTGCAGCTAATATATCTTGCAACCTTGAAGCAGACTCAACAGTGCCTCATATGGGAAAACATATCATAATTCATCACAATTATGTACAAAGGAATGTTTTCAGGCTGCTACAAAATTGCTACCACACAACGCTATGTGTGAGAGATTGTTCTCTGGTTCCTGTATGTAGCCTACTGCTTATAGTGTTTTTTTTGTATGATATAGAAGAAGATGGTAGACATACCAACAAACTGTAGTTTGTAGTGTTTTCTTTGTCTTTCGGTTGGCCTTATGTCAACGACAGCTTCTCCATCTACATCCACAGGTGCTCCGACAGCAACAACAGATCCCCCTACAATAGCTACAGCTGCTCTGACAACAACAGATCCTCCTACAACAGCTACAGCTGCTTCAGCTACTGCTCAGACAACAGCCGTCACTGGTATGTTCTATTCCCACATCTCTTACTTTGATAATCCCACCATGTGTTTGACCTCATATTTTGACCCAACCACAGTCACTCAGGCCACACATGCCAGTGAATGTTTGGATTATTAATTTAATTTGAAGGTGAATTAGGTTCACTGAAAAAACAACAACACAGGAACAAAGATGTAACCAAACCATGTACTACATCATTGCTTTCCTGTCTCAAAATACACACCTCACTACTTTGTAATGATATCTAAAGGCTACTCTGTGATAACATATTTGTGTCTTCTGATTGGTCTTTCTGAATCCACAGGTTTGGCCTCATCAGCAACCCCACCCAATATCCCACCCACAATCCCACCCAATATCCCATCCACAATCCCATCCACAACTGCCTCATCCCCAGCGGTTAACAGTGTTTTCTCCTCTTTCGGAATGACTCTGCTTTTCCTACTGTTGTCGGCTCTGATGTGCAAACTCTGAGAGAACCGGGAAATCATCATCATCATCATCAGCATCATCATCATCCCCACTAAGCTCTCAGGAATATTACGCTCTCTTGCACACACATACTCTAAAATGTACTCAGGTTATTTTGGCAGTTAAATTTATAGCATTGTTTTCACTGTATTCACTGTATTTGATATTCACCATGTGGGTATTGATGGCTACTTTATGGCACTATTGATACTGTTATTATTTCCTTTTGTTTACTTTATCGCCTCCATACCATCTTTTAGTACATTTACATGTTCCAGCGAAATGAGGTAAGGCAATGATATCCAGTCAATCACATCAAAGTGTTGAAAGACTGTTGCATTATTTTGCATTGAAGTCACAGATTCCTCTTTCTGTATGATGTTCAACCTATTGGCCTTGTGATGTCTTTGAAGGATTAGTCGGAAGCAGACCTTTTCATTATCAAAGTTTGTGTGCATCATGCTGGAACAGTTTTATATTATATTATATTCATATTAAGTCAATTACTGTAGGGAACACAAGGTATCTTGTCCAGATTAGTATCCTTTCTTCTCTGAACCAAAACCAGTATCAGTTAACTGCAATATATATATATATATATATATATATATATATATATAATGATGAAAATAAAATGTAAACTTTAAGAACACTTTGCTCACCCTTTTTGTAATTCTGTTTAAAAAAACAAACAATTTCACTTAGAATATATAACTTTACACACTTATGCATATAATTACTATTATCTTGATGTGCATTTGACAATCCTTTAAAGTTACAAGACGCAACTGTTTTTCAAAGGTATGCTTTCAACATTCTCTGGGTATACCTTCTTGTGTCCTATCCTGTCCATGTCCTGTAACAGATCAATTCAAATAAGGGTGTTCTCTTATTTAAGACATTGTCATAGGAAAATCTACATTGTGAATCCTGTGTGTTATACAGCTGGTGCAGTGGTCTCCTGTTTATTGCGTTTCGTTCTCTCACTTTCTCATGCCTTGGACATAGGCCTTTCCTACCGAAAATAAGTGTGATTTTGAGCCTTGAATTTCTTTGTCCTTTGTGGTTGATGCACGGTTAGTTGTGGACTGTGGCCAACTAAAGCTAAGAAGTTAGTTTGCCTCTGGTTTACAGCTTTGAGGATCTTGTTTTTCCTTGGTTTCACTTTTGACACAGGGGGGACCACATGCTAGCAGAGTGGTCTATGAACCGTTCACTGCGGGAAGGGGAGTACCGCCTGGGGCTAGGTTTTATTAAACCTTGCTCGTTGTTGTAGATATTCGTTTTTAGAGCGATTGCCAACTAGCTTCGAAGTGCCTGTAGTAGTGTGCTTGTAGTTGATGTGCTGTCATATCTGGTACGGAGCTTCCTACTGTAGGTGCACATGAAAACCAGGATAGGTCCAGCTGGCATGGCTGGCTTGTTTCTGTTCAGGACTGGTAGCTAATCATCAATCATCAATAATCATTAGCTGGAAGCTAATCATGCCACTGAAATAGCTGTGAATTGAAATGACATGAAATAATGTCTGATAAATTAAGATAGGTCTTGTCATCTGGACACATCAGTTCCAATGCTTCCAATGCTAATCCAGCACAATAAGAGCGGGATAGCCAGTTAGCTCATGAGCTCACAGCAACTAGCAGCAGCTTCCATAAAATTAATGGTAGCGGTCAGTGGCTAAAGCAGTTACACTGATGATTCCTGTAACGGTAGCTATTTTGCTGCAATTGGTTCAACTTCTGTTTCTGGACAAAGGTAAGGGATAAACCCAGATAACACAAGGCTAGCGGACCTACAGCGGGTCCCCAATGGATGAGTTGGCAGACCTCCGGCGGAATATAACACAAGGCTAGCGGACCTACAGCGGGTCCCCAATGGACGAGCTGGCGGACCTCCGGCTGAATCTGCTGGTGGGTTCCTGGCCATTTGCACATCGAATGGCAAGCGGACCTCTGGCGGATTGTTAGTGTCAGGGACAGCGGTCCGCTAGTAATCCAAAATGCTCCCGCTATTGTTCCACCACCATTCCACCGGTAGTTTATTGTTTATATCAGGGGTGGCCACACTTTTTAGGCTTGTGAGCTACTTTTGAAATGACCAGCTCAGCATGATCTACCAACGAAATGAATCATATTGCCGTTGCTGTAAACAGAAATACTGAAATAAGAACAAATTAAGTCTACACCATTTCAAAATCTACGAGATCTATTAATAAATGCAGTCCATTAACATTAACTTTTCTTCCTTGCAAATCTTAACAGGTAACAGGTAGTAGTCAGACTTGCTCTCAAAATTATTGAATCTTGCTTTTTTGTAGTTTTGCAGATAAGGCACAGGCACTTTGAATGGGACATCGTGAAAAAATAATCATCCTCCCACTCCACGTGGAAGTTTTTATTTGCTGCTGTTGCGCTCATTTTCTAGTCTTCTTTTTAAGGTTTTAGGTTTTTTTTCTTTATAAGATAGTAACCGGCCTCAAACTAGCTTACCTGTGTCACCACACCAGACACCACTTGACATTGACGTCTCTGTCAAACTGAGGCGCTGATAGGTTCACGTGTGTTGTTGTTGTTGCCGTAATGATTGAACTACAAGTGCAATCGAGAAAAAATCAATAGGCCCTGAAGGGAGAGACGTTGCTCTCCGTAATCCTAGCCAAGCTGTTACAATTTTATGAAGAAGCATAGGCTACGTTTTGTGATGGTATGGTGGTGGTTTTATACAATGGGTGTATTATTCATGATCAGGCTGTGACGTTGAAGCTTTCCATACTACCGAGGTATTTGAAAGTGTGGGATGTCATAGTGTTTCTGTTCCTATGGAATCTCTCCCGTACTTCAAAATAAAAGGGGAAAGGAGAGTGAAAGGAAGGAGGGAGAGGGATGGGAAGGCCAAAAGTAAACAAAGGAATAAACCCACCGGCTAGCAGAGGGTGTGGCTATGGTTTCCCAAAATCGTCCCCACTGGGGCCTTGCACCCCGATCTCCTGCTCCCCGATGCTTTCACCGCTACTCTACTTGTGCAGTGGAGATTGGCAAATTGATTTTGGTGAACTTTATTTTGGTGTGCTGGGACTACTGCCTCTTGTGGTGCCAACAGAGAAATGCAGGTCAACATCCAACGGAGTAAGGGAGGGAGGGAGGGACTGACAACCCGACAAACGCTATCTATAGTGCGCTGGCTTACAGTCACGCACAAAACAAATTGGCTCGCTAACTCATACAAATGAGCTTTAGATAGATAGATATCAACTGTATTTATTTGCTGTTTAAGCAAACACCTTTCTCTGCATGTAATTTTATCTGCAACAAAATTATATCTAATTCTCATTCCCTATCAAGAAAAATTTGGCCTACATTTTCTTAGCCTGGATTCTGTGGTAAGATATTATATATAAACTGAGGTGTGATCTTAACCATTTCAACTGAATTACACCAACAAAATGCATTAATATTTGGAGGCCTGTCCTCTCTGAGCACCCTTTCTAGTTAATGTTTATATTTGGAAGCATTGACCTGTGGTTCATCAAATACTGACAGGGAACGACAAATCAATTTGTACAATGTTTACCTGCTAAAATAACGCACAATTTATTGAAATCATCAAAATCATTAAAATTTACATAAAAGTTTGATAAATGAAAAAACTGTTCTGAGCGAATATCTGCATAGTGTAACAGTACATGGGCTTTTGATTCAATAGAACCACTATTGCATAGGGTACACAGGCACAGTTTTGTGATAACAAGAGACAACAAGAGATGCGAGAACAGATCCCCCACAGAGATGTTACCATTCAATCTGGCCGCTCTAATAGAAAAAGGAGGATTAAAAAAGCCTGGTGGACAGAGGAGCACTCCTCATTATGGAACAGACTCTACTCAGCAGAGAAAGAATGGACATCTTGCCCTCCTGGCCCAACAAAGGCACGGGCTAAAGCCTCGAAGAAGGACATACAGAGGCAGTTCAACCGATCAGTCCAGGCTGCTAAAAGACGTCACTCTAGACTACAGCAGTTAAATATCCAAGAACTGGAGAGCGCTGCTGACCCAAGCGCCATGTTAACCAACTTGGTGTTGGAAATGAACGGCACCCTAATATCCCGTGGGAGATCCTGGGGCCCAATGGAACTCCACAGACTGATAAACATACTGTCCTAGAGACCTGGAGGTATGTTTGCTAGCTTGTTCCAATCTGTCCAACACAGTGATCCGAGCACCCCAGTTAGAGTGAGTGCACAGAGTAACCTGGACTCCCCCCTGAACCAGCATATTAGTGAGTATGAAATTGTTAAGGTCCTACAAACAGCCAAGAAAGGAAAAGCTTATGGCTACGAAAAATGGTAACACACTGAGTATTCTGCATAGGCTTTTTAATTACTGCTTTTTACATGGTGTGATTCCAGAGCTATGGAAATACGGATTCATTAATCCCATTCCCAAAGCTGGGGGAAAAGACAGAAGAATCCCTTTAAACTATCAAGGGATCACTTTGACTTCTGCAGTATATAAACTGTTCTGCTGTGTGCTGTTCAATCGCATCTCTGAATGGGCTGAGTCTAACAATATAGCAGATGAGCAAAATAGATTTAGAAAGAAACGGAGCTGCCAGGACCACATTGCGACCTTAACTACACTTATAGACACAAGGAAGAAGCAAAAAAAGGCTCTTTCATAGATTTCTCAAAGGCATTCGACCATATAGACAGGAATATGCTTTGGGGTAAACTGTCACCACTATTTTAACTTTTAAAACTATTTTTTGTCCCATTGAAACTGCTTTTGGAATGTTCAGAAACTTTATGTTTTTAGAGAGTGAGTGGCAGCATTTGCTTTGAAAATATTCACACATTTTGTAAACTGCTGGCACTCCTACAGTTTTGAAAGCTCACACACATATTATACATCAAAATGTTCACACAACTGTGCTGATTCGTACAATGTAAGTATCTAAGCAGTGTGACTTATAGTTTTCTCTGTATGACGATTTGTTCGGCAACTGCGCTCCTCATTGAAACGTATGGCAACGCACTCTAGCTTTTGAGCTGCTAATTTTTCATTTTTACTCTTTTTCTAACTTGTCGCTATGCCTACAGTTTTAACAGCTCATACACATATTATATATCGAAACATTCCCATAACTGTGCTGATTCGTACAATGTAAGTATCTAAGGCGTGTGACTTATAGTTTTCACTGTATGACGATTTGTTCGGCAACTGCGCTCTCCATTGAAACATGGGCCCACACTACCTTTTGAACTGCTAATTTTGCATTTTTACCCTTTTTCTAACTCGTCGCCATGCCTACAGTTTTTAAGCTACACGGACATATCGTAGCCTAAAATGTTCAGCATTTTCTCAGGATTCATACGGTGTCAATATCTAGGCTGTGACCTTTATACTTTTTGAGAGAGAGCTGTCTGATCTGAAGCCAACATGCCTTTCCATTGAAGTGAATGAGAGGATGCTCACAGTGTCAGTTGGGATTTGAATTTGGGGACACGTGCAGGCTCTCTGTACAGGCACCCTTTTATGACTACTGTGGTAGCATTCATAATTCCTTCCTTCCATCCATCCATCCATCCATCCTAGCGTTCTACCTTCCGGATCGAGCTGAAAAAGTAAGTAGACACCAGCCTGTTGACGCGAGCATAACTGATCATGGCTGGATCATGGATGTATTATAAGAAGTGGATAAGGCATGAAAAGATGTCGGCCCAATCAATCCAATGAAAGTTGCTCAGTGGCGCATGAAGCAAGCCCCCATGGCCAGGAACAGCCAGTTTTTGGCGTAGTGGCCAAACTCGGTATTGCAAGTGGCGGCAAGTACCTGAAACCTATGAGGAAACTGAAACCTAAATCCCCCACTACACCTCTATAGGGGGAGGCTGCAGCCGTGGAGCACCAGTCTGGTGCCGCACCACTCTCGTGCCGGAAGCCACTCGTGCCGAAAGCTGCTGCTATTATTATTCATTAATTTATTAATTTATTTAGTTCGTTATTTTTGAACAGGGTAGCATTTACTTTGAACTAGCTACTTTTTGAAACTGTTACCGATCGTTCGCTAACGTTACGTTAGCTATCTAACTTGCATGTTTGCTTGCACCTCCAATGACTTCTAATGGGAGAGTTTGTGCAGATTCAGAATATCACACGGTAGCCAATTGTTACACTGTAGGCCATATTAGATTGTAGTTTCACCACATCCCTTGTAATTCACCACCTCCCTCAACCTTTCACATAGCTGTGCTAACCTAATTTATGACAGGATGACCTCTCTTGAGGAGGTCAACACACCTAGACTTTGTCTGGCCTGAATAACCATTCTTTGTTCTATTGTCCCTGCAAGATTTACCGCTCTTTCTCATATCACGTGTCTCAACTCTTGACCACTGTTGATGACGTATGCCATTTATTATGACGTGTGCAGATAGGTTAGCCAATCACATCCCTGGAAGCGTCATACCTGTGTATTGCTTTGAATATAAGGCCGCGCAAGACCAGACTGCGGCACTTCTGCTGGATGCCACTCACGTGCGTTATCCTGGAAGTCCTTGCGCTCGTATGTTTTCTCAGTAAACCAGACTTAACCTCTTTGAGCGAACCTTGGCAAATCCTTTTTGACTTGACAAATAATTCTTCTACACCATCATCACTAAGGAATTGTTCTTTGGCGAGGACACATGGCATAAGTGGTGGTCCACCTGTCACCTCCGACATGTCACTTTCCCATATACAGTAACCTGGCATACATCATACCTGTGCAGATTACATAGGGTCATCATCGCCATCCGCTTCTTATATGGGTGTTCACACGATTTAGCTTTCACACCAAAATAATATGTTTCACATAGAACCCCCAGTACCAATCCTCAGTGCAGTGATGCTCTGCTACATCATTGTAAAGCTGGTAACCCCTCATGATCATAATGTAAACATTAATTTTCACTTATTGCCAGTGCAAGTAAATACAATTGATTGAAGTTTTTGTTTGTCTTATTGTTTTGATAAGGAACTCATGGAGATTCAACCAAGTCGCTGTTCAGTCAAACTCTGTTGCAGAAATGGAAAGAGATTATTTTACATTAATAAGACGCTTTTATCCAAAGCGACTAACAATAATTGCATTTAACGTAGGAAAAGCCAATGTACTACTACTTGCCAGAACTCATAAGTGCATCTTCTTTCTCAAACAAGTGACTAGGAGCATAATCTAGTGCTGAAGGCAAAGTGCAAGAATAGCAATCTAAAGTACAGTGCAATACAATAAAATACAATAAGTGATTAGGAGGGAGGATTGTTGTAGTACTTCTTGAAGAGATGAGTTTTGAGCCTGCGACGAAAGATGGGCAGCGACTCTGCTGTCCTGACATCAGTGGGCAGTTCATTCCACCACTGCGAGGCCAGGACAGAGAAGAGCCGTGACCGCATCGATCGACCGCAGGGGCCTCAGAGTGACGGGGCAACCAGTCGCCCCGAGGTAGCAGAGCGTAGTGGTCGGGAGGGGGTGTAGGGTTTGACCATGGCCTGGAGGTAGGAGGGGGCTGTTCCTTTCGTTGCCCTGTAGGTTAGCGCCACAGTTTTAAACTGGATGCGAGCCGCTACAGGGAGCCAGTGTAGGGAACGGAGAAGGGAAGTTGTGTGGGAGGACCTGGGGTGGTTGAACACCAGGCGAGCAGCAGCTTTCTGGACAAGTTCCAGAGGTTTAATGGCTGACGCTGGGGCCCCAGTGAGGAGGGAGTTGCAGTAGTCCAGGCGGGAGATGACCAGGGCCTGGATGAATACCTGCGCCGTTTCATCAGTGAGGAAAGGGCGAATCCTCCTGATGTTGTAGAGCATGAATCTACAGGAGCGTGTGACGGATGTGACATGTGCGGAAAACGACAGTTGGTCATCCAGGGTCACACCCAGATTCCTTGCAGTCCGAGTCGGGGTCACCACTGTGTCTTCAATGGTGATGGCCAGGTCCCGGTGCGGGCAGCCCTTCCCCGGGAGGAACAGCAGTTCAGTGTTGTCCAGATTGAGCTTGAGGTGATGTGTCGTCATCCACTCCGAGATGTCAGTCAAGCACCCAGCTATGCGTGTCTCCACTTGTGTATCAGAAGGGGGAAATGACAGGACCAGTTGGGTGTCATCGGCATAGCAGTGATAGGAGAAGCCATGCGAGCGAATGACAGAGCCCAGAGATGTAGTGTAGAGGGAAAACAGAATTTTCCAGCGTCAAGCCCTGGTTTCCACCTCCACGACATGCCTACACAGATATCAGAGGGAAAAAAAGTTATGTCTGAACAAAGGCTTGTCTCGTTATCCTGAAGATATAGTGGAGAAATACATTAAATAGTGAAAAGTAAAATATAAGTATATATATGTTCAGGTAATCAAACATGGGAGAATGCTAGTTGAGTTAGGCCCATTTGGCTGTCAGCAATTATGAAACCAATCATTCAGGAGAGCTCATTTTAATTAGATAACATAACTAGGCATCAAAAGTTGTAACGCTACATAGAAGTCACCATAACTAACTGGCTACCTGTTGCTATGGTGACCACAGCTACACTCGTTTCAACAGAAGCTTTTGTATAATTTTAACCCTTATACACATTCATACATTCTTAATTGAGCCACAAAATTAACCAAATGAGCCCGGGAGCCAAAATTAAGCAAAAATAAATACTCAATAATGGCATGAGCAAACATTTTCCCTTTAACTGGAATAGCATGCACTGTTACGTAGCATGTGACTTTACGTGGGGCAAGCTAGCTATAAAGCTAAATGGTTAGCAATCTATTCAAGTTCGATAAAATAATTATTACGCTGGACTAAATGACCCAGAACTTTGTAGTATACAAGTTAAATATATACATGTATGGTTTCTACTTCATTTTAACATGTTTGGTGACTTTACAGACCTGTCAAACAGAACCAGTAGGCAACGCCGCAGTTTATCATCGCTATCGCCAGATAGCTATGGATAACTTCCAGCACGAGAGTGGCTTCCGGCACAAGAGTGGTGCGGCACCAGACTGGTGCTCCACGGCTGCAGCCTCCCCCTTCTCCACTACACTGAAGTTACAGTAATATGGGTACTGTAGAGCCACCTATAAATGAATCATGGTTTGCTTTGCCCCTGGGGCGGAGGTAAATATCCTCAGACAACTACAACAGAGCAACATAAGAATCATAAGATAACTAATGTGTTTTGTACTGTTTCAACTTTCAAAGTGATGTTTCACATCCTCTTGGGGAGGCATACTGTATATTGGTGAAATAGGCTATAACACTACCAATTCTGCTACAGTGCATGTCGACAGCAACTATAAGAAAAATGGAGTTGATAGGAAAAACAGAGCCCACTTTGAAAGGGATTTTTGTGAAATGCGTCTGTAGTGTCCCCAAACGTAACCAAAATGCCATAAAAATAATTATTTGAAACCATGGATGTTCACAATTTGATCAGGTAAGTTAAGAGGTTTAAAAGATCAAAATCATTTTCAGAGATTGACACCCCTTCACACGCACTTCCATCTGATTTCAGAGGGATTGGGGCAGGGACTGCCCGTATATCGGTGGCTTTAAGTCATACATTTAATTGTCACATCACCAAATGCTGTGCACCGTTGGCTAGAGGAGACTTAAAAAAGAGCTGTCGCTGATTGCCAAATTCCGCTCAATGCTTTCAAACAATGGGAACGAATGTGATATTAAACAATTTCTTACCCGACCTCCAGTACCAACCACTTGCTTACATCTTAAGAGGTTACTGCAAGTTAAGCAGTGTACTGTATTGCTTGGGTGAAAGCCAACACAGAAGTTTGCAATATGCAAGAGCATCACAAGCAAGGAAAAGGGGCATTTCTTACATTTTCCCCTTGACATATTTCATTCATAATCATGCAGAGTAGTGAGGGGCCAGTGCTGGTGGTTTGTGGCAAGGCAGGTGATGTAGGCTGCAGGAGAGTCAGTGATGAGAAAAATATCCAGAGTTACAGGAGAGACCAAAATAAGGGATCATGTGAGATTGATATGATGTAGGTTTGTCGATTTTACAAATTACATCTGTGCACATGCATGGCCTTGGGAAAACAAATGCCAAATGGACACAGTTTCTGTAGGCCAAATTAACAGTATGTCATTTGTATGCTTTATTTCAGGGAACAGTTACATTCAAAAGATGAAACAGTCAGCATTTACATGTATTTAAACTGTCCATAGATGAATTCATACTCTGCTATAGGGTACAGCACGAACAAACCCAATCCATTTCTAATCGTGTCACATTAGATAGAATGTAAGCTTTAGAACCATACTGTATAATAATGTTAATGGAATTACTTGAGCATGCAAGTTACTGCCTGGCCACAAATCACCTGTACTATTTTCATGTAGTAGCCTACATTATCTAGCATGCCTAAAACCTGTATGAAAATACTGTAGTGTTGATTTGGCTTGCTCAATGTAATTGTTCAATAATCCCCTCATTTGTATGCAAATATTAGAACAGGGCTATACAAAGAATATATATATATATATATTATTTTTTTTTTTTTAAATATATGAGATGCATATCCATTTTACCACGTTCATTGGTAAAATTCACCATACACTTATTATCTGACACATCATATTCATTATATACAGTTTGTCTCTTTGGTTAGAGACAATTAGGAAAGACGTTACACTGTGACATGAAGGCTGAGGGACACTTCATTGTGTCAGCTGATCAGTTCTCTTTTCTTCGTATTGCTGTAAGTGAGTAGCAGATGGGACTCAAGCAATGTAAAAGGCAGCTGTGGTACATGCTATGAGCAAGCCAGCGTCTGTACCACTAGCAGGAGAGAGAGTGTCATGGCAGCCAAAGAGAAGGCAGCAGGTCTTGGAGTACTTCCTGATGCTGTGGTCACCACAGGGGTAGCAGTTGTTGATGCTTCTGAAATGACAAGTGAGGTAGACGGACAGTTCAGTGTAATCAATTGTAAATGCTACATTTCACTATTGTTCTGTTTCTGTTTTAAAATGTAGAATTTTCACAATTGAAATAAGAATTGTATCATTTGAGAAACTGTGGTAGAAGACCTCATTAACATATTTGACATGCTCAAATAAGTAGGACTTCAGTCGACCTTTACTTTTTCCTAGTTTATTACAGTACCATTTTTTATTTATTTAATCTTGCTGGTGAGTGGGTGAACAAAGCCCAGCTCTGCGAAGCTTCGTATGGCTGGTGGCTGGCATTTGTTAGACAATTGAGGAGAGCCATTTGTGCATTTTTCTAGATTTCCAGACTTTACAGAAAGTGCTCAGAGGCCCTTCTACTTTTTACACAGAATTTAGAGCTCCGGCAGTTAAATACTATGCAATGAAATTAATAACACTTAAAACATTTGAGGCCTATGAATAATCATATATGTATGTGCGTTTTGATGTTTGGGGGAGTGCTTAATCAGTAACAGGTGTGCAGGCCATCCTAATAATATTTTGTGTGAAAAAATATACATCACTTGCAAGTACACAATGTCTTCTATGTAATGATATGCATTGAACCATCTACTGATGCAAAAGTCAGAAGACACTGAGTTTACAAAACGGTAACACAGCTGTAAATGTAAATGGCACTTATATGGTTATTCGTCTATAGGCTTCATTTCATAATATCACATGTCCACTCAATTATTACAAAGGATCATGCATCATGGGTGGGGTTTATTGTGAACTTGTTTAACTTAGGTTTAGCTAGCAGTGAAAACGATAGCTTTGATTTTTAACAAACCCATGGCTTGGTGGTGATGTCGATTACATGTGTAAAATAGTTAACTTATATGTAGCAACCACATTATTAATTTGACTGCTTTATAGATTCAGAATTAAAAAATACCCAGAGGGAAACATAAGAGGAATTTACGATTTATAGAGCAGATCGTCCATCTGGATAAAGCCTGAATTAAATAGTTTGGTATTTAGCATTAGAAACCCTGTTATACGATTATTCATGATCACATACAATGAACAGACTGTGCACTCTTGAGATATTAGTGCTTATTGGTTACGTCGCAGGTAAGTACAAAATGGATCTCTATAGGCATAAGCCCCTAGATATCCATTGTGTACTTAGCCATGGTTGGGTCAATATTAGTACTCATTGCTCAACTTTAAGTTCATTCAAAGAGCTATTTTTTTGAGTGTATGGTTGGGCCCATGTTAGTCCTCATATCACATGTCACACCTAAGTACACAATGGATCTCTATGGGCATAGAAAATGGTACAGTATGGTCTTGTTTAATACTTACGGGCACTGACACTGCCTGCAATAATATTGAGGGAGGTGGAATTGCTGGTGAGAGCAGTGTTAAGAGTTGACTCTGTGTCGCTTGTACTGGGAACTGAAGACTGGTTGTTGAACACAAGGGTCGTGTCAACAACTACAGATCCATTCCTGTATTGGAGAAGCAGACAAAAAGGACAATTCTCAGAGATGCACAAGATACCCTCACAGTTGTCGATTGATGGAAATACATGCTCACGTGAATTTGTTGATGATGGAACGAAGAAAAGATGTAAAACTCTTCTTGTAAATAGAATTTATCTGCATTGAGACAGAACTGAGGTGAATATAATGTATAAAAAACAGCCATACCTGTGGTATGAGACAAAAGGTGATCTGAACTTGTAATAATAAATAATAGACAGATAAATACTTTATTGACCCCCCCCCCCCCCCCCCCCCCCCACTCATTCACAATATTTACTTTCCTGGAACAATGATAGAATAGTACTTTTACCTCAGATATCACAGTGGCAGCCAGATTCTGGAAGGCTGCAGAGGATGTGTTGGACAAATCTGAACTGAACACCTGGTTCAAACTGAATTTAATGGATATACTGCCTTCACCAGATGATGGGGGGTTTGTTGGTGCAGCGGTTGATGCTGCTGTTGATGTAGCTGTTGGTGCAGCGGTTGGTGCAGCAGTTGGTGCAGAGGTTGGTGCTGCAGTTGGTGCTGCTGTTGGTGCTGCGGTTGGTGCAGCAGTAGGTGCAGCGGTTGGTGCTGCAGTTGGTGCAGCGGTTGGTGCAGCAGTTGGTGCTGCTGTTGGTGCAGCAGTTGGTGCAGCAGTTGGTGCTGCTGTTGGTGCTGCGGTTGGTGCAGCAGTAGGTGCAGCGGTTGGTGCAGCGGTTGGTGCAGCAGTTGGTGCTGCTGTTGGTGCAGCGGTTGCTGCAGTGGTTGGTGCAGCGCTTGGTGCAGCAGTTGATGCTGTGGTTGGTGCAGTGGTTGGTGCTGCAGTTGGTGCAGCGGTTGGTGCAGCGGTTGGTGCTGCATTTGGTGCTGTGGTTGGTGCAGCGGTTGGTGTGGCAGTCGTTGCTGCGGTTGGTGCAGCGGTTGGTGCAGCTGTTGGTGCAGCTGTTGGCGCAGCGGTAGGGGCAGAGGTTGATGAAGCTGTTGGTGCAGTGGTTGGTGCTATTGTTGGAGCAACGGTTGGGGGGGCTGTTTGTGCAGCGGTCGATGCAGTTGTTGGAGCAGCGTTTGATGCAGCTGTTGGTGCAGTGGTTGGCGCAGAGGTTGATGAAGCTGTTGGAGCTGCGGTTGGTGCTGCAGTTGGGACATTGGTTTGTGTAGAGATTGGTGTTGGTGTAGTATTGGTCACAGGGGTGGTCACAGGGGTGGTGGGTGCTGCTGTAATATTTATCACTGGGGTGGTGGGTGCTGCTGTAATATTGGTCACTGGGGTGGTGAGTGCTGCTGTAATGTTGGTCACAGCAGTGGTGGGTGCTGAAGTAATATTAGTCACTGCGGTGGTGGGTGCTGCTGTAATATTGGTCACTGCAGTGGTGGATGCTGCTGTAATATTGGTCACAAGAGTGGTGAATGCAGCTGTAATATTGGTCACTGCGGTGGTGTGTGCTGCTGTAATATTGGTCACAGGGATGGTGGGTGCAGCTGTAATATTAGTCACTCGGCTGGTGGATACAGCGGTAATATCAGTCACAGAGGTGGTGGGTGGTGTTGTAATATTGGTCACTGAAGTGGTGGGTGCTGAAGTTGCATTTATAGTCAACTGTGTAGTTGATACTACTGGAGACATTGAAGTGGCAACAGTTGCTGGTGCTGAGATTGAAACCCCTGGAACAGAAGAGTAATTATATCATGAATCAACAAATTCTACAATTTGAGCTTCTATTGTAGGGACAACCTCTGTAATAATAACATATTGAATAGACACATTAAATGAAACCTTCACACCATGTGATATATGTATATATATATAGTCATGTGAAATTTTCTTTGTAGGAAAAACAGTTTCTAATTATTTAGTGTTGGTGTCACAGCAGAAACTGATGCAAACATTTAATAAAATACATTTTATAATGATTGACTTTGTAAATAGCTTTTGATTCTTACTTGTCACCACAATAGACGATGTGTTCACTGGGAGGGAGAAGTTGGAGCTGCTACTGTTCACGGCCTCTATCAAAGTGTTCTCCACATCTGTGGTCTCAGGGACTGAACTGATGTTGTTAAATACCAGCACAGTTTCTACCACAACCGATCCTGGTCTGGAGAAAGATAATGACAATGAAAAAGGTTAAATTATACAGGTATAACCAGATTTAGGCCTACTTTGCAATTTCCAGTTGCCAAATTTTTAGATACATCAATGATTTTGGAAGAATCATTTGAGACTGTACATGTTTAGGATTTAAAATAAACAGCACAGATGGAGGACACACCTAAAGCCTATAATCTCAGTGCGATTGAAACTGGATCCATATTTGTTCTTGTAGATGTTGTTTAGCTGTAGAAGGAAAAAAACATCACATTTAGATAGAACATGGTTAATTATTCTAAATCCATGCCCTCTTTCTTGCACTAAAATCACATATGCTATTGATTAATCTCTTATCAGTCAAAATACGAAATCATACAGTATGTTTCAAGTCAGATGATCTACTGTTGATTAAAGTGTCACTTAAGATAAATATTAGGAAAATGGTCAAAAATCGACACCAAGATGATCACAAAGATCTTGAAAGGATTAACAAATAAAGCACAACTTACCACTGTAGTTACTTCATTAGCCAATGATTTGAACTTAGGTGAGGATGTATTCTGTAGGTCCTCTGAGAAGTTCTGTGAAAGTTTGAACCCCAACTTGACCTCTGGCACCGCAGGGGCTGCTGTTGTGGCAGTGGTAGGAGCAGCAGTGGCAGCTGAGCTGACCGACACAGGGCTTGTAACTGACACACTTGCTGGAGGTGAAGTTGCATTGAAAGTTGGCGATGTAGCTGACACATTGGCCGGTATTGAAGTTGCATTAACAGGTGGTGATGTAGATGCCACATTGGCTGGAGGTGAAGTTGCATTTACAGGTGATGATGTTGACACATAAGTTGGAGGTGAACTTGCATTGACAGGTGATGATGTAGCTGACACATTGGATGGAGGAATAGTTGTATATACCAGTGGTGATGTAGCTGACACATTGGTTGGTGGTGATGTGGTATTGACAGGTGATGATGTAGCTGACAGATTGGTTGGAGGTGAAGAAGCATTGACCGTTGATGACGTAGTTGACACATTTGCTGATGGTGAAGTTGCACTGACATATGGTAATGTAGCTGACACACTGGTTGGAGGTGTAATTGCATTCACAAGTGATGATGTAGTTGACACATTGGCTGGAGGTGAAGTTGCAATGACAGGTGATGTTGTAGCTGACACATTGTTTGGTGGTGACGTTGCATTGATTGTTGATGATGTAGTTGACACATTGGCATATGGTGATGTAGCTGACACACTGGTTGGATGTGAAGTTGCATTGACATGTGATAATGTAGCTAACACATTGGTTACAGGTGAAGTTGCGTTGGCAGGTGATGATGTAGCTGACACATTGGCTGGAGGTGAAGTTGTACTGACATCTGATGATGTAGCTGACACACTGGTTGGAGGTGGAGTTTCACTGACAGGTGATGATGTAGCTGACACATTTGTTGGAGGTGAGATTCCATTGGCAGGTGAGGTAGCTGACATATTACTTGGAGATGAAGTTGTATTGACAGGTGATGCTATAGTTGACACATTGTTTGGAAGTGTAGTTGCATTGGCAGATGGTGATGTAGCTGAAACAGCGTTTGGAGGTGACGTTGCATTTACAGGTGATGTAGCTGACACAATGGTTGGAGTTGAAGTTGCACTGGCAGATGGTGATGTAGCTTGCACATTGGTTGGAGGAGACGTTGCATTGAAAGGTGATGATGTAGCTGACACATTGGTTGGAGGTATAGTTTGATTGACAGGTGATAAAGTAGCTGACACATTGGTTGGAGGTGAAGTTCCATTGGCATGTGGTGATGTAGCTGACACATTGGCTGGAGGTGAAGTTGCATTGACAGGTGATGATGTAGCTAACACGTTAGTTACAGGTGAAGTTGCACTTACATCTGATGATGTAGATGACACATTGATTGGAGTTGGAGTGGTACTGACAGGTGATGATGTAGCTGACACATTCGTTGGAGGTGAGATTCCATTGGCAGGTGAAGTAGCTGACACATTGGTTAGAGTTGAAGTTGCACTGGCAGGTGGTGATGTAGCTTGCACATTGGTTGGAGGTGAAGTTGCATTGAAAGTTGATGTAGCTGAAACAGTGTTTGGAGGTAATGTTGCATTTACAGGTGATGATGTAGCTGACACATTGGTTGGAGGTGAAGTTGGATTGACAGGTGATAAAGTAGCTGACACATTGCCTGGAGGTGAAGTTGCACTGACATGTGATGATGTAGATGACAAACTGGTTGGAGGTGGAGTTGCACTGACAGGTGATGATGTAGTTGACACATTTGTTGGAGGTGAGGTTACTTTTACAGGTGATGATGTAGCTGACACATTGGTCAGAGGTGATGTTGTGTTGATAGGTGATGATGTAACTGACCCATTGGTTGGAGGTGAAGTTGCATTGGCAGGTGGTGATGTAGCTTGCACATTGGTTGACGGTGAAGTTGCATTGAAAGTTGATGTAGCTAAAACAGTGTTTGGAGGTAATGTTGCATTTACAGGTGATGATGTAGCTGACACATTGGTTGGAGTTGAAGTTGCACTGGCAGATGGTGATGTAGCTTGCACATTGGTTGGAGGTGACGTTGCATTGAAAGGTGATGATGTAGCTGACACATTGGTTGGAGGTATAGTTTGATTGACAGGTGATAAAGTAGCTGACACATTGGTTGGAGGTGAAGTTCCATTGGCATGTGGTGATGTAGCTGACACATTGGCTGGACGTGGAGTTGCACTGACATCTGATGATGTAGCTGACACACTGGTTGGAGGTGAAGTTGGATTGACCGGTGATAAAGTAGCTGACACATTGGCTGGAGGTGAAGTTGCACTGACATGTGATGATGTAGCTGAAAAAGTGTTTGGAGGTGATGTTGCATTTACAGGTGATGATGCAGCTGACACATTGATTGGAGTTGAAGTTGATTTGGCATATGATGTAGCGGACACAATGGTTGGAGGTGGAGTTGCACTGACAGGTGATGATGTAGCTGACACATTCGTTCGAGGTGAGATTCCATTGGCAGGTGAGGTAGCTGACATATTACTTGGAGATAAAGTTGCATTGACAGGTGATGCTATAGTTGACACTTTGCTTGGAAGTGTAGTTGCATTGGCAGATGTTGATGTAGCTGAAACAGTGTTTGGAGGTGATGCTGCATTTACAGATGATGATGTAGCTGACACAATGGTTGGAGTTGAAGTTGCACTGGCAGATGGTGATGTAGCTTGCACATTGGTTGGAGGTGATGTTGCATTGAAAGGTGATGATGTAGCTGTCATATTGGTTGGAGGTGAAGTTGGATTGACAGGTGATAAAGTAGCTGACACATTGGTTGGAGGTGAAGTTCCATTGGCATTCCATTCCACAGGTGATGATGTAGCTAACACATTGGTTACAGGTGAAGTTGCATTGACAGATGAGGATGTAGCTGACACATTGGCTGGAGGTGAAGTTGCACTGACATCTGATGATGTAGCTGACACACTGGTTGGAGGTGGAGTTGCACTGACAGGTGATGATGTAGCTGACACATTCGTTGGAGGTGAGATTCCATTGGCAGGTGAAGTAGCTGACACATTGGTTGGAGTTGAAGTTGCGCTGGCAGATGGCGATGTAGCTTGCACATTGGTTGGAGGTGAAGTTGCATTGAAAGTTGATGATGTAGCTGAAACAGTGTTTGGAGGTGATGTTGCATTTACAAGTGATGATGTAGCTGACACATTGGTTGCAGTTGAAGTTGCACTGGCAGATGGTGATGTAGCTTGCACATTGGTTGAAGGTGAAGTTGGATTGACAGGTGATAAAGTAGCTGACACATTGCCTGGAGGTGAAGTTGCACTGACATGTGATGATGTAGCTGACACACTGGTTGGAGGTGGAGTTGCACTGACAGGTGATGATGTAGTTGACACATTTGTTGGAGGTGAGGTTACATTGACAGGTGATGATGTAGCTAACACATTGGTTACAGGTGAAGTTGCATTGACAGATGAGGATGTAGCTGACACATTGGCTGGAGGTGAAGTTGCACTGACATCTGATGATGTAGCTGACACACTGGTTGGAGGTGGAGTTGCACTGACAGGTGATGATGTAGCTGACACATTCGTTGGAGGTGAGATTCCATTGGCAGGTGAAGTAGCTGACACATTGGTTGGAGTTGAAGTTGCGCTGGCAGATGGCGATGTAGCTTGCACATTGGTTGGAGGTGAAGTTGCATTGAAAGTTGATGATGTAGCTGAAACAGTGTTTGGAGGTGATGTTGCATTTACAAGTGATGATGTAGCTGACACATTGGTTGCAGTTGAAGTTGCACTGACATGTGATGATGTAGCTGACACATTGGTTGGAGGTGATGTTGCATTGATAGGTGATGATGTAGCTGACCCATTGGTTGGAGGTGAAGTTGCATTGACAGGTGATGATGTAGCTGAAACAGTGGAAGCAGGCAAGGTTGAATTCACAGAAGACATGGCAGATAGATTCGATAGACTTGAAGGGAAATTGACCGATAGATGTCATGCTGAAGGAAAATTGGAAAGTGTTCACATTTGTTTGAATTGTAATACAAATTAGTACGATTTTGGATTATCATTTGACTTGGAAATTACATTGTGTATAAATCGTTGTTGGGTTATACCTTTAAACTAGTTTCTTTTTAAAATTAACTTTTCTCAAGAAAATTTGTGTGCTTGCCAAAAGGAGTCAAAATTGTATTTTACCTTGAATATTGGTGAATTATCTTGAACAGTATTAAGTAGTTGGGAAACAGGACGTTTGGGTGGAATATACATTTTCTTTTTAGGTTTGATGACTGTGCAAGCATTGCTAATTGGATGTGGATGTATTGTTGCATTGTGTGGCCTTAACCACATGTACTCTGAGTTGTGTTGAATACTCTATTACTGTTACCTGTTATGTTAGGTGATACTGTGGTATTTGTTGCTGATGTTATCCCCAATAGCCCTGTTGCACAGAAAAATATGAAGAGAGGAAAATCATGATCCATCCAAAATCTTCACTCCCTGACACAACTCCATTATCAAAACACTGATACACACACACACACACACACCCGCGTGCACACACCTGCTAGCAGGAGAAGGATCCTGAATGGTTCCATTCTTCTCAATGTGTCCCCTTATGTCTCTGTGGAGATATACATGATAAAGGCATGAACATAAACTAATTAATTAATTGTGTTTATGCAGTTTATTTTACAGTTAAAATAATATTTAAAATGTGATGACCATAATAATCACAGGATCTAAGGGGGCCTTTAATCCACCACATTTAAGTTTAAAGGAGTAGTAAAGGGAAAATGCATGTTAAGCCCTGTTTTAAGGTTACTTATGATCATATGCAATGGTTCAGATCAAAACGTTGACAAAAGTAACACTTTTGAGAAAGTCTGATAATTTCTCTCCCACCGTTTTGGTCATACAATGGATGTGGATGGGCATCTTGAAAAATCATTCAAAAACATGTTAAACTCTCGATTTCAAAGACAAGAAGCTCATCTAGGTGTTAGTTGGCGTTCTGACATATAATTCGCCATAAAGTAAGATTCTAGTTCATCTGGAAAGGCTTTTTTAAATATTTAGCATAGAACTATTTAGTCGCAGCACATACGTGTGTAAACTTCCGCAAACTAGGTAGCCTAGCAACATAAACAATAACAATAGCTACCGTAAGTAGTTCCGCTTCCTGAATCCCCTCTGCGGATTGATCTACACATCTACAACGGTCGCTTCAATACAAGTCAATGGATTTCATAAAATGATCAATAAAAGCCTACAGGATTCATACTTTGCGGCAAATTTGATGTCAGAACACCAACGGACACCAATTACATCCTCGGTGAGCTTCTTGTCTTTGAAATCGAGAGTTTAACATGTTTTTGAATGATTTTTCAAGATGCCCATCCACATCCATTGTATGACCAAAACGGTGGTAGAGCAATTATCAGACTTTCTCAAAAGTGCTAGTTTTGTCAACGTTTTGATCTGAACCAATGTATATGATCATAAGTAACCTTAAAACAGGGCTAAATATGCATTTTCCCTTTACTACTCCTTTAAGTTTATTTATTTAAGGGACAATGCACATTTATGAACCATGTAAAGGTAAATATGCCAGAATTAGATATAAAATCTAGTTTGCATCTGTAGTCTCTAGGCAAGTTGATGTACTGCAATAAAAAGGTTAAAAGGTCAAAACAGTCAAATAACATGGCACTACAGACAGGAAAGCGGCTCATGACAAGACACTGCACACATGCAAGACAGTCCCACAAGCCCACAAGGTCAGCATTGCATGGAGGCAGTATACAATACACATACGTACACATAAAGCACATGTAAGACAGCCATGTAATACAACAATAAGCACATACGTGAGCACAAAAAGCACATTAAATGCACATGGACTGAGACAGTCACATAAAACATAAACCCTGTCAGGCGGCTCAAGCTGTTAGATATGGGAGCAATTTTGATGTGTCAGCAGGCACCGTTTTAATGATTTAGAAAAGGAGTTGAAAGATGACAAATCTCTCATTTCTGGGGGAACAGTGTCCCATGTATGGGATGCTCTGAAAGAGAAAGCTTATTGCCCCAAGGCACTTCTCCTCAGAGGGATTATACAGTCCCCTCTGCTTGCAGCCCTGGTGGAAGGATTTAGATTATTTTTTATAAGTCCGCTGAGTGGGGGAAGGGCCAAACCATGGAAGATCTTATATACACATAAAATGTCAGCATACTTCATCAGGTTTTCCCAACTCAGCAGATGATATTTAGTGAGGAATCTACAGTGATGGTATGACTTTGGCTTTTTATCTAACACCTTCAGGGTCTGCTTGTAAAGACGTTCAATTGGTTCCAGCACAGTTTTGCCTGACTGGTCCCAGCTCGTAAGACAGTAGGTCATATGAGAAAAGATCATGCCATTGATAAACAACAGTGCAGCTTCTGTGGTTAAGTTGTCCCTGATATACTTAAAGTTGGCTAGATTGAACTTGATTCTGTTCACCACCTTCTTAACTGAGTTGTGAGTCAATTATTATGCCCAAGTATTTAAATTTGTTGACGATTTCTAGCTTCTGTCCTGCCACAACAATGTCTGGATGAGCATCACTGTTAACCTTCTTTCAGAAGAACATGCCTACTGTTTTGCTTAACACATGGTGACACACACAGTACACACAGATGAGAGGCAACACAACACACACACACACACACACACACACACACACACACACACACACACACACACACACACACACACACACACACACACACGCAGCTTCGGGGATCACTGGTGGAATGTCTTTTGAATTTCCCATCGTCCTCCAGGGGCAGCCAGAAGCAGTGGGCAGCCTCGTCAGTGACGCTTGTAGACCCAAGTCTAAATGTTTAGTCCAAGTCCTGGTCAGGTCTGAAGTCCTGCATGTTTTTTGTATTGGGTTGTTTTGGGAGGAAACTCTTGCGAACATGGGGAGAACATGCAAACTCCGCACAGAAAGACCCGGGAGACCTTCGTGCCATGAGGCGACAGTGCTAAATACTGTGCCACCGTGCCCCACTTGAGCGCTTTTGGGGTTCAGTGTTTTACTCAAGAACACTTCGATACATTGCCAGGAGCTGGGATCGAACCAGGGACCTTCTGATCCCCAGCCGGCTGCTCTCCTTCCCGAGCTACGTACCGCTAATGCATTGTGGTTCACATCAGTACTACACTCTACTGCTCCTGGGCCTTTACTCTACGACATAATTTGGATACAGTGCGATCTCCCCTCTTAAAGCAATCTATTTTCATATGTGTAGGCCTGAGACCATTCAAGCTCTGACAGTTCAATTTCTAGATATTTCTCTATCTATCTATCTATCTATCTATCTATCTATCTATCTATCTATCTATCTATCTATCTATCTATCTATCTTTGTAAATAAAAAATCTTGTAATAAATATAAACGCATGGATAGGCCCTATAGTTGGTATAGGTACTGCGCTCCCGATCCAGTTGTTACACTGGCCCGGAGCGCCATTCACACACCAATGGCGGCAGCTGCCATGTAAGGCGCTTGCCTGCTCATTGGGATCAATTTGGGGTTCAGTGTCTTGCCCAAGGACACTTCGACAGGTAGTCAGGAGAAACCGGGATTCGAACCACCGACCCTACGATCACTGAACGACCCGCTCTACCTCCTAAGCTATATCACCATCCCTCATGGTCTGAACCCCTTCCTTTTCTGTCGAGAATAGTTAAACTTTAGAAAAGCACATCTGTCGTCAATGCCACTAACAATCACAAGAATTTAGAGGCAAGATGTCTGTAGGTGGCATGCAGCTATAGCCCCAACAACCATCAAACAGGGGAAAGTTGAGAAGTTGGTGCTGGCAATTATCATACAGATATATTACAGTGTAAATACAAAACCAGATTGCAACTTAACAACAAAGTGGATAAAACATGTTGAGAAAGAGAGAACAGCACATCAGGCAGTCTGCAAGCGACCAGGAGCTCTCCAAAAAAGCAGCCCCTACCCCCCCCCCCCCCCCCCCACACACACACACACACACATATTCCAAAAAAGTGCTACAGGGTGGCAATGGCCTAATCATTCTAAAAACAATCAAACTAGGAGGAGAGTTCTAATGTCTTAAGGGGAGACACTACAGTCAAAATTGTGTTTTTTTCTTCCCAACTTAAATTTTCTGATTTTTATTCTTCTACTATAACATGTATACTATCACTACATTAACAGACAAATGGCGAGACCTTATTAAAAACTGCTATTTTTCAAATTGTTGTATCTGTGAAACAAGCATATGAATTAATAATGCTTATCTTTATCGGTCATTTTCTTAAAATTACGTTTTTTCAGTACCTGACGTCACTCGGTACCTGCTATCTCAACTTCCAGGGCAGGTGCATTCACTAAACTTTACATACTGATTCTCAGATGTATTCTGCAAATATTTACAGCTAGAATATCTTGTTGTCTTTTCATTTTAGGTTTCATTTCCTGTCTAAAAATACGCCAAAAAAGTATTTTTAATGGGTGTACTGTATGCAGTCTTTTTTCAATATCTTTTGAAAATAAGCTTGTATTCACAAACCCAGCTGTAAATATTAAAGTTTTTAGTATATTTTCAAAACAAAAGTAAAACTTTAAGCCTGACTTTATCCATTGTTTAGATAGTAGGTACCGAAATATATACAAATGTATGCATATTTAATGAGTTATTGCCTAATTTGCATACCTAAACTTTTTTTGAGAGAGAGAGTGTAATACAAAAAAACATTTATCTTGATGTGAAGATTAAACTGGTAAAAAAAATCATGAGGATATCTTTAAAGGAAAAAAAATCAACTGTAGTGTCTCCCCTTAATAAATTATTGCCTGTGTGTGCAGCCACCTCTATTAGTTGTATTGCATGTTTTCATTGGCTGGCACATCATCACTACAGGTGTGCATATCACCAACTTCGACTCTGCACTAATCATTCTTTGAAAAAAAGCATTAATACATCATTACTGTCCACGTCCACGTTAGCTTTGTCATCAAGAACAGCACTGTAAGGATTCATCACCACAGCACTGCATAAGACCTACTCCCCTTATAGTTAGGTAGGTAATACTGTACCTTATTGATCCCCTGAGGGAAATTGCAGAATGATCCAAGTTTAGAAGGTTATTTGCTGTGGGGATTAAAATAGACCCTGTGCCAGTTAGGCTACTGGTTACTAGACCTGGATTAAAATACTATTGGAAATCATTTCAATTATGTTGCTTGTTTTTTTTTTGTCAATTGAACTACTGATCTGTTCCCTCCAAAATGCAAACAAAATAGTATTTTGACTGGTCATTATTGGTCTGCTCTTTACAGGGAGAGGGTCTGAAATGGGAGCAGGGTGGGTGGAACCTAGAACTCAGGGAGAAATGTCTGAGTCCTGTCTACAGCTTGTTTAAGGTATGTTTATTCAGGTAAACCCCTCGCTATAAAATGATGAATATAATCCTAACCCTTTTAGGATGTGGTACATATTTAGAATGCTTCCACTAGGAAGAGTACGAGTATGCACACTTTCAGGGTTGCACACACTGCTCAGTAGTTTTTACAAGTATTGTACATATTACCTTACAAACACCAGCATTAGGGTGCACATGCGATCTCTCCATATAACTCTACATATTCAGGGACCTTAATCACCCAGGGCATGATCTGCTTATACTTACTTATATAAAAATAAGACCAGCAATGCCCAACAATATAGAATACTGTAGATACATTAGATGTAATGTGATTTCAAAAATAGCTTCCCAATTTTCCAGACTTGCTACCCATTGCTTCTGTCTTTCAAACAGTTATATACCACAAAACCATTTTTGAATGTAAGCCATAACCGCACTAGGATGTACGGATGCATACGCAAACAGTAGACTGTGAACTCAAACATGCACTTACAATTCCCTAAATGTACAGGGAAAAAAATATTGAAGTACATGTCCTCCATAGTGAACCATTTACATTATAAATGCCTCTTACCGATGACTTGGAGTTTCAGCTATATCCAATGTGGTATGTATACAATGAAGAAGTGATGCTGATGGATAATGAGCATAGTCAATGCAACCTGTCCTGTACCTCTTCCTCTTCGTTTGAAGTGAGAAGAAATGCAGCTGCAGTGTTGTATTTCAAGAGTTAAGACATTTAGAATATGTAAAAAATGTGGGTTTTCACATCTGCCAAACCTGTTGGTTTTGTCACACTGGGGCATCAAGCTCTAGGCAAAATTGGATCCGGCAATTAGTTGGTTAGACAAGACGGTCATATCCCCGGGCAATGGAGAGATGATGTCAGAAATGCATCAGCAAGTGAACAAGTAGTTTGCACACCTGAGTTGTCTGGTGAATAGCAGAAGCCTCATGAGACCATGCCGATCTCATTGGCTCACATTCTGTTTCTTCCAATGAAATTCAATTTGCTTTACTTTCAATAAAGTTATGCCCACCAGCTGTAATACAAGTGCAGTGTTGATATCAACCTCGTCAAGTGCAGTGCCGTTGTTATGAGATTTGTCATCAGCTAAACTGGACACTGATTGGACAGGCCCAACTGCAGCTACTGTAAGCTCAAACTGATTCCTCTCAAGTTTGGCCAGATTAACAGGAGAACATATACAAACTAAAATTGTTAGAAATATGGAAAACAATGCCTTAAAATTTCTAAACTACAAATGATACGGAACACTGCAGCATGAGTCCTCACTATGGAGGGCACATATCACACCAGTCTTAAAATCACTACACTGTCAGTTTTAGAATAGACCTCAACATTATTTTATTAGTCTTTAAATCTCTCCACAGTCACACACCTGAATACATTTCAGACATGCTTGTTAGGTACATGCCCAAGAGACCCCTCAGGGCCTCAGGTACTGAGCTCCTAACAGTTCCAACAGCCAGGACCAAGAGATATGAAGAGCCAGCTTTCAGTTTCTATGCCCCCAACCTCTGGAACACCTTGCCAGATAACTTAACAAGGGCTGAAATGGTGGAAATGTTAAAGCGAGATCATAAGACTTACCTATTCAGTCTAGCCTACAATCACTAGCCAGGACCTAGAGACAAAGAAAGGCAGGCTCCAGCCTGCTAGTGAATCATTCGTATACTGTATATTGGTGTACATCCTTTTATGCACTGTGTGTATAGATGTATATACAGATGTTTGTTGCCCAGCAACTGGCATGGTCTGGTGAAAATCTGTGTTGCTTATGTGTCTCTGCATGCTACTAACCCTATTCTGCCTCCCCTCTCCCTAGTGCCTCTCCCTCCTATTTTCTAACCAGGTCCTGTGGATTCCCCTCTGTCACCTGCAGACCACCCTGAGTCCGGTAGAAACCCCCATGATTGCTGTAGAGGTCCAGTGCAGCCACTGCCTTCCTCTCTCCTCCTTAGTGTCTCTCCCTCTTAAGCTCTAAACAGGACATCCCCGGTCTCCTACAGGCCACCCTATATCTGGTAGAAATCCCCCTGACTGCTGCAAAGACCCAGACCCAGCTACTTACCCTGTCTTCCTTTCTCCTCCCTAGTGTCTCCCTCTCTTGTACTATACCCAGGTCCCATAAAGTTGTGCTTACTATGCTTTGTTATATGACTCACTTAAAATATCATATTAGAGACTACAGGGATAGCTACACATAATGGCCTACTATAGGCAACTATGTAACTATTAGTATACTGATAGTCATGTCTCTCCTATGAAGTATCTAGCCCCTGTTTACTGCTCTGTATATGTATATAAAACTGTTTTTTTGCTTCCCTTTTGAATATGTAGGGGTGGGACCTATGCCCACCCCCCATTCCTCTCTGTAAAGCGCATTGTGTTGCCTCTGTGTATGAAATGTGCTATACAAATAAAGTTTGATTTGATTAGAATTGATTTGAAGGCCCCCCCTCCTCCTTTTTCGGGTCAAGATCCTCCTAATGGCTCCCCATGGCTCCTGGAGAGGCCCCCTGCTATCCTCGTGCGCAGCTCCATCCCACTATGTGTCGCCAGCTGTACCTATCAAGTCACCCCCCCCCCCCCTTTTTTTATTTTTTTATATATATTATTTTTACTTTTGGCTCTCTGCTTTTTGTCTCCCCACTTGTGCTTAGCATCTATACATAGTTTACTCTACATTCTTTAGGAATGCTAAGTGCTATTGTATTTTATAAGAGCTTATTGTGCCTTGTTATATGATTCACTTAAATATCCTATTATGGACTACAGGGATAGCTAACATAAAATCTCTGTAACTTTTTATCTATTCTACTGAGTCATGTCTGTCCTATGAAGTTTTAAGCCCATTTGTATTGCTCTGTCAGTGTTCTTAGACAAACATTTTCCAGGAGCTTGCTTGATCGTCTTATTGACAGAGGTCAGGGAATAATTTTTACAGCTCACTTTTTCGGCCCTTGGGTGAACTGTTTTTTTGCTTCTATATTGCCCTCTGGATTATGTAAGGGTAGGATCTACAGTATATCCATCCCCCCATTGCTCTCTGTAAAGTGCGTTGTGTTGCCTGTTACAGGTCAGTATGCATTATTTATGTTTATGTATGTATGTTGCTTCACTAACTTTACTTTCAGGCTAGGTCCGGCCTGGGAGTAATTGGCTGACCAGAAGCACCTGTGGGCTTCTCCCCCTGACCTTAATTGGGGAGACCTGCCACCCAGCCCTATATAAAGCAGCTGATCACAGCCCTCTGGTTCTCTCTCTCTTTCCCACTCCTTTTGTTGGTGTTTCGATGCCAGCCTACTTATTTCTGTTGTGCTCATCTTTTTGAGCACTTACTTTATTAATCTACTTTGGTTAATAAATTCTTATTTTTGCATTTAACTATGCGTTGGTCTCCCTCATTGTGTTGCGACATGAGCCGGTCGTAACATAATGGGTAGCGTAGCTTTGTTTGGGTTTTGTTTGGTTAAAATGGACTAGTGCCCCTAGGCTAGTTTTGTGCTGGCTTTGTGTTTGAGGGGAGGGGAGACTGCTGTGCCACATGCGGTAACTTAGGTGAGCATACCTGGGTGAGTAATCCTGCGGGGGTTGGGGAGACCTGCCCCACTTTGTTGTTTTTGTGCGTTAACCCTGGGGTGGCCCCTGGCGTGCACGGGAATGCCGCTGAAGACTAAGAGAGGTCTAGTTAGTCAGGGACCTAAGTCTAGCTCGTCTAGGTACCCTAGGTGTGCTCTAGGTTACGTTAGTTTTGTTTTGTCTTTTGTTTTTTTGTTAGCATGTGGCATCATTAATTTTCCTCCTTTGATTTGGTTGTCGTGTTGGCTGGGTAATGTAGTTGTGTATGGGAGTAGGCTAGTTCTGGGTTTGTAGCCTGTTGCCTGCACCTCTCCTTGGGTGGGAGAGTTGCGTTGTTCTGTTGTAGGCTGGCTAACAGCATTTGTGCTTGTATGGTAAAGCAATGGCATTTAGTTTGGATGACTTTGGTGCTGACCCTTCACGCGGGAGCAGCTGGTTTTGTGCACTAAGGCGCAGCTCCAGTCTGTAGCTGATCGATATGGTATTGGGCTCGACTCTGCTTCTCGGAAGTCCTGGTGGCTGGGCTTGTGCAGTTGTAGATACTGGCCCTGGTTTCCAGCTCACCTGGTGGGGAGGAGGGCGCAGCGCCGTCTGACAGTAAGGTGGAGGATGACGGGGATCCGAATCGATCCGTTTGAGTCATCAGACTATATCAGAGAGATGGAGCTGAGGCTCAAAATGAATCAGCTGGAGCTTGATGAAAGGCTAGTGTTTGTCTCATCAGGAGAAGATGAGAGAGTTGGAGCTGAGGTTGGGAGTTGGATCTGTGGATCCTTCTCAGTTCGATGTTAGCAGACACATCCGTTTAGTTCCTCAGTTCTCCGAGAAGGAGGTAGAGGTCTATTTCTCATTTTGAGCGTGTGGCCACCACATTGACCTGGCCGAAAAATGTGTGGACCCTGCTTTTGCAGTGCGTACTCACAGGAAAGGCTCAGGAGGTCTACTCCTCATTACAAGGGCGTAACCATATTGTAGACTTTGGGGGGGACAATGCTTATAAGTTGACTTGTCCGCACGCATAACACTGCTGACATGTAGGCTTACTGTAGGTTAAAACTATTGTATCCAGCTGTTTTCAGTCTCACTGTCCATTTTCTTACCTGATCCTGTTTCCGCAGACCCACAGGACACTGTCTCTCTCTCGCCATGCGGTCTCTCCCCATCTCTGCCCCTGTGTGCTGCCTGAATTATGGCAAGATAGTATATTACAAGAAGAACAATGACTGACTGATGATCATATTTGAAATATTCTATTGTATTACAAGCTAGTTAACTGACTGCTGACATGTAGGCCTGCAGTTAAAAAAATGAATGTATCAAGCTCGACAAGTCTCACTGTCCAATGTCCAACCTGATCATCTGTGTCCCCACAGGACACTGTCTCTCTCTCGCCATGCCTGTGCGTCTCTCCCTATCTCTGCTCCTGCGTTCTGCCTGAATTATGACAACATATTATTTTACCAAAATGACTGATTGAAGATCATCTTGGAAATATTCCGTTTAATTACAAGCTAGTTGTATGTTGACATGTAGGCCTACTAAAGTTAAAAAAATACTGTATCAAGCTGTTCTCAGTCTCACTGTCCATTTTCTTACCTGATCATCTGTGTCCCCAGACTCCCCACAGGACACTGTCTTTCTCTTGCCATGCAGTCTCTCCCTATCTCTGCGTGTTGCCTAAATTATGACAAGATATATAATTTTACCAGAAGAACAATGACTGACTGATGATGATCATAACTGGAATATTCTATTTTATTACAAGCTAGTTGCATGTTGACATTTAGGCTATCAAGTCAGTAAAGTAAAGTAAAGTAGACTTCCAATCAAAATTGGAAAGCCAGTTAATTTCCCTTTACAATGTCCCATTTGTAAGCTCATGCATTGTGGTATATAAGATTGATACGAAATAATACAGTGGCAACAATTGACCAAATAAAAAAGGTTTATTTAGCTACCCAGAGAGCAATAATCTGAGCCAGATCTGAGCGATATGGGCCAGATCTAGTAGCTACAGATCATCAGGCCCAGATCAGCTTATTGCTGTCTGGGTAGGTATCTCACTTATCCTACTGTATGAAAAAAGCCTTGTATGTCCTGCTGCTGGCCCCGTTTTTTAGGTAATGTCGTCATGACATGTCATCTCCATTGTCAGCTACACTGTCAAGTGCACAGAAGGACATGAGATAAACAAAAGTAATGGTGCATTCTTTTATCATTGGGAACTGTGTGAACGCGATTGTTGTGATGCCAGGAACTGAGAAAATCCCAGTTCTCAATGATAAACGCACAATTAGATTAGAAAGTTGGGAGATCTGCTGATTCTGAGCTAACTTGGCTATAGCTACTTTAGTAAACATTAATAGACTAGCAAGTGTTTAAAATTAGACAACCGAGTTCTGGTTAGCCAAATTAATTTTGTCACAACAATGTGTGCTCCAGATCAGTGCTAGCTAGGGGGTCAGCTCTATGGTCCCACAGCCCATTGGTCCCACATTACTAAGACCTTTTATTTATTTATTTATTTATTTTTCAAAATTAGGCCCAATGGTCCCACAGCCCATTGGTCCAATACTTTTTTTCTTTCTTCAAAATTAGACCAAATAGTCCCACAGCCCAATGGTACCACACCCCATTGGTCCCACATTACTAAGACTTTTTTTATTTTGTATTAGGCCCTAAACAAACAAGCTGGTGAGGAAAGCCAGCTCTGTTGTGGGTGGAACGCTGGACAGAATACCCTCTGTCTTGTATTCCATAGTGCACAGGAATAAGGGAGCAGACAGATTCTCGTGCTTGAATTGTTTCAATTTTACCTTCACTCTGTCCTCCTAACTGGTTGTGTGTAAAAAAAATATAGAATACTCGCTGTCTTGTATTCCATAGTGCAGGGAATAAGACAGATTCTCGTGCTTGAAATGTTTCAATGTTTCAATGTTTACAAATGTGTGCGGGTAGAGCAGGAGCATATAAAGACAGAACTCATGCTGCAAACACACACACATTCAACCAGGTAGGAGGATATCTATATTTTTATTGGCAGAGATGGCTGCTATTCACGGGCGCTTGATCACTGGAAACCGTAGAGGAAAGGTTTTACTTGTCCAGAACTTCCGTTTTCACTGTCATGAGACAAGGGGCGAAAAGATTCATTGGCGTTGCTGGTGTAAAGACTGCAGAGCAAAGGTGTAAAGCTCAGATTGATATTGTTTCGGTGGCCTACTATCTGGAGGATGGTGTTCTCATGTGGAAGTGGGCTCCTATGGCCAAGGATTGTGAGTGGAATGCAACTTATCAGGTTGTAGTTCCTGTTGGCTACCGTAGGCAGATACTGGTTCTAGCTCATGACAATCCCCTATCTGGTCATTTGGGGATAATTAAGACCTATTATCGCATACTCAAGCAGTTCTTCTGGCCTGGTCTCAAGGGTGATGTTGTGGCCTACTGTTGCTCATGCAAGGTGTGTCAACTGGTTGGGAAGCCGAACCAGGTGATTCCTCCAGCTCCGCTCCATCCCATCCCGGTGCTGGGGGAGCCATTTGAGAGGCTTATTATCGACTGTGTAGGCCCGTTACCTAAGTCCATGTCAGGTCACCAATATCTCCTGACTTTTATGTGTGCTGCGACTCGCTTCCCAGAGGCCATTCCGATTCGTTCCCTTAACACCAAAGTAGTGGTTTGGGAAATAGTCAAGTTCTGCACTGTTTGGGTTTGCCAAAGGTCATCCAGACAGACCAAGGTAGCAATTTCATGTCCAAGGTGTTCGCTCAAGTGCTAGCCCTGTTGTCTGTGAAGCATCAGACCTCCAGTGCCTACCATCCGGAGAGCCAGGGGGCGCTAGAGCGATTTCACCAGACCCTGAAAACGATGTTGCGTACCTATTGTCTTGAGTCGGGCAGGGAATGGGATGAAGGTGTGTGTCTCCTACTTTTTGACATCAGAGGCACTGTGTGGGAATCCCTAGGGTTTAGTCCTGCCGATTAGGTGTTTGGGCACTCTGTTCGTGGCCCCTTAAAGCAGTTGCGAGAGCAGTTGATGGGAGATTCCTCTCCTGGTCAGAATGTGTTAGACTATTCAAGTTCCTTTAGAGAGCACCTTCACCATGCTTGTGCGATGGCAAGAGATGTTATGAAGACCACTCAGTCTAAGATGAAGGAGCATTATGACAATAATGCTGTCAAACGGAGCTTTCGGCCTGGGGCGTCAGTGCTGGCTCTACTTCCTATCCCTGGTTCCACCCTACAGGCCCGATTCTCAGGCCCTTATGTGGTTGAGAGGCACCTTGGTGAATCAGACTGTCATCAGCACTCCAGATAGATAGGAGACGCAAGACTCGTTTGTGCCATGTCAACATGTTAAAACCTTATGTGGTCCGGTCAGGTGATGGGGATGTCTCCACACCAGTGGAGGTAAAGCCTGTGATTCTGGTTTCAGGGTTGCCCTCAGACGGACGACCTGGCCATGCAGGAGTCTCCTGTTTTGTGTCCTTGGTTGTCGAATTCCAAGGTCTTGGATGACTTGGAGTCTCATTTGACTCATCTCTCAAAGTCCCACAGAGAGGACATTATTGGTTTGATTGGTGACTTTAATGCCCTTTTTTTCTGATGGGCCCGCACAAACAACTGTCCTGCAGCATGACATTGATGTGGGGGACTGTCCCCCTATCAAGCATTATGCTTATCGCATGAACCCTACAAAAAGGGCTCAGATGCAGAAAGAGGTTGTGTACTTGTTAGAACATGGTTTAGCTGTCCCTAGCTCAAGTCCTTGGAGCTCGCCATGTTTGCTTGTGCAAAAGCCAGATGGATCCTCACGTTTCTGTACCGACTTTAGGAAGGTCAATCATGTCATTAAACTAGATTCCTTTCCTCTTCCGCGGGTGGAGGATTGCATAGATCGGGTTGGGGCTGCCCGTTATGTGACAAAGCTGGTCTTGGACATTGGACATTGCCATGTGCCATTGACTGCCAGGGCTTCTGAGATCTCTGCCTTTGTCACACCAGACGGTTTCCTTCAGTACACAGTCATGGCTTTTGGGATGTGTAATGCCCTAGCCACGTTCCAACGACTTATGAGAATGGTACTGTCTGGGGTGGCTGGTTGTGAGGTCTATTTAGATTATCTTGTGGTCTAGTCTGCGGACTGGGGGCTCATATGGAGACCTTGTGTTCTGTGTTTAAGCAACTGCAGGGGGCGTCTCTTACCTTGAATCTAGCGAAATGTGAATTTGCCAAGGCCACTATCACATATCTGGGCAAGCAAGTCGGGCAGGGCTGTGTGCGCCCAGTTAGTGCCAAGGTTCCTACCACCAAACGGGAGCTGAGGTGCTTTCTTGGTTTGGCAGGTTATTATAGGGTGTTCTGCCGTAACTTTGCATCTGTGGTTTCTCCTTTGACCGACGACCTCAGTCCTGCAATTAGTTTTGTTTGGGACACAAATAGGCCTTTTCCACCAAGAGGGAACCGGTTCCTGTGCCGGTTCGCAAACCTAATTTGAATGGTTCCGAGCATTTCGACCAAAAAGAAATGAGTTCTGGAACCCGAAAGCTGGTTCCGAACCGGCACCACAAAATAGTAGGTTTTTCAGTGCGAACCGTGACGACATCAAGGGCGTGGGCTGACGTACAACGGTTCGGCTCAAAACTGGTAAAAACAGGGGCCCGTTCTCTGGACAGAACCAAGGTTCCAGGAATTTTGAAACGAACCGGTTCACGAACCAGAGTTCCTTTGGTGGAAAAGGGCTAAAAGTGTGAGCAAGCCTTCCAGGCAGCCAAGGCTCTGCTTTGTAGATCACCAGTGTTGTCAGCCCCAGACTTTGCCATGCCGTTTAAGTTAGAGGTTGACGCAAGCGGCGCTGGAGCAGTTCTTTTACAGGAGGATTCCTATGGGGTTGATCATCCAATTTCGTACTTCTCTAAGAAGTGAATTGGTGCTCAGCATCACTACAGCACTATAGAGAAGGAAACGCTGGCCATGCTTTGGGCCCTTCAACATTTCGAGGCCTACGTTGGCTCTTCCCCACAGCCAGTAGTTGTCTATAAAGACCATAATCCTATAGTTTTCCTGAACCGCATGTACAACAGCAACCAACGCCTTATGCGTTGGGTGTGATTGGCCCAAGGGTTCAACATAGAGGTTTGCCATAAGAAGGGCTGTGATAACATTGTGGCAGATGCTCTGTTACGTATTCCTTAGGGTGTCAACTGAGTATGACAACCAGAGCCGGTTGCCATCTTAAGGGCGGGGTGTTACAGGTCAGTATGCTTTATTTATGTTTATGTATGGATGTTGCTTCACTAACTTTACTTTCAGGCTAGGTCCCGCCTGGGAGTAATTGGCTGACCAGAAGCACCCGTGGGCTTCTCCCCCTGAGCTTAATTGGGGAGACCTGCCACCCAGCTCTATATAAAGCAGCTGATCACAGCCCTCTGGTTCTCTTTCTCTCCCACTCCTTTTGTTGGTGTTTCGATGCCAGCCTACTTATTTCTGTTGTGCTTATCTTTTTGAGCATTTTATTAATCTACTTTGGTTAATAAATTCTTATTGCATTTAACTATGCGTTGGTCTCCCTCACTGTGTTGCGACATGAGCCGGCCATCTGTGTATGAAATGCACTATATAAATAAAGTTTGATCATAGATAATAACCATTTATTGCAACAAATGGAAATACAGTTATGCTTGGTGCTGATGGCTCCACACTTGAGATGCTTCCTGGATTAGCCAGGCAGCATGCTAAGCCAAAACAGGGAGGGCACTGCAGAAAACCCCCCAATGGCTACACAAGGGTGGGCCAAAACGAGACAAAGTCCAGTTTGACCTTTGAGTCATGGCAGGACTCTGAACTAGAAATGTGGAGAATGGACTGTGACTGGAGTGTGGATGATAGAAACTGAAACGTTGATTCGATCAGCGGGATGTAAGCTGTCAATCATGACTTCTGTGTCGTGCATGAACTAACACGATGCTTCATAAGAGGACACATCTTCCCAGATTTCTACAGTAGCATGGCTCTCTATCCAGTTATATGCTCTTGCTAACTTCTTGGCTTGCTAGCCAACTATTTGCTTTTGGTATTTTACAATAATTGAATGAGTTAGCTAGTGATGTGATGGTCACAAAGCAGTCATATTCTGATTAGGTTTCTTATCAAATATAACAACTTAATGATTAATTCAATATATACAGTAAGGGTGCGTGTCCACCGGCAAGCTGTATTTAAGAGCTGGCGCTGTTTTCTCATTGTTTACAATGGGCAATGAGCTCTAGGGTGCTATAGAGACGAGAGCTGTGTTCCAAGCGCTTTTTAGCGGTATAGCGCCGTGAGGCTTTTTTGGCAGTTGAAAAAAGTTTAACTTTTTGAGCTAGAGCGCAGGCTGTAAAAGGCTGTTCTGATGACAGTGGTCGATTTTTGGCAAAACTGCAGAGACAGCGAACGTTAGCACTAGCTAACATTAGCTAGCTATCTTAACTTGGCTAGTTAATCTGCAGTCTGCAAAAACACAACACTCGTTGCTAACGTAGCTGTAAAACATTGGTAGCCTAGCCAGCTCTAACTGGTAGCTTGGCGCTGTTCAGCTACATACAGCTCGTTGGTGGACACACAGCCTAATGTATCATTCTTTATCAAACAGTGATTACGTGCTTTGGGAATATTATAAACTTTCAATTTATTGATCAATATGAAACAGCAAAATTCACATCTTTGCACATTGAGCTCACCAGTGTGTGTTGCTCCTTTGAAACCATTGATGTTTAGCAATTGATCACAATGTGATCAATTGCTTTACATGATTGGGTAAAGTACACTTCCATCTGATTTCAGAGGGATCAGGCCAGAGATACCAGTAGTTTGTCATCATTTTATTTATCACACCACATAATGCTGAACACCATTGGTTAGAGGAGATTTGGAGCTTTCCTTGAATGCCAAATTTCGCTGAGTGCTTTTAAAAAATGGGTTAGAAATAATTTGATTTCAAACAATTTGTTACCTGATCTCAGGCACCAGGGCTGGCCTTGGAAAATAAATGCCCAATGAACACAAGTTTCTGTAGGCCAATTGCACAGTATGTCATTAGTATGCTTTATTTCAGTGAACAATTACTTTCAAAAGATTAAACGGTCAGCATTTACTGTACATATTTCAATGGGTTATACTTGAATTGAATACTGTTATAGGCATGCAAGTCAGTGACTGACCAGAAAACATCTATACTATTTTCTAATCTTATATTATCTGGCATTCCTATAACCTGTATGAAAATGCTATTGCTCTGATTGAACAAGAGATATAGAACAACTGGTGTGGATATTTAATTGATATATTTTGAAGCAATGATCTGTGGGCAATCAATTATTGACAGTGAACAACAGTGAAATAACAATCGATCAAAGCAGAGACTATAAAACAAAATTTGAAAACCATATTACATATATGTACAGTAAAATGGAAACATGCAGTTAACTTATAACAAACGATGACAAAATTTAAGAACTTTAATGTTATTGTAGCCTTGATAAACTCTTCATACAACCTTTTATTATACCCTTTTATTATACCCTATGTTAGATTTAGTCAATGTAATTTGTATGCAAATATTAGAAGAGGGCTAAACATATTTTAACTTATTTCAAATGAATGTTATCACATGCATTGGTAAAATACTGTACTCATACAAATTACAATTACTATCCGACATCAATCATATCTACCTACCTCAGTATATGTCATACAGCACTGCGGTTCTCGTTGGTTAGAGACAATTAGGAAAGACTGTGACACGAAGTCTGAGGGTCAGTTCATTGGTTCACCTTGTCAGTTCTCTTGTCTTGCCATGTGAGTAGCAGATGGAACTCAAGCAATGTAAATGGAAGCTGTGGTGCATGCTATGAGCAAGCCAGCATCTGTACCACTAGCAGGAGAGAGAGTGTCATGGCAGCCAAAGAGAAGGCCGCAGGTCTTGGAGGACTTCCTGATGCTGTGGTCACCACAGGGGTAGCGGTTGTTGATGCTTCTGAAATGACAAGTGAGGTAGACAGACAGATAAGAATTGTAGCATTTGAGAGACATAATTTGAGAAGATGACGACCGTACGCCCGTAGGGTCGACTGTATGCTATCCCTTATAACATTTAGATAACATCTGAACCTATATAATGAATGACTTATTATGAATGTCTATGAAGCAATGTAATACATCATTAGAAGATGGTACAGTATGGTCCTGATAAATACTTACGAGCACTGACGCTGCCTGCAATAATATTGAGGGAGGTGGAATTGCTGGTGAGAGCAGTGTTAAGAGTTGACTCTGTGTCGCTTGCACTGGGAACTGAAGACTGGTTGTTGAACACAAGGGTCATGTCAGCAACTACAGATCCATTCCTGTATTGGAGAAGCAGACACGGACAATTCTCAGAGATGCACAATATACCCTCACAGTTGTCAATTGATGTAAATAAATGCTTACGTGAATTTGTTGACGATGGAACGAAGAAAAGATGTAAAGCTCTTTGTGTAAATAGAATTGATCTGCATTAAGACATAATTCAGGTTAGTACAATGTATACAAATTAAGCAATATAACTGGTATAAGACAAAATGTGATATGAACAGTTGTAACTTGTAAGGATAGATACTGTAGAGATAGATAGATAGATTGATCGATCGATCGATTGATTGATTGATAGACTAGATAGGTACTTCATTGCTGATAGAATATAACTTTTACCTCAGATATCACAGTGGCAGCCAGATTCTGGAAGGCTGAAGAGGATGTGTTGGACAAATCTGAATTGAACACCTGGTTCAAACTGAACTGAAGAGACTGACTGCCTTCGCCTGATGATGGAGGGTTTGTTGGTGCAGTGGTTGGTGCAGCTGTCAATGCTTCTGTCGGTGCTTCAGTTGGTGCTGCAGTTGGTGCAGCTGTTGGAGCAGCTGTTGGTGCAGCTGTCGGTGTTTCTGTCGGTGCTTCAGTTGGTGCAGCTGTTGGTGCTGCAGTTGGTGCAGCTGTTGGTGCTTCTGTCGGTGCTTCAGTTGGTGCAGCTGTTGGAGCAGCTGTTGGTGCAGCTGTAGGCGCTTCTGTCGGTGCTTCAGTTGGTGCAACTGTTGGTGCTGCAGTTGGTGCAGCTGTTGGTGCTTCTGTCGGTGCTTCAGTTGGTGCAGCGGTTGCAACAGCTGTTGGTGCAGCTGTAGGCGCTTCAGTTGGTGCAACTGTTGGTGCTGCAGTTGGTGCAGCTGTTGGTGCTTCTGTCGGTGCTTCAGTTGGTGCAGCGGTTGCAACAGCTGTTGGTGCAGCTGTAGGCGCTTCAGTTGGTGCAACTGTTGGTGCTGCAGTTGGTGCAACTGTTGGTGCTGCAGTTGGTGCAGCTGTTGGTGCTTCTGTCGGTGCTTCAGTTGGTGCAGCGGTTGCAACAGCTGTTGATGCTTTAGTTGGTGAAGCTGTTGGAGCAGCTGTTGGTGCCTCAGTTGGTGATGCTGTTGGAGCAGCTGTTGGTGCTGCAGTTGGTGCAGCGGTTGGTGCAGCTGTCGGTCCTTCTGTCAGTGCTTCAGTTGGTGCAGCTGTTGGTGCTTCAGTTGGTGAAGCTGTTGGAGCAGCTGTTGGTGCAGCGGTTGGTGCAGCTGTTGGAGCAGCTGTTGTTGCTGTTATGTAGGCTATAGACTGATTGTCTTGGCTTGCATCCATGAAATATTGTAATGTTATAGGCCTACTGCATATTGAGAAATTTTCGACCGGTATTGCACAATAAACAGGAGACAATACAATTCGAATAAGAATTGTAGCATTTGAGAGACATAATTTGAGAAGATGACGACCGTACGCCCGTAGGGTCGACTGTATGCTATCCCTCATAACATTTAGATAACATCTGAACCTATATAATGAATGACTTACTATGAATGTCTATGAAGCAATGTAATACATCATTAGAAGATGGTACAGTATGGTCCTGATAAATACTTACGAGCACTGACGCTGCCTGCAATAATATTGAGGGAGGTGGAATTGCTGGTGAGAGCAGTGCTAAGAGTTGACTCTGTGTCGCTTGCACTGGGAACTGAAGACTGGTTGTTGAACACAAGGGTCATGTCAGCAACTACAGATCCATTCCTGTATTGGAGAAGCAGACAACAAGGACCATTCTCAGAGATGCACAATATACCCTCACAGTTGTCAATTGATGTAAATAAATGCTTACGTGAATTTGTTGACGATGGAACGAAGAAAAGATGTAAAGCTCTTTGTGTAAATAGAATTGATCTGCATTAAGACATAATTCAGGTTAGTACAATGTATACAAATTCAGCAATATAACTGGTATAAGACAAAATGTGATATGAACAGTTGTAACTTGTAAGGATAGATACTGTAGAGATTGATCGATTGATCGATTGATCGATTGATTGATTGATTGATTGATTGATCGGTTAATTGATTGACTAGATAGGTACTTCATTGCTGATAGAATATAACTTTTACCTCAGATATCACAGTGGCAGCCAGATTCTGGAAGGCTGCTGAAGATGTGTTGGACAAATCTGAATTGAACACCTGGTTCAAACTGAACTGAAGAGACTGACTGCCTTCGCCAGATGATGGATGGTTTGTTGGTGCAGCAGTTGGTGCAGTGGTTAGTGCAGCTGTCAATGCTTCTGTCGGTGCTTCAGTTGGTGCTGCAGTTGGTGCAGCTGTTGGAGCAGCTGTTGGAGCAGCTGTTGGTGCAGCTGTTGGTGCAGCTGTCGGTGCTTCTGTCGGTGCAGCTGTTGGTGCTGCAGTTGGTGCAGCGGTTGGTGCAGCTGTTGGTGCTTCTGTCGGTGCTTCAGTTGGTGCAGCTGTTGGAACAGCTGGTGATGCTTCAGTTGGTGAAGCTGTTGGAGCAGCTGTTGGTGCAGAGGTTGGTGCAGCTGTCGGTGCTTCTGTTGGTGCTTCAGTTGGTGCAGCTGTTGGTGCTGCAGTTTGTGCAGCGGTTGGTGCAGCTGTTGGTGCTTCTGTCGGTGCTTCAGTTGGTGCAGCTGTCGGCGCTTCTGTCGGTGCTTCAGTTGGTCCAACTGTTGGTGCTGCAGTTGGTACAGCTGTTGGTGCTTCTGTCGGTGCTTCAGTTGGTGCAGCTGTTGGTGCTGCAGTTGGTGCAGCGGTTGGTGCAGCTGTTGGTGCTTCTGTCGGTGCAGCGGTTGGAACAGCTGTTGGTGCTTCAGTTGCTGAAGCTGTTGGAGCAGCTGTTGGTGCAGCTGTTGTTGCCTCAGTTGGTGATGCTGTTGGAGCAGCTGTTGGTGCTGCAGTTGGTGCAACGGTTGGTGCAGCTGTCGGTCCCTCTGTCAGTGCTTCAGTTGGTGCAGCTGTTGGTGCTTGAGTTGGTGAAGCTGTTGGACTAGCTGTTGGTGCAGCGGTTGGTACAGCTGTTGGTGCTTCTGTCGGTGCTTCAGTTGGTGCAGCTGTTGGTGCTGCAGTTGGTGCAGCGGTTGGTGCAGCTGTTGGTGCTTCTGTCGGTGCTTCAGTTGGTGCAGCGGTTGAAACAGCTGTTGGTGCTTCAGTTGCTGAAGCTGTTGGAGCAGCTGTTGGTGCAGCTGTTGTTGCCTCAGTTGGTGATGCTGTTGGAGCAGCTGTTGGTGCTGCAGTTGGTGCAACGGTTGGTGCAGCTGTCGGTCCCTCTGTCAGTGCTTCAGTTGGTGCAGCTGTTGGTGCTTGAGTTGGTGAAGCTGTTGGACTAGCTGTTGGTGCAGCGGTTGGTGCAGCTGTTGGAGCAGCTGTTGGTGCTGCAGTTGGTGCAGCTGTCGGTGCATCAGTTGGGGCAACGGTCGGAGCAGCAGTTGGTGCAGCGGTTGATGCTGCAGTTGGTGCAGCTGTTGGGGCTTCAGTTGGTGCAGCTGTTGGGGCTTCAGTTGGTGCTGCAGTTGGTGCAGTGGCTGGAGCAGCGGTTTGAGAAGTGGTTGGTGCTGCAGTTGGTGCAACTGTCGATGCTTCAGTTGGTGCTGCAGTTGGTGCAACTGTTGGTGCTTCAGTTGGTGCAGCAGTTGGGGCAACGGATGGTCCGGCAGTTGGTGCAGCAGTTGGTGCGGCAGTTGGGGCAACGGATGGTGCGGCAGTTGGTGCAGGGGTTTCAGCAGCGGTAGGGGCAGCAGTTGATGCAGCTAATGGTGCAGCGGTTGGTGCTGCAGTTGGAGCAGCTGTTGGGGCAGCGGTTGATGCTGCAGTGTGACCTGCATTTTGAGAAGTTGTTGCTGGAGTAGTTCCTGTAAAAGTTACTGTATTGTGACAATGTAATTCAGAGAACCGAATGCATAGACATGTATCAGTTTGGCAAAGCAGTTGGTAAAGTTTGCTTACTTGAGACCCCAACAGAGGATGCATTGATGGGAAAGGTGGATGTAGAGGTATTGTTGCATTGTGTAGCTTTAATATGTATTGTCTTACTGTGATATGGTTTTTGCATTGGTTTGTTTTGATGTCAGTACGGAAGTTGTCAAAGGTGTGTTTTTAACATCTCAAGTGGTTTTATTTGGAAATGTCAAGGCACCAACACAGGGACATTAAACACTCATGTAACATTTGACACATGTTTGGAGTCTTTAAAACCAAATGAATAACCAAATGCACTATGAGTACTATCGAATACTCTTTTAGATCTTTTACCTGTTATGTCAGGTGATACTGTGGTATCCGTTGCTGTTGTTATCCCCACTAGCCCTGTTGCACAGAAAAATACAAACGGTAAGGACAATTAAAATACATCCATAATCTTCATTCCCTCACACAATGCCATTATTGAAACACCAATCCACACACAAACACGCACATACACACACACACAACACACACACGCACCTGCTAACAGGAGAACAATCCACAATGATGCCATTCTTCTCACTGTCTCTGTGGAGATATACATCATAATGTCATGAACATGAACATACTGTTCATACTTTTCTGTGTGACATGAGTGAGTGAGCCATTGAATGAAACATATAGTTTTTGGGCTAATTTTATTGTCTGGTCATCAGTAACATAGTTTGAGTGAATAAACCCTAATAAAACAATGTTCAAATAATTTTAGCTGGCAGGACGATGTCTAGCTTTAAGTTGTTTAAGTAATTAAAGTTGTTAAATTAAGTTGTTAAAGTAGTATCTGTAGCATACTGAATCTCAAAGCAAATGTAAAAGCCATTTGCTATTGAAGTTAGCATTACTGCAGAGTTCTCTCCAGCATGCACCAATTTATAATTTTGTCAGGTGAACGAAATAGTGCGAGCTTGTCAAAGAAGCAATACAGAGGCAGGTGGAGGGTTTCAGTTGAGGTGCTGAGCTCAGGTTTCAGATAGGGGCCTAATATTAGTTACAAGGGATATTGTGAGAGTAAGTTAAAGAAGTTGGCATGGCCGGCATATTATTCTGTCAGGTAAATGAGGCAATGAAAGAGGGAAGGCGCAGCACAGACACAGGGGAGACAGGCAGAGCAACAGGGTCGCATGCATGGTCTTATAATGGCTTAGTGATTACTGTATGAAAGTGACGTTTCAGATTAAGTTTCCCCGCCAATATTCAATCAGAATTTATGCCCTTGGACAAGCCACTCCTAGACAAACCAAGTGGGGTATTATAAAACATTCAGTGCAATCCAATGGGTTCACTGGGTTACTAAGCATAAGACCAACAATGTACATCAATATATAATACTTTAGATAAATGAGATGGTAATTTGAAGAATTACTCATAATTGTCCTCTTTTCCAGTTATCCAGACTTTATATACATTGATTTTTCAAACAGTTGCATACCACAAAAACATCACACTAGGCTAAATCATGACAAAACATCCTGTGTAATCGATATACGGATGCAAGTACATTAACTTACAATTCCTTAAAATACAGACCTAGAAAAAATGCACAGTGAACCATTTACAATAAAAAGCCTCTTACCGGTAAAGTAATTTTTCCAAATATATTTTTCAGCTATATCACATGTGGTATGTGTGCAATGAAGAAATGTTGATAGATATTTGAGGTTAGCCAGTGCAACCTGTCTTCCTCTTTCTCTTAGTTTGAAGTGAGAAGAAATGTAGCTGCATTGTATTTCAACAGTTAAAAGACACTTAGAATATGTAAAAAATGTAGAGATTTATGGTACAGCTGCCAAACCTGTTGGTTTTGTCATGCAGGTGTGTCAAGCTCTAGACAAAAGGGATCTGACAATTGTGCAAGACAGTCACATCCCTGTCCTGGGCAATGGAAAGATGTGAGTCACATCTCTGCCCTGGGAAATGGAGAGATGTGAGTCATATCTCTGCCCTGGGCAATGGAGAGATGCGAGAGCATCATCAGCAAGTGAACAAGTAGTCTACACACCTGAGTTGTGCAGTGGGTAATAATGGAATTGAATTATGTTTCTCTCCATGGAATTCAATTAACCTTGAATTCAATTTGCTGTGTTCTCTACTGTTCAATTTGCTGAATTTGACTTGCTGTTCTTTCAATAAAGTTATGCCCACCAGTTATTATACAGTATACAAGTGCTGCTTTGCAGCATTGACATCAACCAATTCCAGGGAAGTGCCATTGTTATGATTTTTGTCATAAACTAAACTGGAGACTGATTAGACAGGCCCAACTGGAGCTACATTCAAACGGATTCCTGTCAGCCGTGGCCAGACTGATCCGTGTAGAAAAACAGAATGTGATATGCGAGATCAGGATGTCTTATGAGGCTAGCGTAGGAGAGAAATGCAAGATCAGTAACGTGGTGGTTTACCTTTCTGGCGGGGCAAACTCTGATAACGTTACTGACCGAAGTGAACTCTGAACTCTCTCCAAACATGGCAGACTACAATAACCATGTGCTCAAGTACCTTTATGGAGTAATTCATTGACTACAGAACGTTCATCCTGAGGCAGGTTTCACTATTGTTGGTTACTTCAACAGGGCTAATATTAGGAAAGTTTTGCCTAAATATCACCAGCATACTTTCCTACCCATGGTGTTCAGACTCTTGACTATTGTTATTCTCAACTACAGGAAAGATATAAACCCCTCCCCTGACCTTCCTTTGGTAAGGCAGATCACACCTCCATTCTCTCTTCCCAACCTGTACAGACAATGCGGAATCATGTTCGGTGTTGCAGCTGATGGGGACATGGATGAATATACGGACCCTGTCTCAGCCTACATCTCCAAGTGCATTGATGACGTCATCCCAAGAGTCAATGTTAGGACTTTCCCCAACCAAAAGCCATGGGTTAATGATGATGCCCTCTGCCCATAGCTCTAGGAACCTGGAGGCCTTGACAAAGTCTAGATATGACCTAGAAAGCCATCAGAGATGCCAAAAAAGCCTGCAGGGATAAGTTGGAGTCTAACTACTGTCCATGAAAGACTACAAAAGGAGAAATTGCTTGGGGCAGGGACTGCTCCTATATTGTTGGTTTCAATCATAATTTTAATTATCACAGCTCGGAATGCTATACACTATTGGCTAGGGGAGACTGGGAGCTTTTGTTGAGTGCCACATTTTGATGAGGGCTTTCACACAATGGGGTAGAATGAATTTGATACCTCAGGTACGAACCGCTCACTTTCAGCTTAAGAGGAATGCAAGTTTTTTGCAATGTACAGTATTGCTAGGGTGAAAGCCAACACAGAAGTTTGCACTGTGCAAGAACATAACAATGGTCATTTCTTAATTTCCCCCCTTGGCATGTTTTATTCAGTCAGATGCAGAATACTGAAAGGACAGTGCTAATGCTCTGTGGCAGGGCAGGTGATGTAGGCTGCAGGAGAGTGAATGATACTGAGAAAAATATCCGGCGTTATAGGACAGAACAGAATGAGGGATAATGTGAGATTAATATGGCATAGGTTTGTCCCTGCTGATGATTTTACAAATTACGGTATGTTTGTGTACATACATGAACTTTGGAAAACAAAACACAACAATGAACAGTTTCTGTAGGTCGAATGCACAGTATGCCATTTCTATGCTTTATTTCGGTGAACAGTTACATTCAAAAGATGAAACAGTCAGCATTTGTTGTATGTACAGTACTGTATTGCAATCGGCTATACTTGAATTCATACTCTGCTATGGGCTACAGCAGACACAAACCCAGGGCAGAGCTAATCAGGTACATGTAGCAAGATTAGAATGTAATCTTTACAACCATACCTTATAATAATAGAATGACTTGAGCATTCGGTCAGTGACTGACCAGAAATCACGTGTACTATTTTCAAATGTCACATTATCTAGCATTCCTAAAACCTGTATGAGAATGATATTGATTTGATTTGATTTAACGAGAGAAAAACCTACTGGTGTGAATCTTTAATAGATAGAGTATATTTTGAAGCATTAACCTATGGGCCATCAATTGCTAACAGGGAACGAACAAATCACAATCAAAGCAGACATAAAAACAAGATTTGAAAACCATATTAAACAGTATGTAATATACATATGTGCATGTAGTGACAGGATATTTTCCTGAATAGTAATAAATAATGATGTCTGGTTAAATGAGATCTATCTAACCCCCTTTTCCACAAATTATGGTTTGAAACAAATTTAATAACTTGTAGCTTTTTGTAGCCCTCAAACTCTTCAGACAACCTTACTTTATACAGTAGGTTTGGTCAATGTAATTGTACAAAAAGCCCTCATTTGTGTGCAAATATTAGAACAAGGATATAAATATTTTAACTTATTTCAAATATATGAAATACACATCCATTTTACCACATCTATTGGTAAAATTCATCATGTACACTTACTATCTGACACATACCATCCATATACGTATAGGAAATGTATAAAGTATATCATACATATTCACTATCAGATGTCAGTCATACAGCACTGCTGTTCTCTTTGGTTAGAGACAATGAGGAAAGATTTGTCTGTGGCTTGAAGGCTGAGGGACAGTTCATTGGATCTCTCGTCTTGGTACTGCTGTGAGTGAGTAGCAGGTGGGGCTCAAGCAATGTAAAAGGCAGCTGTGGTGCATACTATGAGCAAGCCAGCATCTGTACCACAAGCAGGAGAGAGAGTGTCATGGCAGCCAAAGAGAAGGCCGCAGGTCTCGGAGGACTTCCTGATGTGGCCACCACAGGGGTAGCGGTTGCTGATGCTTCTGAAATGACAAGTGAGGTAGACAGACAGTTCAGTGAAGGTTAAAAAAAATATTTTTAATGCTACGTTTCACTCTTTCACACTCAATTCTTCTGTTTTCTGTGTTTAAATGTTGATGTTATTTTCCCAATTGAAATAAGAATTTGTAGCATTTCAGAAACTGTTATGACACGTGCTCAAATTATATAGTATGCCTGCTATATAGTATGTACTGCATATTCCCGAAATTAGCCCAAAAATATAGCAGGCATCAAGAGGATGCTATTCCGGAAACAAGATGGCGATTTGAGTGAAATGTCGCAGCACGTCACCATAGAGTTTCCGGTTTGATAAAATTGGTGGAAGTTGAGGCGACAGTAATTCGCCAACCTAGCTTAAATGTTCTTGGACATTGTAGCTAAATCTGTCGGTGGATTTTTTTTTTTTAGCAGATGTCTTAGTTATATCAAGATTAAGCTAACTGTTGGCATCAGTGTGCTTATCGGTGACATATTTATTCAGTTTGAGTAATTTACGATCGAGCTAGCTAACCACCTTTAGCTCAATTGGCTCAGTTGCTGGTTAGCGATGAGAGGGGGAGTCCCAGCCCAGTTGATAACCCTCCGTTGCGGGTTCGGGAGATGCAACGGTCAGCTGGGATCCTGCCTCTCATAGCTAACCAGCAACAGGTCAGTGGACTGTACCAGGCAGCCTACGTTATGTCTGAATCAAATAACGTTATCAAACAAGCTTGGGAACTAGCAGGCTAGCATAATGTAAGTATCCAACGGCTAACTCCCAAAAGAACCCCTCCACTGCACAAGCTTCTCACCAACCCCAATAATAACTAGAGGGGCTTGCACTCAGAGAGTGCAGACCTCCGCCCCCCCCTCAACTGCTCTCCCCCTTCCACGCCCACCCCCCTCTACCTTTCCTCCCACCTCCCACCACCACCTCTCATGTACTGTGCTCTCCTACTGGCTTTCTGAATTGGTTATTGTAGCACCACCTGTAGTTTCCTCTTTCTGCTTGACATCTTTCCTCTCCAATTTCCAAAACGTTGCTAGTTTTGTGAAGATTTCACATTCACATTCATTAACAGCCAAGCAGAGCAGTAGTGGAGGGAGGAGTGGGCTGGTTCAGAGTCTGCAGACAGTAGTTTACAAGATGTACATTTGAGATGGGAGTTATACAGCCAATGACGTTAAATCTATAGTCTTTAGGCGAGATATAGTTTTCTATGAAGTCAATCATTTTAATGTGCAGACACTTTATTTTCATCCACCTGAAAGTGTCTGCAGTTTACTTTGAATGCTTGAAGTTTACATTATCGTTTAAATGCAAGTTGAGACACTAGTCTATATAACAGGTGTCACTGTGTTGCTTGGCAGTATTGCCTTTACGCTCACTTGCCCATGCTGGGTTCGATCTTGGCTATAAAGAAATCATCCCACTTCACACTAGATAGTGTACATAAAGCATTAAACATGGTAATTTAGCAGACTCTGTTGAGGTAGCCTACAGAATGCATCGCTTCAACTATCCACACGAATGAGAAATATAACGTTATGGTGCATTCCATTTGTCTCGGGAGGTGCAAGTGGGAACTGGCAATGGTCACTCCCAAGGTGAGTGTTCCAGTTGCAACAGCTGATCTCGTTATCAACAGCTAACTAGTAGCACTAGCCTTTGTTAGCAAACTAGTTGATAACAACGCACTTGTTGATAACAAGTGGTATTGTGCACACAAAACACCATAATCAGCAATAGCTTTAGCAGCTTGTTTGTCGCTCTCTACACTGCAGCCAGTAGTCTCGTCAGGCGCAAGGCGAAATTGAAATATTGCTGATTTAAATAATAACACTGCTACAGCATCATCTTCCATCCGCCGGATGGTAGGCGGGCTCTAGCGTTCAACCTTCCGGATCGAGCTGAAAAACTAGCCTGTTGACGCGAGCATAACTGATCATGGCTGGATCATGGATGTATTATAAGAAGTGGATAAGGCATGCAAAGATGGCGGCCCATTCAATCCAATTAAAGTTGCTCAGTGGTACATGAAGCAAGCCCCCATGGCCAGGAACAGACAGTTTTTGGCATAGTGGCCAAGCTCGGTATTGCAAGTGGCGCCAAGGACCAGAAACCTATGAGGAAACTGAAACCTAAATCCCCCACTACACTGAAGTTACTCTAAGGTACTGTAGAGCCACCTATGAATGAATCATGGTCAAAATGTAGTTCCTTGGCCCATGCTGCACCCATCCACCGAGTTTCATGCATATCGGGCCGGTAGTGTTTGTTAAATCCTGTCTACCTACAGACACACAGACAGTCAGACAGACAGACAGAGGCAAAAAACATTACCTTCCGGCCTGCAGGGCTTTGCCCCTGGGCAAAGCACAAGCTACTGAATGCAACGTTAGCCCTGCTAACGCAGATAATGAATTTGGAGGAGAGTGTTGCAGCTGGTGCTAAATGAGGCAAATGAACAACATTTTGTGGATTATTATAACAGCCATTACACATTTTGGATTATACAGAAAGGTGAGGATCAAGCCTGTTGGATAACCAACTCCAATGCCTGGCTAGCTCAATATTGTTGTAAGTTTAACATGAACCGTATGCGAGCCAGAGCCCAACACTTTCACTGGATGACTCGAGTGGCATGCTACATTTATCTTGCATACACATTTTTTTTCATGGAGTAGTATGTACTAAATAGCATGTAGCAGGCAAGTTGCAGTATGTACTATATAGCATGTAGCATGAACATTCGGACACGGCCCTCCTCTTCCTCCTGGATATTATCCGCCCCTAGTACATTAATAAAATCATCATCGGCCACTGCCTCCTCCACCAAAACATTGAATAACGCACCTACGCTCACAGTGAGCATTCTAAGTGTGAGCGCTCAGTTACTTAACGCACCCACTGTCAATGGTCTACACACACACTGTCAACATGGCCTAACCAGCTATGAGGTCACCGAGGTCCAGACCTCGGTAATTATTTCCTGGAAAAACAAACTGTTTTTATATTTTACATAAAAAAAGATAGCCTATGTTGCCTGACAACCATTTAATTCAGAACTATAGCCTATCGCGGAAGATTATGTAAATACTAAAATGATAAGAATGATCCGCTATCGCGTCAGGCCTAACAACGCCCCGTAGCTGTTGTAAAATCCTGTGTAACCCACTGCCTCTCGTGGTCAATTGCTTAAATATTGCATGTTACGTTTGCTAACTAATGCGTTAGCCATCAGAAACATGGTGCCATGCTTCGTTCCTGACTGCGTTCACCACTCGGATGACCGTCGTTGCCACCGGTCCTACCCATTCCCTGAAAAGGCGTCGACAAGGAAGTGGTGGATCACATGGATACAGTATTACTCATTTTAACAATATGAATTTGTGATGCAGGTACATTCACATACCTAATGTTAAGCTATTACGTGAGTTACCAGAGCTGCATGGGATAATCAGCTAACATTAGCTAGAACCCTTGTTAACGTTCTTAGCGTATAAGGTGGTTTGCACCTCTGCACTCGGAGGGGTGGTTGGAACGGCCAACACAGTGACAAGACTGGTTTCTGGGCTTGTGCTAGAGACATTTTAAGCTGCAACGGAAAAGTAACCGACTTACCTACAATTACATATCATAGAGTCTACCTTCATATTTTCAGCTTGTTATGTGCATATTTAGTTATATAAAAATTACCACAAATTATGACTATGAATTCTGTGAAGTGTCGCCCTGAAAATATTGCTTGGCGATGCCTCGTCATTGTATGAGAATTCCATATTACTGTACCAACGTTACTGTACATAGGCGTTGGTGGAATGGGCATTAACTTAGCCCCCCTCCAGGATTGCAAATTGCAGTGCTATCGTCAAAATTAGCAACCCAGTTTAAAACCGACACAACGCCGCTAGATTTGAAAAATTGAATTGTTTAGAGGACAATTTGAGCTACAAAGTAAGCTAAATTGTTACCACCAAACATTCTCTGGTTTTATACATTTACAGTTTTTGTGACGTTGTCGCCTCAGTGGGTGTTAACGTAGCTCCTTCTACTACATCAAGAATGAATGAAAAACTTCAGTCCCTCAGTAGCCTGCGCCCAACCGTACACAACAGTGTACACATTTCCATGGTAACAACACCTCTTGAGGATTGTGGGTAGTGTAGTATTTCTCAATGCTACTGCAAATAAAACGTGATTTTCTTAAAACAAGGTTGATATCAAATTATATATATATATATCACTTTTGGCTTCTATCATAAGTCTGTTTAGCCCACAAATAGGGCTAAATGTTCAAAATAGCACAATACCCCTTTAATTTGTATTTTCTCACTATAGTAGCACAACCATTTTCCATAGTCTGCTTTCATAATAACTGCATACTTAAATCCAATTAAGTCAAAATTATCTTCAAACAACATAGTGTGATGTAATGATGAATACGGTATGATCAATCTCCCTAATTTCTCCTCCCACAGAACAGTCAGACAGTAGAGAAGAAGATGCCAAAAAGATTGCGGCAGAATGCACTAGACTTGTTTGTTAAAATACTTGTTTGTAAAACAAAAAAAAACAAAAAAGTGACCATGAGGACAGAGAGGATAACATGGAGTAGGGCATACTGAAGAACAAATAGGAGAACAGACATGACAGAGAGGAGAACAGGCATGACAGAGAGCAGAACATGAAGCAGGACAGACTGAAGAACAAAGAGGAGAACATGCTTGACAGAGGAGAACAGGCATGACAGAGCAGAACATGGAGCAGGGCAGACTGAAGAACAGAGAGGAGAACATGCTTGACAGAGGAGAACAGGCATGACAGAGAGGAGAACATGGAGCAGGACAGACTGAAGAACAGAGAGGAGAACATAAATGACAGAGAGGAGAACAGACAGAAGAACAGAGAGGAGAACAGAGAGAATAGACAGGACAGAGAACAGACAGTAACTTGTAAACAGTACTTCACTTCACGCTGTAAACCTCCGCGAAATTCATCTGAATCCGAATTTCCCAGAGGTTTACAGCGTGAAGGGATGGCTGTTGTATGTTCGGTGAAATTAGTACTGTTTACAAGTTACTGTTGTTTCGAAATGCAGAGGCGAAAGGACCTATGGTGTTTACAGGACGATTTCAGTGCTTGGTAAGCATAAACCATGTAATTCCTGAACTTGAAATCCACGTATATCATACTTTTTTCAAGTTTTTCAAGTGTGCCCATAGCTAGCAACGAGCCAGGGTGCGCGTGCTGACGTTATTGACACAGAACTCTGTACTGCACAAAACAGAAATATTTTAACCTGTACTAACCTATTTTAACCTGTACATGCCAGAGAAGCCAGGAATAGGGCTAAACATGAAATTGTGTCCTTATCCTTTAAACCTTTAATCACACATGGGTGTGATTTTTTTTTGTTAACAATTTATTTATGATCCTGTACAATTTGGAAATAAAGACACACAGATACCAAACCTCTCTTCATAAAATGTACAGCAGCCAACAAATATATGCTATACGTATGCTAGCTACCCAATGAAATAGGTTGGGGAGGATGGGTGGGCGTACGACAAGCTAGCGATCTTTGGAGCCAGTAACCTCTGTTGATATGTTAAAACTTCTTATAACATTTGGTGCTGTGAATGTCGATAAAGCAATGCAATACAACATTAGAAGATGGTACAGTATGGTCCTGATTAATACTTACGAGCACTGACACTGCCTGCAATAATATTGAGGGAGGTGGAATTGCTGGTGAGAGCAGTGTTAAGAGTTGACTCTATGTCGCTTGTACTGGGAACTGAAGACTTGGTGTTGAACACAAGGGTCATGTTAACAACAACAGATCCACTCCTGTATTGGAGAAGCAGACAAGAGGGACAATTCTCAGAGATGTAAAAGATACCCTCACAGTTGTTGATTGATGTAAATAAATGCTTACATGAATTTGTTGACGATGGAACGAAGAAAAGATGTAAAGCTCTTCTTGTAAATAGAATTGATCTGCATTAAGACATAAATCAGGTTAATACAATTTATACAATTTCAGCAATATAACTGTGGTATAAGACAAAATTTGATATGAACAGTTGTAACTTGTAAGGATAGATACTGTAGAGATAGATAGATAGATAGATAGATAGATAGATAGATAGATAGGACAGACAGATATGTGCTTTAATGCCCCCCCCCCCCCCCAAAAAAAAATAAATAAAAAATAATAATAATGAATGTTGCTGATAGAATATTACTTTTACCTCAGATGTAACAGTGGCAGCCAAACTCTGGAAAGCTGAAGACGATGTGTTGGACAAATCTGAATTGAACACCTGGTCCAAACTGAATTGAAGAATCAGACTGCCTTCACCAGATGATGGGGGGTTTGTTGATGCTGTTGTTGATGCTGTAGTTGATGCAGCTGTTGGGGTAGCCGTTGGGGCAGCGGTGGGTGCAGCAGTTGGTGCTGCAGTTGGGGCAGCAGTGGGTGCAGCAGTTGGGGCTGCGGTTGGTGCAGCAGTTGGGGCTGCGGTTGGGGCTGCGGTTGGTGCAGCAGTTGGGGCTGCGGTTGGTGCAGCAGTTGGGGCAACAGTTGGGGCAGCAGTTGGTGCTGCAGTTTGGGCAGCGGTGGGTGCCGCAGTTGGGGCTGCGGTTGGTGCAGCAGTTGGGGCAACAGTTGGGGCAGCGGTGGGTGCAGCAGTTGGGGCAGTGGTGGGTGCAGCAGTTGGAGCAGCTGTTGGTACAGCAGTTGGGGCAACAGTTGGGGCAGCGGTGGGTGCAGCAGTTGGGGCAGTGGTGGGTGCAGCAGTTGGAGCTGCAGTGGGTGCTGCAGTTGATGCTGCAGATGGTGCTGTTGTTGGTGCAGCAGTTGTTTCTGCAGTTGGGGATGTGGTTGGTGCTGTAGTTAAGGCAGCGGTTGTCGCAGCTGTTGGCACAGCAGTTGGAGCAGAGGTAGTTGGAGAAGTGGTTGTTGTAGTAGTTCCTGCAAAAGTGTTTATGATAATGGAATTCAGAGAGAGGATCATGCTTGTTAATTTTAGTCTGAGGAAGGGTAAACTGGAAATGTATACTGATTTTTAATTGTAGTCCAGGAGAGGGTCATGCACATTTGAATCAATCAAATAGGTTGTGGTGGAAGGTTGGGCGTACAACAAGCTACCAACCTTTGGAGCCAGTGAACCCTGTTAATATATTAAAGCTTCTTAACATTCGTATAACATTTGAACATGTATTATTAATGGGGTGTTGTGAATGGTTATGAAGCAATGTAATACATCATTAAAATATGGTACAGTATGGTCCTGATCAACACTTACGAGCACTGATGCTGTCTGGAATAATATTGAGGGAGGTGGAATTGGTGCTGAGAGCAGTGATAAGAGTTGACGTTGCGTTGCTTGCACTGGGAACGGAAGACTCGGTGTTGAACTTAAGGGTCATATCAACAACTACAGATCCATTCCTGTATTGGGGAGGCATACAAAAGGGACAATTCTTAGAGATGCACAAGATACCCTCACAGTTGTCAGTTGATGGAAATAAATGCTTACGTGAATTTGTTGACGATGGCACGAAGAAAAGATGTGAAGATCTTCTTGTAAATAACATTGATCTACATTGTGACACAATTCAGGTTAACATAATGCATTTAACTGGTATCAGACAAAAGGTGATCTGAGCAGTTTTAACTTGTAATTATACTGTATATGTAATGTAAATATATACGATAATATACTGTATGTATATCCGTTACAACATGTATTGCTTTCCTGGAACAATGCATGTTGCTGATAGAATACAACTTTTACCTCAGATGTCACATTGTCAGCCAGACTCTTGAAGGCTGCAGAGGATGGGTTGGACAAATCTGAATTGAACACCTGGATCAAACTGAATTGAAGAAACAGACTGCCTTCGCCAGATGACGGGGGGTTTGTTGGGGCAGTGGTTGGTGCAGCAGTTGGTGCAGCAGTTGGTGCTGTGGTTGGTGCTGTGGAGGCTGCTGTAATAATAGTCACTGCGGTGGTGGGTGCTGCTGTAATATTGGTCACTGGGGTGGTGGGTGCTGCTGTATTATTGGTCACAGGGGTGGTGGGTGCTGCTGTAATATTGGTCACAGAGGTGGTGGGTGCTGCTGTAATATTGGTCACTGGGGTGGTGGGTGCTGCTGTAATACTGGTCACTGGGGTAGTGGGTGCTGCTGTAATGTTGGTCACTGAGGTCGTGGGTGTGGCTGTCATATTGGTCACAGGGGTGTTGGTCACAGCAGTGGTGGGTGGTGCTGTAATGTTGGTCACTGCGGTGGTGGGTGCTTCCGTAATATTGGTCACAGGGGTGGTGGGTGCTGCTGTAATATTGGTCACTGGGGTGGTGGGTGCTGCTGTAATGTTGGTCACTGGGGTGGTGGGTGCTGCTGTAATGTTGGTCACAGGGGTGGTGGGTACTGCTGTAATGTTGGTCACTGCAGTGGTGGGTGCTTCCGTAATATTGGTCACAGGGGTGGTGGGTGCTGCTGTAATATTGGTCACTGGGGTGGTGGGTGCTGCTGTAATGTTGGTCACTGCTGTGGTCGGTGCAGTTGTAATATTGGTCATTGGGGTGGTGGGTGCTTCTGTAATATTGGTCACAGGGGTGGTGGGTGCTGCTGTAATATTGGTCACTGGGGTGGTGGGTGCTGCTGTAATGTTGGTCACTGCTGTGGTCGGTGCAGTTATAATATTGGTCACTGGGGTGGTGGGTGCTGCTGTAGCAACCGTTGCTGGTGGTGTGACTGAAACCCCTGGAACAGAAGAAAATGTGAGGTCATTATATCAAGGAATCAACAAATTTTCCACTTGGGCATGATATTGGGAGACTGTTTCAAAACCTTCATAAATACAGAAAATTAGTCATTGGTAATGGTTTGTTAATATATAGACATAATATAATTTTCTATATTTCCAGATATATCAAAACAGATAATACTCAATGGAAATTGACTCATACTTGTCGCCACAATAGAAGATTTGTTCACTGGGAGGGAGAAGTTGGAGCTGCTGCTGTTCACAGCCTCTATCAAAGTGTTCTTCACATCTGTGGTCTCAGGGACTGAACTGATGTTGTTAAATACCAGCACAGTTTCTACCACAACCGATCCTGGTCTGGAGAAAGATAAATTAACAAAGAACAAGGTTCAATTATGGAACCAGGTTTAGGCCTTCCATGGCATTTCCGATTGGCCAATTTGTACAGTTATGTTAATAATTTTGAAGAGTCATTTGATACACTATTTAGGATTCAAAACAAATAGCACAGCTAGCATACAAACCTAAAGCCTGTAACATCAGTGCGGTTGAAACTGGATCTGTATTTGTTTTTGTAGACATTGTTCAGCTGTAGAAGGTAAAAACACATCACATTTAGATAGAACATGATTAATTATTCTGTTTAACGGGATACAGTTGAAGACCAAGAGCAGCTGTTGATTTAATGTGTCAGCATACGTAAACATTAGTAAGAGTGGTCTAACATTAACACCAAAATAATCACCATGATCTTGAAAGGATTATCAAATCAAACACAACTTACCGCTGTAGTTACTTTATTTGCCAATGATTGGAACTCTGGTGAGGATGAATTCTTCAGGTCCTCTGAGAACATCTGTACAAGACTAAACTCCAACTTAATCTCTGGCACTGCAGGGGCTGCTGTTGTGGTAATGGTCGGAGCAGCGGTAGCAGGTGAGCTGACTGGGGTGGTGGGTGCTGCTGTAATGTTGGTCACTGTGGTGGTGAGTGCTGCTGTAATGTTGGTCACTGGGGTGGTGGGTGCTGCTGTAATATTGGTCACTGGGGTAGTGGGTGCTTCTGTAATGTTGGTCACTGAAGTCGTGGGTATGGCTGTTATATTGGTCACAGGGGTGTTGGTCACTGCAGTAGTGGGTGGTGCTGTAATGTTGGTCACTATGGTGGTGGGTGCTGCTGTAATGTTGGTCACTGAGGTCGTGGATGCTGCTGTAATATTGGTCACAAGGGTGGTGGGTACTGCTGTAATGTTGGTCACTGCAGTGGTGGGTGCTTCCGTAATATTGGTCACTGGGGTGGTGGGTGCTGCTGTAATATTGGTCACTGGGGTGGTGGGTGCTGCTGTAATATTGGTCACTGGGGTGGTGGGTGCTGCTGTAATGTTGGTCACTGGGGTGGTGGGTGCTGCTGTAATGTTGGTCACTGGGGTGGTGGGTGTTGCTGTGATATTGGTCATTGGGGTGGTGGGTGTTGCTGTAATATTGGTCACTGGGGTGGTGGGTGCTGCTGTAATGTTGGTCACTGGGGTGGTGGGTGCTGCTGTAATGTTGGTCACTGTTGTGGTCGGTGCAGTTATAATATTGGTCACTGGGGTGGTGGGTGCTGCTGTAGCAACCGTTGCTGGTGGTGTGACTGAAACCCCTGGAACAGAAGAAAATGTGAGGTCATTATATCAAGGAATCAACAAATTTTCCACTTGGGCATGATATTGGGAGACTGTTTCAAAACCTTCATAAATACAGAAAATTAGTCATTGGTAATGGTTTGTTAATATATAGACATAATATAATTTTCTATATTTCCAGATATATCAAAACAGATAATACTCAAAGGAAATTGACTCATACTTGTCGCCACAATAGAAGATTTGTTCACTGGGAGGGAGAAGTTGGAGCTGCTGCTGTTCACAGCCTCTATCAAAGTGTTCTTCACATCTGTGGTCTCAGGGACTGAACTGATGTTGTTAAATACCAGCACAGTTTCTACCACAACCGATCCTGGTCTGGAGAAAGATAAATTAACAAAGAACAAGGTTCAATTATGGAACCAGGTTTAGGCCTTCCATGGCATTTCCGATTGGCCAATTTGTACAGTTATGTTAATAATTTTGAAGAGTCATTTGATACACTATTTAGGATTCAAAACAAATAGCACAGCTAGCATACAAACCTAAAGCCTGTAACATCAGTGCGGTTGAAACTGGATCTGTATTTGTTTTTGTAGACATTGTTCAGCTGTAGAAGGTAAAAACACATCACATTTAGATAGAACATGATTAATTATTCTGTTTAACGGGATACAGTTGAAGACCAAGAGCAGCTGTTGATTTAATGTGTCAGCATACGTAAACATTAGTAAGAGTGGTCTAACATTAACACCAAAATAATCACCATGATCTTGAAAGGATTATCAAATCCAACACAACTTACCGCTGTAGTTACTTTATTTGCCAATGATTGGAACTCTGGTGAGGATGAATTCTTCAGGTCCTCTGAGAACATCTGTACAAGACTAAACTCCAACTTAATCTCTGGCACTGCAGGGGCTGCTGTTGTGGTAATGGTCGGAGCAGCGGTAGCAGGTGAGCTGACTGGGGTGGTGGGTGCTGCTGTAATGTTGGTCACTGTGGTGGTGAGTGCTGCTGTAATGTTGGTCACTGGGGTGGTGGGTGCTGCTGTAATATTGGTCACTGGGGTAGTGGGTGCTTCTGTAATGTTGGTCACTGAAGTCGTGGGTATGGCTGTTATATTGGTCACAGGGGTGTTGGTCACTGCAGTAGTGGGTGGTGCTGTAATGTTGGTCACTATGGTGGTGGGTGCTGCTGTAATGTTGGTCACTGAGGTCGTGGATGCTGCTGTAATATTGGTCACAAGGGTGGTGGGTACTGCTGTAATGTTGGTCACTGCAGTGGTGGGTGCTTCCGTAATATTGGTCACTGGGGTGGTGGGTGCTGCTGTAATATTGGTCACTGGGGTGGTGGGTGCTGCTGTAATATTGGTCACTGGGGTGGTGGGTGCTGCTGTAATGTTGGTCACTGGGGTGGTGGGTGCTGCTGTAATGTTGGTCACTGGGGTGGTGGGTGCTGCTGTAATGTTGGTCACTGCTGTGGTCGGTGCAGTTGTAATATTGGTCATTGGGGTGGTGGGTGCTTCTGTAATATTGGTCACAGGGGTGGTGGGTGCTGCTGTAATATTGGTCACTGGGGTGGTGGGTGCTGCTGTAATGTTGGTCACTGCTGTGGTCGGTGCAGTTATAATATTGGTCACTGGGGTGGTGGGTGCTGCTGTAGCAACCGTTGCTGGTGGTGTGACTGAAACCCCTGGAACAGAAGAAAATGTGAGGTCATTATATCAAGGAATCAACAAATTTTCCACTTGGGCATGATATTGGGAGACTGTTTCAAAACCTTCATAAATACAGAAAATTAGTCATTGGTAATGGTTTGTTAATATATAGACATAATATAATTTTCTATATTTCCAGATATATCAAAACAGATAATACTCAATGGAAATGGACTCATACTTGTCGCCACAATAGAAGATTTGTTCACTGGGAGGGAGAAGTTGGAGCTGCTGCTGTTCACAGCCTCTATCAAAGTGTTCTTCACATCTGTGGTCTCAGGGACTGAACTGATGTTGTTAAATACCAGCACAGTTTCTACCACAACCGATCCCGGTCTGGAGAAAGATAAATTAACAAAGAACAAGGTTCAATTATGGAACCAGGTTTAGGCCTTCCATGGCATTTCCGATTGGCCAATTTGTACAGTTATGTTAATAATTTTGAAGAGTCATTTGATACACTATTTAGGATTCAAAACAAATAGCACAGCTAGCATACAAACCTAAAGCCTGTAACATCAGTGCGGTTGAAACTGGATCTGTATTTGTTTTTGTAGACATTGTTCAGCTGTAGAAGGTAAAAACACATCACATTTAGATAGAACATGATTAATTATTCTGTTTAACGGGATACAGTTGAAGACCAAGAGCAGCTGTTGATTTAATGTGTCAGCATACGTAAACATTAGTAAGAGTGGTCTAACATTAAGACCAAAATAATCACCATGATCTTGAAAGGATTATCAAATCCAACACAACTTACCGCTGTAGTTACTTTATTTGCCAATGATTGGAACTCTGGTGAGGATGAATTCTTCAGGTCCTCTGAGAACATCTGTACAAGACTAAACTCCAACTTAATCTCTGGCACTGCAGGGGCTGCTGTTGTGGTAATGGTCGGAGCAGCGGTAGCAGGTGAGCTGACTGGGGTGGTGGGTGCTGCTGTAATGTTGGTCACTGTGGTGGTGAGTGCTGCTGTAATGTTGGTCACTGGGGTGGTGGGTGCTGCTGTAATATTGGTCACTGGGGTAGTGGGTGCTTCTGTAATGTTGGTCACTGAAGTCGTGGGTATGGCTGTTATATTGGTCACAGGGGTGTTGGTCACTGCAGTAGTGGGTGGTGCTGTAATGTTGGTCACTATGGTGGTGGGTGCTGCTGTAATGTTGGTCACTGAGGTCGTGGATGCTGCTGTAATATTGGTCACAAGGGTGATGGGTACTGCTGTAATGTTGGTCACTGGGGTGGTGGGTGCTGCTGTAATATTGGTCACTGGGGTGGTGGGTGCTGCTGTAATATTGGTCACTGGGGTGGTGGGTGCTGCTGTAATGTTGGTCACTGGGGTGGTGGGTGCTGCTGTAATGTTGGTCACTGGGGTGGTGGGTGTTGCTGTGATATTGGTCACTGGGGTGGTGGGTGTTGCTGTAATATTGGTCACTGGGGTGGTAGGTGGTGCTGTGATATTGGTCACTGGGATGGTAGGTGGTGCTGTGATATTGGTCACTGGGCTGGTAGGTGGTGCTGTGATATTGGTCACTGGGCTGGTAGGTGGTGCTGTGATATTGGTCACTGGGATGGTAGGTGGTGCTGTGATATTGGTCACTGGGGAGGTGGGAGAAAACAGGAGAAGAGAGTACTGTGAGCTTTTTCATCATCATCATCATCATCTTCATCCGCTTATCCAGGGTCGGGTCGCGGAGGCAGCAGCTCCAGCAGGGGGCCCCAGACATCCCTTTCCCTAGCAGCATCAACCAGCTCTGCCTGGGGAATCTTTAGCCGCTCACAGGCCAGTGCGGAGATGTAGTCCCGCCACCTGGTCCTGGGTCTACCCCGCGGCCTCCTCCCAGCCGGACACGCCTGGAACACCTCCCTAGGGAGGCGCCCAGGAGGCATCCTCACTAGATGCCCGAACCACCTCAACTGGCTCCTTTCGACGCAAAGGAGCAGCGGCTCTACTCCGAGTCTCTCCCGGATGACTGAACTTCTCACCCGATCTCTCAGGGAGACCCCAGCCACCCTCCGGAGAAAACTCATTTCGGCCGCTTGTATCCGTGATCTCGTTCTTTCGGTCATGACCCATCCTTCATGACCATAGGTGAGGGTAGGGACGAAGATAGACCGGTAGATCGAGAGCTTTGCCTTTTGGCTCAGCTCTCTTTTCGTCACAACAGTGCGGTATAGCGACTGCAGAACCGCACCAGCTGCTCCGATTCTCCGGCCAAACTCCCTCTCCATGGTTCCCTCACTCGTGAACAAGACCCCCAGATACTTGAACTCCTTCACTTGGGGTAAGGACTCATTTCCTACTCGGAGCGGACAGGCCACCGGTTTCCTGCTGAGAACCATGGCCTCAGATTTAGAAGTGCTTATTCTCATCCCAGCCGCTTCACACTCAGTTGCGAACCTATCCAGAGAGTGCTGGAGGTCGCAGGCAACTGATGCCATCAGGACCACATCATCTGCAAAAAGCAGTGACGTGATCCCCAGCTCACCGAACTGCAAACCCACCTCCCCCCGGCTACGCCTCGATATCCTGTCCATGAAAATCACAAACAGGATTGGTGACAAAGCGCAGCCCTGGCGGAGGCCAACACCCACCGGAAAGGCAGACGACTTACTGCCGAGGACCCGGACACAGCTCTCGCTCTGGGTGTACAGGGATTGGATGGCCCTAAGTAGGGACCCCCTCACCCCATACTCCCGCATAACCCTCCACAAGACCTCTCGGGGGACCCGGTCGTAAGCCTTCTCCAAGTCCACAAAACACATGTAGACAGGTTGGGCAAACTCCCAAGCCCCCTCCAAGATCCTTGCGAGAGTGAAGAGCTGGTCGGTAGTTCCACGACCAGGACGAAATCCGCATTGTTCCTCTTCGATCTGAGGTTCGACTACTGTGAGCTTTTTGCAATCACAGCAAAAAACTGATATTTGTGAACATGTTTTTTTCAGCAACTGTTAACACCAATAGTAAGCTAGTTACTTTATGTAGATAGGAAGATACATCTGCCAAATCATTATACAGCTTGTTTCGTTCATGATAAACAAGCAGAACCACCGACAAAGTGCAGCAGAGTGCGACGTTCAAAAAGCTTTTGGAAACATTGTAGCAAGTGGCATCCTAGAATGCCAACACAAACATTTTGCAATACATCAAATTAGTTTGTGGGGATGTTGCTTCTGTCTTGAAAATGCAGCCACGTTATCAGCTGCACATAGCAAGGTAGCAAGGTGCCTGTGCAGCAGAGAGATCCAGCTCATAGTAAAAGTCCCAGTGCAGCTAGACTCTATGTCAGCACTTATGGAATGCCTCTTGTCCAATCAAATTACTTGGTCAGCCCGGAACAAAGTGTTGAACTGTATAAAGTACATTGCAGTACATTAGCCTGTGAAAATGACCATTGTCCCTCTCATGTTTGATTGAATAGAGGTGGTGTTGAATTCTGGAATCTTGTATTTTCCATTTTATATTCTATTGTTATTTTATTACTTTTCTTTTTACTTTTCTTTATTTTATTAAATGACTTAATGTGATGAGAAGCTCTCAAATAAGGATTTATTGTACAGTACTCATACCCTGTACACATGGTTAAATAAGCCTACCTCAACTACTGTATTTCGAACACATTCAAAGTATAAGATGAAATTCATGAAAGCTTTTTTCTCAATTAAGCCATGTTTGAAAGGATAGTTCAATTCAATATACTTCAGGTGGTTCCATTCTACTCCACCTACACATACTGTATCTTCATCAGGCACTAATTTAAAGGAAAGAGAAACAATCTCTAAATTACTTAATACTGTTATTTTACTAGGATACACATACAGTACTTAAGATTGTGTTCACACATGGGTCTTGTGTTGTCATTAGTGAAGAACCGGAGGTTGTGTTTCTATCTTGATGTTGCGTTGTCTGATTTGATTGTACTACAGTGGTGTTTGTGGTTGGGTAGGAATAAATTGTGGCATTGAAAACCAATGCAGTTGTGTTGATATCTTGATCAGGGAAATTTGTAATGCTGGTATGTGATGGGCTTACATAAATAGTTATGTTCAAATGGGGTTGTTGTGTTGTGATATTCAACGGTGCAGAGGTTGTTTTGAAAGCTGGATACTGGGTTGTCATTTTTGGAGTTGTATTGGTACCTGGGGGGTAAATCAATTGATTCATCAGATGCTTATACAAGTCTGAGATGAAGTTGTACTGTCAAGATTTGTTTGCACAAATATAATTTAGACTCTAAAGCACAAGTGCCACTTTCCTGATGTAATCTTAAGTGTAATGTTGAGGCTACTGCTTGGCAGATTGAAAGCCTCACAGATTCCATCTCACTACAAATTATTCACAGTTGGTAAATGTTGAGTGATGTAAACGGATATTTCACTACGGGTGCATGATAGGTAACTTGAGGATCCCTAATAAATGTGTTGACATGCCTGACCCAGCACTCCCCACTTCTAAACTCATGAGTACCCAAAGTATTTCCATAATATGTGGGTGTGTTCTGCAAATGAAAGGGAACTGATCAATTGTACCTCAACAAAAGTACAATTTATATTGTACTGTACTTACATACTGTAGCCCAGCAATTGCTTTCTCCAACATTTTGCACAAATTTGACACATTATAGCTGGCTAATTTGATTTAGTCTCTTTTTGGAATGGTTATGTGGGATCTTTTATTAATTAAAAACAGCAGGTTCTGCAGCAATGAACTTGTCATTGTGTCTGCATCTTGTTTATTTTCACTTCAGCATACTCTTCACATTTTCAACAATGGATGAGTTTAAGATGAGTGTTCTCGTTAATACATTTGTAGATCTCTTACCTGTTGATGTGCGATTCACTGGTGGTGATGTAGCGGACACCCTAGTTGGAGGTGAAGTTGTATTGACAGGTGATGGTGATGTCAATGAGACAATGGTCGGAGCAAGAGTTGCAATTGTGGTCGGAGCTTGTGTTGGAGGGACAGCTTCTGCAATAATAACATTTTGAATGCACACATGAAATAACACCCTCACATTGTTCTGTGATTTTCTTTGTTGAAAAAAAGTTTCAAATGTACCAATTTTGGAGCAGCAATTCTAGCAAACATTTAATATAAGTCATGTTATTATTATTGCCTTTGTAAATAGCTTTTGATTCTTACTTGTTGCCACAATAGAATCTGGGACCACTGGGAGGGAGAAGTTGGAGCTGCTGCTGTTTACAGCCTCTATCATAGTTTTAACCACAGCACTGGGCTCAGGGACGGAACTGATGTTATTAAATATCAGCACACTTTCTACCACAACTGATCCTTGTCTGGAGAAAAATAAAATGACAAAGAACAAGGTTCAATTATGTAACCTAATTTTTGTCTACTTTGGTGTTTCCAGTTGCCCAATTTGTACAGATATGTCAATAATTTGGAAGAACCATTTGATACATTTATAGGATTCAAAATACACAGCACAGCTAGAGTACAAACCTAAATCCTGTAATCTCAGTGCGGTTGAAACTGGAACCAAATTTCTTTGTGTAGACATTGTTTAGCTGTAGAAGGTAAAAACACATCACATTTAGATAGAACATTGTTAATTTATTCTAACCTGTCTGTGGGCTACAGCTGAACACAAGGACAGCCTGATCAACGAGATTGGATGACATGCCTGTATGTTTTGTTCCTCTAAAATCACAGATTATTAAATCTCTTATAGTCAAAATAACAAATCATACTGTATGTTTAAATTCAGAGAGCCTACACAAACATACTTAAATATAAGAACCATTGGACAAACAAAAACCAAGATGATCACCATGATTTTGAAAGGATTAACAAATAAAGCACAACTTACCGCTTTAGTTACTTGACTAGCCAATGATTTGAACTTGGGTGAGGATGTATTCTTGAGGTCGTCTGAGAAGTTCTGTGACAGCTTGAACTCCAACTTAACCTTTGGCACCGCAGGGGCTGCTGTTGTGGTAGTGGTAGAAGCAGCGGTGGTGGGTGCTGCTGTAATATTGGTCACAGAGGTGGTGGGTGCTGCTGTAATATTGGTCACTGGGGTGGTGGGTGCTGCTGTAATACTGGTCACTGGGGTAGTGGGTGCTGCTGTAATGTTGGTCACTGAGGTCGTGGGTGTGGCTGTCATATTGGTCACAGGGGTGTTGGTCACAGCAGTGGTGGGTGGTGCTGTAATGTTGGTCACTGCGGTGGTGGGTGCTTCCGTAATATTGGTCACAGGGGTGGTGGGTGTTGCTGTAATATTGGTCACTGGGGTGGTGGGTGCTGCTGTAATGTTGGTCACAGAGGTGGTGGGTGCTGCTGTAATGTTGGTCACTGCTGTGGTCGGTGCAGTTGTAATATTGGTCATTGGGGTGGTGGGTGCTTCCGTAATATTGGTCACTGGGGTGGTGGGTGCTGCTGTAATATTGGTCACTGGGGTGGTGGGTGCTGCTGTAATATTGGTCACTGGGGTGGTGGGTGCTGCTGTAATGTTGGTCACTGCTGTGGTCGGTGCAGTTATAATATTGGTCACTGGGGTGGTGGGTGCTGCTGTAGCAACCGTTGCTGGTGGTGTGACTGAAACCCCTGGAACAGAAGAAAATGTGAGGTCATTATATCAAGGAATCAACAAATTTTCCACTTGGGCATGATATTGGGAGACTGTTTCAAAACCTTCATAAATACAGAAAATTAGTCATTGGTAATGGTTTGTTACTATATAGACATAATATAATTTTCTATATTTCCAGATATATCAAAACAGATAATACTCAATGGAAATTGACTCATACTTGTCGCCACAATAGAAGATTTGTTCACTGGGAGGGAGAAGTTGGAGCTGCTGCTGTTCACAGCCTCTATCAAAGTGTTCTCCACATCTGTGGTCTCAGGGACTGAACTGATGTTGTTAAATACCAGCACAGTTTCTACCACAACCGATCCTCGTCTGGAGAAAGATAAAATAACAAAGAACAAGGTTCAATTATGGAACCAGATTTAGGCCTTCCCTGGCATTTCCGATTTGCCAATTTGTACAGTTATGTTAATGATTTTGAAGAGTCATTTGATACATTTTTAGGATTCAAAACAAACAGCACAGCTAGCATACAAACCTAAAGCCTGTAACATCAGTGCGGTTGAAACTGGATCCGTATTTGTTTTTGTAGACATTGTTCAGCTGTAGAAGGTAAAAACACATCACATTTAGATAGAACATGATTAATTATTCTGTTTAACGGGATACAGTTGAAGACCAAGAGCAGCTGTTGATATAATGTGTCAGCATACGTAAACATTAGTAAGAGTGGTCTAACATTAACACCAAAATGATCACCATGATCTTGAAAGGATTATCAAATCAATCACAACTTACCGCTGTAGTTACTTTATTTGCCAATGATTGGAACTCTGGTGAGGATGAATTCTTCAGGTCCTCTGAGAATGTCTGTACAAGACTAAACTCCAACTTAATCTCTGGCACTGCAGGGGCTGCTGTTGTGGTAATGGTCGGAGCAGCGGTAGCAGGTGAGCTGACTGGGGTGGTGGGTGCTGCTGTAATGTTGGTCACTGTGGTGGTGAGTGCTGCTGTAATGTTGGTCACTGGGGTGGTGGGTGCTGCTGTAATATTGGTCACTGGGGTAGTGGGTGCTTCTGTAATGTTGGTCACTGAAGTCGTGGGTATGGCTGTTATATTGGTCACAGGGGTGTTGGTCACTGCAGTAGTGGGTGGTGCTGTAATGTTGGTCACTGAGGTCATGGATGCTGCTGTAATATTGGTCACAAGGGTGGTGGGTACTGCTGTAATGTTGGTCACTGCAGTGGTGGGTGCTTCCGTAATATTGGTCACTGGGGTGGTGGGTGCTGCTGTAATATTGGTCACTGGGGTGGTGGGTGCTGCTGTAATGTTGGTCACTGGGGTGGTGGGTGTTGCTGTGATATTGGTCACTGGGGTGGTGGGTGTTGCTGTAATATTGGTCACTGGGGTGGTAGGTGGTGCTGTGATATTGGTCACTGGGCTGGTAGGTGGTGCTGTGATATTGGTCACTGGGCTGGTAGGTGGTGCTGTGATATTGGTCACTGGGATGGTAGGTGGTGCTGTGATATTGGTCACTGGGCTGGTAGGTGGTGCTGTGATATTGGTCACTGGGCTGGTAGGTGGTGCTGTGATATTGGTCACTGGGCTGGTAGGTGGTGCTGTGATATTGGTCACTGGGGTGGTAGGTGGTGCTGTGATATTGGTCACTGGGCTGGTAGGTGGTGCTGTGATATTGGTCACTGAGCTGGTAGGTGGTGCTGTGATATTGGTCACTGGGCTGGTAGGTGGTGCTGTGATATTGGTCACTGGGCTGGTAGGTGGTGCTGTGATATTGGTCACTGGGGAGGTGGGAGAAAACAGGAGAAGAGAGTACTGTGAGCTTTTTGCAATCACAGCAAAAAACTGATATTTGTGAACATGTTTTTTTCAGCAACTGTTAACACCAATAGTAAGCTAGTTACTTTATGTAGATAGGAAGATACATCTGCCAAATCATTATACAGCTTGTTTCGTTCATGATAAACAAGCAGAACCACCGACAAAGTGCAGCAGAGTGCGACGTTCAAAAAGCTTTTGGAAACATTGTAGCAAGTGGCATCCTAGAATGCCAACACAAACATTTTGCAATACATCAAATTAGTTTGTGGGGATGTTGCTTCTGTCTCGAAAATGCAGCCACGTTATCAGCTGCACATAGCAAGGTAGCAAGGTGCCTGTGCAGCAGAGAGATCCAGCTCATAGTAAAAGTCCCAGTGCAGCTAGACTCTATGTCAGCACTTATGGAATGCCTCTTGTCCAATCAAATTACTTGGTCAGCCCGGAACAAAGTGTTGAACTGTATAAAGTACATTGCAGTACATTAGCCTGTGAAAATGACCATTGTCCCTCTCATGTTTGATTGAATAGAGGTGGTGTTGAATTCTGGAATCTTGTATTTTCCATTTTATATTCTATTGTTATTTTATTACTTTTCTTTTTACTTTTCTTTATTTTATTAAATGACTTAATGTGATGAGAAGCTCTCAAATAAGGATTTATTGTACAGTACTCATACCCTGTACACATGGTTAAATAAGCCTACCTCAACTACTGTATTTCGAACACATTCAAAGTATAAGATGAAATTCATGAAAGCTTTTTTCTCAATTAAGCCATGTTTGAAAGGATAGTTCAATTCAATATACTTCAGGTGGTTCCATTCTACTCCACCTACACATACTGTATCTTCATCAGGCACTAATTTAAAAGAAAGAGAAACAATCTCTAAATTACTTAATACTGTTATTTTACTAGGATACACATACAGTACTTAAGATTGTGTTCACACATGGGTCTTGTGTTGTCATTAGTGAAGAACCGGAGGTTGTGTTTCTATCTTGATGTTGCGTTGTCTGATTTGATTGTACTACAGTGGTGTTTGTGGTTGGGTAGGAATAAATTGTGGCATTGAAAACCAATGCAGTTGTGTTGATATCTTGATCAGGGAAATTTGTAATGCTGGTATGTGATGGGCTTACATAAATAGTTATGTTCAAATGGGGTTGTTGTGTTGTGATATTCAACGGTGCAGAGGTTGTTTTGAAAGCTGGATACTGGGTTGTCATTTTTGGAGTTGTATTGGTACCTGGGGGGTAAATCAATTGATTCATCAGATGCTTATACAAGTCTGAGATGAAGTTGTACTGTCAAGATTTGTTTGCACAAATATAATTTAGACCCTAAAGCACAAGTGCCACTTTCCTGATGTAATCTTAAGTGTAATGTTGAGGCTACTGCTTGGCAGATTGAAAGCCTCACAGATTCCAACTCACTACAAATTATTCACAGTTGGTAAATGTTGAGTGATGTAAACGGATATTTCACTACGGGTGCATGATAGGTAACTTGAGGATCCCTAATAAATGTGTTGACATGCCTGACCCAGCACTCCCCACTTCTAAACTCATGAGTACCCAAAGTATTTCCATAATATGTGGGTGTGTTCTGCAAATGAAAGGGAACTGATCAATTGTATCTCAACAAAAGTACATTTTATATTGTACTGTACTTACATACTGTAGCCCAGCAATTGCTTTCTCCAACATTTTGCACAAATTTGACACATTATAGCTGGCTAATTTGATTTAGTCTCTTTTTGGAATGGTTATGTAGGATCTTTTATTAATTAAAAACAGCAGGTTCTGCAGCAATGAACTTGTCATTGTGTCTGCATCTTGTTTATTTTCACTTCAGCATACTCTTCACATTTTCAACAATGGATGAGTTTAAGATGAGTGTTCTCGTTAATACATTTGTAGATCTCTTACCTGTTGATGTGCGATTCACTGGTGGTGATGTAGCGGACACCCTAGTTGGAGGTGAAGTTGTATTGACAGGTGATGGTGATGTCAATGAGACAATGGTCGGAGCAAGAGTTGCAATTGTGGTCGGAGCTTGTGTTGGAGGGACAGCTTCTGCAATAATAACATGTTGAATGCACACATGAAATAACACCCTCACATTGTTCTGTGATTTTCTTTGTTGAAAAAAAGTTTCAAATGTACCAATTTTGGAGCAGCAATTCTAGCAAACATTTAATATAAGTCATGTTATTATTATTGCCTTTGTAAATAGCTTTTGATTCTTACTTGTTGCCACAATAGAATCTCTGTCCACTGGGAGGGAGAAGTTAGAGCTGCTGCTGTTCACAGCCTCTTTCATAGTTTCAACCACAGCAATGGGCTCAGGGACGGAACTGATGTTATTAAATATCAGCACACTTTCTACCACAACTGATCCTTGTCTGGAGAAAAATAAAATGACAAAGAACAAGGTTCAATTATGTAACCTAATTTTTGTCTACTTTGGCGTTTCCAGTTGCCCAATTTGTACAGATATGTCAATAATTTGGAAGAACCATTTGATACATTTATAGGATTCAAAATACACAGCACAGCTAGAGTACAAACCTAAATCCTGTAATCTCAGTGCGGTTGAAACTGGAACCAAATTTCTTTGTGTAGACATTGTTTAGCTGTAGAAGGTAAAAACACATCACATTTAGATAGAACATTGTTAATTATTCTAACCTGTCTGTGGGCTACAGCTGAACACAAGGACAGCCTGATCAACGAGATTGGATGACATGCCTGTATGTTTTGTTCCTCTAAAATCACAGATTATTAAATCTCTTATAGTCAAAATAACAAATCATACTGTATGTTTAAATTCAGAGAGCCTACACAAACATACTTAAATATAAGAACCATTGGACAAACAAAAACCAAGATGATCACCATGATTTTGAAAGGATTAACAAATAAAGCACAACTTACCGCTTTAGTTACTTGACTAGCCAATGATTTGAACTTGGGTGAGGATGTATTCTTGAGGTCGTCTGAGAAGTTCTGTGACAGCTTGAACTCCAACTTAACCTTTGGCACCGCAGGGGCTGCTGTTGTGGTAGTGGTAGAAGCAGCGGTGGTGGGTGCTGCTGTAATATTGGTCACAGAGGTGGTGGGTGCTGCTGTAATGTTGGTCACTGGGGTGGTGGGTGCTGCTGTAATACTGGTCACTGGGGTAGTGGGTGCTGCTGTAATGTTGGTCACTGAGGTCGTGGGTGTGGCTGTCATATTGGTCACAGGGGTGTTGGTCACAGCAGTGGTGGGTGGTGCTGTAATGTTGGTCACTGCGGTGGTGGGTGCTTCCGTAATATTGGTCACAGGGGTGGTGGGTGCTGCTGTAATATTGGTCACTGGGGTGGTGGGTGCTGCTGTAATGTTGGTCACAGAGGTGGTGGGTGCTGCTGTAATGTTGGTCACTGCTGTGGTCGGTGCAGTTGTAATATTGGTCATTGGGGTGGTGGGTGCTGCTGTAATATTGGTCACTGGGGTGGTGGGTGCTGCTGTAATATTGGTCACTGGGGTGGTGGGTGCTGCTGTAATGTTGGTCACTGCTGTGGTCGGTGCAGTTGTAATACTGGTCATTGGGGTGGTGGGTGCTTCTGTAATATTGGTCACAGGGGTGGTGGGTGCTGCTGTAATATTGGTCACTGGGGTGGTGGGTGCTGCTGTAATGTTGGTCACTGCTGTGGTCGGTGCAGTTATAATATTGGTCACTGGGGTGGTGGGTGCTGCTGTAGCAACCGTTGCTGGTGGTGTGACTGAAACCCCTGGAACAGAAGAAAATGTGAGGTCATTATATCAAGGAATCAACAAATTTTCCACTTGGGCATGATATTGGGAGACTGTTTCAAAACCTTCATAAATACAGAAAATTAGTCATTGGTAATGGTTTGTTACTATATAGACATAATATAATTTTCTATATTTCCAGATATATCAAAACAGATAATACTCAATGGAAATTGACTCATACTTGTCGCCACAATAGAAGATTTGTTCACTGGGAGGGAGAAGTTGGAGCTGCTGCTGTTCACAGCCTCTATCAAAGTGTTCTCCACATCTGTGGTCTCAGGGACTGAACTGATGTTGTTAAATACCAGCACAGTTTCTACCACAACCGATCCTCGTCTGGAGAAAGATAAAATAACAAAGAACAAGGTTCAATTATGGAACCAGATTTAGACCTTCCCTGGCATTTCCGATTTGCCAATTTGTACAGTTATGTTAATGATTTTGAAGAGTCATTTGATACATTTTTAGGATTCAAAACAAACAGCACAGCTAGCATACAAACCTAAAGCCTGTAACATCAGTGCGGTTGAAACTGGATCCGTATTTGTTTTTGTAGACATTGTTCAGCTGTAGAAGGTAAAAACACATCACATTTAGATAGAACATGATTAATTATTCTGTTTAACGGGATACAGTTGAAGACCAAGAGCAGCTGTTGATATAATGTGTCAGCATACGTAAACATTAGTAAGAGTGGTCTAACATTAACACCAAAATGATCACCATGATCTTGAAAGGATTATCAAATCAATCACAACTTACCGCTGTAGTTACTTTATTTGCCAATGATTGGAACTCTGGTGAGGATGAATTCTTCAGGTCCTCTGAGAACATCTGTACAAGACTAAACTCCAACTTAATCTCTGGCACTGCAGGGGCTGCTGTTGTGGTAATGGTCGGAGCAGCGGTAGCAGGTGAGCTGACTGGGGTGGTGGGTGCTGCTGTAATGTTGGTCACTGGGGTGGTGGGTGCTGCTGTAATGTTGGTCACTGTGGTGGTAGGTGGTGCTGTGATATTGGTCACTGGGCTGGTAGGTGGTGCTGTGATATTGGTCACTGGGCTGGTAGGTGGTGCTGTGATATTGGTCACTTGGCTGGTAGGTGGTGCTGTGATATTGGTCACTGGGCTGGTAGGTGGTGCTGTGATATTGGTCACTGGGCTGGTAGGTGGTGCTGTGATATTGGTCACTGGGCTGGTAGGTGGTGCTGTGATATTGGTCACTGGGATGGTAGGTGGTGCTGTGATATTGGTCACTGGGATGGTAGGTGGTGCTGTGATATTGGTCACTGGGATGGTAGGTGGTGCTGTGATATTGGTCACTGGGGAGGTGGGAGAAAACAGGAGAAGAGAGTACTGTGAGCTTTTTGCAATCACAGCAAAAAACTGATATTTGTGAACATGTTTTTTTCAGCAACTGTTAACACCAATAGTAAGCTAGTTACTTTATGTAGATAGGAAGATACATCTGCCAAATCATTATACAGCTTGTTTCGTTCATGATAAACAAGCAGAACCACCGACAAAGTGCAGCAGAGTGCGACGTTCAAAAAGCTTTTGGAAACATTGTAGCAAGTGGCATCCTAGAATGCCAACACAAACATTTTGCAATACATCAAATTAGTTTGTGGGGATGTTGCTTCTGTCTCGAAAATGCAGCCACGTTATCAGCTGCACATAGCAAGGTAGCAAGGTGCCTGTGCAGCAGAGAGATCCAGCTCATAGTAAAAGTCCCAGTGCAGCTAGACTCTATGTCAGCACTTATGGAATGCCTCTTGTCCAATCAAATTACTTGGTCAGCCCGGAACAAAGTGTTGAACTGTATAAAGTACATTGCAGTACATTAGCCTGTGAAAATGACCATTGTCCCTCTCATGTTTGATTGAATAGAGGTGGTGTTGAATTCTGGAATCTTGTATTTTCCATTTTATATTCTATTGTTATTTTATTACTTTTCTTTTTACTTTTCTTTATTTTATTAAATGACTTAATGTGATGAGAAGCTCTCAAATAAGGATTTATTGTACAGTACTCATACCCTGTACACATGGTTAAATAAGCCTACCTCAACTACTGTATTTCGAACACATTCAAAGTATAAGATGAAATTCATGAAAGCTTTTTTCTCAATTAAGCCATGTTTGAAAGGATAGTTCAATTCAATATACTTCAGGTGGTTCCATTCTACTCCACCTACACATACTGTATCTTCATCAGGCACTAATTTAAAGGAAAGAGAAACAATCTCTAAATTACTTAATACTGTTATTTTACTAGGATACACATACAGTACTTAAGATTGTGTTCACACATGGGTCTTGTGTTGTCATTAGTGAAGAACCGGAGGTTGTGTTTCTATCTTGATGTAGCGTTGTCTGATTTGATTGTACTACAGTGGTGTTTGTGGTTGGGTAGGAATAAATTGTGGCATTGAAAACCAATGCAGTTGTGTTGATATCTTGATCAGGGAAATTTGTAATGCTGGTATGTGATGGGCTTACATAAATAGTTATGTTCAAATGGGGTTGTTGTGTTGTGATATTCAACGGTGCAGAGGTTGTTTTGAAAGCTGGATACTGGGTTGTCATTTTTGGAGTTGTATTGGTACCTGGGGGGTAAATCAATTGATTCATCAGATGCTTATACAAGTCTAAGATGAAGTAGTACTGTCAAGATTTGTTTGCACAAATCGTCTTGCAATTTAGACCCTAAAGCACAAGTACCACTTTCCTGATGTAATCTTAAGTGTAATGTTGAGGCTACTGCTTGGCAGATTGAAAGCCTCACAGATTCCATCTCACTACAAATTATTCACAGTTGGTAAATGTTGAGTGATGTAAATGGATATTTCACTACGGGTGCATGATAGGTAACTTGAGGATCCCTAATAAATGTGTTCACATGCCTGACCCAGCACTCCCCACTTCTAAACTCATGAGTACCCAAAGTATTTCCATAATATGTGGGTGTGTTCTGCAAAGGGAACTGATCAATTGTACCTCAACAAAAGTACATTTTATATTGTACTGTACTTACATACTGTAGCCCAGCAATTGCTTTCTCCAACATTTTGCACAAATTTGACACATTATAGCTGTCTAATTTGATTTAGTCTCTTTTTGGAATGGTTATGTGGTATCTTTTATTAATTAAAAACAGCAGGTTCTGCAGCAATGAACTTGTCATTGTGTCTGCATCTTGTTTATTTTCACTTCAGCATACTCTTCACATTTTCAACAATGGATGAGTTTAAGATGAGTGTTCTCGTTAATACATTTGTAGATCTCTTACCTGTTGATGTGCGATTCACTGGTGGTGATGTAGCGGACACCCTAGTTGGAGGTGAAGTTGTATTGACAGGTGATGGTGATGTCAATGAGACAATGGTCGGAGCAAGAGTTGCAATTGTGGTCGGAGCTTGTGTTGGAGGGACAGCTTCTGCAATAATAACATGTTGAATGCACACATGAAATAACACCCTCACATTGTTCTGTGATTTTCTTTGTTGAAAAAAAGTTTCAAATGTACCAATTTTGGAGCAGCAATTCTAGCAAACATTTAATATAAGTCATGTTATTATTATTGCCTTTGTAAATAGCTTTTGATTCTTACTTGTTGCCACAATAGAATCTCTGTCCACTGGGAGGGAGAAGTTAGAGCTGCTGCTGTTCACAGCCTCTTTCATAGTTTCAACCACAGCACTAGGCTCAGGGACGGAACTGATGTTATTAAATATCAGCACACTTTCTACCACAACTGATCCTTGTCTGGAGAAAAATAAAATGACAAAGAACAAGGTTCAATTATGTAACCTAATTTTTGTCTACTTTGGCGTTTCCAGTTGCCCAATTTGTACAGATATGTCAATAATTTGGAAGAACCATTTGATACATTTATAGGATTCAAAATACACAGCACAGCTAGAGTACAAACCTAAATCCTGTAATCTCAGTGCGGTTGAAACTGGAACCAAATTTCTTTGTGTAGACATTGTTTAGCTGTAGAAGGTAAAAACACATCACATTTAGATAGAACTTGTTAATTATTCTAACCTGTCTGTGGGCTACAGCTGAACACAAGGACAGCCTGATCAACGAGATTGGATGACATGCCTGTATGTTTTGTTCCTCTAAAATCACAGATTATTAAATCTCTTATAGTCAAAATAACAAATCATACTGTATGTTTAAATTCAGAGAGCCTACACAAACATACTTAAATATAAGAACCATTGGACAAACAAAAACCAAGATGATCACCATGATTTTGAAAGGATTAACAAATAAAGCACAACTTACCGCTTTAGTTACTTGACTAGCCAATGATTTGAACTTGGGTGAGGATGTATTCTTGAGGTCGTCTGAGAAGTTCTGTGACAGCTTGAACTCCAACTTAACCTTTGGCACCGCAGGGGCTGCTGTTGTGGTAGTGGTAGAAGCAGCGGTGGTGGGTGCTGCTGTAATATTGGTCACAGAGGTGGTGGGTGCTGCTGTAATGTTGGTCACTGGGGTGGTGGGTGCTGCTGTAATACTGGTCACTGGGGTAGTGGGTGCTGCTGTAATGTTGGTCACTGAGGTCGTGGGTGTGGCTGTCATATTGGTCACAGGGGTGTTGGTCACCGCAGTGGTGGGTGGTGCTGTAATGTTGGTCACTGCAGTGGTGGGTGCTTCCGTAATATTGGTCACAGGGGTGGTGGGTGCTGCTGTAATATTGGTCACTGGGGTGGTGGGTGCTGCTGTAATGTTGGTCACAGAGGTGGTGGGTGCTGCTGTAATGTTGGTCACTGCTGTGGTCGGTGCAGTTGTAATATTGGTCATTGGGGTGGTGGGTGCTTCCGTAATATTGGTCACTGGGGTGGTGGGTGCTGCTGTAATATTGGTCACTGGGGTGGTGGGTTCTGCTGTAATGCTGGTCACTGCTGTGGTCGGTGCAGTTGTAATATTGGTCATTGGGGTGGTGGGTGCTTCTGTAATATTGGTCACAGGGGTGGTGGGTGCTGCTGTAATATTGGTCACAGGGGTGGTGGGTGCTGCTGTAATATTGGTCACTGGGGTGGTGGGTGCTGCTGTAATGTTGGTCACTGCTGTGGTCGGTGCAGTTATAATATTGGTCACTGGGGTGGTGGGTGCTGCTGTAGCAACCGTTGCTGGTGGTGTGACTGAAACCCCTGGAACAGAAGAAAATGTGAGGTCATTATATCAAGGAATCAACAAATTTTCCACTTGGGCATGATATTGGGAGACTGTTTCAAAACCTTCATAAATACAGAAAATTAGTCATTGGTAATGGTTTGTTACTATATAGACATAATATAATTTTCTATATTTCCAGATATATCAAAACAGATAATACTCAATGGAAATTGACTCATACTTGTCGCCACAATAGAAGATTTGTTCACTGGGAGGGAGAAGTTGGAGCTGCTGCTGTTCACAGCCTCTATCAAAGTGTTCTTCACATCTGTGGTCTCAGGGACTGAACTGATGTTGTTAAATACCAGCACAGTTTCTACCACAACCGATCCTCGTCTGGAGAAAGATAAAATAACAAAGAACAAGGTTCAATTATGGAACTAGATTTAGGCCTTCCCTGGCATTTCCGATTTGCCAATTTGTACAGTTATGTTAATGATTTTGAAGAGTCATTTGATACATTTTTAGGATTCAAAACAAACAGCACAGCTAGCATACAAACCTAAAGCCTGTAACATCAGTGCGGTTGAAACTGGATCCGTATTTGTTTTTGTAGACATTGTTCAGCTGTAGAAGGTAAAAACACATCACATTTAGATAGAACATGATTAATTATTCTGTTTAACGGGATACAGTTGAAGACCAAGAGCAGCTGTTGATATAATGTGTCAGCATACGTAAACATTAGTAAGAGTGGTCTAACATTAACACCAAAATGATCACCATGATCTTGAAAGGATTATCAAATCAATCACAACTTACCGCTGTAGTTACTTTATTTGCCAATGATTGGAACTCTGGTGAGGATGAATTCTTCAGGTCCTCTGAGAATGTCTGTACAAGACTAAACTCCAACTTAATCTCTGGCACTGCAGGGGCTGCTGTTGTGGTAATGGTCGGAGCAGCGGTAGCAGGTGAGCTGACTGGGGTGGTGGGTGCTGCTGTAATGTTGGTCACTGGGGTGGTGGGTGCTGCTGTAATGTTGGTCACTGTGGTGGTAGGTGGTGCTGTGATATTGGTCACTGGGCTGGTAGGTGGTGCTGTGATATTGGTCACTGAGCTGGTAGGTGGTGCTGTGATATTGGTCACTGGGCTGGTAGGTGGTGCTGTGATATTGGTCACTGGGCTGGTAGGTGGTGCTGTGATATTGGTCACTGGGCTGGTAGGTGGTGCTGTGATATTGGTCACTGGGCTGGTAGGTGGTGCTGTGATATTGGTCACTGGGCTGGTAGGTGGTGCTGTGATATTGGTCACTGGGGTGGTGGGTGCTGCTGTAATGTTGGTCACTGAGGTGGTGGGTGTTGCTGTGATATTGGTCACTGGGCTGGTAGGTGGTGCTGTGATATTGGTCACTGAGCTGGTAGATGGTGCTGTGATATTGGTCACTGGGATGGTAGGTGGTGCTGTGATATTGGTCACTGGGGAGGTGGGAGAAAACAGGAGAAGAGAGTACTGTGAGCTTTTTGCAATCACAGCAAAAAACTGATATTTGTGAACATGTTTTTTTCAGCAACTGTTAACACCAATAGTAAGCTAGTTACTTTATGTAGATAGGAAGATACATCTGCCAAATCATTATACAGCTTGTTTCGTTCATGATAAACAAGCAGAACCACCGACAAAGTGCAGCAGAGTGCGACGTTCAAAAAGCTTTTGGAAACATTGTAGCAAGTGGCATCCTAGAATGCCAACACAAACATTTTGCAATACATCAAATTAGTTTGTGGGGATGTTGCTTCTGTCTCGAAAATGCAGCCACGTTATCAGCTGCACATAGCAAGGTAGCAAGGTGCCTGTGCAGCAGAGAGATCCAGCTCATAGTAAAAGTCCCAGTGCAGCTAGACTCTATGTCAGCACTTATGGAATGCCTCTTGTCCAATCAAATTACTTGGTCAGCCCGGAACAAAGTGTTGAACTGTATAAAGTACATTGCAGTACATTAGCCTGTGAAAATGACCATTGTCCCTCTCATGTTTGATTGAATAGAGGTGGTGTTGAATTCTGGAATCTTGTATTTTCCATTTTATATTCTATTGTTATTTTATTACTTTTCTTTTTACTTTTCTTTATTTTATTAAATGACTTAATGTGATGAGAAGCTCTCAAATAAGGATTTATTGTACAGTACTCATACCCTGTACACATGGTTAAATAAGCCTACCTCAACTACTGTATTTCGAACACATTCAAAGTATAAGATGAAATTCATGAAAGCTTTTTTCTCAATTAAGCCATTTTTGAAAGGATAGTTCAATTCAATATACTTCAGGTGGTTCCATTCTACTCCACCTACACATACTGTATCTTCATCAGGCACTAATTTAAAGGAAAGAGAAACAATCTCTAAATTACTTAATACTGTTATTTTACTAGGATACACATACAGTACTTAAGATTGTGTTCACACATGGGTCTTGTGTTGTCATTAGTGAAGAACCGGAGGTTGTGTTTCTATCTTGATGTAGCGTTGTCTGATTTGATTGTACTACAGTGGTGTTTGTGGTTGGGTAGGAATAAATTGTGGCATTGAAAACCAATGCAGTTGTGTTGATATCTTGATCAGGGAAATTTGTAATGCTGGTATGTGATGGGCTTACATAAATAGTTATGTTCAAATGGGGTTGTTGTGTTGTGATATTCAACGGTGCAGAGGTTGTTTTGAAAGCTGGATAATGGGTTGTCATTTTTGGAGTTGTATTGGTACCTGGGGGGTAAATCAATTGATTCATCAGATGCTTATACAAGTCTAAGATGAAGTAGTACTGTCAAGATTTGTTTGCACAAATCGTCTTGCAATTTAGACCCTAAAGCACAAGTACCACTTTCCTGATGTAATCTTAAGTGTAATGTTGAGGCTACTGCTTGGCAGATTGAAAGCCTCACAGATTCCATCTCACTACAAATTATTCACAGTTGGTAAATGTTGAGTGATGTAAATGGATATTTCACTACGGGTGCATGATAGGTAACTTGAGGATCCCTAATAAATGTGTTGACATGCCTGACCCAGCACTCCCCACTTCTAAACTCATGAGTACCCAAAGTATGTCCATAATATGTGGGTGTATTCTGCAAATAAAAAGGAACAGATCAATTGTACCTCAACAAAAGTACAATTTATATTGCATTTACATACTGTAGCCCAGCAATTGTTTTCTCCAACATTTTGCACAAATTTGACACATTATAGCTGACTAATTTGATTTAGTCTCTTTTTGGAATGGTTATGTGGGATCTTTTGTTAATTAAAAACAGCAGGCTCTGCGGCAATGAACTTGTCATTGTGTCTGCATCTTGTTCTATTTTCACTTCAACATACTCTTTACATTTTCAACAATGGATGAGTTTAAGATGAGTGTTCTCGTTAATACATTTGTCGATCTCTTACCTGTTGTTGTGCGATTCATTGGTGGTGATGTAGCGGACACCCTAGTTGGAGGTGAAGTTGTATTGACAGGTGGTGATGGAGCTGACACAGTTGGAGGTGAAGTCATATTGACAGGTGATGGTGATGTCAATGAGACAATGGTCGGAGCAAGAGTTGCAATTGTGGTCAGAGCTTGTGTTGGAGGGACAGCTTCTGCAATAATAACATTTTGAATGCATACATGAAATAACACCCTCACATTGTTCTGGGATTTTCTTTGTTGAAAAAAAGTTTCAAATTATCCAATTTTGGAGCAGCAATTCTAGCAAACATTTTATATAAGTCATGTTATTATTATTGCCTTTGTAAATAGCTTTTGATTCTTACTTGTTGCCACAATAGAATCTCTGTCCACTGGGAGGGAGAAGTTAGAGCTGCTGCTGTTCACAGCCTCTTTCATAGTTTCAACCACAGCACTAGGCTCAGGGACGGAACTGATGTTATTAAATATCAGCACACTTTCTACCACAACTGATCCTTGTCTGGAGAAAAATAAAATGACAAAGAACAAAGTTCAATTATGTAACCTGATGTTTGTCTACTTTGGCGTTTCCAGTTGCCCAATTTGTACAGATATGTCAATAGTTTGGATGAACCATTTGATACATTTAAAGGATTCAAAATACACAGCACAGCTAGAGTACAAACCTAAATCCTGTAATCTCAGTGCGGTTGAAACTGGAACCAAATTTCTTTGTGTAGACATTGTCTAGCTGTAGAAGGTAAAAACACATCACATTTAGATAGAACATTGTTAATTATTCTAACCTGTCTGTGGGCTACAGCTGAACACAAGGACAGCCTGATCAACGAGATTGGATGACATGCCTGTATGTTTTGTTCCTCTAAAATCACAGATTATTAAATCTCTTATAGTCAAAATAACAAATCATACTGTATGTTTAAATTCAGAGAGCCTACACAAACATACTTAAATATAAGAACCATTGGACAAACACCAAGATGATCACCATGATTTTGAAAGGATTAACAAATAAAGCATAAATTACCGCTTTAGTTACTTGACTAGCCAATGATTTGAACTTGGGTGAGGATGTATTCTTGAGGTCATCTGAGAAGTTCTGTGACAGCTTGAACTCCAACTTAACCTTTGGCACCGCAGGGGCTGCTGTTGTGGTAGTGGTAGAAGCAGCGGTGGCAGCTGAGCTGACCGACACGGGGCTTGTAACTGACACCCTAGTTGGAGGTGTTGCATTGACAGATGGTGATGGAGCTGACACACTGCTTGGAGATGAAGTTGCATTGAGTGGTAGTGCTGGTGTGGAAAAGAAATTGGAATTATAAATATTTGAAAGGATATCAACAAAAAACGTAATATTTTATTCACCATTTTATTTACATGAACGTACATTTACTTTGAACTTAAAAAGTCTGAACAGAATTCAAATCATTAGTCAATTAACACAATTCTATCAAATCATTTTACAGAAGGCCTATGCGTATGATGAGCCTAACCCCGGATGGCAACGCCAGTCATGCCTGTTCTCAAAAGTCGTAGTATCAGTAGTGAATAGAAAAAAGGAGAGTACTATGAGCTTTTCACATGCACAGCGAAAAACTTTTTTATTTTTATTTTATTTAGCCTTTATTTAACCAAGAAAGGTCCCATTGAGATTAAAAATCTCTTTTTCAAGAGAGACCTGGCCAAGACTTTGGTTTCTGTGAACATGTTTTTCACAAGGCGCATAGGCGAGGTCGCCTACCTTGATTACACTGTGATCTAGCGCTACCTTATTGAATGACAGATAGGGGTTAAAGCCAACAGATGCAGTCTGGGGTCAACGGTTCAGGGGCTCAGCGTGAGGTCTCACGGGTGAGTTTGCCGACTTTGATTACACCCTGCGACCGTAGCTCTGTACTGTATCTTCCTAAGATACTCAATTATCAGGGCAGGCGTGTCATTTTTACACCTTATTTTACCATGATTTCTTATCTTTATCTTTCATTGTGTTTAATCTTCCATCTTATTTTCCTGCTTTTTGTTTATTTGTTGTCTGTTTATGTGAAGCACTCCATGGATGTATATTCTCTGTTAAACAGCACTTTGAGCTGCATTTATAGGCATGAAAGGTGCTATACAAATAAAGTTTTTTTTCTTAATTATGATTATGATTATTAATATTATTAAAATATTTTGTGGCTACTTTCTCCTCCACCCACACATACCTTGATCAAGCACTAATTAAAAGGAAAGTCTAACCATTTCTAAATTAGGATTGTGTTCATACCTGGGTCTTGTGTTGTAATATGTGAAATAGTGGAGGTTGTGTTTCTATCTTGATGTTGCGTTGTCTGCATTGATTGTACTGCAGTGGTGGTTGGGTAGGAAGAAATTGTGGCATTGAAAAAAAATGCAGTTGTGTTGATATCTTCAATAGGTGAATTCGTAATGCTGGTATGTGATGGTTTCAAACTTGGCTGATGTGTTGTCATGCTTGAAGATGCAGAGGTTATGTTGAAATTGTGTTGCTGTGTTGTCATTTTCAAAGATGGCGATGTTATATTGAAATCTGCTTGCAGTGTTGTCATTTTTGACATGCTGGAGGTTGTGTTGAAACTTGGCTGATGGGTTGTCATGTTCAAAGGTGCAGAGGTTGTTAAGGAATCTGGTTGCAGTGTTGTCATGTGTGATGAAGCAGAAGTTGTGTTGGAATCTGGATGTGGTGTTGTCATGTTGAAAGGTGCAGAGGTTGTGTCCAAATTTGCTTGCACTGTTGTCATGTTTGACAGAATAGAGGTTGTGTTGAAACTTTGCTGAAGTGTTGTTGGCTGAAGTGTTGTCAACTGTTGCTGTGTTGTCATGTTCAAAGGTGGAGAGGTTATGTTGAAATCTGTTTGCTGTGTTGCCATGTTTGAATGAATGGAGGTTGTGTTGAAATCTGGCTGCAGTGTTGTCATGTAGGTTACGTTGGAATCTGCTTGCAGGGTTGTCATGTTTGAAGGAGTAGAGGATGTGTTGAAACTTTGCTGAAGTGTTGTTGTCATATTTGATGGTGGTACAGTCACATTGATTGTCTTTTGTGCTGATGTTGTTGCATCAGAGGTCAACAATGTAGTATTATCTTGATAGGGTGTTGTGACATTTGGAGTCATCGGAACGATGCTGTAATTTGTTAGTGGGGTTGTCATTTTTGGAGTTGTATTGGTACCTGGGGGGTAAATCAATTGATTCATCAGATACTTATACAAGTCTGAGATGAAGTAGTACTGTCAAGATTTGTTTGCACAAATATAATTTAGACCCTAAAGCACAAGTACCACTTTCCTGATGTAATCTTAAGTGTAATGTTGAGGCTACTGCTTGGCAGATTGAAAGCCTCACAGATTCCAACTCACTACAAATTATTCACAGTTGGTAAATGTTGAGTGATGTAAACGGATATTTCACTACGGGTGCATGATAGGTAACTTGAGGATCCCTAATAAATGTGTTGACATGCCTGACCCAGCACTCCCCACTTCTACACTCATGAGTACCCAAAGTATGTCCATAATATGTGGGTGTATTCTGCAAATAAAAGGGAACAGATCAATTGTACCTCAACAAAAGTACAATTTATATTGCATTTACATACTGTAGCCCAGCAATTGTTTTCTCCAACATTTTGCACAAATTTGACACATTATAGCTGACTAATTTGATTTAGTCTCTTTTTGGAATGGTTATGTGGGATCTTTTGTTAATTAAAAACAGCAGGCTCTGCGGCAATGAACTTGTCATTGTGTCTGCTTCTTGTTCTATTTTCACTTCAACATACTCTTTACATTTTCAACAATGGATGAGTTTAAGATGAGTGTTCTCGTTAATACATTTGTAGATCTCTTACCTGTTGTTGTGCGATTCATTGGTGGTGATGTAGCGGACACCCTAGTTGGAGGTGAAGTTGTATTGACAGGTGGTGATGGAGCTGACACAGTTGGAGGTGAAGTCATATTGACAGGTGATGGTGATGTCAATGAGACAATGGTCGGAGCAAGAGTTGCAATTGTGGTCAGAGCTTGTGTTGGAGGGACAGCTTCTGCAATAATAACATTTTGAATGCATACATGAAATAACACCCTCACATTGTTCTGGGATTTTCTTTGTTGAAAAAAAGTTTCAAATTATCCAATTTTGGAGCAGCAATTCTAGCAAACATTTTATATAAGTCATGTTATTATTATTGCCTTTGTAAATAGCTTTTGATTCTTACTTGTTGCCACAATAGAATCTCTGTCCACTGGGAGGGAGAAGTTAGAGCTGCTGCTGTTCACAGCCTCTTTCATAGTTTCAACCACAGCACTAGGCTCAGGGACGGAACTGATGTTATTAAATATCAGCACACTTTCTACCACAACTGATCCTTGTCTGGAGAAAAATAGAATGACAAAGAACAAAGTTCAATTATGTAACCTGATTTTTGTCTACTTTGGCGTTTCCAGTTGCCCAATTTGTACAGATATGTCAATAGTTTGGAAGAACCATTTGATACATTTAAAGGATTCAAAATGCACAGCACAGCTAGAGTACAAACCTAAATCCTGTAATCTCAGTGCGGTTGAAACTGGAACCAAATTTCTTTGTGTAGACATTGTCTAGCTGTAGAAGGTAAAAACACATCACATTTAGATAGAACATTGTTAATTATTCTAACCTGTCTGTGGGCTACAGCTGAACACAAGGACAGCCTGATCAACAAGATTGGATGACATGCCTGTATGTTTTGTTCCTCTAAAATCACAGATTATTAAATCTCTTATAGTCAAAATAACAAATCATACTGTATGTTTAAATTCCGAGAGCCTACACAAACATACTTAAATATAAGAACCATTGGACAAACAAACACCAAGATCATCACCATGATTTTGAAAGGATTAACAAATAAAGCACAACTTACTGCTTTAGTTACTTGACTAGCCAATGATTTGAACTTGGGTGAGGATGTATTCTTGAGGTCGTCTGAGAAGTTCTGTGATAGCTTGAACTCCAACTTAACCTTTGGCACCACAGGGGCTGCTGTTGTGGTAGTGGTAGAAGCAGCGGTGGCAGCTGAGCTGACCGACACGGGGCTTGTAACTGACACTCTAGTTGGAGGTGTTGCATTGACAGATGGTGATGGAGCTGACACACTGCTTGGAGATGAAGTTGCATTGAGTGGTAGTGCTGGTGTGGAAAAGAAATTGGAATTATAAATATTTGAATGGATATCACAACAAAAAACGTAATATTTTATTCACCATTTTATTTACATGAACGTACATTTACTTTGAACTTAAAAAGTCTGAACAGAATTCAAATCATTAGTCAATGAACACAATTCTGTCAAATCATTTTACAGAAGGCCTATGCGTATGATGAGCCTAACCCCGGATGGCAACGCCAGTCATGCCTGTTCTCAAAAGTCGTAGTATCAGTAGTGAATAGAAAAAAGGAGAGTACTGTGAGCTTTTCACATGCACAGCGAAAAACTTTTTTATTTTAATTTTATTTAGCCTTTATTTAACCAGGAAAGGTCCCATTGAGATTAAAAATCTCTTTTTCAAGAGAGACCTGGCCAAGACTTTGGTTTCTGTGAACATGTTTTTCACAAGGCCAATAGGCGAGGTCGCCTACCTTGATTACACTGTGATCTAGCGCTACCTTATTGAATGACAGATAGGGGTTAAAGCCAACAGATGCAGTCTGGGGTCAACGGTTCAGGGGCTCAGCGTGAGGTCTCACGGGTGAGTTTGCCGACTTTGATTACACCCTGCGACCGTAGCTCTGTACTGTATCTTCCTAAGATACTCAATTATCAGGGCAGGCGTGTCATTTTTACACCTTATTTTACCATGATTTCTTATCTTTATCTTTCATTGTGTTTAATCTTCCATCTTATTTTCCTGCTTTTTGTTTATTTGTTGTCTGTTTATGTGAAGCACTCCATGGATGTATATTCTCTGTTAAACAGCACTTTGAGCTGCATTTATAGGCATGAAAGGTGCTATACAAATAAAGTTTTTTTTCTTAATTATGATTATGATTATTAATATTATTAAAATATTTTGTGGCTACTTTCTCCTCCACCCACACATACCTTGATCAAGCACTAATTAAAAGGAAAGTCTAACCATTTCTAAATTAGGATTGTGTTCATACCTGGGTCTTGTGTTGTAATATGTGAAATAGTGGAGGTTGTGTTTCTATCTTGATGTTGCGTTGTCTGCATTGATTGTACTGCAGTGGTGGTTGGATAGGAAGAAATTGTGGCATTGAAAAAAAATGCAGTTGTGTTGATATCTTCAATAGGTGAATTCGTAATGCTGGTATGTGATGGTTTCAAACTTGGCTGATGTGTTGTCATGCTTGAAGATGCAGAGGTTATGTTGAAATTGTGTTGCTGTGTTGTCATTTTCAAAGATGGCGATGTTATATTGAAATCTGCTTGCAGTGTTGTCATTTTTGACATGCTGGAGGTTGTGTTGAAACTTGGCTGATGGGTTGTCATGTTCAAAGGTGCAGAGGTTGTTAAGGAATCTGGTTGCAGTGTTGTCATGTGTGATGAAGCAGAAGTTGTGTTGGAATCTGGATGTGGTGTTGTCATGTTGAAAGGTGCAGAGGTTGTGTCCAAATTTGCTTGCACTGTTGTCATGTTTGACAGAATAGAGGTTGTGTTGAAACTTTGCTGAAGTGTTGTTGGCTGAAGTGTTGTCAACTGTTGCTGTGTTGTCATGTTCAAAGGTGGAGAGGTTATGTTGAAATCTGTTTGCTGTGTTGCCATGTTTGAATGAATGGAGGTTGTGTTGAAATCTGGCTGCAGTGTTGTCATGTAGGTTACGTTGGAATCTGCTTGCAGGGTTGTCATGTTTGAAGGAGTAGAGGATGTGTTGAAACTTTGCTGAAGTGTTGTTGTCATATTTGATGGTGGTACAGTCACATTGATTGTCTTTTGTGCTGATGTTGTTGCATCAGAGGTCAACAATGTAGTATTATCTTGATAGGGTGTTGTGACATTTGGAGTCATCGGAACGATGCTGTAATTTGTTAGTGGGGTTGTCATTTTTGGAGTTGTATTGGTACCTGGGGGGTAAATCAATTGATTCATCAGATACTTATACAAGTCTGAGATGAAGTAGTACTGTCAAGATTTGTTTGCACAAATATAATTTAGACCCTAAAGCACAAGTACCACTTTCCTGATGTAATCTAAGTGTAATGTTGAGGCTACTGCTTGGCAGATTGAAAGCCTCACAGATTCCAACTCACTACAAATTATTCACAGTTGGTAAATGTTGAGTGATGTAAACGGATATTTCACTACGGGTGCATGATAGGTAACTTGAGGATCCCTAATAAATGTGTTGACATGCCTGACCCAGCACTCCCCACTTCTACACTCATGAGTACCCAAAGTATGTCCATAATATGTGGGTGTATTCTGCAAATAAAAGGGAACAGATCAATTGTACCTCAACAAAAGTACAATTTATATTGCATTTACATACTGTAGCCCAGCAATTGTTTTCTCCAACATTTTGCACAAATTTGACACATTATAGCTGACTAATTTGATTTAGTCTCTTTTTGGAATGGTTATGTGGGATCTTTTGTTAATTAAAAACAGCAGGCTCTGCGGCAATGAACTTGTCATTGTGTCTGCTTCTTGTTCTATTTTCACTTCAACATACTCTTTACATTTTCAACAATGGATGAGTTTAAGATGAGTGTTCTCGTTAATACATTTGTAGATCTCTTACCTGTTGTTGTGCGATTCATTGGTGGTGATGTAGCGGACACCCTAGTTGGAGGTGAAGTTGTATTGACAGGTGGTGATGGAGCTGACACAGTTGGAGGTGAAGTCATATTGACAGGTGATGGTGATGTCAATGAGACAATGGTCGGAGCAAGAGTTGCAATTGTGGTCAGAGCTTGTGTTGGAGGGACAGCTTCTGCAATAATAACATTTTGAATGCATACATGAAATAACACCCTCACATTGTTCTGGGATTTTCTTTGTTGAAAAAAAGTTTCAAATTATCCAATTTTGGAGCAGCAATTCTAGCAAACATTTTATATAAGTCATGTTATTATTATTGCCTTTGTAAATAGCTTTTGATTCTTACTTGTTGCCACAATAGAATCTCTGTCCACTGGGAGGGAGAAGTTAGAGCTGCTGCTGTTCACAGCCTCTTTCATAGTTTCAACCACAGCACTAGGCTCAGGGACGGAACTGATGTTATTAAATATCAGCACACTTTCTACCACAACTGATCCTTGTCTGGAGAAAAATAGAATGACAAAGAACAAAGTTCAATTATGTAACCTGATTTTTGTCTACTTTGGCGTTTCCAGTTGCCCAATTTGTACAGATATGTCAATAGTTTGGAAGAACCATTTGATACATTTAAAGGATTCAAAATGCACAGCACAGCTAGAGTACAAACCTAAATCCTGTAATCTCAGTGCGGTTGAAACTGGAACCAAATTTCTTTGTGTAGACATTGTCTAGCTGTAGAAGGTAAAAACACATCACATTTAGATAGAACATTGTTAATTATTCTAACCTGTCTGTGGGCTACAGCTGAACACAAGGACAGCCTGATCAACAAGATTGGATGACATGCCTGTATGTTTTGTTCCTCTAAAATCACAGATTATTAAATCTCTTATAGTCAAAATAACAAATCATACTGTATGTTTAAATTCCGAGAGCCTACACAAACATACTTAAATATAAGAACCATTGGACAAACAAACACCAAGATCATCACCATGATTTTGAAAGGATTAACAAATAAAGCACAACTTACCGCTTTAGTTACTTGACTAGCCAATGATTTGAACTTGGGTGAGGATGTATTCTTGAGGTCGTCTGAGAAGTTCTGTGATAGCTTGAACTCCAACTTAACCTTTGGCACCACAGGGGCTGCTGTTGTGGTAGTGGTAGAAGCAGCGGTGGCAGCTGAGCTGACCGACACGGGGCTTGTAACTGACACTCTAGTTGGAGGTGTTGCATTGACAGATGGTGATGGAGCTGACACACTGCTTGGAGATGAAGTTGCATTGAGTGGTAGTGCTGGTGTGGAAAAGAAATTGGAATTATAAATATTTGAATGGATATCACAACAAAAAACGTAATATTTTATTCACCATTTTATTTACATGAACGTACATTTACTTTGAACTTAAAAAGTCTGAACAGAATTCAAATCATTAGTCAATGAACACAATTCTGTCAAATCATTTTACAGAAGGCCTATGCGTATGATGAGCCTAACCCCGGATGGCAACGCCAGTCATGCCTGTTCTCAAAAGTCGTAGTATCAGTAGTGAATAGAAAAAAGGAGAGTACTGTGAGCTTTTCACATGCACAGCGAAAAACTTTTTTATTTTAATTTTATTTAGCCTTTATTTAACCAGGAAAGGTCCCATTGAGATTAAAAATCTCTTTTTCAAGAGAGACCTGGCCAAGACTTTGGTTTCTGTGAACATGTTTTTCACAAGGCCCATAGGCGAGGTCGCCTACCTTGATTACACTGTGATCTAGCGCTACCTTATTGAATGACAGATAGGGGTTAAAGCCAACAGATGCAGTCTGGGGTCAACGGTTCAGGGGCTCAGCGTGAGGTCTCACGGGTGAGTTTGCCGACTTTGATTACACCCTGCGACCGTAGCTCTGTACTGTATCTTCCTAAGATACTCAATTATCAGGGCAGGCGTGTCATTTTTACACCTTATTTTACCATGATTTCTTATCTTTATCTTTCATTGTGTTTAATCTTCCATCTTATTTTCCTGCTTTTTGTTTATTTGTTGTCTGTTTATGTGAAGCACTCCATGGATGTATATTCTCTGTTAAACAGCACTTTGAGCTGCATTTATAGGCATGAAAGGTGCTATACAAATAAAGTTTTTTTTCTTAATTATGATTATGATTATTAATATTATTAAAATATTTTGTGGCTACTTTCTCCTCCACCCACACATACCTTGATCAAGCACTAATTAAAAGGAAAGTCTAACCATTTCTAAATTAGGATTGTGTTCATACCTGGGTCTTGTGTTGTAATATGTGAAATAGTGGAGGTTGTGTTTCTATCTTGATGTTGCGTTGTCTGCATTGATTGTACTGCAGTGGTGGTTGGATAGGAAGAAATTGTGGCATTGAAAAAAAATGCAGTTGTGTTGATATCTTCAATAGGTGAATTCGTAATGCTGGTATGTGATGGTTTCAAACTTGGCTGATGTGTTGTCATGCTTGAAGATGCAGAGGTTATGTTGAAATTGTGTTGCTGTGTTGTCATTTTCAAAGATGGCGATGTTATATTGAAATCTGCTTGCAGTGTTGTCATTTTTGACATGCTGGAGGTTGTGTTGAAACTTGGCTGATGGGTTGTCATGTTCAAAGGTGCAGAGGTTGTTAAGGAATCTGGTTGCAGTGTTGTCATGTGTGATGAAGCAGAAGTTGTGTTGGAATCTGGATGTGGTGTTGTCATGTTGAAAGGTGCAGAGGTTGTGTCCAAATTTGCTTGCACTGTTGTCATGTTTGACAGAATAGAGGTTGTGTTGAAACTTTGCTGAAGTGTTGTTGGCTGAAGTGTTGTCAACTGTTGCTGTGTTGTCATGTTCAAAGGTGGAGAGGTTATGTTGAAATCTGTTTGCTGTGTTGCCATGTTTGAATGAATGGAGGTTGTGTTGAAATCTGGCTGCAGTGTTGTCATGTAGGTTACGTTGGAATCTGCTTGCAGGGTTGTCATGTTTGAAGGAGTAGAGGATGTGTTGAAACTTTGCTGAAGTGTTGTTGTCATATTTGATGGTGGTACAGTCACATTGATTGTCTTTTGTGCTGATGTTGTTGCATCAGAGGTCAACAATGTAGTATTATCTTGATAGGGTGTTGTGACATTTGGAGTCATCGGAACGATGCTGTAATTTGTTAGTGGGGTTGTCATTTTTGGAGTTGTATTGGTACCTGGGGGGTAAATCAATTGATTCATCAGATACTTATACAAGTCTGAGATGAAGTAGTACTGTCAAGATTTGTTTGCACAAATATAATTTAGACCCTAAAGCACAAGTACCACTTTCCTGATGTAATCATAAGTGTAATGTTGAGGCTACTGCTTGGCAGATTGAAAGCCTCACAGATTCCAACTCACTACAAATTATTCACAGTTGGTAAATGTTGAGTGATGTAAACGGATATTTCACTACGGGTGCATGATAGGTAACTTGAGGATCCCTAATAAATGTGTTGACATGCCTGACCCAGCACTCCCCACTTCTACACTCATGAGTACCCAAAGTATGTCCATAATATGTGGGTGTATTCTGCAAATAAAAGGGAACAGATCAATTGTACCTCAACAAAAGTACAATTTATATTGCATTTACATACTGTAGCCCAGCAATTGTTTTCTCCAACATTTTGCACAAATTTGACACATTATAGCTGACTAATTTGATTTAGTCTCTTTTTGGAATGGTTATGTGGGATCTTTTGTTAATTAAAAACAGCAGGCTCTGCGGCAATGAACTTGTCATTGTGTCTGCTTCTTGTTCTATTTTCACTTCAACATACTCTTTACATTTTCAACAATGGATGAGTTTAAGATGAGTGTTCTCGTTAATACATTTGTAGATCTCTTACCTGTTGTTGTGCGATTCATTGGTGGTGATGTAGCGGACACCCTAGTTGGAGGTGAAGTTGTATTGACAGGTGGTGATGGAGCTGACACAGTTGGAGGTGAAGTCATATTGACAGGTGATGGTGATGTCAATGAGACAATGGTCGGAGCAAGAGTTGCAATTGTGGTCAGAGCTTGTGTTGGAGGGACAGCTTCTGCAATAATAACATTTTGAATGCATACATGAAATAACACCCTCACATTGTTCTGGGACTTTCTTTGTTGAAAAAAAGTTTCAAATTATCCAATTTTGGAGCAGCAATTCTAGCAAACATTTTATATAAGTCATGTTATTATTATTGCCTTTGTAAATAGCTTTTGATTCTTACTTGTTGCCACAATAGAATCTCTGTCCACTGGGAGGGAGAAGTTAGAGCTGCTGCTGTTCACAGCCTCTTTCATAGTTTCAACCACAGCACTAGGCTCAGGGACGGAACTGATGTTATTAAATATCAGCACACTTTCTACCACAACTGATCCTTGTCTGGAGAAAAATAGAATGACAAAGAACAAAGTTCAATTATGTAACCTGATTTTTGTCTACTTTGGCGTTTCCAGTTGCCCAATTTGTACAGATATGTCAATAGTTTGGAAGAACCATTTGATACATTTAAAGGATTCAAAATACACAGCACAGCTAGAGTACAAACCTAAATCCTGTAATCTCAGCGCGGTTGAAACTGGAACCAAATTTCTTTGTGTAGACATTGTCTAGCTGTAGAAGGTAAAAACACATCACATTTAGATAGAACATTGTTAATTATTCTAACCTGTCTGTGGGCTACAGCTGAACACAAGGACAGCCTGATCAACGAGATTGGATGACATGCCTGTATGTTTTGTTCCTCTAAAATCACAGATTATTAAATCTCTTATAGTCAAAATAACAAATCATACTGTATCTTTAAATTCAGAGAGCCTACACAAACATACTTAAATATAAGAACCATTGGACAAACAAACACCAAGATGATCACCATGATTTTGAAAGGATTAACAAATAAAGCACAACTTACCGCTTTAGTTACTTGACTAGCCAATGATTTGAACTTGGGTGAGGATGTATTCTTGAGGTCGTCTGAGAAGTTCTGTGATAGCTTGAACTCCAACTTAACCTTTGGCACCACAGGGGCTGCTGTTGTGGTAGTGGTAGAAGCAGCGGTGGCAGCTGAGCTGACCGACACGGGGCTTGTAACTGACACTCTAGTTGGAGGTGTTGCATTGACAGATGGTGATGGAGCTGACACACTGCTTGGAGATGAAGTTGCATTGAGTGGTAGTGCTGGGGTGGAAAATAAATTGGAATTATAAATATTTGAATGGATATCACAACAAAAAACGTAATATTTTATTCACCATTTTATTTACATGAACGTACATTTACTTTGAACTTAAAAAGTCTGAACAGAATTCAAATCATTAGTCAATTAACACAATTCTGTCAAATCATTTTACAGAAGGCCTATGCGTATGATGAGCCTAACCCCGGATGGCAACGCCAGTCATGCCTGTTCTCAAAAGTCGTAGTATCAGTAGTGAATAGAAAAAAGGAGAGTACTGTGAGCTTTTCACATGCACAGCGAAAAACTTTTTTATTTTTATTTTATTTAGCCTTTATTTAACCAGGAAAGGTCCCATTGAGATTAAAAATCTCTTTTTCAAGAGAGACCTGGCCAAGACTTTGGTTTCTGTGAACATGTTTTTCACAAGGCGCATAGGCGAGGTCGCCTACCTTGATTACACTGTGATCTAGCGCTACCTTATTGAATGACAGATAGGGGTTAAAGCCAACAGATGCAGTCTGGGGTCAACGGTTCAGGGGCTCAGCGTGAGGTCTCACGGGTGAGTTTGCCGACTTTGATTACACCCTGCGACCGTAGCTCTGTACTGTATCTTCCTAAGATACTCAATTATCAGGGCAGGCGTGTCATTTTTACACCTTATTTTACCATGATTTCTTATCTTTATCTTTCATTGTGTTTAATCTTCCATCTTATTTTCCTGCTTTTTGTTTATTTGTTGTCTGTTTATGTGAAGCACTCCATGGATGTATATTCTCTGTTAAACAGCACTTTGAGCTGCATTTATATGCATGAAAGGTGCTATACAAATAAAGTTTTTTTTCTTAATTATGATTATGATTATTAATATTATTTAAATATTTTGTGGCTACTTTCTCCTCCACCCACACATACCTTGATCAAGCACTAATTAAAAGGAAAGTCTAACCATTTCTAAATTAGGATTGTGTTCATACCTGGGTCTTGTGTTGTAATTTGTGAAATAGTGGAGGTTGTGTTTCTATCTTGATGTTGCGTTGTCTGCATTGATTGTACTGCAGTGGTGGTTGGGTAGGAAGAAATTGTGGCATTGAAAAAAAATGCAGTTGTGTTGATATCTTCAATAGGCGAATTCGTAATGCTGGTATGTGATGGTTTCAAACTTGGCTGATGTGTTGTCATGCTTGAAGATGCAGAGGTTATGTTGAAATTGTGTTGCTGTGTTGTAATCTTCAAAGATGGCGATGTTATATTGAAATCTGCTTGCAGTGTTGTCATTTTTGACATGCTGGAGGTTGTGTTGAAACTTGGCTGATGGGTTGTCATGTTCAAAGGTGCAGAGGTTGTTAAGGAATCTGGTTGCAGTGTTGTCATGTGTGATGAAGCAGAAGTTGTGTTGGAATCTGGATGTGGTGTTGTCATGTTGAAAGGTGCAGAGGTTGTGTCCAAATTTGCTTGCACTGTTGTCATGTTTGACAGAATAGAGGTTGTGTTGAAACTTTGCTGAAGTGTTGTTGGCTGAAGTGTTGTCAACTGTTGCTGTGTTGTCATGTTCAAAGGTGGAGAGGTTATGTTGAAATCTGTTTGCTGTGTTGCCATGTTTGAATGAATGGAGGTTGTGTTGAAATCTGGCTGCAGTGTTGTCATGTAGGTTACGTTGGAATCTGCTTGCAGGGTTGTCATGTTTGAAGGAGTAGAGGATGTGTTGAAACTTTGCTGAAGTGTTGTTGTCATATTTGATGGTGGTACAGTCACATTGATTGTCTTTTGTGCTGATGTTGTTGCATCAGAGGTCAACAATGTAGTATTATCTTGATAGGGTGTTGTGACATTTGGAGTCATCGGAACGATGCTGTAATTTGTTAGTGGGGTTGTCATTTTTGGAGTTGTATTGGTACCTGGGGGGTAAATCAATTGATTCATCAGATACTTATACAAGTCTGAGATGAAGTAGTACTGTCAAGATTTGTTTGCACAAATATAATTTAGACCCTAAAGCACAAGTACCACTTTCCTGATGTAATCTTAAGTGTAATGTTGAGGCTACTGCTTGGCAGATTGAAAGCCTCACAGATTCCAACTCACTACAAATTATTCACAGTTGGTAAATGTTGAGTGATGTAAACGGATATTTCACTACGGATGCATGATAGGTAACTTGAGGATCCCTAATAAATGTGTTGACATGCCTGACCCAGCACTCCCCACTTCTACACTCATGAGTACCCAAAGTATGTCCATAATATATGGGTGTATTCTGCAAATAAAAGGGAACAGATCAATTGTACCTCAACAAAAGTACAATTTATATTGCATTTACATACTGTAGCCCAGCAATTGTTTTCTCGAACATTTTGCACAAATTTGACACATTATAGCTGACTAATTTGATTTAGTCTCTTTTTGGAATGGTTATGTGGGATCTTTTGTTAATTAAAAACAGCAGGCTCTGCGGCAATGAACTTGTCATTGTGTCTGCATCTTGTTCTATTTTCACTTCAACATACTCTTTACATTTTCAACAATGGATGAGTTTAAGATGAGTGTTCTCGTTAATACATTTGTAGATCTCTTACCTGTTGTTGTGCGATTCATTGGTGGTGATGTAGCGGACACCCTAGTTGGAGGTGAAGTTGTATTGACAGGTGGTGATGGAGCTGACACAGTTGGAGGTGAAGTCATATTGACAGGTGATGGTGATGTCAATGAGACAATGGTCGGAGCAAGAGTTGCAATTGTGGTCAGAGCTTGTGTTGGAGGGACAGCTTCTGCAATAATAACATTTTGAATGCATACATGAAATAACACCCTCACATTGTTCTGGGATTTTCTTTGTTGAAAAAAAGTTTCAAATTATCCAATTTTGGAGCAGCAATTCTAGCAAACATTTTATATAAGTCATGTTATTATTATTGCCTTTGTAAATAGCTTTTGATTCTTACTTGTTGCCACAATAGAATCTCTGTCCACTGGGAGGGAGAAGTTAGAGCTGCTGCTGTTCACAGCCTCTTTCATAGTTTCAACCACAGCACTAGGCTCAGGGACGGAACTGATGTTATTAAATATCAGCACACTTTCTACCACAACTGATCCTTGTCTGGAGAAAAATAGAATGACAAAGAACAAAGTTCAATTATGTAACCTGATTTTTGTCTACTTTGGCGTTTCCAGTTGCCCAATTTGTACAGATATGTCAATAGTTTGGAAGAACCATTTGATACATTTAAAGGATTCAAAATACACAGCACAGCTAGAGTACAAACCTAAATCCTGTAATCTCAGTGCGGTTGAAACTGGAACCAAATTTCTTTGTGTAGACATTGTTTAGCTGTAGAAGGTAAAAACACATCACATTTAGATAGAACATTGTTAATTATTCTAACCTGTCTGTGGGCTACAGCTGAACACAAGGACAGCCTGATCAACAAGATTGGATGACATGCCTGTATGTTTTGTTCCTCTAAAATCACAGATTATTAAATCTCTTATAGTCAAAATAACAAATCATACTGTATGTTTAAATTCAGAGAGCCTACACAAACATACTTAAATATAAGAACCATTGGACAAACAAACACCAAGATGATCACAATGATTTTGAAAGGATTAACAAATAAAGCATAACTTACCGCTTTAGTTACTTGATTAGCCAATGATTTGAACTTGGGTGAGGATGTATTCTTGAGGTCGTCTGAGAAGTTCTGTGACAGCTTGAACTCCAACTTAACCTTTGGCACCACAGGGGCTGCTGTTGTGGTAGTGGTAGAAGCAGCGGTGGCAGCTGAGCTGACCGACACGGGGCTTGTAACTGACACTCTAGTTGGAGGTGTTGCATTGACAGATGGTGATGGAGCTGACACACTGCTTGGAGATGAAGTTGCATTGAGTGGTAGTGCTGGTGTGGAAAAGAAATTGGAATTATAAATATTTGAAAGGATATCAACAAAAAACGTAATATTTTATTCACCATTTTATTTACATGAACGTACATTTACTTTGAACTTAAAAAGTCTGAACAGAATTCAAATCATTAGTCAATTAACACAATTCTGTCAAATCATTTTACAGAAGGCCTATGCGTATGATGAGCCTAACCCCGGATGGCAACGCCAGTCATGCCTGTTCTCAAAAGTCGTAGTATCAGTAGTGAATAGAAAAAAGGAGAGTACTGTGAGCTTTTCACATGCACAGCGAAAAACTTTTTTATTTTTATTTTATTTAGCCTTTATTTAACCAGGAATGGTCCCATTGAGATTAAAAATCTCTTTTTCAAGAGAGACCTGGCCAAGACTTTGGTTTCTGTGAACATGTTTTTCACAAGGCGCATAGGCGAGGTCGCCTACCTTGATTACACTGTGATCTAGCGCTACCTTATTGAATGACAGATAGGGGTTAAAGCCAACAGATGCAGTCTGGGGTCAACGGTTCAGGGGCTCAGCGTGAGGTCTCACGGGTGAGTTTGCCGACTTTGATTACACCCTGCGACCGTAGCTCTGTACTGTATCTTCCTAAGATACTCAATTATCAGGGCAGGCGTGTCATTTTTACACCTTATTTTACCATGATTTCTTATCTTTATCTTTCATTGTGTTTAATCTTCCATCTTATTTTCCTGCTTTTTGTTTATTTGTTGTCTGTTTATGTGAAGCACTCCATGGATGTATATTCTCTGTCAAACAGCACTTTGAGCTGCATTTAAATGCATGAAAGGTGCTATACAAATAAAGTTTTTTTTCTTAATTATGATTATGATTATTAATATTATTAAAATATTTTGTGGCTACTTTCTCCTCCACCCACACATACCTTGATCAAGCACTAATTAAAAGGAAAGTCTAACCATTTCTAAATTAGGATTGTGTTCATACCTGGGTCTTGTGTTGTAATTTGTGAAATAGTGGAGGTTGTGTTTCTATCTTGATGTTGCGTTGTCTGCATTGATTGTACTGCAGTGGTGGTTGGGTAGGAAGCAATTGTGGCATTGAAAAAAAATGCAGTTGTGTTGATATCTTCAATAGGCGAATTCGTAATGCTGGTATGTGATGGTTTCAAACTTGGCTGATGTGTTGTCATGCTTGAAGATGCAGAGGTTATGTTGAAATTGTGTTGCTGTGTTGTAATTTTCAAAGATGGCGATGTTATATTGAAATCTGCTTGCAGTGTTGTCATTTTTGACATGCTGGAGGTTGTGTTGAAACTTGGCTGATGGGTTGTGATGTTCAAAGGTGCAGAGGTTGTTAAGGAATCTGGTTGCAGTGTTGTCATGTGTGATGAAGCAGAAGTTGTGTTGGAATCTGGATGTGGTGTTGTCATGTTGAAAGGTGCAGAGGTTGTGTCCAAATTTGCTTGCACTGTTGTCATGTTTGACAGAATAGAGGTTGTGTTGAAACTTTGCTGAAGTGTTGTTGGCTGAAGTGTTGTCAACTGTTGCTGTGTTGTCATGTTCAAAGGTGGAGAGGTTATGTTGAAATCTGTTTGCTGTGTTGCCATGTTTGAATGAATGGAGGTTGTGTTGAAATCTGGCTGCAGTGTTGTCATGTAGGTTACGTTGGAATCTGCTTGCAGGGTTGTCATGTTTGAAGGAGTAGAGGATGTGTTGAAACTTTGCTGAAGTGTTGTTGTCATATTTGATGGTGGTACAGTCACATTGATTGTCTTTTGTGCTGATGTTGTTGCATCAGAGGTCAACAATGTAGTATTATCTTGATAGGGTGTTGTGACATTTGGAGTCATCGGAACGATGCTGTAATTTGTTAGTGGGGTTGTCATTTTTGGAGTTGTATTGGTACCTGGGGGGTAAATCAATTGATTCATCAGATACTTATACAAGTCTGAGATGAAGTAGTACTGTCAAGATTTGTTTGCACAAATATAATTTAGACCCTAAAGCACAAGTACCACTTTCCTGATGTAATCTTAAGTGTAATGTTGAGGCTACTGCTTGGCAGATTGAAAGCCTCACAGATTCCAACTCACTACAAATTATTCACAGTTGGTAAATGTTGAGTGATGTAAACGGATATTTCACTACGGGTGCATGATAGGTAACTTGAGGATCCCTAATAAATGTGTTGACATGCCTGACCCAGCACTCCCCACTTCTACACTCATGAGTACCCAAAGTATGTCCATAATATGTGGGTGTATTCTGCAAATAAAAGGGAACAGATCAATTGTACCTCAACAAAAGTACAATTTATATTGCATTTACATACTGTAGCCCAGCAATTGTTTTCTCCAACATTTTGCACAAATTTGACACATTATAGCTGACTAATTTGATTTAGTCTCTTTTTGGAATGGTTATGTGGGATCTTTTGTTAATTAAAAACAGCAGGCTCTGCGGCAATGAACTTGTCATTGTGTCTGCTTCTTGTTCTATTTTCACTTCAACATACTCTTTACATTTTCAACAATGGATGAGTTTAAGATGAGTGTTCTCGTTAATACATTTGTAGATCTCTTACCTGTTGTTGTGCGATTCATTGGTGGTGATGTAGCGGACACCCTAGTTGGAGGTGAAGTTGTATTGACAGGTGGTGATGGAGCTGACACAGTTGGAGGTGAAGTCATATTGACAGGTGATGGTGATGTCATTGAGACAATGGTCGGAGCAAGAGTTGCAATTGTGGTCGGAGCTTGTGTTGGAGGGACAGCTTCTGCAATAATAACATGTTGAATGCATACATGAAATAACACCCTCACATTGTTCTGTGATTTTTCTTTGTTGAAAAAAAGTTTCAAATTATCCAATTTTGGAGCAGCAATTCTAGCAAACATTTTATATAAGTCATGTTATTATTATTGCCTTTGTAAATAGCTTTTGATTCTTACTTGTTGCCACAATAGAATCTCTGTCCATTGGGAGGGAGAAGTTAGAGCTGCTGCTGTTCACAGCCTCTTTCATAGTTTCAACCACAGCACTAGGCTCAGGGACGGAACTGATGTTATTAAATATCAGCACACTTTCTACCACAACTGATCCTTGTCTGGAGAAAAATAAAATGACAAAGAACAAAGTTCAATTATGTAACCAGATTTTTGTCTACTTTGGCGTTTCTAGTTGCCCAATTTGTACAGATATGTCAATAGTTTGGAAGAACCATTTGATACATTTATAGGATTCAAAATACACAGCACAGCTAGAGTACAAACCTAAATCCTGTAATCTCAGTGCGGTTGAAACTGGAACCAAATTTCTTTGTGTAGACATTGTTTAGCTGTAGAAGGTAAAAACACATCACATTTAGATAGAACATTGTTAATTATTCTAACCTGTCTGTGGGCTACAGCTGAACACAAGGACAGCCTGATCAACAAGATTGGATGACATGCCTGTATGTTTTGTTCCTCTAAAATCACAGATTATTAAATCTCTTATAGTCAAAATAACAAATCATACTGTATGTTTAAATTCAGAGAGCCTACACAAACATACTTAAATATAAGAACCATTGGACAAACACCAAGATGATCACCATGATTTTGAAAGGATTAACAAATAAAGCATAACTTACCGCTTTAGTTACTTGATTAGCCAATGATTTGAACTTGGGTGAGGATGTATTCTTGAGGTCGTCTGAGAAGTTCTGTGACAGCTTGAACTCCAACTTAACCTTTGGCACCACAGGGGCTGCTGTTGTGGTAGTGGTAGAAGCAGCGGTGGCAGCTGAGCTGACCGACACGGGGCTTGTAACTGACACTCTAGTTGGAGGTGTTGCATTGACAGATGGTGATGGAGCTGACACACTGCTTGGAGATGAAGTTGCATTGAGTGGTAGTGCTGGTGTGGAAAAGAAATTGGAATTATAAATATTTGAAAGGATATCAACAAAAAACGTAATATTTTATTCACCATTTTATTTACATGAACGTACATTTACTTTGAACTTAAAAAGTCTGAACAGAATTCAAATCATTAGTCAATTAACACAATTCTGTCAAATCATTTTACAGAAGGCCTATGCGTATGATGAGCCTAACCCCGGATGGCAACGCCAGTCATGCCTGTTCTCAAAAGTCGTAGTATCAGTAGTGAATAGAAAAAAGGAGAGTACTGTGAGCTTTTCACATGCACAGCGAAAAACTTTTTTATTTTTATTTTATTTAGCCTTTATTTAACCAGGAATGGTCCCATTGAGATTAAAAATCTCTTTTTCAAGAGAGACCTGGCCAAGACTTTGGTTTCTGTGAACATGTTTTTCACAAGGCGCATAGGCGAGGTCGCCTACCTTGATTACACTGTGATCTAGCGCTACCTTATTGAATGACAGATAGGGGTTAAAGCCAACAGATGCAGTCTGGGGTCAACGGTTCAGGGGCTCAGCGTGAGGTCTCACGGGTGAGTTTGCCGACTTTGATTACACCCTGCGACCGTAGCTCTGTACTGTATCTTCCTAAGATACTCAATTATCAGGGCAGGCGTGTCATTTTTACACCTTATTTTACCATGATTTCTTATCTTTATCTTTCATTGTGTTTAATCTTCCATCTTATTTTCCTGCTTTTTGTTTATTTGTTGTCTGTTTATGTGAAGCACTCCATGGATGTATATTCTCTGTCAAACAGCACTTTGAGCTGCATTTAAATGCATGAAAGGTGCTATACAAATAAAGTTTTTTTTCTTAATTATGATTATGATTATTAATATTATTAAAATATTTTGTGGCTACTTTCTCCTCCACCCACACATACCTTGATCAAGCACTAATTAAAAGGAAAGTCTAACCATTTCTAAATTAGGATTGTGTTCATACCTGGGTCTTGTGTTGTAATTTGTGAAATAGTGGAGGTTGTGTTTCTATCTTGATGTTGCGTTGTCTGCATTGATTGTACTGCAGTGGTGGTTGGGTAGGAAGCAATTGTGGCATTGAAAAAAAATGCAGTTGTGTTGATATCTTCAATAGGCGAATTCGTAATGCTGGTATGTGATGGTTTCAAACTTGGCTGATGTGTTGTCATGCTTGAAGATGCAGAGGTTATGTTGAAATTGTGTTGCTGTGTTGTAATTTTCAAAGATGGCGATGTTATATTGAAATCTGCTTGCAGTGTTGTCATTTTTGACATGCTGGAGGTTGTGTTGAAACTTGGCTGATGGGTTGTCATGTTCAAAGGTGCAGAGGTTGTTAAGGAATCTGGTTGCAGTGTTGTCATGTGTGATGAAGCAGAAGTTGTGTTGGAATCTGGATGTGGTGTTGTCATGTTGAAAGGTGCAGAGGTTGTGTCCAAATTTGCTTGCACTGTTGTCATGTTTGACAGAATAGAGGTTGTGTTGAAACTTTGCTGAAGTGTTGTTGGCTGAAGTGTTGTCAACTGTTGCTGTGTTGTCATGTTCAAAGGTGGAGAGGTTATGTTGAAATCTGTTTGCTGTGTTGCCATGTTTGAATGAATGGAGGTTGTGTTGAAATCTGGCTGCAGTGTTGTCATGTAGGTTACGTTGGAATCTGCTTGCAGGGTTGTCATGTTTGAAGGAGTAGAGGATGTGTTGAAACTTTGCTGAAGTGTTGTTGTCATATTTGATGGTGGTACAGTCACATTGATTGTCTTTTGTGCTGATGTTGTTGCATCAGAGGTCAACAATGTAGTATTATCTTGATAGGGTGTTGTGACATTTGGAGTCATCGGAACGATGCTGTAATTTGTTAGTGGGGTTGTCATTTTTGGAGTTGTATTGGTACCTGGGGGGTAAATCAATTGATTCATCAGATACTTATACAAGTCTGAGATGAAGTAGTACTGTCAAGATTTGTTTGCACAAATATAATTTAGACCCTAAAGCACAAGTACCACTTTACTGATGTAATCTTGAGTGTAATGTTGAGGCTACTGCTTGGCAGATTGAAAGCCTCACAGATTCCAACTCACTACAAATTATTCACAGTTGGTAAATGTTGAGTGATGTAAACGGATATTTCACTACGGGTGCATGATAGGTAACTTGAGGATCCCTAATAAATGTGTTGACATGCCTGACCCAGCACTCCCCACTTCTACACTCATGAGTACCCAAAGTATGTCCATAATATGTGGGTGTATTCTGCAAATAAAAGGGAACAGATCAATTGTACCTCAACAAAAGTACAATTTATATTGCATTTACATACTGTAGCCCAGCAATTGTTTTCTCCAACATTTTGCACAAATTTGACACATTATAGCTGACTAATTTGATTTAGTCTCTTTTTGGAATGGTTATGTGGGATCTTTTGTTAATTAAAAACAGCAGGCTCTGCGGCAATGAACTTGTCATTGTGTCTGCATCTTGTTCTATTTTCACTTCAACATACTCTTTACATTTTCAACAATGGATGAGTTTAAGATGAGTGTTCTCGTTAATACATTTGTAGATCTCTTACCTGTTGTTGTGCGATTCATTGGTGGTGATGTAGCGGACACCCTAGTTGGAGGTGAAGTTGTATTGACAGGTGGTGATGGAGCTGACACAGTTGGAGGTGAAGTCATATTGACAGGTGATGGTGATGTCAATGAGACAATGGTCGGAGCAAGAGTTGCAATTGTGGTCAGAGCTTGTGTTGGAGGGACAGCTTCTGCAATAATAACATTTTGAATGCATACATGAAATAACACCCTCACATTGTTCTGGGATTTTCTTTGTTGAAAAAAAGTTTCAAATTATCCAATTTTGGAGCAGCAATTCTAGCAAACATTTTATATAAGTCATGTTATTATTATTGCCTTTGTAAATAGCTTTTGATTCTTACTTGTTGCCACAATAGAATCTCTGTCCACTGGGAGGGAGAAGTTAGAGCTGCTGCTGTTCACAGCCTCTTTCATAGTTTCAACCACAGCACTAGGCTCAGGGACGGAACTGATGTTATTAAATATCAGCACACTTTCTACCACAACTGATCCTTGTCTGGAGAAAAATAGAATGACAAAGAACAAAGTTCAATTATGTAACCTGATTTTTGTCTACTTTGGCGTTTCCAGTTGCCCAATTTGTACAGATATGTCAATAGTTTGGAAGAACCATTTGATACATTTAAAGGATTCAAAATACACAGCACAGCTAGAGTACAAACCTAAATCCTGTAATCTCAGCGCGGTTGAAACTGGAACCAAATTTCTTTGTGTAGACATTGTCTAGCTGTAGAAGGTAAAAACACATCACATTTAGATAGAACATTGTTAATTATTCTAACCTGTCTGTGGGCTACAGCTGAACACAAGGACAGCCTGATCAACGAGATTGGATGACATGCCTGTATGTTTTGTTCCTCTAAAATCACAGATTATTAAATCTCTTATAGTCAAAATAACAAATCATACTGTATCTTTAAATTCAGAGAGCCTACACAAACATACTTAAATATAAGAACCATTGGACAAACAAACACCAAGATGATCACCATGATTTTGAAAGGATTAACAAATAAAGCACAACTTACCGCTTTAGTTACTTGACTAGCCAATGATTTGAACTTGGGTGAGGATGTATTCTTGAGGTCGTCTGAGAAGTTCTGTGATAGCTTGAACTCCAACTTAACCTTTGGCACCACAGGGGCTGCTGTTGTGGTAGTGGTAGAAGCAGCGGTGGCAGCTGAGCTGACCGACACGGGGCTTGTAACTGACACTCTAGTTGGAGGTGTTGCATTGACAGATGGTGATGGAGCTGACACACTGCTTGGAGATGAAGTTGCATTGAGTGGTAGTGCTGGGGTGGAAAATAAATTGGAATTATAAATATTTGAATGGATATCACAACAAAAAACGTAATATTTTATTCACCATTTTATTTACATGAACGTACATTTACTTTGAACTTAAAAAGTCTGAACAGAATTCAAATCATTAGTCAATTAACACAATTCTGTCAAATCATTTTACAGAAGGCCTATGCGTATGATGAGCCTAACCCCGGATGGCAACGCCAGTCATGCCTGTTCTCAAAAGTCGTAGTATCAGTAGTGAATAGAAAAAAGGAGAGTACTGTGAGCTTTTCACATGCACAGCGAAAAACTTTTTTATTTTTATTTTATTTAGCCTTTATTTAACCAGGAAAGGTCCCATTGAGATTAAAAATCTCTTTTTCAAGAGAGACCTGGCCAAGACTTTGGTTTCTGTGAACATGTTTTTCACAAGGCGCATAGGCGAGGTCGCCTACCTTGATTACACTGTGATCTAGCGCTACCTTATTGAATGACAGATAGGGGTTAAAGCCAACAGATGCAGTCTGGGGTCAACGGTTCAGGGGCTCAGCGTGAGGTCTCACGGGTGAGTTTGCCGACTTTGATTACACCCTGCGACCGTAGCTCTGTACTGTATCTTCCTAAGATACTCAATTATCAGGGCAGGCGTGTCATTTTTACACCTTATTTTACCATGATTTCTTATCTTTATCTTTCATTGTGTTTAATCTTCCATCTTATTTTCCTGCTTTTTGTTTATTTGTTGTCTGTTTATGTGAAGCACTCCATGGATGTATATTCTCTGTTAAACAGCACTTTGAGCTGCATTTATATGCATGAAAGGTTTTTTTTCTTAATTATGATTATGATTATTAATATTATTAAAATATTTTGTGGCTACTTTCTCCTCCACCCACACATACCTTGATCAAGCACTAATTAAAAGGAAAGTCTAACCATTTCTAAATTAGGATTTTGTTCATACCTGGGTCTTGTGTTGTAATTTGTGAAATAGTGGAGGTTGTGTTTCTATCTTGATGTTGCGTTGTCTGCATTGATTGTACTGCAGTGGTGGTTGGGTAGGAAGAAATTGTGGCATTGAAAAATGCAGTTGTGTTGATATCTTCAATAGGCGAATTCGTAATGCTGGTATGTGATGGTTTCAAACTTGGCTGATGTGTTGTCATGCTTGAAGATGCAGAGGTTATGTTGAAATTGTGTTGCTGTGTTGTCATTTTCAAAGATGGCGATGTTATATTGAAATCTGCTTGCAGTGTTGTCATTTTTGACATGCTGGAGGTTGTGTTGAAACTTGGCTGATGGGTTGTCATGTTCAAAGGTGCAGAGGTTGTTAAGGAATCTGGTTGCAGTGTTGTCATGTGTGATGAAGCAGAAGTTGTGTTGGAATCTGGATGTGGTGTTGTCATGTTGAAAGGTGCAGAGGTTGTGTCCAAATTTGCTTGCACTGTTGTCATGTTTGACAGAATAGAGGTTGTGTTGAAACTTTGCTGAAGTGTTGTTGGCTGAAGTGTTGTCAACTGTTGCTGTGTTGTCATGTTCAAAGGTGGAGAGGTTATGTTGAAATCTGTTTGCTGTGTTGCCATGTTTGAATGAATGGAGGTTGTGTTGAAATCTGGCTGCAGTGTTGTCATGTAGGTTACGTTGGAATCTGCTTGCAGGGTTGTCATGTTTGAAGGAGTAGAGGATGTGTTGAAACTTTGCTGAAGTGTTGTTGTCATATTTGATGGTGGTACAGTCACATTGATTGTCTTTTGTGCTGATGTTGTTGCATCAGAGGTCAACAATGTAGTATTATCTTGATAGGGTGTTGTGACATTTGGAGTCATCGGAACGATGCTGTAATTTGTTAGTGGGGTTGTCATTTTTGGAGTTGTATTGGTACCTGGGGGGTAAATCAATTGATTCATCAGATACTTATACAAGTCTGAGATGAAGTAGTACTGTCAAGATTTGTTTGCACAAATATAATTTAGACCCTAAAGCACAAGTACCACTTTCCTGATGTAATCTTAAGTGTAATGTTGAGGCTACTGCTTGGCAGATTGAAAGCCTCACAGATTCCAACTCACTACAAATTATTCACAGTTGGTAAATGTTGAGTGATGTAAACGGATATTTCACTACGGGTGCATGATAGGTAACTTGAGGATCCCTAATAAATGTGTTGACATGCCTGACCCAGCACTCCCCACTTCTACACTCATGAGTACCCAAAGTATGTCCATAATATGTGGGTGTATTCTGCAAATAAAAGGGAACAGATCAATTGTACCTCAACAAAAGTACAATTTATATTGCATTTACATACTGTAGCCCAGCAATTGTTTTCTCCAACATTTTGCACAAATTTGACACATTATAGCTGACTAATTTGATTTAGTCTCTTTTTGGAATGGTTATGTGGGATCTTTTGTTAATTAAAAACAGCAGGCTCTGCGGCAATGAACTTGTCATTGTGTCTGCTTCTTGTTCTATTTTCACTTCAACATACTCTTTACATTTTCAACAATGGATGAGTTTAAGATGAGTGTTCTCGTTAATACATTTGTAGATCTCTTACCTGTTGTTGTGCGATTCATTGGTGGTGATGTAGCGGACACCCTAGTTGGAGGTGAAGTTGTATTGACAGGTGGTGATGGAGCTGACACAGTTGGAGGTGAAGTCATATTGACAGGTGATGGTGATGTCAATGAGACAATGGTCGGAGCAAGAGTTGCAATTGTGGTCAGAGCTTGTGTTGGAGGGACAGCTTCTGCAATAATAACATTTTGAATGCATACATGAAATAACACCCTCACATTGTTCTGGGATTTTCTTTGTTGAAAAAAAGTTTCAAATTATCCAATTTTGGAGCAGCAATTCTAGCAAACATTTTATATAAGTCATGTTATTATTATTGCCTTTGTAAATAGCTTTTGATTCTTACTTGTTGCCACAATAGAATCTCTGTCCACTGGGAGGGAGAAGTTAGAGCTGCTGCTGTTCACAGCCTCTTTCATAGTTTCAACCACAGCACTAGGCTCAGGGACGGAACTGATGTTATTAAATATCAGCACACTTTCTACCACAACTGATCCTTGTCTGGAGAAAAATAGAATGACAAAGAACAAAGTTCAATTATGTAACCTGATTTTTGTCTACTTTGGCGTTTCCAGTTGCCCAATTTGTACAGATATGTCAATAGTTTGGAAGAACCATTTGATACATTTAAAGGATTCAAAATACACAGCACAGCTAGAGTACAAACCTAAATCCTGTAATCTCAGCGCGGTTGAAACTGGAACCAAATTTCTTTGTGTAGACATTGTCTAGCTGTAGAAGGTAAAAACACATCACATTTAGATAGAACATTGTTAATTATTCTAACCTGTCTGTGGGCTACAGCTGAACACAAGGACAGCCTGATCAACGAGATTGGATGACATGCCTGTATGTTTTGTTCCTCTAAAATCACAGATTATTAAATCTCTTATAGTCAAAATAACAAATCATACTGTATGTTTAAATTCAGAGAGCCTACACAAACATACTTAAATATAAGAACCATTGGACAAACAAACACCAAGATGATCACCATGATTTTGAAAGGATTAACAAATAAAGCACAACTTACCGCTTTAGTTACTTGACTAGCCAATGATTTGAACTTGGGTGAGGATGTATTCTTGAGGTCGTCTGAGAAGTTCTGTGATAGCTTGAACTCCAACTTAACCTTTGGCACCACAGGGGCTGCTGTTGTGGTAGTGGTAGAAGCAGCGGTGGCAGCTGAGCTGACCGACACGGGGCTTGTAACTGACACTCTAGTTGGAGGTGTTGCATTGACAGATGGTGATGGAGCTGACACACTGCTTGGAGATGAAGTTGCATTGAGTGGTAGTGCTGGGGTGGAAAAGAAATTGGAATTATAAATATTTGAATGGATATCACAACAAAAAACGTAATATTGTATTCACCATTTTATTTACATGAACGTACATTTACTTTGAACTTAAAAAGTCTGAACAGAATTCAAATCATTAGTCAATTAACACAATTCTGTCAAATCATTTTACAGAAGGCCTATGCGTATGATGAGCCTAACCCCGGATGGCAACGCCAGTCATGCCTGTTCTCAAAAGTCGTAGTATCAGTAGTGAATAGAAAAAAGGAGAGTACTGTGAGCTTTTCACATGCACAGCGAAAAACTTTTTTATTTTAATTTTATTTAGCCTTTATTTAACCAGGAAAGGTCCCATTGAGATTAAAAATCTCTTTTTCAAGAGAGACCTGGCCAAGACTTTGGTTTCTGTGAACATGTTTTTCACAAGGCGCATAGGCGAGGTCGCCTACCTTGATTACACTGTGATCTAGCGCTACCTTATTGAATGACAGATAGGGGTTAAAGCCAACAGATGCAGTCTGGGGTCAACGGTTCAGGGGCTCAGCGTGAGGTCTCACGGGTGAGTTTGCCGACTTTGATTACACCCTGCGACCGTAGCTCTGTACTGTATCTTCCTAAGATACTCAATTATCAGGGCAGGCGTGTCATTTTTACACCTTATTTTACCATGATTTCTTATCTTTATCTTTCATTGTGTTTAATCTTCCATCTTATTTTCCTGCTTTTTGTTTATTTGTTGTCTGTTTATGTGAAGCACTCCATGGATGTATATTCTCTGTTAAACAGCACTTTGAGCTGCATTTATATGCATGAAAGGTGCTATACAAATAAAGTTTTTTTTCTTAATAATGATTATGATTATTAATATTATTAAAATATTTTGTGGCTACTTTCTCCTCCACCCACACATACCTTGATCAAGCACTAATTAAAAGGAAAGTCTAACCATTTCTAAATTAGGATTTTGTTCATACCTGGGTCTTGTGTTGTAATTTGTGAAATAGTGGAGGTTGTGTTTCTATCTTGATGTTGCGTTGTCTGCATTGATTGTACTGCAGTGGTGGTTGGGTAGGAAGAAATTGTGGCATTGAAAAATGCAGTTGTGTTGATATCTTCAATAGGCGAATTCGTAATGCTGGTATGTGATGGTTTCAAACTTGGCTGATGTGTTGTCATGCTTGAAGATGCAGAGGTTATGTTGAAATTGTGTTGCTGTGTTGTCATTTTCAAAGATGGCGATGTTATATTGAAATCTGCTTGCAGTGTTGTCATTTTTGACATGCTGGAGGTTGTGTTGAAACTTGGCTGATGGGTTGTCATGTTCAAAGGTGCAGAGGTTGTTAAGGAATCTGGTTGCAGTGTTGTCATGTGTGATGAAGCAGAAGTTGTGTTGGAATCTGGATGTGGTGTTGTCATGTTGAAAGGTGCAGAGGTTGTGTCCAAATTTGCTTGCACTGTTGTCATGTTTGACAGAATAGAGGTTGTGTTGAAACTTTGCTGAAGTGTTGTTGGCTGAAGTGTTGTCAACTGTTGCTGTGTTGTCATGTTCAAAGGTGGAGAGGTTATGTTGAAATCTGTTTGCTGTGTTGCCATGTTTGAATGAATGGAGGTTGTGTTGAAATCTGGCTGCAGTGTTGTCATGTAGGTTACGTTGGAATCTGCTTGCAGGGTTGTCATGTTTGAAGGAGTAGAGGATGTGTTGAAACTTTGCTGAAGTGTTGTTGTCATATTTGATGGTGGTACAGTCACATTGATTGTCTTTTGTGCTGATGTTGTTGCATCAGAGGTCAACAATGTAGTATTATCTTGATAGGGTGTTGTGACATTTGGAGTCATCGGAACGATGCTGTAATTTGTTAGTGGGGTTGTCATTTTTGGAGTTGTATTGGTACCTGGGGGGTAAATCAATTGATTCATCAGATACTTATACAAGTCTGAGATGAAGTAGTACTGTCAAGATTTGTTTGCACAAATATAATTTAGACCCTAAAGCACAAGTACCACTTTCCTGATGTAATCTTAAGTGTAATGTTGAGGCTACTGCTTGGCAGATTGAAAGCCTCACAGATTCCAACTCACTACAAATTATTCACAGTTGGTAAATGTTGAGTGATGTAAACGGATATTTCACTACGGGTGCATGATAGGTAACTTGAGGATCCCTAATAAATGTGTTGACATGCCTGACCCAGCACTCCCCACTTCTACACTCATGAGTACCCAAAGTATGTCCATAATATGTGGGTGTATTCTGCAAATAAAAGGGAACAGATCAATTGTACCTCAACAAAAGTACAATTTATATTGCATTTACATACTGTAGCCCAGCAATTGTTTTCTCCAACATTTTGCACAAATTTGACACATTATAGCTGACTAATTTGATTTAGTCTCTTTTTGGAATGGTTATGTGGGATCTTTTGTTAATTAAAAACAGCAGGCTCTGCGGCAATGAACTTGTCATTGTGTCTGCTTCTTGTTCTATTTTCACTTCAACATACTCTTTACATTTTCAACAATGGATGAGTTTAAGATGAGTGTTCTCGTTAATACATTTGTAGATCTCTTACCTGTTGTTGTGCGATTCATTGGTGGTGATGTAGCGGACACCCTAGTTGGAGGTGAAGTTGTATTGACAGGTGGTGATGGAGCTGACACAGTTGGAGGTGAAGTCATATTGACAGGTGATGGTGATGTCAATGAGACAATGGTCGGAGCAAGAGTTGCAATTGTGGTCAGAGCTTGTGTTGGAGGGACAGCTTCTGCAATAATAACATTTTGAATGCATACATGAAATAACACCCTCACATTGTTCTGGGATTTTCTTTGTTGAAAAAAAGTTTCAAATTATCCAATTTTGGAGCAGCAATTCTAGCAAACATTTTATATAAGTCATGTTATTATTATTGCCTTTGTAAATAGCTTTTGATTCTTACTTGTTGCCACAATAGAATCTCTGTCCACTGGGAGGGAGAAGTTAGAGCTGCTGCTGTTCACAGCCTCTTTCATAGTTTCAACCACAGCACTAGGCTCAGGGACGGAACTGATGTTATTAAATATCAGCACACTTTCTACCACAACTGATCCTTGTCTGGAGAAAAATAGAATGACAAAGAACAAAGTTCAATTATGTAACCTGATTTTTGTCTACTTTGGCGTTTCCAGTTGCCCAATTTGTACAGATATGTCAATAGTTTGGAAGAACCATTTGATACATTTAAAGGATTCAAAATACACAGCACAGCTAGAGTACAAACCTAAATCCTGTAATCTCAGCGCGGTTGAAACTGGAACCAAATTTCTTTGTGTAGACATTGTCTAGCTGTAGAAGGTAAAAACACATCACATTTAGATAGAACATTGTTAATTATTCTAACCTGTCTGTGGGCTACAGCTGAACACAAGGACAGCCTGATCAACGAGATTGGATGACATGCCTGTATGTTTTGTTCCTCTAAAATCACAGATTATTAAATCTCTTATAGTCAAAATAACAAATCATACTGTATGTTTAAATTCAGAGAGCCTACACAAACATACTTAAATATAAGAACCATTGGACAAACAAACACCAAGATGATCACCATGATTTTGAAAGGATTAACAAATAAAGCACAACTTACCGCTTTAGTTACTTGACTAGCCAATGATTTGAACTTGGGTGAGGATGTATTCTTGAGGTCGTCTGAGAAGTTCTGTGATAGCTTGAACTCCAACTTAACCTTTGGCACCACAGGGGCTGCTGTTGTGGTAGTGGTAGAAGCAGCGGTGGCAGCTGAGCTGACCGACACGGGGCTTGTAACTGACACTCTAGTTGGAGGTGTTGCATTGACAGATGGTGATGGAGCTGACACACTGCTTGGAGATGAAGTTGCATTGAGTGGTAGTGCTGGGGTGGAAAAGAAATTGGAATTATAAATATTTGAATGGATATCACAACAAAAAACGTAATATTGTATTCACCATTTTATTTACATGAACGTACATTTACTTTGAACTTAAAAAGTCTGAACAGAATTCAAATCATTAGTCAATTAACACAATTCTGTCAAATCATTTTACAGAAGGCCTATGCGTATGATGAGCCTAACCCCGGATGGCAACGCCAGTCATGCCTGTTCTCAAAAGTCGTAGTATCAGTAGTGAATAGAAAAAAGGAGAGTACTGTGAGCTTTTCACATGCACAGCGAAAAACTTTTTTATTTTAATTTTATTTAGCCTTTATTTAACCAGGAAAGGTCCCATTGAGATTAAAAATCTCTTTTTCAAGAGAGACCTGGCCAAGACTTTGGTTTCTGTGAACATGTTTTTCACAAGGCGCATAGGCGAGGTCGCCTACCTTGATTACACTGTGATCTAGCGCTACCTTATTGAATGACAGATAGGGGTTAAAGCCAACAGATGCAGTCTGGGGTCAACGGTTCAGGGGCTCAGCGTGAGGTCTCACGGGTGAGTTTGCCGACTTTGATTACACCCTGCGACCGTAGCTCTGTACTGTATCTTCCTAAGATACTCAATTATCAGGGCAGGCGTGTCATTTTTACACCTTATTTTACCATGATTTCTTATCTTTATCTTTCATTGTGTTTAATCTTCCATCTTATTTTCCTGCTTTTTGTTTATTTGTTGTCTGTTTATGTGAAGCACTCCATGGATGTATATTCTCTGTTAAACAGCACTTTGAGCTGCATTTATATGCATGAAAGGTGCTATACAAATAAAGTTTTTTTTCTTAATAATGATTATGATTATTAATATTATTAAAATATTTTGTGGCTACTTTCTCCTCCACCCACACATACCTTGATCAAGCACTAATTAAAAGGAAAGTCTAACCATTTCTAAATTAGGATTTTGTTCATACCTGGGTCTTGTGTTGTAATTTGTGAAATAGTGGAGGTTGTGTTTCTATCTTGATGTTGCGTTGTCTGCATTGATTGTACTGCAGTGGTGGTTGGGTAGGAAGAAATTGTGGCATTGAAAAATGCAGTTGTGTTGATATCTTCAATAGGCGAATTCGTAATGCTGGTATGTGATGGTTTCAAACTTGGCTGATGTGTTGTCATGCTTGAAGATGCAGAGGTTATGTTGAAATTGTGTTGCTGTGTTGTCATTTTCAAAGATGGCGATGTTATATTGAAATCTGCTTGCAGTGTTGTCATTTTTGACATGCTGGAGGTTGTGTTGAAACTTGGCTGATGGGTTGTCATGTTCAAAGGTGCAGAGGTTGTTAAGGAATCTGGTTGCAGTGTTGTCATGTGTGATGAAGCAGAAGTTGTGTTGGAATCTGGATGTGGTGTTGTCATGTTGAAAGGTGCAGAGGTTGTGTCCAAATTTGCTTGCACTGTTGTCATGTTTGACAGAATAGAGGTTGTGTTGAAACTTTGCTGAAGTGTTGTTGGCTGAAGTGTTGTCAACTGTTGCTGTGTTGTCATGTTCAAAGGTGGAGAGGTTATGTTGAAATCTGTTTGCTGTGTTGCCATGTTTGAATGAATGGAGGTTGTGTTGAAATCTGGCTGCAGTGTTGTCATGTAGGTTACGTTGGAATCTGCTTGCAGGGTTGTCATGTTTGAAGGAGTAGAGGATGTGTTGAAACTTTGCTGAAGTGTTGTTGTCATATTTGATGGTGGTACAGTCACATTGATTGTCTTTTGTGCTGATGTTGTTGCATCAGAGGTCAACAATGTAGTATTATCTTGATAGGGTGTTGTGACATTTGGAGTCATCGGAACGATGCTGTAATTTGTTAGTGGGGTTGTCATTTTTGGAGTTGTATTGGTACCTGGGGGGTAAATCAATTGATTCATCAGATACTTATACAAGTCTGAGATGAAGTAGTACTGTCAAGATTTGTTTGCACAAATATAATTTAGACCCTAAAGCACAAGTACCACTTTCCTGATGTAATCTTAAGTGTAATGTTGAGGCTACTGCTTGGCAGATTGAAAGCCTCACAGATTCCAACTCACTACAAATTATTCACAGTTGGTAAATGTTGAGTGATGTAAACGGATATTTCACTACGGGTGCATGATAGGTAACTTGAGGATCCCTAATAAATGTGTTGACATGCCTGACCCAGCACTCCCCACTTCTACACTCATGAGTACCCAAAGTATGTCCATAATATGTGGGTGTATTCTGCAAATAAAAGGGAACAGATCAATTGTACCTCAACAAAAGTACAATTTATATTGCATTTACATACTGTAGCCCAGCAATTGTTTTCTCCAACATTTTGCACAAATTTGACACATTATAGCTGACTAATTTGATTTAGTCTCTTTTTGGAATGGTTATGTGGGATCTTTTGTTAATTAAAAACAGCAGGCTCTGCGGCAATGAACTTGTCATTGTGTCTGCTTCTTGTTCTATTTTCACTTCAACATACTCTTTACATTTTCAACAATGGATGAGTTTAAGATGAGTGTTCTCGTTAATACATTTGTAGATCTCTTACCTGTTGTTGTGCGATTCATTGGTGGTGATGTAGCGGACACCCTAGTTGGAGGTGAAGTTGTATTGACAGGTGGTGATGGAGCTGACACAGTTGGAGGTGAAGTCATATTGACAGGTGATGGTGATGTCAATGAGACAATGGTCGGAGCAAGAGTTGCAATTGTGGTCAGAGCTTGTGTTGGAGGGACAGCTTCTGCAATAATAACATTTTGAATGCATACATGAAATAACACCCTCACATTGTTCTGGGATTTTCTTTGTTGAAAAAAAGTTTCAAATTATCCAATTTTGGAGCAGCAATTCTAGCAAACATTTTATATAAGTCATGTTATTATTATTGCCTTTGTAAATAGCTTTTGATTCTTACTTGTTGCCACAATAGAATCTCTGTCCACTGGGAGGGAGAAGTTAGAGCTGCTGCTGTTCACAGCCTCTTTCATAGTTTCAACCACAGCACTAGGCTCAGGGACGGAACTGATGTTATTAAATATCAGCACACTTTCTACCACAACTGATCCTTGTCTGGAGAAAAATAGAATGACAAAGAACAAAGTTCAATTATGTAACCTGATTTTTGTCTACTTTGGCGTTTCCAGTTGCCCAATTTGTACAGATATGTCAATAGTTTGGAAGAACCATTTGATACATTTAAAGGATTCAAAATACACAGCACAGCTAGAGTACAAACCTAAATCCTGTAATCTCAGCGCGGTTGAAACTGGAACCAAATTTCTTTGTGTAGACATTGTCTAGCTGTAGAAGGTAAAAACACATCACATTTAGATAGAACATTGTTAATTATTCTAACCTGTCTGTGGGCTACAGCTGAACACAAGGACAGCCTGATCAACGAGATTGGATGACATGCCTGTATGTTTTGTTCCTCTAAAATCACAGATTATTAAATCTCTTATAGTCAAAATAACAAATCATACTGTATGTTTAAATTCAGAGAGCCTACACAAACATAGGCTACTTAAATATAAGAACCATTGGACAAACAAACACCAAGATGATCACCATGATTTTGAAAGGATTAACAAATAAAGCACAACTTACCGCTTTAGTTACTTGACTAGCCAATGATTTGAACTTGGGTGAGGATGTATTCTTGAGGTCGTCTGAGAAGTTCTGTGATAGCTTGAACTCCAACTTAACCTTTGGCACCACAGGGGCTGCTGTTGTGGTAGTGGTAGAAGCAGCGGTGGCAGCTGAGCTGACCGACACGGGGCTTGTAACTGACACTCTAGTTGGAGGTGTTGCATTGACAGATGGTGATGGAGCTGACACACTGCTTGGAGATGAAGTTGCATTGAGTGGTAGTGCTGGGGTGGAAAAGAAATTGGAATTATAAATATTTGAATGGATATCACAACAAAAAACGTAATATTGTATTCACCATTTTATTTACATGAACGTACATTTACTTTGAATTTAAAAAGTCTGAACAGAATTCAAATCATTAGTCAATTAACACAATTCTGTCAAATCATTTTACAGAAGGCCTATGCGTATGATGAGCCTAACCCCGGATGGCAACGCCAGTCATGCCTGTTCTCAAAAGTCGTAGTATCAGTAGTGAATAGAAAAAAGGAGAGTACTGTGAGCTTTTCACATGCACAGCGAAAAACTTTTTTATTTTAATTTTATTTAGCCTTTATTTAACCAGGAAAGGTCCCATTGAGATTAAAAATCTCTTTTTCAAGAGAGACCTGGCCAAGACTTTGGTTTCTGTGAACATGTTTTTCACAAGGCGCATAGGCGAGGTCGCCTACCTTGATTACACTGTGATCTAGCGCTACCTTATTGAATGACAGATAGGGGTTAAAGCCAACAGATGCAGTCTGGGGTCAACGGTTCAGGGGCTCAGCGTGAGGTCTCACGGGTGAGTTTGCCGACTTTGATTACACCCTGCGACCGTAGCTCTGTACTGTATCTTCCTAAGATACTCAATTATCAGGGCAGGCGTGTCATTTTTACACCTTATTTTACCATGATTTCTTATCTTTATCTTTCATTGTGTTTAATCTTCCATCTTATTTTCCTGCTTTTTGTTTATTTGTTGTCTGTTTATGTGAAGCACTCCATGGATGTATATTCTCTGTTAAACAGCACTTTGAGCTGCATTTATATGCATGAAAGGTGCTATACAAATAAAGTTTTTTTTCTTAATTATGATTATGATTATTAATATTATTAAAATATTTTGTGGCTACTTTCTCCTCCACCCACACATACCTTGATCAAGCACTAATTAAAAGGAAAGTCTAACCATTTCTAAATTAGGATTTTGTTCATACCTGGGTCTTGTGTTGTAATTTGTGAAATAGTGGAGGTTGTGTTTCTATCTTGATGTTGCGTTGTCTGCATTGATTGTACTGCAGTGGTGGTTGGGTAGGAAGAAATTGTGGCATTGAAAAATGCAGTTGTGTTGATATCTTCAATAGGCGAATTCGTAATGCTGGTATGTGATGGTTTCAAACTTGGCTGATGTGTTGTCATGCTTGAAGATGCAGAGGTTATGTTGAAATTGTGTTGCTGTGTTGTCATTTTCAAAGATGGCGATGTTATATTGAAATCTGCTTGCAGTGTTGTCATTTTTGACATGCTGGAGGTTGTGTTGAAACTTGGCTGATGGGTTGTCATGTTCAAAGGTGCAGAGGTTGTTAAGGAATCTGGTTGCAGTGTTGTCATGTGTGATGAAGCAGAAGTTGTGTTGGAATCTGGATGTGGTGTTGTCATGTTGAAAGGTGCAGAGGTTGTGTCCAAATTTGCTTGCACTGTTGTCATGTTTGACAGAATAGAGGTTGTGTTGAAACTTTGCTGAAGTGTTGTTGGCTGAAGTGTTGTCAACTGTTGCTGTGTTGTCATGTTCAAAGGTGGAGAGGTTATGTTGAAATCTGTTTGCTGTGTTGCCATGTTTGAATGAATGGAGGTTGTGTTGAAATCTGGCTGCAGTGTTGTCATGTAGGTTACGTTGGAATCTGCTTGCAGGGTTGTCATGTTTGAAGGAGTAGAGGATGTGTTGAAACTTTGCTGAAGTGTTGTTGTCATATTTGATGGTGGTACAGTCACATTGATTGTCTTTTGTGCTGATGTTGTTGCATCAGAGGTCAACAATGTAGTATTATCTTGATAGGGTGTTGTGACATTTGGAGTCATCGGAACGATGCTGTAATTTGTTAGTGGGGTTGTCATTTTTGGAGTTGTATTGGTACCTGGGGGGTAAATCAATTGATTCATCAGATACTTATACAAGTCTGAGATGAAGTAGTACTGTCAAGATTTGTTTGCACAAATATAATTTAGACCCTAAAGCACAAGTACCACTTTCCTGATGTAATCTTAAGTGTAATGTTGAGGCTACTGCTTGGCAGATTGAAAGCCTCACAGATTCCAACTCACTACAAATTATTCACAGTTGGTAAATGTTGAGTGATGTAAACGGATATTTCACTACGGGTGCATGATAGGTAACTTGAGGATCCCTAATAAATGTGTTGACATGCCTGACCCTGCACTCCCCACTTCTACACTCATGAGTACCCAAAGTATGTCCATAATATGTGGGTGTATTCTGCAAATAAAAGGGAACAGATCAATTGTACCTCAACAAAAGTACAATTTATATTGCATTTACATACTGTAGCCCAGCAATTGTTTTCTCCAACATTTTGCACAAATTTGACACATTATAGCTGACTAATTTGATTTAGTCTCTTTTTGGAATGGTTATGTGGGATCTTTTGTTAATTAAAAACAGCAGGCTCTGCGGCAATGAACTTGTCATTGTGTCTGCTTCTTGTTCTATTTTCACTTCAACATACTCTTTACATTTTCAACAATGGATGAGTTTAAGATGAGTGTTCTCGTTAATACATTTGTAGATCTCTTACCTGTTGTTGTGCGATTCATTGGTGGTGATGTAGCGGACACCCTAGTTGGAGGTGAAGTTGTATTGACAGGTGGTGATGGAGCTGACACAGTTGGAGGTGAAGTCATATTGACAGGTGATGGTGATGTCAATGAGACAATGGTCGGAGCAAGAGTTGCAATTGTGGTCAGAGCTTGTGTTGGAGGGACAGCTTCTGCAATAATAACATTTTGAATGCATACATGAAATAACACCCTCACATTGTTCTGGGATTTTCTTTGTTGAAAAAAAGTTTCAAATTATCCAATTTTGGAGCAGCAATTCTAGCAAACATTTTATATAAGTCATGTTATTATTATTGCCTTTGTAAATAGCTTTTGATTCTTACTTGTTGCCACAATAGAATCTCTGTCCACTGGGAGGGAGAAGTTAGAGCTGCTGCTGTTCACAGCCTCTTTCATAGTTTCAACCACAGCACTAGGCTCAGGGACGGAACTGATGTTATTAAATATCAGCACACTTTCTACCACAACTGATCCTTGTCTGGAGAAAAATAGAATGACAAAGAACAAAGTTCAATTATGTAACCTGATTTTTGTCTACTTTGGCGTTTCCAGTTGCCCAATTTGTACAGATATGTCAATAGTTTGGAAGAACCATTTGATACATTTAAAGGATTCAAAATACACAGCACAGCTAGAGTACAAACCTAAATCCTGTAATCTCAGCGCGGTTGAAACTGGAACCAAATTTCTTTGTGTAGACATTGTCTAGCTGTAGAAGGTAAAAACACATCACATTTAGATAGAACATTGTTAATTATTCTAACCTGTCTGTGGGCTACAGCTGAACACAAGGACAGCCTGATCAACGAGATTGGATGACATGCCTGTATGTTTTGTTCCTCTAAAATCACAGATTATTAAATCTCTTATAGTCAAAATAACAAATCATACTGTATGTTTAAATTCAGAGAGCCTACACAAACATAGGCTACTTAAATATAAGAACCATTGGACAAACAAACACCAAGATGATCACCATGATTTTGAAAGGATTAACAAATAAAGCACAACTTACCGCTTTAGTTACTTGACTAGCCAATGATTTGAACTTGGGTGAGGATGTATTCTTGAGGTCGTCTGAGAAGTTCTGTGATAGCTTGAACTCCAACTTAACCTTTGGCACCACAGGGGCTGCTGTTGTGGTAGTGGTAGAAGCAGCGGTGGCAGCTGAGCTGACCGACACGGGGCTTGTAACTGACACTCTAGTTGGAGGTGTTGCATTGACAGATGGTGATGGAGCTGACACACTGCTTGGAGATGAAGTTGCATTGAGTGGTAGTGCTGGGGTGGAAAAGAAATTGGAATTATAAATATTTGAATGGATATCACAACAAAAAACGTAATATTGTATTCACCATTTTATTTACATGAACGTACATTTACTTTGAATTTAAAAAGTCTGAACAGAATTCAAATCATTAGTCAATTAACACAATTCTGTCAAATCATTTTACAGAAGGCCTATGCGTATGATGAGCCTAACCCCGGATGGCAACGCCAGTCATGCCTGTTCTCAAAAGTCGTAGTATCAGTAGTGAATAGAAAAAAGGAGAGTACTGTGAGCTTTTCACATGCACAGCGAAAAACTTTTTTATTTTAATTTTATTTAGCCTTTATTTAACCAGGAAAGGTCCCATTGAGATTAAAAATCTCTTTTTCAAGAGAGACCTGGCCAAGACTTTGGTTTCTGTGAACATGTTTTTCACAAGGCGCATAGGCGAGGTCGCCTACCTTGATTACACTGTGATCTAGCGCTACCTTATTGAATGACAGATAGGGGTTAAAGCCAACAGATGCAGTCTGGGGTCAACGGTTCAGGGGCTCAGCGTGAGGTCTCACGGGTGAGTTTGCCGACTTTGATTACACCCTGCGACCGTAGCTCTGTACTGTATCTTCCTAAGATACTCAATTATCAGGGCAGGCGTGTCATTTTTACACCTTATTTTACCATGATTTCTTATCTTTATCTTTCATTGTGTTTAATCTTCCATCTTATTTTCCTGCTTTTTGTTTATTTGTTGTCTGTTTATGTGAAGCACTCCATGGATGTATATTCTCTGTTAAACAGCACTTTGAGCTGCATTTATATGCATGAAAGGTGCTATACAAATAAAGTTTTTTTTCTTAATTATGATTATGATTATTAATATTATTAAAATATTTTGTGGCTACTTTCTCCTCCACCCACACATACCTTGATCAAGCACTAATTAAAAGGAAAGTCTAACCATTTCTAAATTAGGATTTTGTTCATACCTGGGTCTTGTGTTGTAATTTGTGAAATAGTGGAGGTTGTGTTTCTATCTTGATGTTGCGTTGTCTGCATTGATTGTACTGCAGTGGTGGTTGGGTAGGAAGAAATTGTGGCATTGAAAAATGCAGTTGTGTTGATATCTTCAATAGGCGAATTCGTAATGCTGGTATGTGATGGTTTCAAACTTGGCTGATGTGTTGTCATGCTTGAAGATGCAGAGGTTATGTTGAAATTGTGTTGCTGTGTTGTCATTTTCAAAGATGGCGATGTTATATTGAAATCTGCTTGCAGTGTTGTCATTTTTGACATGCTGGAGGTTGTGTTGAAACTTGGCTGATGGGTTGTCATGTTCAAAGGTGCAGAGGTTGTTAAGGAATCTGGTTGCAGTGTTGTCATGTGTGATGAAGCAGAAGTTGTGTTGGAATCTGGATGTGGTGTTGTCATGTTGAAAGGTGCAGAGGTTGTGTCCAAATTTGCTTGCACTGTTGTCATGTTTGACAGAATAGAGGTTGTGTTGAAACTTTGCTGAAGTGTTGTTGGCTGAAGTGTTGTCAACTGTTGCTGTGTTGTCATGTTCAAAGGTGGAGAGGTTATGTTGAAATCTGTTTGCTGTGTTGCCATGTTTGAATGAATGGAGGTTGTGTTGAAATCTGGCTGCAGTGTTGTCATGTAGGTTACGTTGGAATCTGCTTGCAGGGTTGTCATGTTTGAAGGAGTAGAGGATGTGTTGAAACTTTGCTGAAGTGTTGTTGTCATATTTGATGGTGGTACAGTCACATTGATTGTCTTTTGTGCTGATGTTGTTGCATCAGAGGTCAACAATGTAGTATTATCTTGATAGGGTGTTGTGACATTTGGAGTCATCGGAACGATGCTGTAATTTGTTAGTGGGGTTGTCATTTTTGGAGTTGTATTGGTACCTGGGGGGTAAATCAATTGATTCATCAGATACTTATACAAGTCTGAGATGAAGTAGTACTGTCAAGATTTGTTTGCACAAATATAATTTAGACCCTAAAGCACAAGTACCACTTTCCTGATGTAATCTTAAGTGTAATGTTGAGGCTACTGCTTGGCAGATTGAAAGCCTCACAGATTCCAACTCACTACAAATTATTCACAGTTGGTAAATGTTGAGTGATGTAAACGGATATTTCACTACGGGTGCATGATAGGTAACTTGAGGATCCCTAATAAATGTGTTGACATGCCTGACCCTGCACTCCCCACTTCTACACTCATGAGTACCCAAAGTATGTCCATAATATGTGGGTGTATTCTGCAAATAAAAGGGAACAGATCAATTGTACCTCAACAAAAGTACAATTTATATTGCATTTACATACTGTAGCCCAGCAATTGTTTTCTCCAACATTTTGCACAAATTTGACACATTATAGCTGACTAATTTGATTTAGTCTCTTTTTGGAATGGTTATGTGGGATCTTTTGTTAATTAAAAACAGCAGGCTCTGCGGCAATGAACTTGTCATTGTGTCTGCTTCTTGTTCTATTTTCACTTCAACATACTCTTTACATTTTCAACAATGGATGAGTTTAAGATGAGTGTTCTCGTTAATACATTTGTAGATCTCTTACCTGTTGTTGTGCGATTCATTGGTGGTGATGTAGCGGACACCCTAGTTGGAGGTGAAGTTGTATTGACAGGTGGTGATGGAGCTGACACAGTTGGAGGTGAAGTCATATTGACAGGTGATGGTGATGTCAATGAGACAATGGTCGGAGCAAGAGTTGCAATTGTGGTCAGAGCTTGTGTTGGAGGGACAGCTTCTGCAATAATAACATTTTGAATGCATACATGAAATAACACCCTCACATTGTTCTGGGATTTTCTTTGTTGAAAAAAAGTTTCAAATTATCCAATTTTGGAGCAGCAATTCTAGCAAACATTTTATATAAGTCATGTTATTATTATTGCCTTTGTAAATAGCTTTTGATTCTTACTTGTTGCCACAATAGAATCTCTGTCCACTGGGAGGGAGAAGTTAGAGCTGCTGCTGTTCACAGCCTCTTTCATAGTTTCAACCACAGCACTAGGCTCAGGGACGGAACTGATGTTATTAAATATCAGCACACTTTCTACCACAACTGATCCTTGTCTGGAGAAAAATAGAATGACAAAGAACAAAGTTCAATTATGTAACCTGATTTTTGTCTACTTTGGCGTTTCCAGTTGCCCAATTTGTACAGATATGTCAATAGTTTGGAAGAACCATTTGATACATTTAAAGGATTCAAAATACACAGCACAGCTAGAGTACAAACCTAAATCCTGTAATCTCAGCGCGGTTGAAACTGGAACCAAATTTCTTTGTGTAGACATTGTCTAGCTGTAGAAGGTAAAAACACATCACATTTAGATAGAACATTGTTAATTATTCTAACCTGTCTGTGGGCTACAGCTGAACACAAGGACAGCCTGATCAACGAGATTGGATGACATGCCTGTATGTTTTGTTCCTCTAAAATCACAGATTATTAAATCTCTTATAGTCAAAATAACAAATCATACTGTATCTTTAAATTCAGAGAGCCTACACAAACATACTTAAATATAAGAACCATTGGACAAACAAACACCAAGATGATCACCATGATTTTGAAAGGATTAACAAATAAAGCACAACTTACCGCTTTAGTTACTTGACTAGCCAATGATTTGAACTTGGGTGAGGATGTATTCTTGAGGTCGTCTGAGAAGTTCTGTGATAGCTTGAACTCCAACTTAACCTTTGGCACCACAGGGGCTGCTGTTGTGGTAGTGGTAGAAGCAGCGGTGGCAGCTGAGCTGACCGACACGGGGCTTGTAACTGACACTCTAGTTGGAGGTGTTGCATTGACAGATGGTGATGGAGCTGACACACTGCTTGGAGATGAAGTTGCATTGAGTGGTAGTGCTGGGGTGGAAAATAAATTGGAATTATAAATATTTGAATGGATATCACAACAAAAAACGTAATATTTTATTCACCATTTTATTTACATGAACGTACATTTACTTTGAACTTAAAAAGTCTGAACAGAATTCAAATCATTAGTCAATTAACACAATTCTGTCAAATCATTTTACAGAAGGCCTATGCGTATGATGAGCCTAACCCCGGATGGCAACGCCAGTCATGCCTGTTCTCAAAAGTCGTAGTATCAGTAGTGAATAGAAAAAAGGAGAGTACTGTGAGCTTTTCACATGCACAGCGAAAAACTTTTTTATTTTTATTTTATTTAGCCTTTATTTAACCAGGAAAGGTCCCATTGAGATTAAAAATCTCTTTTTCAAGAGAGACCTGGCCAAGACTTTGGTTTCTGTGAACATGTTTTTCACAAGGCGCATAGGCGAGGTCGCCTACCTTGATTACACTGTGATCTAGCGCTACCTTATTGAATGACAGATAGGGGTTAAAGCCAACAGATGCAGTCTGGGGTCAACGGTTCAGGGGCTCAGCGTGAGGTCTCACGGGTGAGTTTGCCGACTTTGATTACACCCTGCGACCGTAGCTCTGTACTGTATCTTCCTAAGATACTCAATTATCAGGGCAGGCGTGTCATTTTTACACCTTATTTTACCATGATTTCTTATCTTTATCTTTCATTGTGTTTAATCTTCCATCTTATTTTCCTGCTTTTTGTTTATTTGTTGTCTGTTTATGTGAAGCACTCCATGGATGTATATTCTCTGTTAAACAGCACTTTGAGCTGCATTTATATGCATGAAAGGTGCTATACAAATAAAGTTTTTTTTCTTAATAATGATTATGATTATTAATATTATTAAAATATTTTGTGGCTACTTTCTCCTCCACCCACACATACCTTGATCAAGCACTAATTAAAAGGAAAGTCTAACCATTTCTAAATTAGGATTTTGTTCATACCTGGGTCTTGTGTTGTAATTTGTGAAATAGTGGAGGTTGTGTTTCTATCTTGATGTTGCGTTGTCTGCATTGATTGTACTGCAGTGGTGGTTGGGTAGGAAGAAATTGTGGCATTGAAAAATGCAGTTGTGTTGATATCTTCAATAGGCGAATTCGTAATGCTGGTATGTGATGGTTTCAAACTTGGCTGATGTGTTGTCATGCTTGAAGATGCAGAGGTTATGTTGAAATTGTGTTGCTGTGTTGTCATTTTCAAAGATGGCGATGTTATATTGAAATCTGCTTGCAGTGTTGTCATTTTTGACATGCTGGAGGTTGTGTTGAAACTTGGCTGATGGGTTGTCATGTTCAAAGGTGCAGAGGTTGTTAAGGAATCTGGTTGCAGTGTTGTCATGTGTGATGAAGCAGAAGTTGTGTTGGAATCTGGATGTGGTGTTGTCATGTTGAAAGGTGCAGAGGTTGTGTCCAAATTTGCTTGCACTGTTGTCATGTTTGACAGAATAGAGGTTGTGTTGAAACTTTGCTGAAGTGTTGTTGGCTGAAGTGTTGTCAACTGTTGCTGTGTTGTCATGTTCAAAGGTGGAGAGGTTATGTTGAAATCTGTTTGCTGTGTTGCCATGTTTGAATGAATGGAGGTTGTGTTGAAATCTGGCTGCAGTGTTGTCATGTAGGTTACGTTGGAATCTGCTTGCAGGGTTGTCATGTTTGAAGGAGTAGAGGATGTGTTGAAACTTTGCTGAAGTGTTGTTGTCATATTTGATGGTGGTACAGTCACATTGATTGTCTTTTGTGCTGATGTTGTTGCATCAGAGGTCAACAATGTAGTATTATCTTGATAGGGTGTTGTGACATTTGGAGTCATCGGAACGATGCTGTAATTTGTTAGTGGGGTTGTCATTTTTGGAGTTGTATTGGTACCTGGGGGGTAAATCAATTGATTCATCAGATACTTATACAAGTCTGAGATGAAGTAGTACTGTCAAGATTTGTTTGCACAAATATAATTTAGACCCTAAAGCACAAGTACCACTTTCCTGATGTAATCTTAAGTGTAATGTTGAGGCTACTGCTTGGCAGATTGAAAGCCTCACAGATTCCAACTCACTACAAATTATTCACAGTTGGTAAATGTTGAGTGATGTAAACGGATATTTCACTACGGGTGCATGATAGGTAACTTGAGGATCCCTAATAAATGTGTTGACATGCCTGACCCAGCACTCCCCACTTCTACACTCATGAGTACCCAAAGTATGTCCATAATATGTGGGTGTATTCTGCAAATAAAAGGGAACAGATCAATTGTACCTCAACAAAAGTACAATTTATATTGCATTTACATACTGTAGCCCAGCAATTGTTTTCTCCAACATTTTGCACAAATTTGACACATTATAGCTGACTAATTTGATTTAGTCTCTTTTTGGAATGGTTATGTGGGATCTTTTGTTAATTAAAAACAGCAGGCTCTGCGGCAATGAACTTGTCATTGTGTCTGCTTCTTGTTCTATTTTCACTTCAACATACTCTTTACATTTTCAACAATGGATGAGTTTAAGATGAGTGTTCTCGTTAATACATTTGTAGATCTCTTACCTGTTGTTGTGCGATTCATTGGTGGTGATGTAGCGGACACCCTAGTTGGAGGTGAAGTTGTATTGACAGGTGGTGATGGAGCTGACACAGTTGGAGGTGAAGTCATATTGACAGGTGATGGTGATGTCAATGAGACAATGGTCGGAGCAAGAGTTGCAATTGTGGTCAGAGCTTGTGTTGGAGGGACAGCTTCTGCAATAATAACATTTTGAATGCATACATGAAATAACACCCTCACATTGTTCTGGGATTTTCTTTGTTGAAAAAAAGTTTCAAATTATCCAATTTTGGAGCAGCAATTCTAGCAAACATTTTATATAAGTCATGTTATTATTATTGCCTTTGTAAATAGCTTTTGATTCTTACTTGTTGCCACAATAGAATCTCTGTCCACTGGGAGGGAGAAGTTAGAGCTGCTGCTGTTCACAGCCTCTTTCATAGTTTCAACCACAGCACTGGGCTCAGGGACGGAACTGATGTTATTAAATATCAGCACACTTTCTACCACAACTGATCCTTGTCTGGAGAAAAATAGAATGACAAAGAACAAAGTTCAATTATGTAACCTGATTTTTGTCTACTTTGGCGTTTCCAGTTGCCCAATTTGTACAGATATGTCAATAGTTTGGAAGAACCATTTGATACATTTAAAGGATTCAAAATACACAGCACAGCTAGAGTACAAACCTAAATCCTGTAATCTCAGCGCGGTTGAAACTGGAACCAAATTTCTTTGTGTAGACATTGTCTAGCTGTAGAAGGTAAAAACACATCACATTTAGATAGAACATTGTTAATTATTCTAACCTGTCTGTGGGCTACAGCTGAACACAAGGACAGCCTGATCAACGAGATTGGATGACATGCCTGTATGTTTTGTTCCTCTAAAATCACAGATTATTAAATCTCTTATAGTCAAAATAACAAATCATACTGTATCTTTAAATTCAGAGAGCCTACACAAACATACTTAAATATAAGAACCATTGGACAAACAAACACCAAGATGATCACCATGATTTTGAAAGGATTAACAAATAAAGCACAACTTACCGCTTTAGTTACTTGACTAGCCAATGATTTGAACTTGGGTGAGGATGTATTCTTGAGGTCGTCTGAGAAGTTCTGTGATAGCTTGAACTCCAACTTAACCTTTGGCACCACAGGGGCTGCTGTTGTGGTAGTGGTAGAAGCAGCGGTGGCAGCTGAGCTGACCGACACGGGGCTTGTAACTGACACTCTAGTTGGAGGTGTTGCATTGACAGATGGTGATGGAGCTGACACACTGCTTGGAGATGAAGTTGCATTGAGTGGTAGTGCTGGGGTGGAAAATAAATTGGAATTATAAATATTTGAATGGATATCACAACAAAAAACGTAATATTTTATTCACCATTTTATTTACATGAACGTACATTTACTTTGAACTTAAAAAGTCTGAACAGAATTCAAATCATTAGTCAATTAACACAATTCTGTCAAATCATTTTACAGAAGGCCTATGCGTATGATGAGCCTAACCCCGGATGGCAACGCCAGTCATGCCTGTTCTCAAAAGTCGTAGTATCAGTAGTGAATAGAAAAAAGGAGAGTACTGTGAGCTTTTCACATGCACAGCGAAAAACTTTTTTATTTTTATTTTATTTAGCCTTTATTTAACCAGGAAAGGTCCCATTGAGATTAAAAATCTCTTTTTCAAGAGAGACCTGGCCAAGACTTTGGTTTCTGTGAACATGTTTTTCACAAGGCGCATAGGCGAGGTCGCCTACCTTGATTACACTGTGATCTAGCGCTACCTTATTGAATGACAGATAGGGGTTAAAGCCAACAGATGCAGTCTGGGGTCAACGGTTCAGGGGCTCAGCGTGAGGTCTCACGGGTGAGTTTGCCGACTTTGATTACACCCTGCGACCGTAGCTCTGTACTGTATCTTCCTAAGATACTCAATTATCAGGGCAGGCGTGTCATTTTTACACCTTATTTTACCATGATTTCTTATCTTTATCTTTCATTGTGTTTAATCTTCCATCTTATTTTCCTGCTTTTTGTTTATTTGTTGTCTGTTTATGTGAAGCACTCCATGGATGTATATTCTCTGTTAAACAGCACTTTGAGCTGCATTTATATGCATGAAAGGTTTTTTTTCTTAATTATGATTATGATTATTAATATTATTAAAATATTTTGTGGCTACTTTCTCCTCCACCCACACATACCTTGATCAAGCACTAATTAAAAGGAAAGTCTAACCATTTCTAAATTAGGATTTTGTTCATACCTGGGTCTTGTGTTGTAATTTGTGAAATAGTGGAGGTTGTGTTTCTATCTTGATGTTGCGTTGTCTGCATTGATTGTACTGCAGTGGTGGTTGGGTAGGAAGAAATTGTGGCATTGAAAAATGCAGTTGTGTTGATATCTTCAATAGGCGAATTCGTAATGCTGGTATGTGATGGTTTCAAACTTGGCTGATGTGTTGTCATGCTTGAAGATGCAGAGGTTATGTTGAAATTGTGTTGCTGTGTTGTCATTTTCAAAGATGGCGATGTTATATTGAAATCTGCTTGCAGTGTTGTCATTTTTGACATGCTGGAGGTTGTGTTGAAACTTGGCTGATGGGTTGTCATGTTCAAAGGTGCAGAGGTTGTTAAGGAATCTGGTTGCAGTGTTGTCATGTGTGATGAAGCAGAAGTTGTGTTGGAATCTGGATGTGGTGTTGTCATGTTGAAAGGTGCAGAGGTTGTGTCCAAATTTGCTTGCACTGTTGTCATGTTTGACAGAATAGAGGTTGTGTTGAAACTTTGCTGAAGTGTTGTTGGCTGAAGTGTTGTCAACTGTTGCTGTGTTGTCATGTTCAAAGGTGGAGAGGTTATGTTGAAATCTGTTTGCTGTGTTGCCATGTTTGAATGAATGGAGGTTGTGTTGAAATCTGGCTGCAGTGTTGTCATGTAGGTTACGTTGGAATCTGCTTGCAGGGTTGTCATGTTTGAAGGAGTAGAGGATGTGTTGAAACTTTGCTGAAGTGTTGTTGTCATATTTGATGGTGGTACAGTCACATTGATTGTCTTTTGTGCTGATGTTGTTGCATCAGAGGTCAACAATGTAGTATTATCTTGATAGGGTGTTGTGACATTTGGAGTCATCGGAACGATGCTGTAATTTGTTAGTGGGGTTGTCATTTTTGGAGTTGTATTGGTACCTGGGGGGTAAATCAATTGATTCATCAGATACTTATACAAGTCTGAGATGAAGTAGTACTGTCAAGATTTGTTTGCACAAATATAATTTAGACCCTAAAGCACAAGTACCACTTTCCTGATGTAATCTTAAGTGTAATGTTGAGGCTACTGCTTGGCAGATTGAAAGCCTCACAGATTCCAACTCACTACAAATTATTCACAGTTGGTAAATGTTGAGTGATGTAAACGGATATTTCACTACGGGTGCATGATAGGTAACTTGAGGATCCCTAATAAATGTGTTGACATGCCTGACCCAGCACTCCCCACTTCTACACTCATGAGTACCCAAAGTATGTCCATAATATGTGGGTGTATTCTGCAAATAAAAGGGAACAGATCAATTGTACCTCAACAAAAGTACAATTTATATTGCATTTACATACTGTAGCCCAGCAATTGTTTTCTCCAACATTTTGCACAAATTTGACACATTATAGCTGACTAATTTGATTTAGTCTCTTTTTGGAATGGTTATGTGGGATCTTTTGTTAATTAAAAACAGCAGGCTCTGCGGCAATGAACTTGTCATTGTGTCTGCTTCTTGTTCTATTTTCACTTCAACATACTCTTTACATTTTCAACAATGGATGAGTTTAAGATGAGTGTTCTCGTTAATACATTTGTAGATCTCTTACCTGTTGTTGTGCGATTCATTGGTGGTGATGTAGCGGACACCCTAGTTGGAGGTGAAGTTGTATTGACAGGTGGTGATGGAGCTGACACAGTTGGAGGTGAAGTCATATTGACAGGTGATGGTGATGTCAATGAGACAATGGTCGGAGCAAGAGTTGCAATTGTGGTCAGAGCTTGTGTTGGAGGGACAGCTTCTGCAATAATAACATTTTGAATGCATACATGAAATAACACCCTCACATTGTTCTGGGATTTTCTTTGTTGAAAAAAAGTTTCAAATTATCCAATTTTGGAGCAGCAATTCTAGCAAACATTTTATATAAGTCATGTTATTATTATTGCCTTTGTAAATAGCTTTTGATTCTTACTTGTTGCCACAATAGAATCTCTGTCCACTGGGAGGGAGAAGTTAGAGCTGCTGCTGTTCACAGCCTCTTTCATAGTTTCAACCACAGCACTGGGCTCAGGGACGGAACTGATGTTATTAAATATCAGCACACTTTCTACCACAACTGATCCTTGTCTGGAGAAAAATAAAATCACAAAGAACAAAGTTCAATTATGTAACCAGATTTTTGTCTACTTTGGCGTTTCTAGTTGCCCAATTTGTACAGATATGTCAATAGTTTGGAAGAACCATTTGATACATTTATAGGATTCAAAATACACAGCACAGCTAGAGTACAAACCTAAATCCTGTAATCTCAGTGCGGTTGAAACTGGAACCAAATTTCTTTGTGTAGACATTGTTTAGCTGTAGAAGGTAAAAACACATCACATTTAGATAGAACATTGTTAATTATTCTAACCTGTCTGTGGGCTACAGCTGAACACAAGGACAGCCTGATCAACAAGATTGGATGACATGCCTGTATGTTTTGTTCCTCTAAAATCACAGATTATTAAATCTCTTATAGTCAAAATAACAAATCATACTGTATGTTTAAATTCAGAGAGCCTACACAAACATACTTAAATATAAGAACCATTGGACAAACACCAAGATGATCACCATGATTTTGAAAGGATTAACAAATAAAGCATAACTTACCGCTTTAGTTACTTGACTAGCCAATGATTTGAACTTGGGTGAGGATGTATTCTTGAGGTCGTCTGAGAAGTTCTGTGACAGCTTGAACTCCAACTTAACCTTTGGCACCGCAGGGGCTGCTGTTGTGGTAGTGGTAGAAGCAGCGGTGGCAGCTGAGCTGACCGACACGGGGCTTGTAACTGACACCCTAGTTGGAGGTGTTGCATTGACAGATGGTGATGGAGCTGACACACTGCTTGGAGATGAAGTTGCATTGAGTGGTAGTGCTGGTGTGGAAAATAAATTGGAATTATAAATATTTGAAAGGATATCAACAAAAAACGTAATATTTTATTCACCATTTTATCTACATGAACGTATATTTACTTTGAACTTAAAAAGTCTGAACAGAATTCAAATCATTAGTCAATTAACACAATTATGTCAAATCATTTTACAGAAGGCCTATGCGTATGATGAGCCTAACCCCGGATGGCAACGCCAGTCATGCCTGTTCTCAAAAGTCGTAGTATCAGTAGTGAATAGAAAAAAGGAGAGTACTGTGAGCTTTTCACATGCACAGCGAAAAACTTTTTTTTTAAAATTTTATTTAGCCTTTATTTAACCAGGAAAGGTCCCATTGAGATTAAAAATCTCTTTTTCAAGAGAGACCTGGCCAAGACTTTGGTTTCTGTGAACATGTTTTTCACAAGGCGCATAGGCGAGGTCGCCTACCTTGATTACACTGTGATCTAGCGCTACCTTATTGAATGACAGATAGGGGTTAAAGCCAACAGATGCAGTCTGGGGTCAACGGTTCAGGGGCTCAGCGTGAGGTCTCACGGGTGAGTTTGCCGACTTTGATTACACCCTGCGACCGTAGCTCTGTACTGTATCTTCCTAAGATACTCAATTATCAGGGCAGACGTGTCATTTTTACACCTTATTTTACCATGATTTCTTATCTTTATCTTTCATTGTGTTTTATCTTCCATCTTATTTTCCTGCTTTTTGTTTATTTGTTGTCTGTTTATGTGAAGCACTCCATGGATGTATATTCTCTGTTAAACAGCACTTTGAGCTGCATTTATATGCATGAAAGGTGCTATACAAATAAAGTTTTTTTTCTTAATTATGATTATGATTATTAATATTATTAAAATATTTTGTGGCTACTTTCTCCTCCACCCACACATACCTTGATCAAGCACTAATTAAAAGGAAAGTCTAACCATTTCTAAATTAGGATTGTGTTCATACCTGGGTCTTGTGTTATAATTTGTGAAATAGTGGAGGTTGTGTTTCTATCTTGATGTTGCGTTGTCTGCATTGATTGTACTGCAGTGGTGGTTGGGTAGGAAGAAATTGTGGCATTGAAAAAAAATGCAGTTGTGTTGATATCTTCAATAGGCGAATTCGTAATGCTGGTATGTGATGGTTTCAAACTTGGCTGATGTGTTGTCATGTTTGAAGATGCAGAGGTTATGTTGAAATTGTGTTGCTGTGTTGTCATTTTCAAAGATGGCGATGTTATATTGAAATCTGCGTGCAGTGTTGTCATTTTTGACATGCTGGAGGTTGTGTTGAAACTTGGCTGATGGGTTGTCATGTTCAAAGGTGCAGAGGTTGTTAAGGAATCTGGTTGCAGTGTTGTCATGTGTGATGAAGCAGAAGTTGTGTTGGAATCTGGATGTGGTGTTGTCATGTTGAAAGGTGCAGAGGTTGTGTCCAAATTTGCTTGCACTGTTGTCATGTTTGACAGAATAGAGGTTGTGTTGAAACTTTGCTGAAGTGTTGTTGTCATATTTGATGGTGGTACAGTCACATTGATTGTCTTTTGTGCTGATGTTGTTGCATCAGAGGTCAACAATGTAGTATTATCTTGATAGGGTGTTGTGACATTTGGAGTCATCGGAACGATGCTGTAATTTGTTAGTGGGGTTGTCATTTTTGGAGTTGTATTGGTACCTGGGGGGTAAATCAATTGATTCATCAGATACTTATACAAGTCTGAGATGAAGTAGTACTGTCAAGATTTGTTTGCACAAATGTAATTTAGACCCTAAAGCACAAGTACCACTTTCCTGATGTAATATTAAGTGTAATGTTGAGGCTACTGCTTGGCAGATTGAAAGCCTCACAGATTCCATCTCACTACAAATTATTCACAGTTGGTAAATGTTGAGTGATGTAAACGGATATTTCACTACGGGTGCATGATAGGTCACTTGAGGATCCCTAATAAATGTGTTGACATGCCTGACCCAGCACTCCCCACTTCTACACTCATGAGTACCCAAAGTGTGTCCATAATATGTGGGTGTATTCTGCAAATAAAAGGGAACTGATCAATTGTACCTCAACAAAAGTACAATTTATATTGCATTTACAAACTGTAGCCCAGCAATTGTTTTCTCCAACATTTTGCACAAATTTGACACATTATAGCTGACTAATTTGATTTAGTCTCTTTTTGGAATGGTTATGTGGGATCTTTTGTTAATTAAAAACAGCAGGTTTTGCAGCAATGAACTTGTCATTGTGTCTGCATCTTGTCTGTTTTCACTTCAACATACTCTTCACATTTTCAACAATGGATGAGTTTAAGATGAGAGTTCTCGTTAATACATTTGTAGATCTCTTACCTGTTGGTGTGCGATTCACTGGTGGTGATGTAGCGGACACCCTAGTTGGAGGTGAAGTTGTATTGACAGGTGATGGTGATGTCAATGAGACAATGGTCGGAGCAAGAGTTGCAATTGTGGTCGGAGCTTGTGTTGGAGGGACAGCTTCTGCAATAATAACATGTTGAATGCATACATGAAATAACACCCTCACATTGTTCTGTGATTTTCTTTGTTAAAAAAAAGTTTAGAATTATCCAATTTTGGAGCAGCAATTCTAGCAAACATTTTATATAAGTCATGTTATTATTATTGCCTTTGTAAATAGCTTTTGATTCTTACTTGTTGCCACAATAGAATCTCTGTCAACTGGGAGGGAGAATTGTGAGCATTGACTGTTCATGGCCTTTACCATAGTTTCAACCACAGCATTGGGCTCAGGGACGGAACTGATGTTATTAAATATCAGCACACTTTCTACCACAACTGAACCTTTTCTGTAGAAAAATAAAATGACAAAGAACAAGGTTAAATTTTGTAACCAGATTTTGGCCTACTTTGGCGTTTCCAGTTGCCCAATTTGTACAGATATGTCAATAATTTGTAAGAACCGTTTGATACATTTATAGGATTAAAAATAAACAGCACAGCTAGAGTACAAACCTAAATCCTGTAATCTCAGTGCGGTTGAAACTGGAACCAAATGTCTTTTTGTAGACATAGTTCAGCTGTAAAAGGTAAAAACACATCCTATTTAGATAGAGCATCGTTAATTTTTCAACTTTTCAATAGGCTACAATTGAAGACAAAGACAGCCTGATCAATGAGATTGGAGGATGTGCCTTTATGTTTTCTTCCACTAAAATCACAGATGAGTAAATTTCTATATTCAAAATAACAAATCATAGTATGTTTAAATTCAGAGAGCCTACATGAACATAAAGGTCCATCTCAGAAAATTAGAATATTGTGGAAAGTTCATTATTTTCCATAATTTAAAGTGAAAAAAGTGAATCTTTCATATATTATAGATTCATTACACATGAAGTGAAATATTTCAAGGCTGATTGCCCCCATGCCATGCTCCACGTTGATGCAGTAATTTGTGCAAAAGGAGCCCCGACCAAGTATTGAGTGTATAAATGAACATACTGAACATACTGTATAATCATAAAGATAAAAATAAAAAAGGCTTGAAATATTTCACTTTGTATAATGGATCTAGAATACATGAAAGACTTTTTGAATTAGATTACGGAAACTTTTTCACAATATTTTCATTTTTTGGGATGCACCTGTACTTAAAACGATAAGAAACATTGGACAAACACCAAGATGATCACCATGATCTTGAAAGTGTTAACAAATAAAGCAAAGCTTACCACTCTAGCTACTTCACTAGCCAATGATTTGAACTTGGTTGAGGATGTATTCTTCAGGTCCTCTGAGAAGTTCCGTAAAAGTTTGAACTCCAAATTAACCTTTGGCACCGCAGGGGCTGCTGTTGTGGTAGTGGTAGAAGCAGCGGTGGCAGCTGAGCTGACCGACACGGGGCTTGTAACTGACACCCTAGTTGGAGGTGTTGCATTGACAGGTGTTGATGGAGCTGACACACTGCTTGGAGATGAAGTTGCATTGAGTGGTAGTGCTGGTGTGGAAAAGAAATTGGAATTATACATATTTTAAACATTATCAAAATGTTAAATATTGTATTTAATATTTCATTTACATGAACCTACATTTACTTCTAACTTAAACAGTTTTGACAGAATGCCAATCATGAAGTGAATTGACAAAAATATGTCAAAGCATTTTACAGTAGACTTATATTATGTTGAGAAGGCAATGCCAAACATGCCTGTTGTTGAAAGTAGTAGTATCAGTATGAATAGGAAACAGGAGGATTTTACATTGAGCTCTTAGCATGCACAATGAAAAAGTTTATTTTTAAGAAAACAACAACACCAACACAACAATATAGTAAGCTAGTTACTGTACGTAATTCAATATAATAGATATATTTGCCCCCCAAAATCATGAGCTGGGATGAGCAGCACAGCTGAGTATGCCCTGACACAGTCCTTCAATCGATCAAATATCTGCTTTAACCCTCCTATTGTGTTCCTGTTTGCCCCCCTTTCCAAGTTGTTCGCGGCCAAATTTGGCCGGTCTGTTTTAACTGTTTTATCTTTTAAACTACAAGGTCAAATTTGGTAAATCTGGTGAAAGCTGAGACCTGTGAGATGTTAAATCTGATTAAATAATTAACATAGATATGACCAAATTACTGTAATGTGACTAAGTACACAGTATAAATTGAATATTTTATTTCTGTTCATTCAGAATTTCAAATAAGAAGGCCAGTTACACCCTGAAACTCTGTATATATCTGCCATTGGATCAGTTCTTCAATATTACAACATATACTGTGCAAAATCTGATGAGAATATTAAATAATATGACTTCTCTGGAGAGGTTTCAATGTGGGTTGGGTCAAGGAATGTCAGGAATGTCCAATCATGAAAAATGTCATACTGACTGGATATCATGTCAGAAACATGGCATGTGACATAGCTATGCATTCAGGACAGTCTGGGGATCCATTTAAGACAAATATGTATATATATATAAATGTATATGGGGGGGGTGAGGAATGTATTAATAATGGATAAAAAGGCATAGTGGAGGCATCTGATGTGATACACATGGCATGTTACCATTCTACATGCTCAGGTAGGTCAGTGGGTCAATCTAAGACAAAATATGGCTATACATCAATCAATCAAATTAAACTTTAAGGGCAAAGTTCTCCAAGCGAGAACAATTGTGGCGTGGAGTTTTGAACGCCCGGGGGTGCATCTTTGCTAGGATTTGTTGCACACGTGCAACGGATCCTAGCAAGACATGATCCCTGTGGCCTACGACCCGCAGAATGTTGCGCCCAGATCTTCCCCCACTAATTCATGGGTCAGCTTTCCATCGGCAAGCCTCTCAGACAACCGCGAGTGGCGGAAACGCGTCCATTTACCACTCTCTCTCTCTCTCTCTCTCTCTCTATGGAAAGCTTCTCTACAGCATCATCCTACTTAACTATAACACCTTTTTAACCTATAAACACTGTCTCAGACTAGTGGTTAACATGAAAAACTGCAGTGAATATAGAAAGGAGATGCTGAAAATGTATTCCAAAATGAACATTTATTGTAAAACAAATTCAGTCTGAAATGTGTGGTTCACGTGGAGGAATATGTGTGTGTGTGTGTGTGTGTGTGTGTATGTGGGGGGGATGTTTTCCATCTGATGGATGAACATAATCTCGTCTTATGTTTTTTGTCAAATCATGTAGCTTGTGGTGTCTGTGGCGTGGATAGTGGCGTGGTAGCGAGACTCCGCCCCCGTGGGTAACAGCCGTTCGGGGACAGTACAGTGACCTCTGGGCAATCTCCATGCACCCACCGGTGAAGACCATGTGTCTCTAGCCCACTCAAGGGATGTGTTGTGAGGTCCGTGGTGTGGATAGTGGCGTGGTGGCAAGACTCCGCCCCCTCGGGTCAGTTAATCAGAGACACTGCTTTCAGCTCCGGGCAATCTCTACGCACCCAGGAGGGAAGACCATGTGTCTCTAGCCCACTCACGGTCTGAGTTGTGGTGTCCATGGTGTGTTTAGTGGCATGGTGGCGAGACTCTGCCCCCTCGGGTCAGAGGCGGTCGGGGACAGTGTACCCCTCTCCAGGCCACCGACCTGCACCCAACGTTTGAGACCATGTGTCTCTAACTCACTCAAGGGCTGAGTTGTGTGGTCCGTGGCGTGCATAGGGGCGTGGTGGCAAGACTCCGCCCCCTCAGGTCAGAGCCGGTCAAGGACAGTGTACCGCTCTCCAGGTGACCCACCTGCACCACGGGTGAAAAACGTGTGTCTCTAGCCTACTCGGGCTGAACTGGGAATGAACCGGGTCAGAACTGGGTGGGGGGGCATTTTTGTGTTACTCATTAATTTCCTATGGCGGTCAGTTTTGACCGGGAACAACCCTGATGTTATAAAGTTGAATAAAACCTCAAAATTCAATGCAAGTGGTTGGTCAGCAATTTTATATGTTCAAATGCCTCGTGTGGAGGATATCATAAGGCCTTGAGGCAATCAAATGTAAAACAATATTTATGATTGATTTTAAGTTGTAAATTGGGCTGACTTGACCGAACACAATAGGAGGGTTAAAGATTGCCATCCATCAATAATCGGATGATATATGATACCTTTAAGGTGATATCTTATGTCACTTGTGATTATTTTGCAGAATATTTGCACATTTTTGCTTCTTTTAGTTTGTTTGTTGTTTCCTGCTGGCTCCTGCTGGAACAGGCAAGATGTCAGAAGAAGAAAGACTGAGAAGTGACAGTATCCCCAAAGGTTGGGCAAAAGACAGGCTGAGATCAGAATTGGTGAAGGCGCTGGATATACTGAACATCCACCAAGATAGAGAAGAGGAGTATGTGGCGATGTTGAAGCAGGCCCTAGAGGAAATAAAGGGGCTTAAACAAGCACAAAACACCCTGAACAAGGAAATCCAAGATCTCAAAGCCCAGAATGGAACCTTCAAGCAACAACTGTCTGAGGCAAGTGAAGAAACCAAGAGTATAGGACCCCAAATGGAGACTGTGACAAAGCAGTATGGCACAGTTAAGTCAGCTGTAACCCAGCAGCAACGTACACTTGAACAGTTAGAAAGCAAGGACAGAGAGAGAATCCTTATCTTCACAGGCATTGAACAAAGGAGGAAAACACTGGGGAAGGATGAAGCTGAGATTGAGGACATTTAGTGGAGATACAGTGTCCAGGAGTCATTCCTGCCTAAGTTATGAGGCTTGGGAAACCAAGGGACGAAGATTCACCACCTCGTCCATTGTTGGTGATTACAAACACCATAACAGAGGCAAAGTCGGTGTTGGAGAATACCAGAAAGCTGAAGCAATCTTCCAAGGAGGACCGCAGGAAAGTGTATATAAAGAAAGATCAACACCCTGCTGTTCAAAGGGAATGGAAGAGGTTACGTGACTATGCTAAAGCGGAGAGGGAAGCCCCTGCAAATGTTCAGTGTACAATCAGAGTGGACTACAAGAGGCGTGCCGTGACTAAAGATGGTGAGGTAGTCTGTCAGTTTGTGTCACCTTTTCAGCAACAGGGTCCAAACCATTAACACTTGGGTTCTAGAATGTCAATGGCCTGAGAGACAAACTGGAATGTGTACATGTGACACAGTGGCTAAGGGACCATGATATAGTGGTGTTGACAGAGATCAAAAGAGCCAATGTTACCCATGCCCCGGGACTTGTGCCAGTAGTTGCCAAAAACCCAAGTAGTCAGAGAGGAGGTGTTGTTGTAATGTTGAAACATGATACTGTATTTATAATGATGTCACTCTAATTGATACAACAGCTCAAGAGCAGATTTGGTTCCAACTCCAGAGTGTTTCTGGTATAATGTTTGGTGGGGCCTATATACCACCATCTGATCCCCCCTTTTTCTCTAATGTAAGCATTTCAGAAATCCAGGCCAAAACTCAAGATAAAGCATCCGGCTATGTAGTGGTTGGTGACATGAACACTAGATGTGGAGACAAGGTGAAAGAGTTGATTGAAGACAGCAATGACATGTACTACAAGCCCATCGATGAAACAGTAAATAGCAATGGAGAGTATTATTCAGGTTTGCAAAAACAATGGGCTATTGGTTGTGAACAACTTGCATACAGTATCTAACTCTTTCCCTAGTTCCCTAACCTATCGCAAGAGAGACAAATGGATGTCGGAAGTGGACTACTGTCTAATCACTGCTCGATATATCAGGTGTGTAAAAAACTTTGAGGTGAACCAGAACATTGTAATGCCATCTGACCACACCCCAGTGTCTGTAGAACTAGAGTTCCCTGAAGAAATGATCCTTTTATGAATATCGATACAGATCAATTTGCTAGTAACATAGGTGCACTGAATGTTCCCACCATTGACTTTGACCAGAACCCGGATGACATGGCCGTGTGGTTTGCAGAGTAGGCAAGTCAACGCCAGACCCCAGGTACGCACTATGGATGCTCTTTTACCACGGTGGCAGCGCATACTGGAGTGCGAGGATGCTAGGACGCTATGGCAGGCTATTGACTGGAGGGGGCAGTTTTCCTCAGCCCCTAAACAAGAGATGCCATCTGAACATGAATTCCAGCAACACATGGAGAGGCTTCTGGACCCCCTTGCTGGTGAGGAAGAAAACTTACTACATGTGGAGGACTGTGTGGTGAACATACCACTACTGGATGACACTATCTTAACAGTCCTGACTGAGATTATAGAAAAGCAAGATCACATTGATAGTGACTGAAGGGAAACGGTTGACAAGTTGAGGGCACAAGAGGGAACAAGGTACAAGACCTACCAAACCATCAATCCAGATATGTCCGTTCACCCGCTCTATTCCAGAAATGCACCATTTATAGAAGACCATCTGAGAATAACGTTCACCCAGCTCAGGTTATCTGCTCACAGATTACGAGTGGAAATGGGGAGATGGAGCCGTACTCCACCTGAACACCGAGTGTGCTGCTGCAGGACTGGCATACAGAATGAGGGACACATACATGTGTGTCCTCTTACACAGGAGATCCGGACAAAATATGAACATGACTCTACCCAACTGAGCTCAATCTTTATGAACACTGATAGGAGAGTTTTAGTCATGTTACATGCTTGCCTAGCAGAGTTGGAGCACCAGCAAGTCTAAGTGTATTGACATTAGTGTCTGTATTGTATTTGTGTTTTTATTATTGTTTTGACGATTGTTGTATAGTATTTTGTATTTTATTGAATTTTTAGATTTTTTTAAATGTTTGGACACAGGGGTCAGGCTGATTTATGAAATTGTATCCAGGAGTGGAGCTACTCGGACGGCGCTGAGTGGGCGCACTCCGCACGTCGCAGTAACCCTGCTCAGGCATGCTCTCCTGGAGGCTTGCGAGCGAAAAGGGGAATTGCGATATGCTCACTGCCCGCGCGCCTCCTGGCTGCTCTGAGCATTTGATGACGTGTAGCAGAGCTCCCCTCCTCCCTCCAGACCATCCATTCTAGCATCAACCCCTGACAAATGTGTTGACATGCCTGACCCAGCACTCCACACTTCTACACTAATGAGTACTCAAAGTATTTTCATAACATGTGGGTGTATTCTGCAAATAAAAGGGAACTGATCAATTGTACCTCAACAAAAGTACAATTTCTATTGCATTTACATACTGTATCCCTGCAACTGTTTTCTCCAAAATTGGGACACATTTGACACATTATAGCTGACGTATTTGATTTCATATCTTTTTGGAATTATTATGTGGAATTATTTTCTGTTAATTAAAAAAAGCAGGTTCCATGGCAATGAACTTGTCATTGTGTCTGCATCTTGTTTTCACTTGCAACATAATGTTCACATTTTCAACAATGGAAGAATGTATGATGAGTGTTCTTGTTAATACATTTGTAGATCTATTACCTGTTGTGTGATTCGTTGCTGATGTTGTCCCCATTAGCCCTGTTGGGGAGGAAATGTAAATGCTGAGGGCAATTCAGATACAGCCATAATCTCCACTCCCTTACATCAACGCATGATCCAAACACTGACACACACACACACACAAACACACACACACACACACACACACACACACACACACTCACACACACACACACACACCTGCTAGCAGGAGAAGGATCATGAGAGGTTCCATCCTCTCTGATGAGTTCTCTGAGGTCCCTGTGAAGATAAACATCAATTAAACCTGAGCTCCTATGAAAGCAGTATAATCATAGATTTGTGATCATAGATCATAGATCTCTAATACATTACCAACAACCATTATTTAATTCACAAATACAGTAATGCACAGAGTATTATTTACATTAAACCCACCACAGACCCTTTTGTTTTTTAAATCTAACTCTAATTTTAAACAGCAAAATCATTCTAAAGTGTGACAGTAGGGCAATAAGACATCATGCAGCCTGAGGGTATGTTTAAAGGAGAGGATATTACTGCAGTTACTTGTCTAATTCAGAAAATGAAAAACAAATAATAATAATTTACTGTCTGTCTCATTGATCAGAGTATATTAGATAGAATGTCCTATTTATTTAAGCATACATAGGCATACATTTTGGGGTGACGCGGGGGATATGTCCCCATCAATATATTACTGTTATATTATTATGTTCAAAGGGAACCTACTGTATGCCACTGAGCATATAGCACACCCAGGCTGTCATACGATATTTGCATTTTGGAGGGGGACTTCGGGTAACTCTTTTTTTTTTTCCTGTGTTTTTCAAAATAATGGATAGCCTGCTGTTGTTTCAGAACTATGGACAGTCCCAGCGCTGTTTGATGTGTGCATGGGGTGTGTGCGCCGCACAGTGAAAGGAAAAAAAAAAAAAGTGGGCTTCTGCCATGTGTGTGAAAGTGTTGGACCACATAATGACCTATGAAGTCTGTGTGTTTCTCTCTCTCTCTCTCTCTCTCTCTCTCTCTCTCTCTCTCTCTTTCTCTCATGGAAAGTGCACCTGTTAGGCTATTATTTATTTTTTAATATCTAAAGTTAGTTATTTTTAGAGACTCACAAGAAACTCAGATTATAACTCGAACCCTCTACCCTGCCAGTGGCTGTGCTCATTTGAGTGGCAACACTGAAACCCCATTTATAGTGTATTCTTAATCCACTGAGATAACTAGAAGTCTCTGGCAGGTTATTTTGAACCACAGCAATTGTTATTTTACAGAAAACCTGTGAAATCCGGAACAAGAGATCACAAAGCTCACCTGTGGGGACAGCTCTCAATCACGACATCAGAAATCAGAGTAACTCATGTGTAACATACTGTATGAATCAATGCAATATTATCTCCCAAAACCACAAACTCCAAACAAATGAAGTAGCTAGAAATCATGCTCGGAGACCTTCGCCCATGAATGAATGCATTTCGTGGCTCTGTGCGTGCACACGTGCATTCGAGCAGGACATATTTGGTATTGCTGCATTCGATAGATCGAGAGCTTTATTCCAGTCCAACACCTTGTCTCTGTAATCTTCCTATGTCAAGATATGGCCGTTTCAATTGCCCTCATTGACAATGAATGCAGGGATTTTTTTCGCTTCTCAGTCTAAATCCAAAAAATCGATGGAGGTGAATGGCCAGCCATGTCTGGGTGGCTCGTGGACCCGTCCCGTGATGCGGATCCGCTTTCATTTCTTTCATGAAAATTGGTGTGGTGGTTTTTGCGTACAGTAATCCAGCTAAAGAACGAAACAACCAAAACGTCACCGAAAACATAACCTCTCTCCCTGCAGTTTCACTGGGGCGGAGGTAATTACCTAAATGTGTATACTTGTGGGCTTGATAATTACTGATGTAAATAGCTACATGCAATATGTGTTCTTACTTCATAATCTGTGTTATACATTTTAAAGTTAGTATTTTCTTTTCTTTTTGAAATATTGACGGATAAATGTGGCAACCATTGTATAAAAGCATTATGGAACTCAAAGCTGTTCCATAATGGAACAGCACTCCGCTGCGCGTCGTGCCTAACCACTCCCGCTAGCCGTGGCGATATCCGTGACATCCCACTGCTTCTCATTCCATAATGCTTTATTAAGGCACGACGTGGACACGAAGAACCTGGTTGCCTCCGTGAAGTGCCTTAAAACCGTTTAACGCACACCTATGAATTGATTATCCCGCTTATACCATGGCCCCACATGCCAAAGACAAATAAATTTGTGTCATTTACTCGCATTTTCTACATTAAAATATAAAGAAATGTTATTTATGTGTTGCTCATTGCTGAGTTTCATTATAGTCCCTCACTGCCAAATCATGTTGCTATGGAATTACAAATTGAATATCATATTTCTTGGAGGAACAGCGATGACATCCAATAGTTAACATGGGTTTGGAACTGTAAGTGAAATGGAAAGTGTCTGTTACCTTTTCTGTCAGCAATGTCTATCAACCCTGGATACGACCTAGCAACCAAACAATGAGCCTATAGCAACCCAAACTAGCTAATTCCATAGCCTACTGTACCCATATATCTATGACTGTAGCTACCTGATATTGCTAGATAGCAATGAGCGAAGTGTAGGCTACTGCATATTTGCTGTGCAACATATAAATCGTCCAGCTGTCAAACCTAGTTGCCAACAAACTATGTATGATAGCCAGACACCCGATTGTCCTCAACTCCAAAAGTATCGTTTTCATGTCGTGGTATATCACTGTCAGTCGTATCTTACTTTTTCCATACGTCTGGCTTCTTGTACTGCAACTCTCAGGCTGACGTTATAAAATCTGACAGTGATAGGCTAACGTTATAACACAAAGTGAAAAAACAGTTTTTGATTAGGGGACAGTGGGGTGTCTGGCTATCATAAAGAATTGGTTGGCAAATAGATTTGACAACTGAACAATGGATGCGTTGCACAGCAAATATGCAGTATCCAACACTGTTCATGGCTAGCTAGCAATGGTACAGCAGGGAATAGCTCATTTGGGTTGCTGTCAAAGCCTGCGCATTAATTTAGATCGGTAATTAAACATCAGCCAAACTACGTGTGCGGTTTTAACGCACGTCTGCTGGCCAATCACAAAAGAGTATTAACCCAGGCCATGGTATAACTATGGGATGTTACATACCATATTTCACTGTTTCAACATACCAAAGTAACAGCCTTTTAATGTAAATTTTAGGACTGTCCGTCAGTTTATCAAGTGTTTTTTATTTTCACCGGCCAAAGTAAACACGTAGATTCCCAATATGTGGTCTGGTTATCAAAATAAAGCCTGTTTGAAAATATGTCGTAACTTTGTCGGTTCCCCGCACCGTCTCAGATGTAGTAGCCAAACTATTTTCATCCACCACTGTATCTATAGCAACAGTAAATGGCTTTGATTGCTGAGCTCTTTGATGTTTCTATGTAGCTATCAACTGCCGACTAACGATACCCAAGTAAGAGATAAATAAACAACAATGTAGAAAATGTTGTGACCAAATGTAATGTAGAAAACGTGAGTAAATGGCACATATTGTTTCTGGCAAAATGACCATGGTGTAAGCGGGATAATCAACTCGGAACTGTGCGTTATACGGTTTGGATGCACGACGCGGAGGCGGATAACAACCCGATGCGAAGCGGACTTCCTTCGCGGATGCACTTCGCGGAGGTTATCCGCCTCCGCGTCGTGCATCCAAACCGTATAATGCACAGCTCCTCGTTGAATATCCCTTACATATTGCACACCTTATAATGCACACCTCAGCTGAAGTTTAATCACTGTTCTAAATCATTGCGCCAATAAACCCATGTTAACTATGGAATGTTACATAACATGTTTCGCTGTTTCACTGTTTCAACATTCCAATGTAGCAGCCTTTTAATGTCAATTTTAGGACTGTCCGTCAGTTTATCAAGTCTTTTTTTTTTCACTGGTCAAAGTAAACACGTAGATTCCCAATATGTGGTCTGGTTTTCAAAATAAAGCCTGTTTGAAAATATGTTGTAACTTTGTCGATTCCCCGTAATGTCCCAGATGTAGTATCCAAACTATTTTCATCCACCGCTGTATCTATAGCAATAGTAAATGGCTTTGATTGCTGAGTTCTTTGATGTGTCTATGGTGATTGGTTACAAGCTATCAACTGCCGACTAACGTTACCCAAGTAAGAGATAAATAAACAACATCATGGAGGACTTAAAGATTTCTGACCCAATAAATCGAGGGAATATATATCAAAGCATAAACTGTGTATTTCTCTATACAGTATATATATAATGACCATGGTACTGTATAAGCGGGATAATCAACGAGGAGCTGTGCATTATATGGTTAGGATGCACTTCGCATCGGGTTGTTATCGAGTTGTTATCCGCCTCCGCGTTGTGCATCCAAACCATATAATGCACAGCTCCTCATTGATTATCCTTTACTTAACCCTTTTAGTACAGTCAGTACATTGTCAACATTCCGAATATTAATTGGGATTTTCCCTATATTACTAGAAAGCGCAGTTTCTCAGCTTGCAGTAAGTGTTGGAATGTTAAGGTTCCTATTAGCAATGTCATGTATTTTACAGTGAGCATCAACATTAAGATGTACTCCTTTTTTCACAACATTAAAACTTTATTTTTCACCACAAAAGCTTCGGAGTCTCTATTCAAACATCATATCTTAATTTAATGGGGGACATAAAGAAATAATAAGATAAGATCTGCACTGTATCCAGTGACAGAAAAGGAATTTAATGACTACGGTGATTCATGAGTGCACATTGAAACCTGTCAAGGTGGAAATATGTGGCATTTACACAAGCATACCAATCCATCCTATATTCTATAACCCGTTTGTCAGCTTCTTTACTCTCACATTCTGTAACATTTCACTCAACAGATTTCCCTAATGCCACTGCTATCAAGTATTTGATTCATCTGCAAACTGATTAAATAGTTGACATCAGATATTCCAATGAAGGGAAGATTTGTTAGCCTTACACCCATTGATATCTTGAGTATTATGTAAATTCTGGCCTCATCTAGCAACAACAACAACAACAAAAACATTAGGAGAGATTTATTTTGAATGATTTTGTTAAAAGGAGTTTTCAGATCGTTTGAACCATCTTAGTACAGATTGTCCTTTATTGTGTCAATAGCTCGTTAAACTTGAGTGTCATTCAGGAATTTAATTTCATATTATCCCAATCAGTGGAGTATTCCCATAGAGGACTCTACACAACTACATTAAATGGGCACTATTTGATTAACCCAAGCTATGTTTGTATTTCAGGATACTTCTGGACATTGTATTGAGGGTTTCACACACAGATCCACCATAACCAGACCATCACTGTTGTTTTCTGCATACACACAGTATAATAGAGAGAACCACACCTTGAAAAAACCCAGCAGTGACCAGTCTACACAAACCAATGGGCTTATTGTATAACAGTGCACCTGCAAAGCACAATGTGGCTACATACTGGAGAGTTCAGTTGAAAAGAGCTTAGCGAGGGAAACAATTATGCAGGTGAAGATCAGAGATCAGAAATAGAGCTCAATGTGACTTACTGACCAAAAATATCATATAATGACCCAAAATCTATAAAGGGAGAAACATAATGTGAATTTGTATAATACTACTATTACTACTACTACTACTACTACTACTACTACTAATAATAATAATAATAATAATAATAATAATAATAATAATATTAATTCACTCTATTTCTTCATGCATTTTTTTTGGACAACTTCATTCATTTTTCTCATATTTTCAACTCTGGCGTAAATGCAAAACCACTGTATTCTTGTATGTAGTACTAAAGCCTGACCTCACATTGTAGTCTGCACTTTGCCCAAATAAGGATTTCCGGATGTGCAGTAAGCATCTTTCTCTAGAAAGTAAAATGATTGGGGATTCTACAGGATCACCCTATCAGGGTCTGTGGTTAACACAGAATTTGTAAATGTATGTTTCAGCTCAAGTATATTTGTATCTCAATTAACGCTGGATGCTTTGAATTATAAAGCTGTTATGAAACAATAATAAATTAATAAACAAAACATACAAAATGTGGCTATGTGGGTTGGACCCCTGAACAGTTTATGTCCCCCAATCTGCCTGAAATGTATACTTTTCTGGACAATATAATTAATTAATTGTGCACCTCTCCATAACCAATATTTTCTTCAGATCATTGGAAGACATGCCACAGTAATCACAATACAAACCTTTCATGGTTATAAGATGTCTATCTGAGGTTATAAGCTGGGTATCCTGCACATATTACTGCAACCCAGCTACTGATGGCTCAAGGGAATACACAAGGATGCAGTAGATCAACAGCATTAGACAATTAAAAAAATACTCTAAACTAACTGTTAGTATTGAACATCCATCTCCTTTCTATTAGTTGCAACAGATGATTTCTTACCAGAGACTAGTCTTTAAGGCTGATTTGTCTGCTCAGCTCCCAATAATGAATTGATGCCCCAAAGGAACTTGTCTTCCTACAGTACTCCTTTCAAGTGAGATGCTTTGACTGTGTCAGGGGATTTATCATGGACCGTTTTGGTATTGAAGTTCCTAACTTGTATGACTTGTTTTGCATCATCATAATTAGTTGACTTTGACTTTGATCAATCATCCCCAGCGGGTAGGGTGGATTCTGGAGAAGTGGAGAGATGCAGGTTACAGGGAGCACAGTCTCTCAAACGTGCATTCATCTTTCTTTGTTTTGACACTCCCTCCTTTGTCTTTCAATTGACAGCTGGTTGTCATCTCCATGCATTGTTAAAAAAGGTTTCACACCCGTTTTTCTTTCTGTTCGTAGTCTATGCAAAGTAGGCAATGCACACGTCATTGCATTTATTAAGATGTGTTACATGCCTCTGTTTTTGTTCCATTATTGACAGGGGCAGACGTCAGAGGCAATATATGTAATAGATTTATCATAATATAACAGATATCTCTGTAAACATGATTGCCTTGTGAAATGTTTTGCAAAAACACGTTTACCAACAGATAGAACATGTGTTACAATGCATCTTGTATTAGATAAGATCGGATCAGATCAGAGTGATTGGTGTGTGTGTGTGTGTGTGTGTGTGTGTGTGTGTGTGTGTGTGTGTGTGTGTGAAGACACTGCTTCTGCCTAATTGTCTATTCATCATTGCAGCATCTGGAACAGCATGTTTTATAGGCCTGGTAAGGAATGTACCCCCCCATATATATGTTGCTGCTCTTTCATTTTCTTTCTTTCTTTCTTTCTTTCTTTCTTTCTTTCTTTCTTTCTTTCTTTCTTTCTTTCTTTCTTTCTTTCTTTCTTTCTTTCTTTCTTTCTATAGTTCTCTCCCATTTTCTCTCCCATCCTCTCTCTCTCTCTCTCTCTCTCTCTCTTGCTCTCTCTCTCTCTCTGTCACATACACAGTACCTACAGGTATGCATGAGATGTTGGAGCACAAGACGAGAATACAATAGATGCAAATCTAATTTTGGTGTATAGCCCGCATCATGAGTCATGTCCCCTTGTCTCTCTGCCATTTGGTCCCTTTTCACACCTAGGGTATTAGCGCTAGATTTCCTAGAGAATGTGCTCCATGACGCATGCCGTATGTCACAAGCAAGGCCTCAGCTAACATGAATGTTACCTGAAAGAGCTTTAGTTGTGGATATTTAAAGCGTGTGCTTCTTTTGACACAGTGCAGACTGTAAACAGAAAAAAATGCTAACGTCAATGCAAACCAAACATTGAACAAAGAGGTATTCTTGTTGAAGTATTGTACTGTATGTGCAAAGCAATGATTCAAAAAGATAGTTGCAGTCATTTGCACTGTCCTGATAGAAACCATGATGCGTCTTCAAGTTACTTGTTTCAGTCATATACAGTAGTGTACGCTCAGGAACATTACCATCAGCCCTAGAGACAGCAGGCTTATTGCCACTCAAGGAGGACAGACATCGTTTGGTATGTGAACTAGATGAAATTGAAAATGAGGTTCACTTTTTGTTTTACTGCCCTGTTTATGAGGATATAAATGTCTAGTAAAATGTCTAGTAAAATGCCCTCCATTTATGTTGCTTTCTTTGAGTTGGACAATAATAAAATTAATTTATTATAAATATATTTAAAAAACTGATCTGTGGACACCGTTGTCTGTTTTCGAGCCCGGTTCTAGAGGCTTAAACTCGTACTGAGGTGGGGGGGTGGGGGGGGGGGGGAGTCAAAATCAAATTCAAAAGTTTGGATCAGCTAAGAAATCAGAAAAAAAAAATACAATTATTTTGTTAAACATTATGCTTAAAGGGCATTTCAACAAAATGTTGTGTTGTAGTTTTCTTGTAGTTATCGGTTTCTTAATTACTAATCGGTATCGGCCCTGAAAAAACATATTGGTCAATCCCTTTAATGCTGACGATCATTGATCAATTGGGCAGAGGTCTGCGCTGTCTGAGTGCCTTTCTAGTATCAAATGTGATCTTCCTTCCATGTTGCTGGCTGCCCTGACTCAGGTTTGGAAGCATATGTCACATTTTGCAATCAATGGTTTAATCCGTTTTTATTTTATTTTTGTATCACTGTACACAAGTGTACCGGCAACTTTACTCTGTTGTGGCCTCAATCTTCATCGCCAGTTTTGCTGTGATGAAAGTTGTTGGTTGAATTTATTACGCCAATGTGCTCGGTTCTGAATGCAACATAGTAGTTTTAGTGTTTTTATTAATCCTACATACTTTATGGATTACATTTTCAAGGCTCTCTATATTGCAGAAAAGTGCGGTTACAGGTGATGAAAACTCTAAAATCAATGTTGGAGGAGGTCACAACCCCTCAATTACCTGTTTTGTTTACTCACGCACCACCGCTGCCATGTGTCCTTTATCTGTTGAGTTTGACACACCATCAACAAAAATCTATATTAATCATATAAATTGAGAGATAAGGCGATGTTTGACTAACCACATAACTGAATACCTGGGGTGGAAGTCATCAGAGCCTAACCGATAATAATCAAGTTTGGGTGCATGTTGACAGAGGCGTATCGCCCAGTTATGTTATTGTTGTTGGCTCAGTCTCAGCTCATTTGACACATTCAGGTTGCGCATCTCAGGTATTGTACTTCTGAGGAGCTGTCTTGGTGTACAACCATACCCTTTTTTGCCCAAAGACCTAAAACGTACCATATGCCATTCCATCCGAGAGAGACGGTGAGAGAGAGAGAGAGCCTTGCTTACCAAGATAGGAAATCAGAGAGAATTATGTTTATCGACTTTTAAATTATTATATTATAATATTATTTTTTACTCCCATCTCATTGGACAATCTTCCTGATCTGAATTCCTGCTGTGCTTGACTGTGTATTGTTGTAGTTCCTGAAACTCTCAATCACAGCCTCTGTTATCTTGAGATACCAATATCAGCCACATTCCGTACACAGGTAGCTTATTTCTATATATAGAACACGTCCATGCTAGGCATATAATGTATGTTGAGCTATATATGAGATATATATATATGAGCTGTATATGTGAAGGTGTGCTATATCACCAATATATAATAATACGGTCATAGGCGAGATAGTCTATGGGACAGAGCCCAAAATTCCACTTTTCGGTACCACTCAAGGTGGCAAAACATACTTATAATTTTTTTAAATATCCATGTCTGTAGATGATATTTTGGTATGATAACCATTCCTGTGTGGTACTGTACAGTAGCTGTGTCACAGTAACCAGCTCATGAGGTTACCCACCCCCTAGTCTGACTCAACGGATGTAGGTTTTGGCAATAAACCTTGTCATTCGTTGTCACACTGCCCAATCAGTGGCAAGACTGGCGACGCAAATTAATCTGATTCGGGCTGAGAGATTCTCTCGGCACCAATCAGATTTGATCCAGACTATTTTGCAAGAGTACCGTCGCTGCGTCCGGGGCTGGCTCCGCCCAAGACGACTGTGATTGGTTTAAAGAAATACTGCGTTTTCCCCCCCCCCTATTGCAGAATGGTAATATGTCCAGCCAGACCTGTCTCCGGCGCTGGCACAGCGTAAACGAAGTGTGGAGATAGGTCTGGCTATGCGAGACTACCCACCCCCTAAAGTAAACTGCATTTAAGATGCTGGTGCATGTCCTGGTTTAGGCTCATGGTCAGGACATTTTTCAATGTTTTATAATATTGTGTTTGTTTGGTATCATTATAAAGGGGACCTTCTCAGATTTCATTAATTGAAAATTAGGTTCATTTTTTGTTTTACTGCCCTGTTTACGAGGATATAAGGGATGCTCCTTCTAGTAAAATGTCCTCCATTTATGTTGATGTCTTTGAGTTGGACAATTATTTAAAAAACCTGATCTGTGCTTCAGGAAGTGAGCTTTTCTGTAGCAAATTTGATCTGCCAGGCTTGGGAGTGAAGGCACAATACTTTATTTAAGGCTATGCTGTATTGAAATTGTATGTATTATTGTAATAGATTGTATTAACACACACTTTGCACATTAAAAAAATCACTCCATTCATTTGGCGAAAAACTCCCCCCATTCATTGCCATGGAGGGATTTTGGCCCCCCGTAGTCACAGTAGTTCATGAGGTTACCCACCCCCTAAAGTAAACTGCATTTTAGACACTGATGCATGTCCTGGTTTAGGCTCATGGTCAGGACATTTTTCAATGTTTTATAATATTGTGTTTGGTATCATTATAAAGGGTTCCTTACCTGTCTTTCTGACAAATATAGTGGTCACTTGAACTCCATCGGTCACACATTTTCACCTAAATAATATATACTTTCCTTTGGCCCTGTGACATCTAGGAACACCAGGGACACAAAACACAAAATCTGGAATACTCACAGGACTCTAAGGTTTCAGGAAATGTATAATGTACCCATACTATTTCATTGTGAGAGGTGATTGTGAGCATTGGTAAGGAATGTACCCCCCATATATCTGTCGCTGCTCTTTCATTTTCTTTCTTTTTTTCTTTCTACCATTCTCTCCCATTTTCTCTCCCATTCTATCTTTCTCTCTCTCTCTCTCTCTCTCTCTCTCTCTCTCTCTCTCTCTCTCACACACACACACACACAGTACCTACAGGTATGCATGAAATGTTGGAGCACAAGACAAGAATACAATAGATGCCAAATCTAATTTTGGTGTATAGCCCACATCACAGCCCGCATCACAACCTGCATCGTGTTTTTCCATCTTGAGTGGTACCGGAATCTGGTCTGGCCCATGGACTAAGAGGCACAGTCGAGACTCGATATTGATAGCAACCAGCCAACCATGGTTCATTTCAATACTGTTTTGCTTATTTGCTGTGCAACATATCAACTGATCTGTTGCCAAAACAAAACTAGTATGTTGCCAACAAACTGGTTATGCCAGCAAGCTAGCGTTCCCTAATATGTGTGATATGTTAGGGCCTATCTGACTGCCTGCCTTTGTGGTTAGCCATCCAGTCACGACTGACAGTTGCAGCTGTGCACAGTAGCTTTTGATGAACAAACAAGTTCAGTTTGTTTTTTCACCAAATGTTAAAAAATGTTCTTGTCATATCTTGTGGTTTATTGTCATGACGAATACAAATTGGTTTTAAAAACAGGCACATAAGATTATAAGAAAACTGAAGAGCTGCCCATAATTTCACACAATCACGATTTCATTTGTTCAACTTTTGTTGATATTTTGTGACGTTTTGTGTTTCCAGACTAAGTGCAGGTTATTTTTGACCTGAGAGCATATTTTGACTGACAGCCTGATGGCAAGATAACCATTTGCTCCGTTGTTCAGTTACCTGTGATTTGTTTTGGAAAACAACCTCTTATAATCAATTATTACTCACTTCAGATGCTTGTATCAGATGAGTTCCCATGGGAGAATGTTCAACTGAATTCTGAAAAAAATATTTCATACTGTACTGTAGGTCTATTGTACAGTACTTACCCATACCCTGTGTAAATATGAATGACAGTGTCACAGATCAAATTCCCCTGAACCCTATTCTGTGTGTGTGCAGGTGGCAAAACATACTTATAATTTTTTTAAATATCCATGTCTGTAGATGATATTTTGGTATGATAACCATTCCTGTGTGGTACTGTACAGTAGCTGTGTCACAGTAACCAGCTCATGAGGTTACCCACCCCCTAGTCTGACTCAACGGATGTAGGTTTTGGCAATAAACCTTGTCATTCGTTGTCACACTGCCCAATCAGTGGCAAGACTGGCGACGCAAATTAATCTGATTCGGGCTGAGAGATTCTCTCGGCACCAATCAGATTTGATCCAGACTATTTTGCAAGAGTACCGTCGCTGCGTCCGGGGCTGGCTCCGCCCAAGACGACTGTGATTGGTTTAAAGAAATACTGCGTTTCCCCCCCCCCTATTGCAGAATGGTAATATGTCCAGCCAGACCTGTCTCCGGCGCTGGCACAGCGTAAACGAAGTGTGGAGATAGGTCTGGCTATGCGAGACTACCCACCCCCTAAAGTAAACTGCATTTAAGATGCTGGTGCATGTCCTGGTTTAGGCTCATGGTCAGGACATTTTTCAATGTTTTATAATATTGTGTTTGTTTGGTATCATTATAAAGGGGACCTTCTCAGATTTCATTAATTGAAAATTAGGTTCATTTTTTGTTTTACTGCCCTGTTTACGAGGATATAAGGGATGCTCCTTCTAGTAAAATGTCCTCCATTTATGTTGATGTCTTTGAGTTGGACAATTATTTAAAAAACCTGATCTGTGCTTCAGAAGTGAGCTTTTCTGTAGCAAATTTGATCTGCCAGGCTTGGGAGTGAAGGCACAATACTTTATTTAAGGCTATGCTGTATTGAAATTGTATGTATTATTGTAATAGATTGTATTAACACACACTTTGCACATTAAAAAAATCACTCCATTCATTTGGCGAAAAACTCCCCCCATTTATTGCCAATGGAGGGATTTTGGCCCCCCGTAGTCACAGTAGTTCATGAGGTTACCCACCCCCTAAAGTAAACTGCATTTTAGACACTGATGCATGTCCTGGTTTAGGCTCATGGTCAGGACATTTTTCAATGTTTTATAATATTGTGTTTGGTATCATTATAAAGGGTTCCTTACCTGTCTTTCTGACAAATATAGTGGTCACTTGAACTCCATCGGTCACACATTTTCACCTAAATAATATATACTTTCCTTTGGCCCTGTGACATCTAGGAACACCAGGGACACAAAACACAAAATCTGGAATACTCACAGGACTCTAAGGTTTCAGGAAATGTATAATGTACCCATACTATTTCATTGTGAGAGGTGATTGTGAGCATTGGTAAGGAATGTACCCCCCATATATCTGTCGCTGCTCTTTCACTTTCTCTCTCTCTGTCACACACACAGTACCTACAGGTATGCATGAAATGTTGGAGCACAAGACAAGAATACAATAGATGCCAAATCTAATTTTGGTGTATAGCCCACATCACAGCCCGCATCACAACCTGCATCGTGTTTTTCCATCTTGAGTGGTACCGGAATCTGGTCTGGCCCATGGACTAAGAGGCACAGTCGAGACTCGATATTGATAGCAACCAGCCAACCATGGTTCATTTCAATACTGTTTTGCTTATTTGCTGTGCAACATATCAACTGATCTGTTGCCAAAACAAAACTAGTATGTTGCCAACAAACTGGTTATGCCAGCAAGCTAGCGTTCCCTAATATGTGTGATATGTTAGGGCCTATCTGACTGCCTGCCTTTGTGGTTAGCCATCCAGTCACGACTGACAGTTGCAGCTGTGCACAGTAGCTTTTGATGAACAAACAAGTTCAGTTGGTTTTTTCACCAAATGTTAAAAAATGTTCTTGTCATATCTTGTGCTTTATTGTCATGACGAATACAAATTGGTTTTAAAAACAGGCACATTAGACTATAAGAAAACTGAAACTGAAGAGCTGCCCATAATTTCACACAATCACGATTTCATTTGTTCAACTTTTGTTGATATTTTGTGACGTTTTGTGTTTCCAGACTAAGTGCAGGTTATTTTTGACCTGAGAGCATATTTTGACTGACAGCCTGATGGCAAGATAACCATTTGCTCCGTTGTTCAGTTACCTGTGATTTGTTTTGGAAAACAACCTCTTATAATCAATTATTACTCACTTCAGATGCTTGTATCAGATGAGTTCCCATGGGAGAATGTTCAACTGAATTCTGAAAAAAATATTTCATACTGTACTGTAGGTCTATTGTACAGTACTTACCCATACCCTGTGTAAATATGAATGACAGTGTCACAGATCAAATTCCCCTGAACCCTATTCTGTGTGTGTGCACCATGGATGTATTGGTGTGCACGCGTGTGTGTGCGTGGGTGTGTGTGTGCATGTTTGAGAGAGAGAGAGAGACACACACACACACACAGATAGATAGAGAAGGAGAGAGATAGCGATCCAGAATCCTTTGCAAAAGAACTCAACACATTCTACACCCAAGATTTATCACCTGCATGGGCGATTTTATAGGGGGGGCAGGGGGGGCACTTGTTGGCCAGCCCAACTCTGCTCAAATTCTTTAAAAAAAATATATATATATTTTATTTTTTTAACTAATTTGCACAATTATTAAATACATAATTGTGGTTTGTACCAGTTTGTGTTCATTCATCATTCATTTTAAAAGTGTATTTATTACTTAAACTAAAATCATAATCCACCAACGGCACAACTCGTCCGTCGACTATTTCCGGTTTGATCTGTTACCACCAAAAAATGTTACCTGACTGTACTGCTTAGTGCTCAACAAGCTACAACTAGGCAACCTGCTCACAATGGCGAAAAGAGCTAGAAAACATAAAAAATAAAGCTGGCAATGCTAATGAAGAAGCTACCACTCGAAATGACACCGCAGCAGGTGCAATCGAATGCAGAAGTGCTCCAGAGGCTATCGAAGCTAGCACTACGGCAGAACTGTTTTTTTCTCACGTCAAAATGTTGCCCCCCCCTACTCTCAGAGGGTAAAATCGCCTATGATCACCTGGGTGTGAAGGATGGTTGAGAACCCTCCCCCCATCAGACCCCGCAGAACCGGACCCTTTACCGACGTAAGCTAGGCAAGGCCCCGGAGCCTGATGGCATGTAAGCTAGGCAAGGCCCCTCCAAGAAAGAGCCGTGACCGTGTTGATGCTGAAGACCTGCACCCTGGAACTCTCACCTATTTTCCATGCACTCTTCTGCGAATCCTACCGGACTGCCACAATACCTACCCTCTGAAAAACTGCTACCATAATCCCTGTACCCCCAAACCCTGGCTCAAAGAACTCAACCACTACCACCCTGTTGTCCTCACATCCATAATAATGAAGTGCCTGGAGAAGCTGCTGCTGCTTAACATCCTTCTGCTAGTTGTCGCCCCCCCCAACTGGACCCCTCTAATATGCCTATAAGGCTAGTGGGGGGCACAGAGGATGCTATGGCCTGCCTGCTGCACCTCCTTCTCCAGCAGCTTGACTCCCCAGGCACCAATGTTTTATAATATTGTGTTTGGTATCATTATAAACCTTAGCTTAGGGACCTTATCTCTCATTCAAGCCCAGTTGTGAATCTTTCTGACTAATATAGTGGTCACTTGAGCTCTTAAAACCGTCAACGTCACACATTTTCACCTAAACAATATATACTTTATTTTGGCACTGTGGCATCTAGGATCACCAGGGACACAAAACACAAAATCTGAACTGTCACCAGCAAAGACTGTCAGTGTTCCGCAAGATCAAAGGACAGATCTTACCCTCCATTTCCGCCTACTGTACCAGAGAATCATCCAGCCCATCCTACTCTACTGCTCCACCTGCTTCTTCAACGTGCCAACCAGGCTAAAGTCACATGCATCACCAACACCGCTGTCAACACCAACAACCAAGCAGGCACCAAGATAATTGACCTCCCCACACCCAACTTCAAGGCCATTGCACGCATTGCAGCTTCAAAAGAACAGGACATCCCAGACATTACATTACAGTCATTTAGTAGAAGTGACTTACAATAAGTGAGCTAGGGAGATTAGATGGCTGCCTGTGTGTGTGTGTGTGTGTGTGTGTGTGTGTGTGTGTGTGTGTGTGTGTGTGTGTGCGTGTGTGTATGTGTGTGTGTGTGCTGTAGAGGCCTAGGGGAGAAGAGTGGGGCCCCTGGTGCCCTCTATCTAATACCTTATCTGGTACGCAGAGAGGGCAGGAAGGAGCCTACTTAAAGGAGTAGTAAAGGGAAAATGCATGTTTATCCCTGTTTTAAGGTTACTTATAATCATATTCAATGGTTCAGATCAAAACGTTGACAAAACTAGCACTTTTGAGAAAGTCTAATAATTGCTCTACCACCGTTTTGGTCATACAATGGATGTGGGTGGGCACCTTGACAAATCTTTCAAATACATGTTAAACTCTCGATTTCAAAGACAAGAAGCTCACCGAGGGGGTAATTGGTGTCTGTTGGTGTTCTGACATAAAATTCGCCGCAAAATATGAATCCTGTAGGGTTTTATTGATCATTTTATGAAATCCATTGACATGTATTGACGCGACCGTTGTAGATGTGTAGATCAATCCGCAGAGGGGATTCAGGAAGCGGAACTACTTACGGTAGCTATTGTTATTATTTAAGGCTATGCTGTATTGAAATTGTATGTATTATTGTAATAGATTGTATTAACACACACTTTGCACATAAAAAAAATCACTCCATTCATTTGGCGAAAAACTCCCCCCATTTATTGCCAATGGAGGGATTTTGGCCCCCCGTAGTCACAGTAGTTCATGAGGTTACCCACCCCCTAACGTAAATTGCATTTTAGACACTGATGCATTTCCTGGTTTAGGCTCATGGTCAGTACATTTTTCAATGTTTTATAATATTGTTTTTGGTATCATTATAAAGGGTTCCTTACCTGTCTTTCTGACAAAAATAGTGGTCACTTGAACTCCATCGGTCACACATTTTCACCTAAATAATATATACTTTCCTTTGGCCCTGTGACATCTAGGAACACCAGGGACACAAAACACAAAATCTGGAATACTCACAGGACTCTAAGGTTTCAGGAAATGTATAATGTACCCATACTATTTCATTGTGAGAGGTGATTGTGAGCATTGGTAAAGAATGTACCCCCCATATATCTGTCGCTGCTCTTTCACTTTCTTTCTCTTTTCTTTCTACCATTCTCTCCCATTTTCTCTCCCATTCTATCTTTCTCTCTCTCTCTCTCTCTCTCTCTCTCTCTCTCTCTCTCTCTCTCTCTGTCACACACACAGTACCTACAGGTATGCATGAAATGTTGGAGCACAAGACAAGAATACAATAGATGCCAAATCTAATTTTGGTGTATAGCCCACATCACAGCCCGCATCACAACCTGCATCGTGTTTTTCCATCTTGAGTGGTACCGGAATCTTCTCTGGCCCATGGACTAAGAGGCACAGTCGAGACTCGATATTGATAGCAACCAGCCAACCATGGTTCATTTCAATACTGTTTTGCTTATTTGCTGTGCAACATATCAACTGATCTGTTGCCAAAACAAAACTAGTATGTTGCCAACAAACTGGTTATGCCAGCAAGCTAGCGTTCCCTAATATGTGTGATATGTTAGGGCCTATCTGACTGCCTGCCTTTGTGGTTAGCCATCCAGTCACGACTGATAGTTGCAGCTGTGCACAGTAGCTTTTGATGAACAAACAAGTTCAGTTTGTTTTTACCCCCAACACCCTGGCTCAAAGAACTCAACCACTACCACCCTGTTGTCCTCACATCCATAATAATGAAGTGCCTGGAGAAGCTGCTGCTGCTTAACATCCTTCTGCTAGTTGTCGCCCCCCCAACTGGACCCCTCTAATATGCCTATAAGGCTAGTGGGGGGCACAGAGGATGCTATGGCCTGCCTGCTGCACCTCCTTCTCCAGCAGCTTGACTCCCCAGGCACCAATGTTTTATAATATTGTGTTTGGTATCATTATAAACCTTAGCTTAGGGACCTTATCTCTCATTCAAGCCCAGTTGTGAATCTTTCTGACTAATATAGTGGTCACTTGAGCTCTTAAAACCGTCAACGTCACACATTTTCACCTAAACAATATATACTTTATTTTGGCACTGTGGCATCTAGGATCACCAGGGACACAAAACACAAAATCTGAACTGTCACCAGCAAAGACTGTCAGTGTTCCGCAAGATCAAAGGACAGATCTTACCCTCCATTTCCGCCTACTGTACCAGAGAATCATCCAGCCCATCCTACTCTACTGCTCCACCTGCTTCTTCAACGTGCCAACCAGGCTAAAGTCACATGCATCACCAACACCGCTGTCAACACCAACAACCAAGCAGGCACCAAGATAATTGACCTCCCCACATCCAACTTCAAGGCCATTGCACGCATTGCAGCTTCAAAAGAACAGGACATCCCAGACATTACATTACAGTCATTTAGTAGAAGTGACTTACAATAAGTGAGCTAGGGAGATTAGATGGCTGCCTGTGTGTGTGTGTGTGTGTTTGTGTGTGTGTGTGTGTGTGTGTGTGTGTGTGTGTGTGTGTGTGTGCGTGTGTGTATGTATGTGTGTGTGTGTGTGTGTGCTGTAGAGGCCTAGGGGAGAAGAGTGGGGCCCCTGGTGCCCTCTATCTAATACCTTATCTGGTACGCAGAGAGGGCAGGAAGGAGCCTACTTAAAGGAGTAGTAAAGGGAAAATGCATGTTTATCCCTGTTTAAAGGTTACTTATAATCATATTCAATGGTTCAGATCAAAACGTTGACAAAACTAGCACTTTTGAGAAAGTCTAATAATTGCTCTACCACCGTTTTGGTCATACAATGGATGTGGGTGGGCACCTTGACAAATCTTTCAAATACATGTTAAACTCTCGATTTCAAAGACAAGAAGCTCACCGAGGGGGTAATTGGTGTCTGTTGGTGTTCTGACATAAAATTCGCCGCAAAATATGAATCCTGTAGGGTTTTATTGATCATTTTATGAAATCCATTGACATGTATTGACGCGACCGTTGTTGATGTGTAGATCAATCCGCAGAGGGGATTCAGGAAGCGGAACTACTTACGGTAGCTATTGTTATTGTTTATGTTGCTAGGCTACCTAGTTTGCGGACGTTTACACACGTATGTGCTGCGACTAAATAGTTCTATGCTAAATATTTTAAAAAGCCTTTCCAGATGAACTATAATCTTACTTTATGGCGAATTATATGTCAGAACGCCAACTAACACCTAGGTGAGTTTTTTGTCTTTGAAATTGAGTTTAACATGTTTTTTGAATGATTTTTGATCTGAACCATTGTATATGATCATAAGTAACCTTAAAACAGAGCTAAACATGCGTTTTCCCTTTACTACTCCTTTAAGAATAACACCAAGACCTTGGGAGTTGATTTGGATTGAGGCAGCCACACAGGCAAGGCAGAGAGGGCACTTAGACCAGGCTAAGAGTGTCTATTGTATGCTGAACATCTTTAATAAACTTATATCTGTCGCCGCTTCTTATCCCGTGCTGGAGTGAATTCTTCAGTGATTCTTCATTGCAAGAAAGTCACTTAAGATTGTGGTTATAGTTAGGTGGTGCTGCACCCCTTTATTAAACTTTTTTTAAAACACAACACAGAACAACAAAAACAAGAAGACAACTTCTTAAGAGGGAATATCCAGGTAGTATTTCTTGAAGAGGTGAGTTTTGAGCCTGCATTGAAAGATGGGCAGCAACTACTGTCCTAACGTCAGTGGGCAGTTCGTTCCACCACTGAGGAGCCAGGACAGAGAAGAGCCATGACCGAGTTGATCGACCGCAGGGGCCTCGGAGTGACGGGGGGAGGGAGGGGGGGGGGGGGGGGTAGGGTGCCGTAGCGGGGGGTTCACCCAGGGTGACATATAAGCTAGAAATGCTACTGTGGAGAAGGGAAGTTGTGTGGGAGGACTTGGGGTGGTTGAACACCAGGTGAGCTGTAGCATTCTGGACTCAATCACCGCCTTACCCTACTGCCCTCTGGGCATAGGTACAGAGCACTGAGGTGCACTTTGGGAAAATACTGACCCCCGCAGCAATAGGCCACACTGAACAGGCCTGAGTGTGTACCTGCTATTGTATGGTGTTGTTTTTATATGGTATTACTGTGTGCCGTTGTACATAATGTCTGCCCAATGTACAGTGCTGTGGAAACAAATTTCCCCCTTGGGGACAATAAAGTCTAAACTGAAAAACTGTTAACTGAGATCATGTGGATATAATGACCTGTTTGTGTATTTCATCTGAATTGTTCAGCACTATATAATGCTTGATCTGGTGCTGATCTGACACAGCCTGTATTTTGGAAATGAATGACTTATTAAAGAATGTGGTAGGCTATGTGACTCTTTGTTAGCGCCTTGTTTTAGTTACCTGTTATAATCCATTGAATCTACTCGTCATTATTTGTTTCTTAGTAAAATATGCATGTAAGTGTCATGTACAGTCTATATTACTCGGTGACAGGTAGACAGCAGAGAGAGACAGAAAGAGGGATGGGGTGGGCGTGGCAGCCCCTCAAGCACAAGTCTGAGAATCTTCCGCTCCTTTAGAAACGAGAACTTGTTTGTGCTCAGAACAGCCGATAAACATATTTGTGGACGTCAGTTATGACATCGGCTCTCAATACGTGTGACATTCCCCACATACTGTATGGCATCTGTGAACTGGACTTATCCATCATCAGCCTGCCCTGTTCAGCAAATCGCTGAACGTACTGCTGGATGCCCAGTTGGGGGCACACTCCTCTCCACTCTGACTGTATCTGACACCTAGAACCTACAGACATGCAAGTGTCATACAGTAATGTACAGGCAAATTCCTCTTGCTGTAGTAGCTATGAAAGTTAAATAAATAAAAAATGAAATATATATCAGGAACTGTTCTCCGAATGCCCTCAAAGAGAGAGCTAGATAACTTAAGAATAACAATCTAAGAGAATGCCTAATGTGTGATGTTAGTTTGGAAAAAAAATATTTTACTGTACTCAAAGAGAACAAAATAACAAAAAAAAAAAAAGGGGTTCTGGAGTGGAGAGAGGAACAGGTTGGTTTTACATCTCTATCTGATTGTAACGTTACCAGGACTGCTCTTCAATTACACTGTAGACAAATAAATCTTGGTTTGACAACAGGAAGACAGTAAGCACTGTTATCTAGCTGGTTTGAGTTGTGTATCAAGATAAGATACAAATCAGGTACTGTGAGAAGTGTGTGCCCCAAGAGAATGAATTGCAACACTTGCATTACAAAATAGTTTCAAGATATAAGAGTACTATAGACTGTATGAATGGCAGTGAAAGAAAGATTATTTTAATGACTGTGAGGAACTGTATGTCCTTCTTGTGAGAAAAAGAAAGTTTCAAGGCTGAAGAGAAGACTATAGAAGTCCTGTAAATCAATCAAAAATGTTTAAGGTGACAGGCTGTTGTAGAATAAGTCACAAGTCTTACTTCGGCTCTGTATAGCTACACAAACACTAGTCTCAGTCGTCTCTTCCCTTCATTTCACATTATCTGTATTGGGTTCATCTACGGTGGCAGGGTGAGGCATCATGTGACTGAAATACATCATAACAACCTATTAGGGTTAGATAAATTACATTTTGTTTTGTGAACAAATGCAATGGCATGTGATATTTTCTCAGTGACTCACTTCCCTGTGACAGTCACCAAGAATACACACGCACACACACACGTAGGCTACGTACATTGTATGTCAGACCCCACCCAGAAACACACAAAAGCATAGCATCCAGTCTCAACCGCCCCATGGGCTCCTGAATGACCTTAGGGGTTTTGTGGCTGTTTGCATCCTGTTCAGCCACTTTGCAATGCAGGAAAGGAGATGCGCAGCATTCCCAAACTGTACAATCTACCCTCCACCCTCCCCATGGACTCCACCTTGTGCATACCTGTGTGCATGTAGGAAAAACATGATCAGGCAGTGCCAGCCAATAACAGGGCACGGTACACTTGTCGGTGCTGCATGTGCGGAAAAGGTCACAGTTCTTTGACAACAAAGGAGCGAGGACAGACATCCTCAAACAAAGATGATTTACAAAATTACAGGGGTGACTAGAGAACAATAATGTGAAAACACATAACAGTATAGATTTCATTTTTTTACTTTCCCGTTCATTTTTGTAAGTAGACACTACAAACAGTATGACCACAGATGAATCAAAATACTAACATATAGAGGGAGGCCTGCGAAGGACAAAACATTGGGGATATTTGTTTTACTATCTTAGATGCATTCTGCATTGTTTTCTTAACTCAATGTTAAGACTCAAAATGTTTGACAGGCACCTGTTGGCAGTAATCCAGGAAGACGGCTGTCATGAATATGCCAAAAAGATGGATTTGCATTTTTGCCCTTAAGTTATAATCCTCGTTCTTAGTTTCCATTCATACGTCCATTCATAAGTCTTTTCTTACACAGGCAGGATTAGATGTCCAGACTCTTATGTGAGACTGGACCTACCTTAAAATGTAGCATGTTAACTATGGAGCCCTAATCTTGACGGTACAGACTATGCACACCTTCAAATCCTTGTAGACAGGTGCATATGAGGTAATGTCCATATAGGCTAGAGGAGATACGATTCCCGCACATTGTCCTTTACTTGCAAACAAACTTTATTGAATGTTTCGGTCAAAGAACCTGACGAATAATAAAGTGTGTTTGCAAGTCAAATAGGGAGTGTGTGGGAATCAACTATGGAGCCCTGACATAATCAGCATTTCACCAGAAATGCTATTGCCCAAACCATTGTTCTTAAATAAATAAACATGGATATACACTATTTCTGTCCACCAGCGTCATAGTACATTACTATGCAGTGATGCTATCAGACCTGTTGTTTTTTTAGGGACATTATGACACAGGCTCTGGGACCAAAATGGCTCCATGGGAAAGAGGTGTGATTGTTTTTTGAGTGCTGGACCTGCATGGTATGCCTCTGCACAAAGTACATCTTCATTCCACAAATGACATGTGCATGTCAGACATAGTGTGTATTGCTAGACACTCATACTGTAGGTATGTATTGCTAGAAACTTAAATACTATGCAACTGGTCCCCAATGGACAACATTGCCACCCCGTGGCGTTTAGATGCAATGGTTTCTGTAGGAGGTCAAACGCTTGGGTCCAGCAAGCCTAAGATCAATGTTCAAGACAACAGGACCATCTAGTGGCAATACATTCAAAATGAGCAATGCAAACGTAGGTAATTTTGATTAGTTGCATCATGGGCCTCATTTATCATCGAGGTAGGCTACGCCTTTTTTTACACGGCCTTTTCCGCGATTTCAGGGCGCTACTCGGCCTACTGGCCGAGATAGAACTCCAAAGAGGTGACGGCGATGGCGACTGCACCCACATATTGATAAGGGCACCGTCAGTGAATGAATACGTCTATGTGAATCGCAAAAATGTGCACACTATAAATACCCAAATCATATGTGACCCCGACATGCTCATCACAAGTGTAGTGGCACGGTGGCCTGGCTCCACGCATGACTCATTCATCCTGGCGCACAGCAGGGTAGGGGCTAGACTGGAGGCAGGCGCTGCGCGTGACGGCTGGCTTGTTGGTGAGTGCATAGCCAAGATACATATTCTTTTTCTTTTTTACTTTAATCTTTATTTGCATTTTCCATCCATACAATGACAATACAATAAAACATAAAAACTAACAATAACAGCTTATGGGTACTTCCATCAAGTCACAATGCAGCTCCTTTCTCTTACTCAAATATTACAATTTCAATATTAGTGGTATCATCACACTTCCTTCTATAATCCATCCATTTTTCCCATCTCCCTTCAAACTTTCCTTCCTGCATCCTCAATGCATGCGTGAACTTCTCCATAACATAAATCTCCTCCACAACACCCAGCCACTGCTCCTTGGTTGGGGGTTCCACCTTATACCAAGCCCTCGTTATTGTCTTTTTACTAGCAACCAATAGTACTTTCACTAGGTATCTGTCCCCTCCTTGTACATCATCCTGTGTTATGTTTGCCAAGATACATATTCAAAGCTGATAAGAATGAGAACCAGTCAAGACCCCACCACAAAATGAGGACCCAAGCCCTCAGCCCCCTCCCCGTCATGAGGGTTACCAGCGGGGCCAAAGGGCCCACGCTGAGGTCATGCGCCAGCTATGAAGACACAAGGTTCACATTGTTACCATTTTATTGTCTGTTGGTGAGTGACTGTGTGAGGTGTGTGAGTGAGTTTGTGAGTGAATGTGTGAGGTCCGTGAGTGTGGTAGTGAGTGACTGTGTGAGGTCCGTGACAGCATGTGTGAGGGAATGAAGTGCAGTGAGGATGTCCTGTTGGCTGCGGTTCTACACACTCAAGACCCCCCAGGCTCCTCTCATTCTGGGCCGACCGTGGCTGGAGCTCCATGTGCCACATGTCAGCTACGGCCCCGGGCGCATTCTGAGCTGGAGCACGGCCTGTTACGCGTGACCACTTCCTCATGCCTAGACCCTTTCCTCATACCATGGCTGAAGCAAAACAACGATCAGGTTATTGTTGAAGTTTGATGATAGATGAATAGATAATTGATTTAGATGAAGAAAGAGTGGGTGAGATAACAAGTAAAAATGTCCCCTAGTGTTACAGTGATCAGTTCCTGATCAACTGGAGAGAAAGAAAAACAGAACCAAAAAAGAATACCTAGCCTACACAATTGAAATACCAACTGACCTGACCATGGTTCTAGTAATGGAATTGGCACTCCAAGGGCTTGAAAAGTTGGAAATGCACCAAGCCAACGGTGCTCCTGACTGCTCCTGACAAAAGTCGGCCCAAGTCAGAATCACGTAAATAATTACTAGAGAAAGGAGGGCTGAGAGAATAAAACATTCCAGCCCGGATGGTGGCCTCAGTGGGTCATAGGTTGGTGAATGCTATGCAGTAGAAAACAAGTGCTGTCCAAACTAATGGCCATCATGGACAACTATGGAGCCCTGACATAATCAGCATTTCACCAGAAATGCTATTGCCCAAACCATTGTTCTTAAATAAATAAACATGGATATACACTATTTCTGTCCACCAGCGTCATAGTACATTACTATGCAGTGATGCTATCAGACCTGTTGTTTTTTTAGGGACATTATGACACAGGCTCTGGGACCAAAATGGCTCCATGGGAAAGAGGTGTGATTGTTTTTTGAGTGCTGGACCTGCATGGTATGCCTCTGCACAAAGTACATCTTCATTCCACAAATGACATGTGCATGTCAGACATAGTGTGTATTGCTAGACACTCATACTGTAGGTATGTATTGCTAGAAACTTAAATACTATGCAACTGGTCCCCAATGGACAACATTGCCACCCCGTGGCGTTTAGATGCAATGGTTTCTGTAGGAGGTCAAACGCTTGGGTCCAGCAAGCCTAAGATCAATGTTCAAGACAACAGGACCATCTAGTGGCAATACATTCAAAATGAGCAATGCAAACGTAGGTAATTTTGATTAGTTGCATCATGGGCCTCATTTATCATCGAGGTAGGCTACGCCTTTTTTTACACAGCCTTTTCCGCGATTTCAGGGCGCTACTCGGCCTACTGGCCGAGATAGAACTCCAAAGAGGTGACGGCGATGGCGACTGCACCCACATATTGATAAGGGCACCGTCAGTGAATGAATACGTCTATGTGAATCGCAAAAATGTGCACACTATAAATACCCAAATCATATGTGACGCCGACATGCTCATCACAATACAGCGGGTCCCCGATGGACGAGTTCGCAGACCTCCGGCGGAATATAACACAAGGCTAGCGGACCTACAGCGGGTCCCCGATGGACGAACTGCCAGACCTCCGGCCGAATCAACCGAGGATCGAACTCAGATCTACCGCATGGGAGTCGGATGCTTAATCCACTACACTACCGAGGAACTTAAAAATGCGGGATGTTTTTGTTCCTATCTCTCCCGTACTTCCAAAAAGAGGGGAAAGGAGAGTGAAGGAGGGAGGGGGATGGAAAGGCCGAAAGTAAACGTATAAACCCACAGGCTAGCAGAGGGTGTGGGTAGGTTTCCCAAAAATCCCCACCGAGGCCTTGAACCCCGATCTCCCAGGTGGGAGTCCGACGCTTTCGCTACTCTACTTGTGCAGTGGAGATCAGCAGGTTGATTTTGGTGTTCTTCTTTATTTTGGTGTGCTGGGACTAGGCCTACTGCCTCTCGTGGTGCCAACAGAGAAATGTAGGTCAACATTCAACGGAGTAAGGGAGGGAGATAGTGACAACCCGACTAACTCTATCTATGGTGCGCTGGCTTACAGCCACACACAAAAATGATTTTACATGTCTGATGTCGGTCAGAACAACCTGAACCTGGACGATTTTCAACCTGACTGTAATCGTCCGAAAGGGGCGGTAGCCTACTAAACAGAACAGGACTTGAGGTTTTATTGGACAATGATATTCAGAAGCAGGACAAACAAGAAGCTAGTACTAGCGTAACACCGGATAGAAAAAAGCTTTCTTCCCTTTGGTGGCCCATAAGCCTAATGTCGACAGTGTTGTCACTAGCCATGTTTCCATCCACTTGTCAATCGAATTATGTGAGGATCACTAAAAATATGAATGCGAATAAAGCCGGTGAACGTGCGTTTCCATCTAGAGCTTTAAATCGGATAAAGCATTTATCACAAAAGCCTTTTACCGAATAAGAGAAAATCCGACGAGATCGACAGTACAAACTTTTTGTCGATTTCCATGACTTTTAATCGAATTTTACTGTTTCCACAAGGCATTTTTAATTCGATATAACTTAATTCGCATAAAACGTGTGGATGGAAACATGGCTACTGTCACCCATGGATGCTGCCATGGGATGCTGTCACCTATGAGGACAAGCAGCAACCTTCATGTGTAGGTAACATGGATGTATTATATAAACTGGATACAGCCACTCCATTCACTGGCCGCTATCAACAATGAAGCCCTATTGAACCGCGCCATCTTGGCAAAATTTGTAGTCATTTGACTATTTCCGGTTACTTTTGACTTGCGCAGTTGTGCTTTTCTGGCCTTCCGGTTACTTTTGACTTGAGCAGTTGAGCTTCTCTGGCCGACGCGCGTCCACGAAAAAGTTCACATTTTTTAATGAAAATGACCACAAGACAACCTCCTGTGCATAGTTGAAATGGTAGTGGGATACGGTGATAAACTAGAGTGATCATTTGACAGCAATTATTAGCCTTTTCCAGGAATGGACAGAAATGGGATATTTTTAGAATAACAGGAATTTATTCACATACAATGTAAAGGAGTTGATGTGTAGCATGAAGATGAAACGATACACTGAGTTTGGGTGTTTTCAGTCAACGTTGGCGTTGACCGCTTCCAGCTATCGAATGGCCGACTGGTGTAAGATGGATAGCCTAACGTTAGAGAGATAAATGTAGGCTATGGTTATGTTAATAAAGCTAACAATGATGTTGTAACATGCATGCAGCACTGCCGATCTGATCTGAACGATTGATTCATTGTTACCATGGATCGGTATTGGGATTGATCAAGGGCGAGTGTGAAATAGCAGCCACGAACTCAGCGGGTTTTCCGAGATGCGGTAGCCGCGGCCAGAGCTCCTGCTGGCGGGGAGTGAAGCTCTTCAACTCGCCTGTCACTGGCTCCCTGGAGGAATTTAGCCTGGCTGCAATAACGTTATCGCGAACGGAATGAATACCATCTACTAGCAAACAAAACATGTTCAATTATATTTAACTTGTTAAAACTAAGATGCCAGGATCAAAAAATAATTTCTCCAATTGATATATTTGACAAAAACAGGTTAATATGCAAGCCGGTTTTCATTGCTAAATCAAAGCGGGGAGAGCCGGGAACGCGCGTCTACATTTCAGATAAATGTGAACTTTTTCGTGGACGCGCGTCGGCCAGAGAAGCTCAAACTGCGCAAGTCAAAAGTAACCGGAAATAGCCAAGTGACTACAAATCTAGCCAAGATGGCGCGGTTCAATAGGCCTTCACTTTAGATTTCGATTCCTGGGGGCTTGGTAGGTAACCATGGAAACGACACGGTGTAGCTGTATTGTCGTCCGGGTGGAAACGGTCGAGTCGTACACCCTGAAGATACAGCGTCAGAGAAAGGTTTTGATAACGAAAAGCGTGACATTTTGTCAAAAACCGGGAGAAATAGCGGAGAATTGTGACCCTGGGAGGACACCGGGTGAGGGCAATGAAAATCGGGACTGCGCAGTTTTGCTGATATCTAAACACTTGGGATGGGCCTATCCTGCATCCGACGTGGTTGATAAAAAGACCAACGGATGATGATGACTCTGCACTTTTGCAACTGCTAGACGGTGTTCTGCTCGTGAATATAACCTTAGGTTCTTTCTGGTTTAAAGGAGACGCAACAAAGCACTCAAAATGGTAGCGCAGAAGGTCCGTGCGAAGAAGTGGGTTTGCTATAGCTTTAAGGAGGTATAAATAGTGTCTGGTTCTTTAAAAATGGATATTGCTTTCTGATAAGTAAGAACTTTAAGTTTTCAATAATTGATCAATACACAATGTCGATAATTTGAGAAGAGGACAACCCTTCTGCTAAACATGTCACACTGTCGGATTACGGCCTCCTGCGTTGGAAACAACTGTTTAATATCAAATTTGGTCAGGTTTTCCTCGTAATTTAGCGTACTACAACTAGTAGACTCGCTCCAGGACAAAAGTGTAGGACGAAGGGGCACGCGGTGATGGAGCTGGAGAGCGACCGAGCCGCTGCTAACGATACACTGGAAGAGCCCGATGATGACAAGGCCGTGAAGCAATCCCCGGTCACGAGTGGAGCGGTCCCTGCGCGCATGGCTTTGAGAGAACGTGGGGCTGGCCGCCAGAAGACAGGTGCCTCTGCTCCAGACTCTACGGACACCAACGGGGCAACCCCGGGCTCTCAAAGCTCGGGGAGAGTGCTACGAGACCGGTCAACTCGGACAATCCCGGCGTGGTTGCAAAGCGACCAGAGTGACGATGACGGGGAGGAAGCCATCACAGATCTGGGCGCACACCGCCGGAGGAAAGTTGCTTGTCCCAGGCGAAAGAAAAATGCCCCCTCGACTGCATCAACAGAGAATCCCGGCGAAGAGGTCGGGGGTGACAGCTGTCAAGATCCGGAGTAAGTAGCCTATGTAAAACCTTGATTGTCAAACTGCCTATACTAGTTTATTGGTTGTCCAGAAGCAAAGTTAGAATATTCTAGCTACAGTTATCAAAGCCCCGGTTGCAAAGAAATACACCCATCTACCGTTATTCACACTGAATAGCTTTTACACGTCATTTCTGCGCTTGTGTAGGCTAGTATCTGTTAGTTACAACCTCCGGCGTAAACATACGGTAGATTTAAATGAATCCTATTGATAAACAATCTGATACTGACTGCGAGAGAAAACCACTAGGATGCAGAACTTTATAATCCCTCTCCGTCTCCCTCTTGCCTATTCCCTTTCTCTCTGTCTCGCTCTCACTGCAGTGGCCCCAAGAAAGTTGCTGAAGCTCAAGGTAACCTATCATCACACGTTGCATACTTAATTTATATATAAAGCCTTGCATGGTAGTGCTCCTGTATTCTTTTGTGTGTGCAAACTCTGTGCCTGGACAAGTTCTTGTGTAAGTAATTTAAAATCCATATTGTCACCTGCAGCCCCTCCGCCTACCAGGCGTACCCAGGCCCGTGCCAAAGCCTCCACTGCCCGGACCAACAGGGGCAGCGCTGCCAAGCCCATGTGTAAGACTGAGCCAGACACGGACTCTCCAATTGGTAAACGGCTGGGTTTATTTGAGTAATTATCGATCCGAAGCCTGATTAAAAGAACATCAAAAATACATATTTATATTTTCTGTCCTCTAGTGGAGGTAGAAGCAGAGTTCACCGGGAAGAGTACAGCTGGGAGGTAAGCAGAACATACACACACTCCTGTAATGTCACGTGTGCAAGTATGTGCATTCCAGTGTGTTTACATGTGCACCCTCTTCTCGTCTCTACTGTCACGCCGCCCCCCCCCCCCGCACTGCAGTGGGGAAAAAAAGGAGGAGGATGAGGAGGATGATTCCATCTTGGATGATGAGGGCTCTTTGTTCCAAGATGACCCCAAAGACGTGAACTACCAGCCTAGGTCACAGAGGTATCCCTGAACACAACCCTTCAGGGTAGAAGTTAACCCCAGGCACAGATCTAGGATTGACTTACTTGCCACAGTTTCTGTGTGTGTGTGTGTGTGTGTGTTTTTTCATGGGGGGGCGTTATGAGCTGTAACTGTGGTTGTTACAGAGATGTAGAGGATGAAGAGCTCAGCAGTGATGAAGATGTTCCCTTCAGAGACGACCTGAATGACCAGAGCTATAACCCCAGGTAGGTGTGTGTATGTATGTGTGTGTGTGTGTGCGTGCGTGCGTGCTTGGGCTCAATAATGTCTCTCTTTCTCACAGGGACGCTCCCAAATCGAGGCGCAGGCCTCCTCCCAGGCAGAGGGAGAAGAAGGAGAAGGTGCAGGCCACCGAGAGAGAGGAGGAACCCGAGATCAAGGTGGAGGGAGGAGAGAGCGTGCAGGACGTGAAGCTAGAGAGTGAGCTAGGAGACGCCGCGCAGGAACCCAGAAAGTGAGTGCGATGTTGAGTGTGGAACTGAGATTAGAGCTTTTCACATTGTGGGCTTGCAAGATATTCTTCAAAGATATTCTCTATAATGCATTTGATGGATAGATATCCTATTCTTAAATATGTCTCATTACTATTTTTTTCAGGAGAGGCAGGCGAAGGAAAGATGACAAAACACCACGGCTCCCTAAAAGAAGGTGATGTCGGCAACCATTTTGAATAAATGCCTAATTCATGGGTACCAAATGTAGTCCAAGATCTGCCATATTTGTGCCCTACACAGGTGTGTCAATTTGTCTGATTGCATAGGATTCTATGCACTAGAGCCAATTAGACCACTTGATACACCTGTGGAGGACACAAAGATGGCAGGTCTAGGACTACATTTGGTACCCATGAATAGACTGCCATCAGGACTGCCATTTAATTGACAGTCTCCTTGCTGTCCTGCCCTCACAGGAAGAAGCCCCCGGTGCAGTATGTGCGCTGTGAGATGGAGGGGTGTGGCACTGTCCTGGCCCACCCCCGCTACCTGCAGGTCTGCAATAGCCACCACGGCGGCCGTGACATCAGTGAAACGGCACAGCCAATTAGAAATAGTCATCAATAGTCAATAGGCAACATTTGGTAGGGGTGTCAATATCATTTCAGTTTAGCCAGGAGAAAGAACAGTGAGAAAGATCAAGTCAAGTAGAAGCCAGTGCATCTTTTTACTAATGATTTTTTTTGTCATTTTCTGGTATTGTAAATCACCACCAGGAATTGCTTGCGTTGAGAGTTCATTCCAACCGTGGTTGTGGTTTTCTTTTTGTGTTCCCTCCTCCATATCCATTCTAACCTTTATCACTGTCCTCCTGTCTCTCATTCCACACTTGTCTTTTAGCACCATATTAAATATCAGCACCTGCTGAAGAAGAAGTACGTTTGCCCTCACCCCTCCTGCGGACGACTCTTCCGCCTGCAGAAACAGCTGCTGCGTCATGCCAAACACCACACAGGTACTCGCACATGCACACACGAACACACACACACACACTAACACACACATACTTGGGGTAGTTAATCATTTGGCCTACTGGATTATCCCAGCATTTTAACACGCTAGTGCCATCTGCTGGTCTGCAGAAGATATAACCCTGTTGCTAAATTTCAAGCGCACACACGTGCGCCTCACACCGACATTTCTGGAACTTGTTGATCTTTCAGACCAGAGAGACTACATCTGTGAGTTCTGCGCCCGCGCTTTCAAAAGCTCTCACAACCTGGCTGTCCACAGAATGATCCACACAGGAGAGAAGCCCCTTCAGTGAGTCCCCCTTTTCTAGTCTGCCGTTCGTTCATTCTTTCATTCTTTCATTTGTTCATTCATTCATTCATTCATTCATTCATTCATTCATTCATTCATTCATTCATTTATCCATTCGTGAATTCCCCTTCTCTCTTTGTCCATCAACCCCCCCCCCACACACACACACACCTCTCTTACTCACACTCTTCCTTTCTGTTTCTCTCTCTCTCGCTCCCTTGCTCCCGGTGCGTTAGGTGTGAGATCTGCGGCTTCACCTGCCGCCAGAAGGCCTCCCTCAACTGGCACATGAAGAAGCACGACGCCGACGCCTCCTACCAGTTCTCCTGCTCCATCTGCGGCAAGAAGTTCGAGAAGAAGGACAGCGTGGTGGCCCACAAGGCCAAGAGCCACCCGGAGGTCCTCATCGCCGAGGCGCTGGCAGCCAACGCCGGCGCCCTCATCACCACCACCCCCGCCTCCCTGCTGGAGGCCCAGGGGAACGTCCCCGCGCGGGGCGAGCAAGCGGCCGGGGCGGAGGTGGTGGCGGCGGAGGAGCAAATGAGCCAGATGGTGCAAGGAGGACAGATGGCGCAACACACGGGGCCAGTCGCCCAGCAGGTGGGCCAGGTGAGCCACCAGGTGGTGGTGCTGGGGCAGGACCATGGCCTCCATGCCATGCAGGTGCCGGTGACCATCGCCCTGTCCCCCATGGACCCCCCCTCGCCCACGGACCCCCTGCAGGGCCACCTTCAGCTTCAGATGCCCCTTCAATTTGTGCAAGCAGCCACAGCTTTGCAGTCCCACCAGCAGCAGCAATCGCATGTCCAGCAACTGACCCTCCATCCCAGCTCCATGGTGGCCCAGCACCAGTCCCAGCTCCAGCATCTGCCACTTCATTCCTTTCAGCAGCAGGGGCAGGGGCACACCCAAATTCTTCACATGACCTTTCAGTCTGTGTCCCAGTCGCAGGGCCATGCCCAGCAGATGCCCGTACTAGCAAACCATCAGCATCTCCAAACGCTTCAGACAGTCCCTCATACCTCCTCCGCCCCGGGCCCCGCCCTTCTGCCCCGGCCCCAGACAACCCAGGACCCAACGTCCACCAACGAGGTAAGCTACGACGTCCTGGACGGCTCCGCGCTCGTCTCTTCCGGCTCCCCTTCCCTCGACACTCTTCAAGCGGAGGAGACGATAGACGAGGTGGGCGGTGTTTGGGAACAGGGCGGGGAGGGGGTGGTCCTGACTGATGGCACTGAAGGACAGATGCAACACACACTTATTTAGCGTAGGGGTGGTCCCCAATGACCCTCTTTGAAGTATAGGATCATCACACCATGTAATATGTATTCCGTCATAATCACTTTTGGTAGGTTTTTAGATCTATATCAGGGGAGATATGTGTAAGTTATTGTTGTTGCCTTTGTACATAAAGTGATGTAGTCCCCTTATAAACCCATCTATTGGTCTTCTTTGATCGTGCAGTACGTGTGTGACCTGATGAAAGTGTTAAGATATTTAAAAAGAAAGGTTAATCCTGTTTTGTCTTTCTATCCTTATTTCTCTGAAAGCAAGTGGTAATAACCTATATAATTATCTGTCACAAGTATAACATCATTTTTAGGTAGACAGACACAGATAACAATAGAGGTGTTTATTTACCATATAAATCATTACTCTACATGACATTACAAATCAGGATTTTCTTATTAAAGGGACCACAAACAGAATTTCCATATACAAACTAAAGTACAGGTAGCGGATTGAACTGAGGTACATGATTATACCTCTTATCCTCAGCTGGGGCGTGGAATAGAAGTGGTCTTTATCTTTCTTAGTCACTCAGATTACAAGGTGAAAGTGTACTGGTGAGTGGTAACCTATTCAAACACACAAATACACGCGCAACACAAGTCCAACTTTATATTGCTGACATTATCCCTGAGTGTACGAGTTATCCCTCAGGACAAATTGACCCGTTCCCTCTCCTTCTGCATGGCGTATTGCTTCATAGCCCTTTTGGGAGGGACCAGGTTGTTACTCAGTCCTACCCTCCTCTTCCTCCCCTGCTGCCCCTCTGTCTCGTCCTCGTCTCTGCCCTGGTGGTGGGGGAAGCTGTGGCGAACCCCTCTGTCGGCGTCACGCCCTGAGACGTCGTCCGCACTGGGCGGGTCATATTCACTGGGAATGATGGAGCTCTGGAGGTCGCTGTCGTGACCGAACTTGCACTTGATGCCGAACCTGCACCTGCCGTCCTTCCTGTACCCCACGCACATCCGCTTCCCGCCGATCTGGGAGGGCCTGGCCTGCAGAGTGAGCGGGACGTGCTTCTGCAAGGCGTTGAGCTTCTCGTCGGCCTGCGCCTTGAAGGGGATGGCGAACACGCTGTTGCGGGACGTGGCGCCAAGGGGGGGAGGGGGGAGTTTGGGGGAGCTGAGAGGAGGAGGGGGCAGGAGTGGGGTACGGCCAGCGGTGGGGGGGGCAGCTGGGGCCGGTGCAAATGGGGGCTGTGGCTCCTCCTCTGGGTCTGACTCGCTGGAAGCTGACCCAGTCTCCAGCAGGAAGTTGCGGCTCTTTTGGCCATCCCTGACATAACCATCAGTGCTGGCGGGAGAACACACAGGGACACGTATAGATTAGAGACATCCTACATTCATAATGACACCACACAAGGGGCTAGGGCTCGCAATTTCATTGGCAGGTGACAGCATGGACAGTCATGAAGTAACACACCAACATTTCAAGAATGCCAAAGTGAGGAAAATAAGTATTGTATGCATCAGTTCGGATATTATACTGCTGCGTTAATTTTGGCAATAACTTTTGTTTGAGTGGTGAAGAATAGCGACTGTAGCCTATTAGTCAATCAACCTGGTAGAATTGTTTACATCGTCCCCAGCATCTCCGTCGCTCTCGGAGTCAGAGGACACTCCGTAGCCGACAAGAGAATTCATGTTCTCTTTTCGCCTGTTGCTTCCTACGATGCCCAAAATCCTTGAATGCTAGAGTTCGTAACTATAATCCCTTTAGCAATTTCTTTTGAATTAAAATACCCGCGATGTTGCTGCTGCTGACTAGCAAGCTAGCTAGTGCTACTGCTATTAGCTCAAAACATGGCTGGCTCGTACGGGATCCTTTTCTGAGAGAAAGTCGTTTAATGACACCTATAGTATAGGAGGGGTATTGCACTTGGAACACACCTGCCTCTAGTAATAAAATAGAGGTGAACTTTAATAATTCCCTTGGGGGGTTCAGCAGTGGGAAAGAACAGCATAGAATAATCAAAAGCAGCAGTAGCCTAAGGGCACATCCGATATGACATTTTCAGCTCGAGTCCACTCAGATTTAAGAGATAAAACTGGTTTGGCGAGGAATGTTCTACTCTTTTAAAAGGATTAACATGGGTGGTGAATGTGACACTTTGTGTCTAGGCAACAACAAAACAATTGTGCATAATGGTTTTTATTTCTCAGTACTTAAATGTACCTTTTAAAACTTAAATGGCCTAAATTCCCCCCTATAAAAGTTCACCCAAACTGTTTGGGTGTGGTAATGAGAATTGTCAATCTAACTATAAAGGCAGGAATCCCTGTATACATGTCTGTCCCTGAACCCAGCACTGTATGAAGTTGATATGCAGTAGGTGTATTGCTAAAATCAAATCCAACTTTATTTGTATAGTGCATTTCATACACAGAGGCAACACAATGCGCTTAAGGTCATACAATGTGCTTAATGTAGGCTACTCAGGACCCAAGGAAATGCAGTGTTGCATTTAGAGTTGTTTGGATCAGCGGTTCTGCAAAAAATTTGCCCATTTCAGCCCTTTCCAACAGCCACTAGGACTCAACACTGTGAAAACAATGTTTTCCGGGGGACTTGATATTTGAGTAAATAGTGAAGGAGTACGTTATGGTGCTATAGTTTGTTTTAAAGCTTATTATTCTTTCTTGCTATAGCTTGGAATCGCTGTGTGTGGTTACAGTGGACCACTGCACTATATAGGTCCTAGCTATAGGAAAACTGATTCACATAAAGCAGGACACATGCAAGCTAATAGCTAGCTACAGAATACAGATAGCCTGTTCAACATCATTGTTCCAACAACGCCCACTAGGCTACTAATGCGTTCTCTGTGACCATTTTGGCTAATGGTAGGCCTAAGCTAGTAGGCTAAACTGTCATAACAGCCCGTTGTTCCTATTGCTGTCAAATGTTGAAGAAATACTCTATTGACACTCCTTTATTGCAAGCCGACCCTAGGACTACAACTGGCTAAATTGACTCTGATTGAGAGGAGACCTGTGCCACTGATTGCTTGATTGGATTCCACCTGTGTCTTGTTAGTGTAAGTGCATCTAGAAAGTACTCACACCTCCTTCACTTTTTCCTCCTTCTTATTCCAAAAATTATTTTTTCATCATCAATCTACACACAATACCCTTTAATAACGTTTTGTTTTTGAAATTTTTGCAAATGCATTAAAAAGGACAACCATCTCTGCAGCACTCCACCAATCAAGCCCTTATGGTAGAGTGGCCAGATGGATGCCTCTCCTCAGTAAAAGGCACATGAAAGCCTGCTTGGAGTTTGCCAAAAGGCACATAAAGGACTCTCAGACCATGAGAAACAAGATTCTCTGGTCTGATGAAACCAAGATTGAACTCTTTGGCCTGAATGCCAAGTGTCGTGTCTAGAGGAAACCAGGCACCGCTCATCACCAGGCCAATACCATCCCTATGGTGAAGCATGGTGGTGACAGCATTATGCTGTGGGGATTTCTTTCAGCGGCAGGAACTGAGAGACTAGTCAGGATTGATGAAAGATGAACGGAGTAAAGAGCGATTCTTGATTTAAAAAATAAATAAATAAACTGCTCCAGAGTACTCAGGACCTCAGACTGCGGCGAATGTTTAACTTCCAACAAGATAACGACCCTAAGCACACAACCAAGACAATAAAGGAGTGCCTTTAGGACAAGTCTGTGAATGTTTTTGAGTGGCCCAGCCAGAGCCCAGACTTGAGCCCAATTGAACATCTCTGGAAAGAGCTCAAAGTAGCTGTGCAGCGATGCTCCCCATCTAACCTGACAGAGCGTGAGAGGATCTGTAGAGAAGAATAGGAGGAATACTCCAAATACAGGTATGCCAGGTTTGTAGCATCATACGCAAGAAGACTTGAGGCTGTAATCGCTGCCAAAGGTGTACAGTTGAAGTACAGGGTGTGAATACTTACTGTATGTACACATGATATTTCAGTAGTTTTTTTTTATACATTTGCTAAAAAAACATTCTTTTTTTTTTTTCTTTTTTTTAAATGTCACTGGCATTATGGGGTATTGTTGATGAGGGAAAAATTAATTTAATCAATTTTGGAATACGGCTGTAACATAAAATGTGAAAAAGTGAAAGGTGTGAGTACTTTATTGATCCACTGTAGGCTACACATGCATGCACCGCAGGCCTATACTGTACATATAATTCCTCAGTCTTTTTTTGTTCTTTGTCTGTTCATTATTTGCTTTTGCTGTGCGTCATTACCTGTATTCAATCCAATCAATTCAGTCAATTAGCGAATCCATGCTCAGTCAATCAATTATGAGTCCCACAACTTATTCCCATCACACTATGCACTAAAATGTTCATCCAGGATCCCTAAGGTGTGAATATCTAAGCAGTGATGTACTTTTTGAGTTAGAGTTATCTGAAGCAGGACATGCTTTCCTCAGAAAGAATGAATGGTGGTACTTTAGTGAGTCAAAAAATAGCAGTTATTAATTGCAGTTACTGTATGGATTGCTATTAGTTCACACCAAACACCTGTGGACACATGGAGAATCTCTTAAAGGTACAGAGACTATTTTTATGACTAATCAATGAGCATGAATGAAGTGAGGTCTACTTCCTCAACTAAAGTGTAAATTCGCCTTATTCACCTCAGCTGCCATATTGGTCAGTCTGACGTAATTGGGGGTGCAGATGCGGAAGTGCCCGTTGACTCCAATGTTAAAAGTTCACTGTAACAACACCACTTCAAATAGTCAAAATAACAGGCTGAATACACTATCAGGGTTACAAACTCATCATTACCAGACTCTGTTTTTCACTGCCGTTGTTTTCGCGTTTGGAAATACATGGGAGTGAATGCAGCTGACGGCTAACTATGGCTCATTCACCTCCATGTATTTCCAAACGCAAAATAAACGGCAGTGAAAAACAGGTCTGGTAATGATGAGTTTGTAATCCCGATAGTGTATTCAGCATCCGCATCCACACCCCCAATTACATCAGACTGACCTGAGGTGATTAAGGTGAATTGGCACAATTTGGTTTTATTTGTAGGCCTTCCATAGCCCAGCAGTTTTACTTCTCATTTGTCTTCATCTTCCTCCTCCTTCTTCTTCTTCCTCAAAATGCTCGGCCTCGTCTCAAAGTTGCACAGCAGCTATAATTATTATTGGCTATGATTGACAGATTTTAACCCCACTTCACACACATTGTTATTTGTTTGCTACCTTTATGATACACACTCATCTTGGGAGTTCTAATAGGCCTACATCCATGTGGGACACTGAATTTTCACAAGCTTTTAGCATATCAAGGACCTGACTTATCCAATAATCATTTTGCTAGCAAAGGTAAAAGCACAAAGCTAACATCCTTATGAAAGCAAACTAGCTAGCTAACATTAGGCTATTGATAACCAACCGCAAGTCGCTGTTGTTTGCAGATGATGTGGTCCTGATGGCATCATCGGCCTGCGGCCTCCAGCACTCTATGGATCGGTTCGCAATTGAGTGTGAAGCGGCTGGGATGAGAATCAGCACCTCTAAATCTGAGGCCATGGTTCTCAGCAGGAAACCGGTGGTTTGTCCGCTCCGAGTAGGAAATGAGTCCTGACCCCAAGTGAAGGAGTTCAAGTATCTGGAGGTCTTGTTCACGAGTGAGGGAACCATGGAGAGGGAGTTTGGCCGAAGAATCGGAGCAGCTGGTGCGGTTCTGCAGTCGCTTTACCACACTGTTGTGACGAAAAGAGAGCTGAGCCAAAAGCTCTCAATCTACCGGTCTATCTTCGTCCCCACCCTCACCTATGGTCATGAAGGATGGGTCATGACCGAAAGAACGAGATTACGGATACAAGAGGCCGAAATGAGTTTTCTCCGGAGGGTGGCGGGGGTCTCCCTGAGAGATCGGATGAGAAGTTCGGTCACCCGGGAGAGACTCGGAGTAGAGCCGCTGCTCCTTTGCGTCAAAAGGAGCCAGTTGAGGTGTTTCGGGCATCTAGTGAGGATGCCTCCTGGGCGCCTCCCTAGGGAGGTGTTCCAGGCGTGTCCGGCTGGGAGGAGGCCGCGGTGTAGACCCAGGACCAGGTGGCGGGACTACATCTCTGCACTGGCCTGTGAGCGGCTAAAGATTCTCCAGGCAGAGCTGGTTGATGCTGCCAGGGAAAGGGATCTCTGGGGCCCCCTGCTGGAACTGCTGCCCCCGACCCCAGATAAGCAGATGAAGATGGATGGATGGATAACCAAGCGCACCATGTTCCTTTAAGATTGAAATCCAGTTATAGATAGATAGATAGATAGATAGATAGATAGATAGATAGATAGATAGATAGATAGATAGATAGATAGATAGATAGATAGATAGATAGATAGATAGATAGATAAACTGTATTGATCCCAAGGGGAAATTCATTTTTTTGTAGCAATGCACATACAAATACAACAAAAAGGCACAAGAGGCACAAAAATGCACAAAAGGGCAGCACAATAAGGCACAGTTTATACAGTATGCAAGAAGTACAAAATTGACAAAATATATACAATATAGTTACAACTCTACTGACTTTGACACTATTTGTAAAAACTATTTTACAGGACTATTTTAAATCATAAATTAGGCCTTTTAAACCACAGGGTGTATATAAACAGTGCCTTATTAACTAAATGCATGTCATTAGGGCACATGCAATTGTTAGCCATATCTATATAATACAGAAGCCACTCTAAATATGAATAAGCTATCGTTCTGTCTGACTCACAGAGATAGGCAACAGCAGGCCGTCGTACTCGACTATCTACAACAGCATACTGTGGTTAATCCCATCCAGACAACTGCATTTAGCCTACATTGAGAGAAATGCTCAGTCAACAAACAGGCTACCTCAATAGCACAGCATTCATGTTTATAGCCTAGAGCTTAGGCTATTTGTAGTTGTTCGAGAGGGCACTGTACTGTACGAACGGGTTTTGGCCTAATATTGAAACGAGTCTATTATTTTATGATTTGTGGACTATTCCTAGATTTGGGCATACTACAGTTTAGTTTACTTTGGGTGGAAAACGTCCGCACTTGTTGTAGGTCTACCTCATTTTAGTTCCTTTTTGCAATTCAACTGAGAAAAAGAACAAGAGAAAGGGCTAGCCTATCATTAAGAATTGTAAAACTATTAGCACATAATTACCCTACACCTGTTATATAGACATGAGTGTCACTGCTCGTAATTCCGTCTCATTAATAATTGCCCACCTACTCTCCCCGCCCCCCTGGCGTCCCGTTAAATTCCTGGAGCCTGGCATCAGCTTCCCGGGGGAAGGGGGAGGAGTAGAAACACTGCAACTTCAGTAACATAAGATGTGAAAGTTTAGACAGGAAAGTATCTTCTGGGGTTAGGACTAATGAATTAACTGGCTGCGTTTCAGCGAGAGGAAGGAAAGAGGACACGATTCTTCGCAATCCAAATGGGACAGAGATTCGAATAAGACAGGCAAAACCAGCCTATTGACAGCTAGAGCCGGGCTGCTGCTTTTCAGCCTCAAGTGCATGTAGGCTAGATATTTCAGTTCATCGTCGGTGATCCATGGCCGGCAGGCGAACGCGAAGCGGCAGGACTTTCTGTTCGGGACAGTCCCAGACCGCGTCGACGAGGGCTGTTGCTATTGCCCAGGAATTGCACCATGAATGCACACTTTTAATTGAACTTTACGTGAGTATAGTCACTCAGAATTTCCTGAGAGCGATTCAGGTTTGAGCGGGCTTCGATTCGCAGGGTTGCCGTTTATTCAGTCACAACATATGAGAAAATAGATGGGCTAAATATGATAAATATTGAATTGTATCAGCTTTTCCTCAGTACTCCCTACACCACACACATAGGCTAGGCTACAAGTGAGTGAGTGAGTGAAAGAGAGAGAGAGAGAGAGAGAGAGAGAGAGAGAAAGAGCGAGTGAGCGAGCGAGCGTCATAAAAACACGCACACGCAGTCGCACACGGTGGTTGTCCGTGTGTGTGTGTGTGTGTGTCTGCTGGGTCTCTGTTATAATATAATCGGGTCTGTGTGGCCAGTAGGAATGTGGAGCGGGGGGGCATATGGGGGGGGCGTTATTCTGGTACTCTGGGCATGTAGCCTGCTCTTCTATTTCATGTGCCTGTTACGAAAAAGCATGTGATTGACAGTAAGCTGTTATAATTATCTCTGTGATAATCTTCCTGTAGATTACAGCTAATATTTGGTAACCCCCCCCCCCCACACACACACACACACACTCAACATCCTCCTTGAACTCAACCTGCCCCTCAGTAGGAAAGGGTTGGTGTGGAGCCTTCGTCCAACTGTTCCTTATAGGCCTACCCTCCAATTCCATCCCATAATCCCTTAAAGGTCTGGAATTTAATTGTACATAGAACAAACAAACAAGCACACACACACACACACACACCTATAGTCGTAGTCGGACTTCTTAGCAGGTCGCAGGTCTTGAATAAAATGGCCTCTTGACACATGATTTATCCCAGTTAAAGTTTAGCACATTTGCTAATTATTTTTTACTTTCACCACAATGGTACAGTATGTCTGAGATAATGAGCTCGGCAGGCCTGTCAGGAGAGAGACAGTCCAGAGACTTTCCTTCTTCTGCTCATACAGTAGCTATCTTGTCCCCGAGGTATAGCTTATTCATAATTTCCCCTTGCCTCAAGTATCATACCACAAACAAAAGTCAAATCCCTGGAGCTCCATTCCATTCTTCTCTTCTAGCCTAGTCTAGTGGTCGTCTATCATAACTCTAAACCAGTTCTCAAACAGTGGTGCGTGGAACGGCGCTGGTCCAGTTTTGTGGCCCCCGGGTTAAACATGCTACAGTACATGCTGCTCGCCCCCAGAACTGAAACGGGTTGAAACGCCAGGGCTGCGAACCATCGGTTCACGAGATGCTCCTGTGTATGCATGCCCCGTCTCTGCGGCCTCCTGTTACACTGTAATCATTCTATCACACCCGTCATAAGCGAATAATTTACGCAGAGATCTGAATGTTAGCACGTTGGTATAATGTCATCACGATTGAGGGTTGGGTACTCGGTTGAGTCACAACAAACCGCTCTGCTTTGATTGGTTGTGCTCAGATATAAAGTGATATACTGTAGTGGCAAGCCCACTCATTACAAAACATAGCCAGGTAGTATCTTAGGAACTTAGAGAAGGTTATATAAGAATACATTTTATTATCTTTCAACAAATAAGAACTCTGGTCGGTACATTATAGTTAGTAGTAGTACTTTATTGATCCCCCAGGGGGAAATTGCACAGAGCTGCTGCAACAGGCTACCACTAACACTGGCACCATCTTGAATCATTAGATATTGAATCATTACATGGGTACTATGTGAATCTATCATGTCCCACTATCTTATCCACCTAATGTGCCTGCCCATATCTTACGCCCACTCAGGTATTTTGCACATTAATCTGATAGATAAACCTCTTGAGGCTCGACAGTAGTAAATGCACAGTAATGTGAACATTATTTAACCTTTACTTCGTCAGGCAGGTCATTAAGAACAGATTCTTATTTACAATGGCGGCCTGGGAAGTGACAAGAGCCACTTAAGGGGAAAGGGAGGTGGGCTAGAAGATAAAAGCATGTTAAAAACACAAAATACATCAACAGTAACAACTAAACAGACACAAAATAGATCAGCAATTGCAGCTGAACATAAACACGAGTGCAACAATAATAACCAAACATAAGCACATGTAGACACAAACAAGCAAACAGAAATAATAGTAGATATAGTAGTATAATAATAGAAGTATGAAGAAGAGACACATGAATGTCATGGGGACATTACAGGAAGGAAAAACAGTTACAGGAATCGGTGGGAATGTCGGAACACTGTCTACACCTACAGTAAGAACCGTTCCTGTGACTTCCTCTTCAGAGTTAGGTAGTTGGTGCTCACTCACTAAACCATTACGGTTTCACCTGTTTTGAATGTTTACTAATAGTAACTTATTTCAAGACATTATTCTGTTGGATAATGATGACATCTTTTTCTTCCCGTCCTCCACTCCTCCTACTCTCTCCCTTCTTCTCACCCCAGAAGAAGAGGGAGAACTTCTCTCCAGAGTTCACGCTTGACGATGGCCGCCTGGTGTCCGTGCCCATGCCCTCGTCCTCCCAGCTCCCGGCCAAAGACAGGCTGTGGCTCCTCCACTCTGCCCTCAGACAGTGCCGAGGCCTCCTCGAGCGCGCCATCAGTCGAGAGGAGGAGGAGTTTGGCGGCGGGGAGAGCGGCGAGTACGAGAGCGTGAGGATGACGGTGAGAGACCGCTTGGGTCGCCTGCTAGACATCATGCGCTGCCTCCTGGAGGAGATGGAGGGAACTGCAGCCTTTACCCCAGACCCGGAAAGTATCGAGGTACAGTCACTGATTCTCTTTTGTTCTCTGATTGTCACCCTGTGCTGTTCAAATGAACCCCCTGTTCAGACTTCAAAAGTGTGTAGAAGGAAGGAATTATTATTGATTTGGATCGATGAGGCCTGAGTGTCCATGGACTTATGTTCCTGACGGTACACACTGATGCTGAATTGCTGGGCAAGTAAAAACCTATTCCTTATTAGTCACTTGCTCTCCCTCCCGTTAGCCACGATAAGAAGCTTGTTCTACAGCACAGGCTGTTCTGTTTCTCAGCAGGAACTGGGACTGGAATGCTGGAATTGCTCTTGGTCAGGTGGTCTGAGGAAGGCATCCAGTCTCAGTGCTTCCCCCTGTCTGTCTGTCTGTCTGTCTCTCCCTCTCTCCCGCCCTCCCTTTCTTTCCCTATCTCTCTCTCCCTCTCTCTCACCCTCCCCTCCTCTCCTTCCTCTCTCTCTTTTCCTCTCCAATCTCTCTCGCCCGGCAGATTGACGGGCCGTCCAGCGGCGACCCGTTCAAGCTCAAGCGCTGGATCTACGGGATCTTCCACGAGGTGGAGCGTTGGAGCGACATGGCCGCCGCCACGCTGCGGGCCCTCCCCGCCGACGGGCCCAGAAAGCGAGACAGGGCGAGGAACAGGGCGAGAAGAGCAACACCCAACTGAGCGAGACGGAGAAGTGAGAAGTGCGTGTGTGGGTGAAAATGGATATGAGGGAGCACCGAGGTCAGAGAGAGAGAGAGAGAGAGAGAGGAGAGGGAGGATAAAGAGATTGGTGTGAGAGAGGAGAGAGAGAGGGGGAGGATAGGGAGATACAAGGTGTGAAAGAGGAGAGAGGGAATTGGAAGGAATAAGGAAGATTAGAGAGTGGAGAGTTGTAAGAGCCAGAGTGAGTGAGATAGTGAGAGAGAGAGAGAGAGAGGGAGAGAGAGAGAGAGAGAGAGAGAGAGGGAAAAAAGGCCAGTGGCGATATAAAGGTTTTGATAAACAGAAAGGTGAGATGAGTAGGTGAGATTTGTTTTTGTTTTTTTAGGTCAGATTCTTACCTGAGAAAGAGGCTTTGAAAACGGACGTAAAGGAAGACAGAGTGAGATACATTCAGCTTACTTTCATAAGCATAAGCAAGTTTAAACAGTGTTGGTTTTTAATTTTAACAATTTTCATTTGTCATTTACAACATACTTTTATAACACATGCGTACGAAATGCGCTATACAAATAAAGTTTGATTTGATTTGATTTGCACTGACTTGCAATAGACCTAGGCCTAACTGTACTATGGTTACTGTTAGAATACACAATGGTTGGAAATGTATTCTTGATAACAGCAGCAGAAGTCATCACTAGAGTTGATGAATACACTAGGGTGTATTCAATTCCACTGCCAGTCAAGTCAGAATATTCATGCAACATCATATTAGGATACCTGTTTCCAGCTGGTATGTGTTCCCAGGTTTGTTCCTGGACATATCACTCTTTGTGGACATATCACTCTTTGACCCCAAGTTTTTTTGGGGAGTGTGACAAAGTCTATAGAAGCAAGTAGATTGAGGGGGGGTATCTGTTGAAAATATGGGACACATGTGGACGCGTAGACGTTAACCAGACCGGGGTTCTGATCCAGGTTTTCTCTGGATAGCAGGGCTGCTTTTCATTCCAGCTCTGCCCCTTTCTCCGGCTTACTCATCATTACCTCACTTGCTTCTGATCTGTCTACATAGAAACCGTGTTATGTTGCCCTCTAGTGTCCAAGCGGTGTTGCTGTCACTTCTCAAGTCCTGTAACATTTATGAAAGGGGGGAGAAGGGGGGAGAGGAAAATATCAATGATTCCCATGTTTGATTTCTTTCTCTTTTTTCATGATGTAACTCCCTGCCGATTTCCATTCAAAAGTGCAGAGTGACAACTGTTCATTTTCAATATGGGATCTATAGACCTATAGACCTCAGAAATGAAGTCTCTTGTTTTGATTATTGTTAGTTCTAAGAGGGCAGCGTGCACCTGTACCGGTTTGCAGGACTGTAAAAACAAAACGCTTAGAATAAGATGATTGATTGATTGATTGATGTATTGATGTATTGATTGATGTATTGATTGATGTATTGATTGATTGATTGATTGATTGGGTTGGATTGGTAAATTCTTGAACTTTTGAACCATGTTTTAACTATTTTATTTATTATTTTCATACATTGTGGAGTGATCTCCATCTTACACTGTATAAGTTGCCTTCTTGTCTTTCTGCCGTGCCTTCCTGCTCCAGTGTAGAGTTCTCCTTCAGAGTCGCACCATGGAGTGTGTCAGGTAAAACAGCCTGATCACATCAGTTTGAACACCGATTTTGGACCAATCCGCATTCTCAGATAAACAAAGGTGTCATTCTCATAATCAAAACACTATTTGAAATAATTTCAATGATTTATCACAACGGGACATAATGGGATGTTTCCATAATTGCAAATCCCATTCACCTTACACTCCAGACAAACTCAAGCAAACAAAGTAAATTGAAAAGACTTCAAATAGTATTTCAACCCAGGTCTGGTACTGTATGTCTATGTGATTAACAATCGCAGCTAGCAGATACTGTACGCCGGGGCCCTGGGTTACGTCATGTTACGCGTTGCTCTTGATTGGAGATTGACTTGTCAGGTGCTGCAGTTGCACAGTGAGCATAAGCCACACATCCGGTCCCGAATGGTTGTCTCCCCTTAGTTGTCTTCTCCTCTCCCGTCGACGAAGTTCGCGGGAGGAGGGAATGTTTTAGGGGGCAGATACAAATTATGGGCTGGAATCTACAATTTATTTATCTCTTTCAGTAACATTGCCAAATAGGCTACACAGCGCACACAGCCGAGCTGGCCGCCTGATATTAGCTAACTTTCTACTATGTTAGCTATATTGATTGTAGCTTTAATGTGGCCAGTATCAATATCAAAGTGCGCGCCACAGCTAATTGACCTAACAATGTTAACAGAGCTACCTACTGTAGATGTAATTTCATGGATTACCAAAAATGTTTTGTGCTGGTGTCTTAAAAAGTGATAGTTTGTCAATGACAGGTTCACCCTCAAAACATGTTTTGATCAAACCTAGAATCAATGGATTTAAACATCACTCAAGATACCGTAGCTTAGCTGTCTGTGCTTAGCATTAGCTAACTTTAAGCCTACATGGAATGTCACTGTCAGGGGTCGACATATGAAAATGCACTAGTAGACTGTTACATGTATATTCATATGTCCAGAGCTATGGCCGTAACATTAGCCTATGGCGAAGCTTGCTGGCTAGCAAGCTGGCTACGATTCATGCCTATATGTGTTGGCCCGGCAGAGATAATATGAGAAAAGTTGATTTACGTGAGAATAAAGTGAAAGCAATACAGAATGAGCCTTATTGCATTATATTCCATTATTTTGAATTGTCACCTGATGCCTGAATTCTGTGTTTTCCATTGCAAAGACATTTTCAATTGATGCACAAATTGGTGCATAAAAAGTCACCAGAATGCAGGCCACTTTTTCAGAAAAAAAAAGACCCACCCCTTCCGCCAGGCTGACTATGGGCCTGTCGTAGCTAGCTATAACTAGATTACTGCTGTCGGTCCTGTCATATCTAGCTAGGTAGCTGAGATCCATCAGAAAGCAGAACTGGCAAACCCCAGCTGCTCATAAACTGCAACACTGATGCACCACCAGTATATTTTTTGACATTTTGTTGCCTTTACGTATCGGTACCTTAATGTCATAGTACATGCTGACGACATGCATCATGGGCGATGATCTGCTCTCACTGTGTGGTCTTCTAGTTTTAGTGGAAATAGAATGACGTTGATTACATGACAACCAACATGGATATGAAATAATATTGATTTACATCAGTTTCTGTGAGCCTATAATGAATCAGGAATATTGGATCTATCATTGACAATAGAGGTGGAAATGCATATATCATAACAGTTGATCGGGTTACCAGTTCCATAGATGGTGTTGAGTGGAGTGTATGGGAGAACAATTAACAGATGAATGTACAGTTTAGCAAGGATCTAGGATCAGATTACACTATACCCACAATACCAACAGTATCCATAAGAAGCGACGAGACACATCTGGCCTTGAATATGTCTGAATTGGGGACCATTGGCCTACTCTGTTGAGATGGCCCAGTGAGTGAAAGAGAACAGATTCAGTTTGAGTCTTGAGACATTGTGAAAACACTTCCAAACTAATGTACTTTAATTTTCTTTTGAGTTTCACTGGAACTATAGTATGGTGGGAATAGAACATATTTATTATTGATGTATGTATTTTGGACATGCACAGAGGATGAAATAAATATATCTAGGTATATATTTTGAATTGTCTCTTGGATTTGTGTTTCTCTTGGAGTGTGAGTGTAGTGTCTGTGTGTGTGTGTGTGTGTGTGTCTGTGTGTGTGTGTGTGTGTGTGTGTGTGTGTGTGTGTGTGTGTGTGTGTTGTAGTATGGTGTGTCAATGAAAGATTTTTGGAGCAAGAAAGTTTTGTGTGATGGAAAAAAGGGCCTGAGTTACGGTTAATTTGGGTTTGTGTGTGTGTGTGTGTGTGTGTGTGTGTGTGTGTGTGTGTGTGTGTGTGTGTGTGTGTGCGAGTGCGTGCATGTGTGTGTGTGTTTATGTTTAACTGTAAAGGAAAGACAGGATGTGTGTTTGAGTGAAAGGGGTGGGGTGTGTGTTTTAGGGGTGTGTGTGTGTGTGTGTGTGTGTGTGTGTGTGTGTGCGTGCGTCTTTGAATGTCTGTGTCTTTGTGTGTGTATGTGTGTGTGCGTGTGTGTATGGTGTATTTGCGTGCTGTGTGTGTGTGTGTGTGTGTGTGTGTGGTTGTTGGAAAAGGAGTGGCAGCCAGGATGCCTGTGGAAGAGGGGGAGGGGTGTGTGTGTGTGTGAGAGAGAGAGAGAGAGAGAGAGAGAGAGAGTGCAAGCGAGCAAGAGAGAAAATGTGTGTGTGTGAGAGAGAGAGAGTTCTCTGTGTGTGTGTGTGTGTGTGTGTATGTATGTGTGTATCTGTGAGGAAGAGAAAGAGGGAGAGAAAAAGCAAGCAGGAAAATGTGCGTGTGCGTGCATGCGCGCGAATGAGAGGGAGAAAGAGCGAGCAGCAGAGAATGTGTGTACGTGTGTCTCTGCTGTGTGTGTGTGTGTGTGTGTGTGTGTGTGTGTGTGTGCGTATGTGTGTGCGTGTGTGTGTGCGAGTGAGTGAGTGAGTGAGTGAGTGAGTGAGTGAGTGAGTGAGTGAGTGAGTGAGAGAGAGAGAGAGAGGCAGCGAGCAAGCAAGAGAGAGAATGTGTGTGTGTGTGTGCGCAGGCGTGTGTGTGTGTGCGCGCTTCTGTGCGTGTGTGTGTGTGTGTGCGAGCGAGAGAGAGAGGACATGTGTGTGAGAAAGAGAGGGGGAGGGGTGTATGAGAGCTGTGTGTGTGAAAGGCGAGAGGGGAATGTGTGTGTGTGTGTGTGTGTGTGTGTGCTTGCGTAGGAGGGAGAGAGAGTATGTGTGTGTGTGTTTGTGTGTCTGTGTGTGTGTGTGTATCTGACAGAGATAGAGGGGGAGGGGTGTGTGTGTGAGAGCTAGGAGCAAGCTGCAAATGGTGTGTGTGTGTGTATGAGTGTGTGCTTGTGTGTGTGTGTGCGCGCGCCTTTGTGTGTGTATATTTGTGCTTGTGTGTGAGAGTTTGTGTACGTGCTTGTGTGTGTGTGTGTGCAGTGTGTTTTTGTGTGCCTGTCTGTGTGTGTGCGCTTGTGTATGTGTGTGTGTGTTTGTGTGTGTGTGTGTGTGTGTGTGTGTGGGTGTGTGTGAGTGTGTGTGTGCAGTGTGTGTGTGTGTGTGAGTGTGTGTATGTGTGTGTGCTTGTGTGTGCTGTGTCTGTATGTGTGTGTGTGTGTGTGTGTGTGTGTGTGTTTGTGTGTGTGTGTGTGTGTGTGTGTGTGTGTGTGTGTGAGTGTGTGTGTGTATGTGCGTGTGCTTGTGTGTGTGTGTGCGTGTGCACGCCCGAGTGCTGGCGCATATGTGTGCCTTGTTGTATGGGTCTTACAGTACTACTATGACTGTACCGTATATGAGGGAAATTGTGTCTCTCCTTGTCTTTTGTAGAGGATTGTCTATGGTGAGTGTGTGTGTGTGTGCGTGTGTGTGTGCGTGTGTGTGCGTGTGTGTGTGTGTGTGTGTTTTGGGAGAAGAGGAGACCAGTAGCCAGGGAAGGGATCTAACATGGGGAGAACAATCACTTTTTTGCCCTAAAAGACCTGTGCCTACACACATACTGTATTTTTCCATTTGTTGTTTAGCAGGTACTCTTGTTTTTATTGTTTTGCTTTAAAATTATTTATGCTCCGAAATATACAATTTATACATAGATTTGTTTTTCTCCATAAAATTCACCCAGCTACTTTCAGTAATCCTAAACTATTCACTGTTATCTATCTACTGTAATATTACTGGTAATTTAACTTACAGGTTATATGCGATAGGGGCAGTAATGAGTAGGTCTAAACCTAGGCTACATGAACATCAGTCCAGAGCTAACCTATAAAATGTATTTTCGAAAGATCACTGCAGAGAATTAACACATTTAAATGATCGCTGAAAGCCCAGATGTCACTTTCATGAACATTTTGAGTTGCCCTAGCTTTTTCTCAGTCTGATCAACTCTTATTATTAGAGATGGGCAGTACCTCTTTTTCATATGCTCGGTGGATGCATCCATTTCATATTAGCGGGGGGGATTTTTATTTTTACCTTACAACATTATACCATAATTCTAAATATGGTGACGTAAAGATAACAACAAAACCCCATTTCAAAAACATACCCTTTAGTCGTTTTTATAATGTGTTCCTAAAAGAGTAAGAAATATAATTTGCATTGACTACAGGCGTCCAAGTTCACCCCTTCGCTGCAATGCGATGGGAGCGTCTAGAATAACCTTCGCCTGAGCTAGTTGTGAGAGCGGAGAGCGAGACCGGAGGTACGGAGAAGACCAGCGGTTCCAAGCGTTAACATGGCGGAGACCGTACGCTCGCTCTTCGACTACCGGGAGCCACCGACCCTAGACAGCGACGGAGAGGGCAGCAAACCGGCGCCGCCGCCACGGGGGTGAGGGAGTTTAGTTAGTTAGTCATACCTCGTACAGTCGAAATCCTATCTAGCTAACGTTAAAGGTCTCTCCAAGTCACCACAGTGACAGCGAGTGAGCGAGAGGGTGTGTGCGCGCGCGTCTCTGTGTGAGAGGATGTTTTTACTGAAAGTTAAAAATGTTTAATGTCAATGTTTAAGTTTATCAACTGGAAAGTCGAAATTGAAGAACAAATATATTTGAGGAAACCAGTACAATTCTCCATAGTTGACACTCGTTGTTGCCCACCTCACTAAAAATCGGAGGTGTGTGTGCGCGCGTGCGTGCCGTGGTGTATGAGCGCCTGTGTGTGTGCGCGCGCGCGCTCGTGCGCGTCTGTGTGTCCGTTAACGTTACCGTGCGAGCTCGCTGGTGTGTTTGGGAGAGAACTGGTCGAGTTAATTCAACGTTGTCTAACTACGTGCTAGATGACACTACTTTTTGACACACATTTGCGAGTTAATCAGCTATTTGGATAGCTTGCTATCAATTGTTTGTTCGTTAACGTTAGTTACAAATCTAAACACGCCAAACCAAAATAACTAGCTAGTCACACGCTACACATATGTATTCACGTTTTATAAAGGTGATTATTTGTTGCTGCTGAATGCATTTGCCAGAGACTCTTTCTCCCTATGTGTGTGTGCGCGCGTGCATGTGTGTGAGCGCGCGTGTGTGTGCGCGTGTGCGAGTGGGAGAGAGGCTCACACACAGGGAGGGGAGAGGGAGAGCGTGAGAGAGAAAGGAACAAGCAGTGTGTGTGTGAGTGTGTGTAGGGGGAGGGAGGGGAGGGAGGAGAGTGTGTGAGAGGGAGAAGGAGGGGGAGGAGTGTGTGTGTGTGTGTGTGTGTGTGTGTGTGTGTGAGAGTGTGAGAGAGTGCGAGTGGGGGAAGGAGGGGGACTGTGTGTGTGAGTGTGTGTGTGTGTGTGTGTGTGAGAGAGAGCGAGAGAGAGAGAGGGGAAGGGAGGGGAGAGAGTGCGTGACAGAGACAGACACAGTATGTGTGTGTGCGTGAGAGA